>NC_057865.1:233003415-234203415 GCF_019393635.1 Dromiciops gliroides | reverse complement strand
CTATCCAAGAGTGTGAGAGGAGGGAAGATTGGCCCTGCCACCAAAAAATAAGTAAAATAAAAAATCAAGACCCAAAGTTAATATGTAAACAAAAAGAAGACCCCCCCCCCCAAATACTATGAAAAAATATTGTGGATCAAGAGAGTCCTGACAGGTAAACACAGAAGAGTAAGAATTCATGTGCCAATGAACCACAGGCAGAATTCCATAAGACATGGCAGCAACTACATTAAAGGGGAGAAACACTTGGAACGCAGTAATTCAAAGAATAAGAGACAAAGGTTAATAACCAAAAACAACTTATCCTGTAAGACTGGGTATAATTCTACAGGGAGGAAAAAAAGACCTTGAATAAAAGGCTTTCAAGCATTCCTGATGAAAAGATCAGAATTAAAATGAGGAGTTGGAAAAACAAGAGTAAGATATGGTTGAAAGAGATATATAAGAAAACTACATTATCCTTAAAAAGCATTAATAGGGGCAGCTAGATGGCACAGTGGATGGAGCACCGGCCCTGGATTCAGGAGTACCTGAGTTCAAATCCGGCCTCAGACACAACACTTGCTAGCTGTGTGACCCTGGGCAAGTCACTTAACCCCAATTGCCCCGCAAAAAAAAAAAAAAAAAAAAAGCATTAATAAAAATCAATGCAGGGGCAGCTAGGTGGGCCAGTGCATAGAGCACCGGCCCTGGATTCAGGAGGACCTGAGTTCAAATGTGACCTCAGACACTTGACACTAGCTGTGTGACCTTGGGCAAGTCACTTAACCCTCATTGCCCAGCCAAAAAAAAAAAAAGTACCATCATTCCCATAAGATGAAGGAAAGCAGGGGCAGCTAGGTGGTGCAGTGGATAGAGCACTGGCCCTGGAGTCAGGAGGACCTGAGTTCAAAGCCGGCCTCAGACCCTTAACACTTAACTAGCTGTGTGAGCCTGGGCAAGTCACTTAACCCCAATTGCCTTACCCCCCCCCCCCGAAAAAAAAAATCAATGCAGGCAAAATTAGAAGGTGAACCTTTATCTAGTTTCCTAAATTTGATAGGCAGTATGGTGAAAGAAAGAGTACTGAACTTAGAGTCATCAAGACATGAGTTAATCCCACCTCAGGCACTGGGCAAGTCATCCTTTCTATGCCTCAGTTTCCTCATCTGTAAAATGAGGAGGTTGGACTCAATAACCACTAAGGTCACAGTCAGCTTAAAACTACTATCCTATGGAAGTATCTTTGCAGCAAATTTCTCTGATCAAAATCTGATATCCAAAATATATCAAGACTTGACTTAACAATACAAGAACAAAAACTTATTCCCTGATAGATAAATGGTCAAAGAAGATAAATAGGTAGTTCTCAAAAGAAGAAATCCAAGCTTTCAAAGCAACCATATTTTTTTAAAATTCTGCAATTCACTAATAAGAGCAATGCAAATGAAAACAACTCTGGAATTCTACCTTACACTCATTACAATAGCAAAGGTAACCTCCAAAAAGGAAAACTGCAATTGTTTGAGGAAAGGTGAGAGAACACACACAAAAGATGTACTGCTGGCAGAGCTGTGAAGAAGTTCAACTATTCCTGAAAACAATCTGGATGTATATCCAAAAAGTCACTAAGTAGTATCTGCTATTTAATTCAGCAATCTCACCACTAGGCATATTATAACCAGTGATTTAAAAAAAAGAAGAAATTAAGCAATAACTAACAAACTATTTATTGTTAATAAAATTTACACATAAATGTGTATGTTTAAGCATATATACATATTGTGGCAAAGAACTAGAGGTTAAGAGAGTGCTCATAAAATTAGGGGCTGGCTAGGTAATATAACGGAATATCATTGAACACTAAGAAATAATGAAGGAGAGAGATTTAGAGAAACCAACGAAGACTTGTATGAACTGATTCATGAAGTGAACAGAACCAGGAGAACCATTTATACTGTGACAGACTTTGTAAGGACTCAAAAATTCTCATCAATTCACTGACCAGCTGCACAGATTTTATGATGATGTAGCATTTCCTACCTCTTGGCAGAAGTAATGGATGTATGCAGAATGGATCATACATTCTCAAACAGTCAATGTGTGAATTATTTTTGGTCAACTGCTAACTTTTATAAGGGAGGTTTTTATTTTAGGGATGGGAAGTAAGAAGGAGTCACAAAGGACAGATGACATGCCCTCAAAAAAAAGAAGAAGAAAGTGGTAAATGAAGTATTTAAAGAAAATGCTGATGTGATCAGATGGTTCAGAGGACAATACACAAATAAGACAACAGAAGTGCTGAAATGCATATATGCTTACAAGTATTGAGTATAAATACTTTTTAAAATAACTCTACATAATGATATTGTTTCATATTTAGTCTTTTTCTGTCCTTTCCGTACAAGGAAATTTTCGTGTTTGCTGATATCCACTGAGTTCAGAATAACAAAAAAAAGAAAAAAGAAAACTTTGTGAAAATGCGGACATTTGGGGCCAAATTGTTGGCCTGACCCTAAAAACCAAACAATGGGACAAGCATGTGGGCCTCCTTAGTACTGCCCAGACAGATGTTAACTTGGAGTGCTTTCATTTCTTACTTCGACTGATAATTTTGCAATCCAATGATAGAGCAAACTTAAAATTTAACTTGGATTATAAACGAAAATTGCAACACAGAAGAGGGAACACAAGACATTCCTTTGGGGCTCTGTTAACTCATCACAAAAACATTAGGATTGTTTGTGTTTTATTGGCCTAACAACAAAACGATGTGCCATGATTGTCTCAGGAAAGTCATTTCATGGAGCTAGAGACCACTCCATACATAAACATACAAGGAAGAACCCTGATTCTAGTAAACAAGTTGGTTTCTATCTGTGTGGGGAATTCCCAGGGCACCATTGATACAATTCAGCAATTTGCCTGTCTTTGATAGTCTTCAAGAGTGTTTGAATTTAGTAAAGATTAGTAAAAAAATACTTTCTGATCAAATTATCCTGATCTGAACAAAGAAATACATCCAGGAAAAAAGTGCTTACATTTAATATGATTTTTAAATTGGTCACTTCCTTCACTAAGAATCAAAGACAGGGATTGGCATGGGGTGGGGAAAGGTGGTTACTGGGCTTTGGTAAATTTACTACAGTTGCAGCCATTAAAAAAAACCACACACAACAGACTACAAACACCACTTTGTGTTAAATTAAATAGATCAATATTCGAGTTAAGTAATAAGCCAATTAAAGGATGGATTGTTTTCCAGATGATCATGTTCAGCTGTACATAAAATGAAAGGACATACATGCTTTGTTGTTATATGGATAGAAGAGTGAGAGAGGGTTCCTAAACTTTTTATTTCAACAGTGTGGGGAACTTCCCGAGTGGATAGTTATTTTACTAATACATAGCAGCAAACTCTTCTGTAACTTAATGTGGGCCTAGGCTATGGGGAAATTAAGTGACTTGCCCATTATTACCAAGCTAGTGTGAGCCAGCAGGACTTGAACCCAGGTGCTCCTGAGACCATGACCAACCCTCAATCCATGCCATGATGCCTCATGCTTAAATATAACTTGTACTTGCCTATTTCTCATAAAGTTGTTATAACAAATGTTACTCAGTATTGGGAAAGTTAGCATTTCTAGATTTTTAAAATAAATATGAAAATATATATATAAACATGTATTTATGAAGGTCATATATTTCTTCTCACCACCTATTTAAACTTACAAATCCTCCAATCTGAAGTGCAGTGAATAAGAGGATACAGCATCTGGGCTAGTAGGACAAGACTTTGAAGGTTTACCCAACCACCAACCTGAATTTTAAAATACTATCAAATATCAACTTAAAAAAGAGTAAAATTTAAAATTCTTTTAAGCTGTTATGGTTACTTGTACAAGTTTTCTGGTGGGGGGGGGGCAGCTAGATGGCACAGTGGATAAAGTACCGGCCCTGGATACAGGAGGACCTGAGTTCAAATCCGACCTCAAACACTTGAACCTTACTAGCTGTGTGACTTTCCCCCCCCCCACCCCCCCGCAAGTCACTTAACACCCATTGCCCTGTAAAAAACAAAACAAAAAAACAAGTTTTCTGGTGATGCAGGGCCAGGGTTTAGGAGGGAGAGGAGGGCTGCATATATAAATCTGGGAGTCATCACCATACAGATGGTAATTGAACTCATGGGAAATGATGAGGTCACCAAGTGATGAAGTATATAGAGAACAAAAGGGGGTCACACAGGACGGAGTCTTGGAATATACCCCCCAGTTAATGAATATAACAAAGATGATCAATTAGAAAAGTAGACTGAGGAATGGTTAGATATCTAGAAGAACGGAAGTGTCATGAATACCAAGAGGAAAGAGTATCCAGGAGGAGAGAGTGGTCAACAATATTGAGGTCCTGTGCCTGTCGATCATCCTGACATTCCTGGGCCATTTCCCCACCCCATCCCACCCCTGTGTGGCATGTGCCAGGCATTATATGTAATAGAGAACCTGAAGTGGGATGGTGGCGATGAGATAAGAAAGGAGAAATATGTGAGAGATATTTGTGAGTAGAAATGATAATTCTGAGCAACCAGATAGGAAAGATAAGAGAAAAGGAAAAAGTCCAGGAAAATTCAGGCTTAGATACTAGGTAGTTAATAGCAAGCTTGTGCCAAGATAAACCAGAAAGCTGTTAGGAAAAACTACTTTCTGAGAAAATATCATAGGACCATAGATTTAGAGCTGAACGTGATTGAACAGTCACCTCATTTAAAAAATTAGTTCTCTTCTGGACATGTTGAAGGTGAAGTATCAGTGGGAGAGTCAGTTTGAGACATTTAACAGGCAAAGTGAAAATAAGGGACTAAAACTAAGGAATGAAAACTTGAGCATGGGAATCACAAAGGTAATTCAATTTCACTGAAGGAAATTTTATTATAACCACTCATACTATGTATGAGACACTGGGCTAGGTACAAAAGCCATAAAGACACAAAGGAAAGAGTTTCTACACTTAGAAAAACCTACATTCCATTGAGAGGAGGGAGATGATACACCATGTACACAGGCAAGGGAATACAAAGTAATTTTTTTTTTTTGGTGGGGCAGTGAGGGTTAAGGGACTTGCCCAGGGTCACACAGCTAGTAAGTGTCAAGTGTCTGAGGCTGGATTTGAACTCAGGTCCTCCTGAATCCATGGCCAGTACTTTATCAACTGTATCACCTAGCTACCCCCCTACAAAGTAATTTCAAGAGGGAAAGAATGCAAAAAATGTAGGTGGGGAGTGGTGGCTAGAGGTGAAATCATGGAAGTGGATAAGATGGGCAAGGGTGAGAGAAAAGGGATGAGTATTGAGGGACAGAGCCTCGGGCAATGCCTACAGTTAAGAAGGGAAAGGGGAATAAGAACCAACAAGTTGACAGTAGTGTCACAGAAGCCAAAGGAGGATTGAAAGTCAAGGAATGGGTCATGTTATCAATGGTGTTAAATGTAGAAAGGTTAAAAAAAGGTGAGAACTGAGAAGATGCCAATGGATTTGGCAATGTGGAAATCTCATGACCTCAGAGAGGGCCATTACAAGAAAAAGTAGTTACAAGGTGAGGACCAAGCAGTAAAAGCAATTGAATGTAGATTATTCTTCAAGAAATTTGGCAGTGAATGAAGGAATAAAGAATGGTGGCATGAGGCAGTTAACTAGGGCCATTTTTTAATAGGTTAGGGAGTACCTGAATATTTTCAGAGGCAGAGGTGAAGGAGCCATTAAAGAGGAAGATGCTGAAGGTGTGTGTGTATATGTAAACACACACATATACATATACATACATATGTGTATATATCCTTTAGTTTCAGTCCCTTATTTTCACTTTGCCTGCATGTATGTGTATATATGTAAGTGTTGTATATATACATACATACACACACATATAACTGTTCTTGTTTGGTCTTTACTCTCAAAGGGGACCAATGACATCAGGAGAGTGATGTCTTGACTTGTAAGTGAATTGGATTTAAGTGAGGCAGAGCTGTGCAAAGTCATCAGCCTCACCCTCCCAGAGTCATTGGAATCCAGTGGCAAGGCGTAAGTCAAGACGACTGGTAATGGTCCCATATATGTATACATATATGCATATATATATGCAAAAAAGAGATCCTTAATGGAGCAAGGAGGAGATGGGAAGGCACTGGATTGAAGGCACAGGTGAAAGGGTTAACCTTGGCAAGGAAAGGAACCATCTCCATCATCCTCTGTGCCCAGAGCAGAGGATGGAAAAAGACAAATTTTGATGTGTGAAGGATGGGAAATGAAGGTGTTTACACAGGGTTGGCTTCAATCTTCTTAATAAAGTAAGATGTGAAGTCATTTGAGGAAAGACAAGGGAGTGAAGAAGCAGAGCTGGGAGTTGTAAGGAATTGCTTTGAAAACACCTGCTATGGGGAATGATATGAAGTCAATTAAAAAGTGAATGAGTATTTTCACATGGCCATGAAAGCCCAGTTGAGATCAGATGGCATCAATTCAAAGTGAAACTAGTTAGCAAGGTCTCCTGAATCCTTCCAGCAGAATTCTACTACTGAAGAATAGGAAAAAGGCAGAAGCAGGTTATTTGGAGGTTGGAGATTGGCAGGAGAAGGTCAATGAGAAGAAGGGAGTCATGGGCAGAGGAGATGATCTTTATGGTCTCTTCTCTAAATTTCTACACTCATTTTACTTAAATGGTTCCATTTTGCTTTTAAAATACTAGATAGAAAAGATTATAACTGAGACACATCCTAATTAGAAGTTTCTTTGTTTCATTCTGAATTGTACTTTCCTATTGAATTCTACTCTCAAGAAAAAAAAAATCTGCATTGAAATGTTTAATCCCATTAAAGAGAAATACCTTTTGGAGTTCTGTGTTCTTAAAATAGCAAGAAAGCACTTGCCTGAAGTACAATTGGTACACAGCACACATGCGCAAAGACACAAAAGTATGGATTACTAAACTAAACAGACCATCTCCTGTTCATTATTTAGGTCTGAAATGTTATTGATTCAGGACAGATTGTTCAAGTTAAAGATCTGATTCAGAGGAAAGCATGTCCTTTAAGCCCTTTTCAATTGGGAGTGGAAAGAACAAACAGAGATACATACAGTCAACCAAAGCCATGAATGATGTTGAGACAGCAGCTTTGCCACAGGAAGTTTTGCTCAATCTGGGGAATTTATAGTTGTCCAATCAGTACTAGATTTGCATACATAACAAACTGTTATCTGAAGCACAGCTCATTACCCAAAGAAACTTTTTAACATGCAGCCTTCTGTTTGCCACAGGACAAGAGTTTGAGAAAGCACTTTTCCCACAGTATCGTAGCCTACTTCAAAATGTTAGCACTCCCTCCTTTTTTATAATATCCAATATTTGCCCCCCCCAGTATAATTTGTCTCCATCCATGTCCTACATGGGATCATAGCTCCATAAACACTATAATTTCACAGTTAAATCTATTAATAGGGTTATAAATATTCAGATTATGTAACAAAGATAGTACATGCAGCTGATAAGATGCTGTTAGCATTCATTTATAGTAGCTCAGCCAGCCTCACCAAATGTTGTTTTATATAACAGGTCATGATGTCCTGATTGCATTAGCTTCCTGATTATACTTTTTCTAGTCTATGGTATTTCAACACTGTTTTTGAAATCCAATTAAATAATCGTCATGAAGTAAATTTAAAAGTCCAAGGACCTTGAAGGTTTAAAAGATGAAAGTGTCCCAAACAGTTTTCTGTGTTTGTCACACTTCTGTATTTCTTGGTGCATTCACAAAGACAATAGTGCCTTTCAGATTCTTCAAGCCTCCCTTATTTTGAGCTTTTCAATACTGAGGTCTCACAAGAGGATGCCTCCTCAAGCCTCTCACAATTTAATTTGGTTTGTTGGTAAGTCATTTTTCAGTCCTGTCCGACTCTCCGTGACCCCATTTGGGATTTTCTTGGCAAAAATACTGGAGTGGCTTTCCATTCCTAAATAGGGGGAAGGAGGGTTGATATTATTCCATTTAGTAGTCTTTGACATATTTGGGGGATGTCCCATGTTATGCTCTCAGATACAATGGGCACAACTGTGATGTTGCAAACAATATACACTGCTGTCAGGAGACTACTTTCATTAAGTAAATTTTACTCTTGATTTCATAAACAGCAGCTGGCATTTTTTGATGAGTTCCAATATTTCCCTATAGACATAAGCAAGAAATTTCACAAATCTTGGGGAATAACTTTTTTTGTAATTAGGGATTCTGTATAGCATGGAGCTTTCATATTGATAATCAATCATTGAAGCTAAATCTTTTTTTTAAATCATTTTGAATTTAAAGACAAAAAAGGAACATTTCTCTGTACACAGCACAACATAAAAGGAAGATTCTTTATAAAATCATGAATTTATATTTCACACTGTTTACTTTTTTGAAAAACCACATCAATACTTTCCATCATTTTCAAAGCCACTCTGTTTTCTATGCTTCCTTCTAAATTTTCCTTTATTCCCTGCTGTGTACTTTTTATATTTTTCCCTCCCTCCCAATCCCACCCTAAACATGGCTACCATTAGGTACAAATATGTAAATGATATATGTGTGTGTCTGTGAAACCGTACTATACACATTCCTATTTATCAGTTCTTTCTCTGGAGGCAGATAGCATCTTCCTTCATAGGTACAAAGCTGAATCTTTACACAGCCAAACACATTGCTATTGTCATACTTAAGCATCTTGCCAGCTATAGCCTATGTGTAACACACATACATTCACAAGTATATGTGTACACACACACACACACACACACACACACACACACACCCCTTATAGCCTTCAAATCAAACATACATCTGTGGTGGCTCTGCCAGACATTTTGATGTCTGTGTGACCTGGTGGGGGAAGGGTAGACTGTGATCTAAAAATGTTATATATGGAAACATGCTTTTGGTTCAATAATGTGCTATTTAGAATACACAGCTGGCCCCATTCATGCCCCAGACTTCAAAATTGATGTGGTTCTAAATTTTGTGTGTTCTTACTCAACTGAGGATAGATTAATCATACTTGAAATTTTAATAGTATTCTCATCAAGTGACCCATCTGTTCTGGTACAGTAATAGAAACAATAGAAATTTGATCCTTGAAGGAAGGTAGCAAGACTCACCTGCTTTGCTTCGTTGTTGAAAACAGGTACAGAGTGAGAAATGTGGAATTGTTATGCCACTTCTTATTTTCCTAATACAAATGTTCAGTAGCCATGGTAAATGAACAAGATTAGGGGAAGCTAGGTGGCGCAGTGGATAGAGCACTGGCCCTGGAATCAGGAGAACCTGAGTTCAAATCCGACCTCAGAAACTTAAAACTTACTAGCTGTATGACGCTGGGCAAGTCACTTAACCCCTATTGCCTCACCAAAAAAACTACACAAAAAAAACAAAAACAAAAAAACCCAAAACCCAAGATTATTATAGAAGGAGCAGCTAGGTGGCACAGTGGATAGAATGCTGGCCCTGGAGTCAGGAGGACCTGAGTTTGAATCTGACCTCATAAATGTATAGCTGTGTGACCCTAGGCAAGTCATTTAACACCACTTGCCACTGAAATAGAGGGGGGAGGGAGAGAGGAGAGGAGAAGAAAATTGTCATAGAACCATGAGCTAAACCTTGAATAAACATAGAGAGGGGCAGGTTGACATCATGGATAGGGGGCTGGCACTGGCATCTTAGAAGATTTGAAGTCAAATACTCTCTGCTACACTGAACTCTGTGACTCCAGACCAGTGGCGTCAAACTGAAATAGAAAAGGGGAACCACTAAGCCACACAAAGATCACTGTGGGCCATATGTTGACTTAGAAATCCACATATTAACATTATCTATGTCCTGTTGTATTTTTAAAAAAATTTTGTTAAACATTTCCCAATTACATTTTAATCTGGTTTGGGTATACTTTCTGCCCTCAGGAAGCTCTGCTCTAGACAACTGACACCCCCCTCCCCCACCAGTGTAAACAATTCTCTAAGATGATAAACTGCAGGTGGTGGGGAAAATTTCCATACCAATAAAATCACAGATCTCCCCCAACCCTCCCCCAGCACCCCCCCCCAACAAAAAATGGTGGAGATGAGGGATAAACAGAATGGACTATGTACTTTCATTAGGATGAACCAAAAAATCATTTTTCATACTTCTCTAAAACAGAAGTCTCATGCCACAAAGCTGGGTCAGGGCTTGCTCTATCGCTCTCGTACTAGAAACAGTCCTAAAAATGAGCTCACTCTGGGACACCAAAATACCAAGAGAAAATGCAAAGCAGAAGAGCTATGACACTGCAAAGCAACAAACTGGTTTAGAATATGTGGCTACAATATGAAGCCCGAAGGCCTATCCTGAGATCCCTGCGGGCCAGTGCTCTCAAATGATCACATATGTACTCATCTGTTTCCGTGTTACACCCGCTCCAGTTCAGAGTAAGATCTTTGAGATTAAATGAGATAATACATGTAAAGCATTTTCCAAACCTTAAAGCACCATATAATTGTTAGCATTTATTACTGTTATTAGAATTCAGGGACTTGTTTTTGTTTTGTCTTTTGTATCTCAAGCACCTAGCCCAGTGCCTGCAAATAGCAGTTGCTTAATAAATGCTTGTAGGTTTGTGCCAATTGGTAGCAATTACCACGGTGACATGTCTAACATAATAACAGATTAAATGCACAACCATCTATTATGGAAAGAAGAAATACACAATACATAACAGCTAACCCCAAATCATTTATACTTGGTTTTAAGTTGTAATCTGATACCTCCAAGTTACACAATTAGGCACAAAGAAACCCACATCATCCCCATTCTGTCACTGACCTTGAATTCCACGATGATTAACTTCTGTCAAAAACCCAGCCTGGGGGGCAGCTAGGTGGCGCAGTGGATAGAGCACCGGCCCTGGATTCAGGAGGACCTGAGTTCAAATCTGGCCTCAGACACTTAACACTTAATAGCTGTGTGACCCTGGGCAAGTCACTTAACCCTCGTTGCCCAGCAAAAAAAAACAAAAAAACAGCCTGTAGCAGGGGAAAAGGGCACTAACTTGAAGATGCTACAACAAACACAATCCCAGAGTTGACTATACTAAAAAAAAATTGTTAATAAGGAAGAGCTGAAAAATAGTATTCACCATTTGAAAAAATATATGCCACCAGATTAGAGGTGCCCAAGGAAACTGAGAAAAGCTCTGAAATGACAAGGGTGAAATTTAGAGTCCCACAGGGTCTAGCAGATGGGATATGAGGAAAAGTGTGAGTGTGTATACACATACACACATGCACACATATATTTTACGTGTGTATATATACATACACATATACACATATATTTTGTGTGTGTGTGCACACACTATATATATATATATACATACATATATATATATACATACATATATATATACATACATACACACACACACACACACACACCTTGCTCCAGATTCACCACTGATGGTGTGATGTTTTCTCAGGCATAGGATCAACATGCCTTAATTTTATCTCATGTAAAATGAAAATGCCACTTTCTACCTCATGAAGGTGTTATAAGAATTAAAAAGTACATACATCCAAAGAACTTTAACTTCTTTTGAAGAAACTGACACATACAAGGAAGTATCACTATTCATATCTTTTGAAAACATTTTAATTTACAAACCATTTTGCACACATCTCCAAACACAGATGGGCATAAATAAAATGTCTAACGGTGATATAAAAGAGTTTGATAGCTCATTTTTGTATTCTTGTCTAGGCTATATCCTTCAGTATGAACTAGAGAAAATAGCGATAAATCTAAATAGACCAAAGATCAAGCAGATCACAGGATAACAGAATGTTATATCTAATGTTAGCAGTGGAGGAGACTTCTGAGGTCACTAATACAAACTCCATCATTTTCCAGATTCAATTCATCAAGTATGTATCCACCCCTTGCTCTGCGCAGATGAGGAAAGAAATGAGGCCTATGTGGTATGGCAAACCCAAATCTTGCCATAGCTTTAGTTAATGCTCAGCAGTTTTCCATAAATTCACCTTATATTGAGACCATTTAATGATATCAATGATAGTGGAGAAGTCAGGAAAGTCCCTTGCATCCCATTTCTTTTTCTCCATTTCACTATATGTAAATAGAAATTTGATTTCACAAAGGCTGTTAATGTTTGTCCCTAGCGAAACATGATATGAAAAAACACCTCATGGTTAAAAAAAACCCTCAAAATATTAAAAATATTTAAGAAAAAATTAGAGGAGTGGGATTAAGGGGTGACATACAAGGAGAGTACAAGCTATATTTTCTATAACCTTAGTTTAAAGAGTTATGCCCAGGGGCAGCTAGGTGGCGCAGTGGATAAAGCACCGGCCCTGGATTCAGGAGTTCCTGAGTTCAAATCCGACCTCAGACACTTGACACTTACTAGCTGTGTGACCTTGGGCAAGTCACTTAACCCCCACTGCCCTGCAAAAAAAAAAAAAAAAAGTTATGCCCACATACAGGAAAAGAGAACAGTTGAGAGAATGATGGAAAAAAAATCCCAGGGTATAGGTGAAAAATTAGCATCTAAATTGACCGAATTAACTTAACAAAGTCTCATGGAAACTGCTGATTATTCCTACCAGGACTCTGGAAAAATGTTTATGAAAGCAAAATAAAAATCAAAGTCTTAGGCAAAAATTAAATAGCACATATATGCATGGTTTGTAAATTTGTCTCCTTTGGGAAGAAAAGTAAATGCATCTTTGATATCATCATCGTTACTATTACTACTACTAATAGCTAGCATTTACATAGTACTTTTAATATTATTTCATTGGATCCTTACAACAATCATGGGAAGTAAGTACTATTAGCCTCATTTTACATATCAGGAAACCGAAAGAGTTTAAGCGATTTGCCCAGCTAGTGAGTATCTAAGGCTGGATTTGAATTCAGGTCTTCCTGATTCCAGGTCCAGTGGTCAATTCACTTTGCCATCAAGGCTATAAGAAACAATACAGGAGAAATATATTTATGGAGGAGAAAATCCTAGAAACTAAGGCACCAGCTCCTTTCATCCATGAACAAGGATACAGAGGTGAGCAAGACCTGCCCCCAACTGTAGTATTGATTTTATCTCCTTTACCCGCCTTCCTTTATAGTTTTAAGACATTTAAATTTTGCCATAAGCTTCCTCATCAAATAATCTCATAAGACAACAATAAAGTATCAGCTCATGGTTTTAAACATCAGAATAAACTAAACCCTACTCGAGCTGGTCCATGTACAATAGTGAGAGAGAGAGAGAGAGAGAGAGAGAGTGGGAGGGAGGGAGGGAGAGGGGGGGCTATCTTCTAGCATTTCGAAGTTTTAAGAAAAGGAATCATACAATAAGTATGGCAGGAAAAACGTCTGTGTCTACTATCTTTCATAGGAGGAAGCAATGAAAAATTACACTAACTTCTTGATTATTTGGACTTTAAAGCCCCACATTAGGCAATTTAAGGCATTTCACAATTATTATTCAGGCCTGCATGCCGTCTTCCAATTCCTTCTAGCAAAACATGATATATTTCCCCCAATTACATGGCAAAATAATTGTTAACATTAATTTTTTTTTTTAAGTTTTGAGTTCCAAATTACATCCCTCCCTTCCTTTGACCCTCCCTGGGATGGTAAGCAATCAGATATAGGTTATCCATGTGCAATCTCTAATTCCTTTTCATAGAAGGATGAATCTTAGGCAAAAATAAATCAGAATCAGAGACTTCAAGGGTCAGATAGAACCTTGGAGTCCATGAAGTTGAATTCATAACCTGAATAAATATTCCTTCTCTATTATCGTACCTAATAAACTTCTGCTTTTAAGACCCCATGGAATTCCATCATTTGGGAAGGGGCTATCTAGCCTAAACTGTACCTGAAGGGCTTTCATTATGACATACCTGGCAAATGGTCATCCAGCTTCTGCTTGAAGACCTAGAATAAAGGGGAAGTCACCACTTCCCTAGGCAGCCCTCCCTGTTTTTGGACAGCTCTAATGTTAGGAAGTTTTTCCTACCATTGAACCTAAATTTGACTCTTTGTAACTTCCACCCATTACTCCTAGTTCTTCCATCTGGTGCCAAGCAGAAAAAAAAAGTCTAATCTTTTTAAATACCTGAAGACAACTATCATGTCCCTCACCCTCCCTCTTAAGTCCCTCTTCTTCAGCTTAGACTTCCTTGTTTTCTTCTACCAATCCCTGTACAGCATGCCCCAAAAGCCCTTTACTCTTGAGACTGCATTCCTCTTCTCAAATTAAAGAGATTTCAGTGCCACGGTGACAAACACATGATGAGGGAAAACAGGAGAAATCTGAGTTAGGTTTAAGAATAAACTTTCTTACATGTAACTGGGGAAAAATAAAATTCTAAACAAACAAAAGAACAAACTTGCTGAGAATAAGCATGGCATGCCACAGTCCCCGCTATATACTGCTTCATAGTCTAACCCTCCAAAACTTGAGTTCTGCCTAGAGTTTTTATAATACAATCAGTCATCTCTTTGGAATAAAGGTATGGTCCCAACTGAAAAAAGGATAACATTTGGAGGTTTCTCCCAGATTTAGAAATCAAGTGGAGTAAGTTCGCAATAAATATAGCCGTTTTAAAACCTCAAAATTATTTTCCAGTTTCTATATTTGGACATAATGATGGAATTATGCATTCAGTAGTGAGCAAGACTAACTACTGTTTCTCTCTATTTTGGTCAGCAGATGAATTATTTTTGGCAACTCTTAATGAACAGTTAGAGGAGATTAATGGCAAAGCAATCTACATCCCTAACTGCAATCACGCACACCAAAGAAGAGGTAATTCATTAGACTAAGCTCCGGTTTCTCTAATAGAGATGATGCAACATAAGGAAACAAAGGACTTTCAGCCAAATATTCAATGACACTTACCAATATCAAGCTCTCCTGAGCACTGGGCCCAATCAGGGTTCTAGCAGTTTGCAAATGAATGAGGTTTTCACTGAAATTGGAAGATCATAGATCCAGACCTGGAAGGAGTCTTAAGAGGTCATTTAGTCCAACTTCATTTTAAAGATGAGGAAACTTAGGGTTGGGCATTAAAGTTGACTTATCTGAGGTTAGGACATACTTGAACTACTGAAATGTCCTTTTGGTTGGCATATGCCTCCCTCAAGTCTATTTTCTGCAGTCTATCCTCTGCTCAGCTGTCAGTGATCTTTCTTAAATGCAGGTCTGATCTTGCACCTGGCCACCTGGCTCCCTGCCCCCACTGGCTATTCAACAAACTTGAGGAGATTTCCTCCTGAATCAAATATTAAATCCTGTTTGGCTTTCAAAGACCTTCATAAAGTGGCTCCTACCTTTCCAGTCTTATACCTTAACATCCCTGCTCCTTCCCCCTACCTTCATCCCCACCCCCACCATGCACTTTTCAATCCAGTGACATTGGCATCCCAGTTGTTCCTTGCACACAATACTCCATCTCTGGATTCAGAGCATTTTCACTGGCTGCCCCCCATGCCTGGAGCTCTCTCCCTTCTCATCTCTGCCTTCTGCCTTCCTTGGCTTCCTTCAAGTCTCAGCCAATGTCCCATCCAGGACACTTTCCCTAGTCCTTCTTAATGCTGGAAGTGCCATTCCTCTGAGATGTCACCAAATTTATCCTGTATATAGGCTGTTTGTACATAACTGTTTGCATGTTGTCTCTCCCAGTAGATTGTGAATCCCTTGAGGGCAGAGACTGCTTATTTCCTTATTTACATAGGTTTGCCTTTCTATGTATCCCCAGAAGTTAGCACAGTGCCTGGCACAAAGTAAGTAGGTACTCAATCAATGTTCATTCACTGGTGAACTGACTGATTGACTGGCTGTATGAACTTGAGCAAGTCTCATCCTCTCTGAGACCGAGTTTCCTCATCTTTAAAATAGGTCTAATACAGAAGGGTTGATATGAGGATCAAATACAATAGTGGAAGCGCCTTGCAAACCATCCTATATAAATATGAGCTGCTATGACTGTCACATGATCCAGAGGAGGCAGTACAGTAGATTCCTGAAGGAAATCCTCCCTTCCTCCTAAGTCTGACTCTCTCCATGTCTCTTCTCCCTTCCCGTTTCCCCTTATCCTCTTGCCAAACCTTGACCAGGAAAAACAACTGAAAATGTAGAATTAGTCACCAGCCTGGATTTGGTGCTTTGAACATCTTTATCTCATTAGTGAAAACAACTACAACAGGAACATATTAGAGGGGACTGAAAATAACAGTTAGGCATCAATAATATTATGTTTAAAAGGTTCTGACTTCTATATCTAGAGAAAATGATAGGCAGACACAACAAACCTCCTCCAACGTGCTCCGATAGTTAGTATTTAAGTGGGTTTGCAAATCAATGAGAACAGCCAATCAACATGGACTGCAATGAATCCTCCTAACAGCACAAAGCTAGGGCTACACAGGACACAACAGTGGGGGAGATGAGTAATTCATCTGAGTGACCAGTTTGCACACAAGATTCATTCTTTTTTCCCAGGGTTGCTAACTATATATATGAAAGACAATCATCGTCACTTCCTGGAAATTTCCATCTGCTAAATTTACTGTAATTTTGTGTGTGTGTGTGTGTGTGTGTGTGTGTGTGTGTGTGTGTGTGTGTGTGTGTGTGTGTAATGAGCAAGACAATATTATTCCTTCTTAGAGATAGATTTGTTTCAACACCAACTTAAAAACATGAGCAAAGATTTTTTTTTTAAATTCCCCTATTATTTAACATAAAATGTCTCTGCTGGCTATACAAATGCTGGCTTATGTTATACCTCATAGTTTTTTCTAAAAATGCAAATTTGATTCTCATGCAAATTTTAAAAACATGACATAAGGTTTGCTTGTTCAAAAAAATGGAAAAGAGCATTGGACTTTGTGGGAGTTTGGAGCAGCTGGATCCTGCCACTATTAGTTGAGTGAGCTAGAGCAAGTTACTTATTTCTGATCTTCAGCTTTTTCATTTGCAAAACTGAAGGGGATGGGGGAAAGGAAATAATAAGACCACAGAATAATAATATATTCATTACTGAATATTAGTATATTTAATATTATTACATACTATAATATCGTATATAATATTAATATATGCTATTATATTCATTTAACAGACAAGGAAAGTGAAGTGAAGAAAAGTTAAGAATCTTGGTCAAGGTCAAATGGGTAGCAACTGGCAGATCCTGGATTTGAACACAGGTCTCTGACTCCAAATGTGATTTCCACAATATTTCACTAGTCTAGCAATTCCTTCTAGCTCTAAACTTGACAGCTGACTGACAGTACGTTCTTTCATGTGATTGTACGTACTTTGCAATTTTTCTTCTGAGAATTGTTTGCTAATATAAAAGACTACTTATCTATTGGGAAATGGCATACACACATGTAGACATATATACACATACACACACATAGCTGATATATTTTTGGATACCAAACCCTTACCAGAGAAATTTGTTACAAAGATTTTTTTTTCCCTGACCACTTTCCTTTTTATCCTAACTAAGTACATTAACTTTGTCTGTATGGAAGCTTTTCAATGTCAAGTAATTAAAGTTATCTACTTTATAGTTTGTAATTGCCTCTATCTTTCATTTGGTTAAGAATACATCTCCTATGGGGCAGCTAGGTGGCAGAGTGGATAGAGCACCGGCCCTGGAGTCAGGAGGACCTGAGTTCAAATCCGACCTCAGACACTTAACACTTACTAGCTGTGTGACCCTGGGCAAGTCACTTAACCCCAACTGCCTCATTAAAAAAAAAAAAAAAAAAGAATACGTCTCCTAGCTATAGCTGTGAGAGGAATATGATCTGTTTCTCTTCTATTTTTTTAAATTGCATGATCTTTAATAGTAAGGTTGCGTATCCATTTAAAATGTATTGTGGAATATGTTGTAAGGTGCTGGTCTAAGTCTAATTAAAGGCAACTAGGTGGCATAGTGGACAGAGTACTGGTCGTGGAGTGAGGAAGACTCATTTTCCTGAGTTCAAATCTAGTCTCAGCCACTTAATAGCTGTGTGACCCTGCCTAAGTCACTTAACCCTGTTTGCCTTAGTTTCCTCTTCTGTAAAATGAGCTAGAGAAGGAAATGGCAAACCACTCCAGTATTTTTGCCAAGAAATCTTAAATGGGGTCAACAAAGAGTTGGATACAATTGAAAATGACTCAACAACAGCAAACAAACCTAATTTCTGCCAGTTTTTCCAACAGTTTTTTTGAATCAAATAAGTTTTTTCCTAAGTGATTTATGTTTTCCACCTTATAAAACTTTGGGTTATTGAGTTCCAGTATTTCAGATTCTCCTTTATCTAGTCTGTTCCACTGATCTTTCTATTTTTATACCAATAACAGATGGCTTTGATGACTGCTGCTTTATAATATAGTTTGAGGTCTGGAACTATTATTCCCCTTTTGTCCCTACTTCATTTTATCATATCCCTTTATATTCTAGATCTTTTGTTTTTCTCAATGATTTTTGTTATTATTTTATCAAATTTTATGAAGTATTTCCTTGGTAATTTGATTGGTATAGCATTAAAAGAAAAATAATTGTGGTAGTGTTATTTATCATTAATATTGGCATGACCTAGCCATGAGCACTGAATATTCCTCTAGCTATATAAATTGGTCTTTATTTCCTTAAGGAACATTTTGTAATTAAATATATAATAGGTCTTTCATGTTCTTTGATAGGCTGATCCCCAGATATTGTATGTACTTTTTAGTTATTTGGGATTGCCCTTTCTATTATTGCTTCATGTGTCTTGTTATTATATAGAAATTCTGGTGAGTTTTTTCCATTTATTTTGCAGCCTTCAATTTGGTGATTCCATTAATTATCTCAATTAGTATCTTTGCTGATTCTCTAAAATTTTCCAATTAAGCCAACATTTCAGCAAATTGGGATAGTTTTATCTCCATTTCACCTGTCATTATGCATGTAATTTCTTTCTCTTTCCTTACTGTTGCTGATAGCATTTCCAGAACTACACTATTATCAAATAATAGTGGTGAGAGTGAACAACTTTGCTTCATTCCTATATTTATTAGAAAAGGTTCTAGTGAATTCCCATTGCATGTGATGCTTGCTTTGGGTTTTTTGTTTGTTTGTTTGTTTTTTGTTGTTGTTGTTTTTACTGAGGCAATTGGGGTTAAGTGACTTGCCCAGGGTCACACAGCTAGTAAGTGTTAAGTGTCTGAGGTCAAATTTGAACTCAGGTCCTCCTGACTCTATCCACTTTGACACCTAGCTTCCCCGCCCTGCTTTTGGTTTTAAATAGAAGCATTTAATCATATTAAATAATGGTCTTTCTATGCCTACATTTTTTTAGAGTTTTTAGCATAAAAATGTTGTTTGTACTTTGTCAAGAGTCCCCCCCCACCCCATGCATCTATTGAAATTATTTGTGGTTTTGGATGTTTGGGTTTTTAATATAATCATGTTGACTGTTTTCCTAATGTTGAATCATCCTAGCCTCCTTGGTACAAAGCCCACTTGGTAATAATGATTTCTTAAATAAATTGATGTAATCTGATAGGATTTTGTTTAAAACATTTGAGTCAATGCTTATTAATGATACTGATCTATAGTTTTTTTTTTCTGTGTCTTATCTTTCCTTAGTTTAGATATTGGTTTTCTATTTGTCTCAGAAAAGGATTTTGGTGGTGTGCTTTCTCAAATTTTGAGAATAGTCTGTGAAGTATGAGTACTACTTGTTCTTTAAAAGTTGGAATGACATCTCCTGTAAATCTATCAGGACAAAGAGTTTTTTACTTTAGTAGTTCCTTTATAGCTATATCTACTTCCTTTTCTGAGACTGAGTTATTTAAGATTTCTATCAGGTCTTCTGATTGTTTGGTTATTTTATATTTTAAAAGCATTCCTTTATTTCTTTTGTGTTCTCAGTTTTGTTTGCATATAACTGTGCATAATATGTTCTGATTATTCTTTATACTTCTTCTGATTTTGCTGTAATTCCACTTTGCTCATTTGATATTTGTCCTGATTAGATTTTCTGCTCTCTCTTTTTTAATCAGATTAGTTAAGGGCTTACCCATTTTCTTAGTCTTTTCAAAGAATCAGTTTTCAGTTTAATTTATCATTTCAATGAGGCTTTTTGTTATCTAGATCCCCTCTAATTTTAAATAAATCTTCTTTGTACCTATTTTAGGTTTCTTTGTTGATTTTTAAATTTTTAAATGTATATTCAGTTCATTATTCCTTTTTTTCTATTTTGTTAATATTTGTTTGTAAAAATATAATTTTCCTCAGAGGACTGCCTTTGCTGCATCCCACAAAGTCTGAAATGTTGTTTCACCATTATCATTTTCTTTTGCATAGTTATTGTTTCCATGATTCGTTCTTTGACCCACTCAGTATTTTAGATTTCATTGTTATATCTCCATTTGGGTCTATATCTTTTGTTTATGGTCCCTGAACCAATTATTATTTTTATTGCATTATGGTATATAAAGGATGCATTATCTACTTATCCCTTTTTACATTTCTTTGCAATATTTTTGTGCCCTAGTAAATGGTCAGTTTTTGTAAATGTTACATGTAATGCTGAGAAATGCTGTATGCATATTCTTTTGTTGTCCCATTTAGAAGACTCATAAGGTTTTTAACTAGTTTCTCTACCATTTTGTTCCATTCCATATCTTCCCTTTTCTTTATTTTTATTAGACTTATTCAAAACTGAGAAGGGGATGTTGAAGTCTCCTGTCACTATTGTGTTACTGTCTGTGTCTTCTTGTAGATGTTTCCTTTATAAATTTAGATGCTAAAGCATTTGGAGCACACAATTAAGTCCATATTAATCTGTTGTCTATGGTTCCTTTCAGCAAATATAGTTTCCTTGGTTTTATTTTTTTGAATGTTTGTTTTTGTTTTGTCTAATAGCATGATTGCAAGTTCTGCTTTTGTGGATTCATTTGATACATGCTAAATTTTTTCCCATGCCCTCAGTTTTATTTTGTATGTCTTTGCCCTTTTTATGTGTTTCTTGTAAGCAACAGATTGTAGGGTTTGGGTGGTTTTTTTTTTAATCCAATCTGTCATTCTTTTTAATTTTATTGAATGATTTAATACATTGATATTTAAAGTTATGAAAATTAGGTTTATATTTTTCTCTGTCTGTCTCTACTATTTGTGGGTTTTCCTAGTTATTTTTCCCTTCTGCTGTAAAAAACAGTACTCTGTTCCTTCTGTTACTCTACCTTAATTTTTTTTTAAGGTAGTCAGTCCTGTTCTCACTGCCTCTCTTCTCCTTACCCTTAATCCTGTCTTTTCATTTCTTCCCTCTTTCCCTTTGGGGTTTTGCTTCTTACTTCCTTTTTCTCTGCTACTTTTATCTGGTTATATAATTCTTTCCTTCTTTTGTCCCTCTCAGTGAAATAGATTAACTTCCTCTCCTTGAACTAGCCCAATTACTATTTTTTTAAATTTCATTTTTTCACCCCTTTAGAAAAAGGATTTCTCTCACTCTCGTTTTCCATCCTCTCTATCTACTCTAGATTCTCATTCTCTGATTCATGACCCCTACTCATTTCCTGACTGTCCCCTCTGATGATGGTTTCCTTGGAGACTGGATCTCAAAGCATCTCAGCCTCCCACACTGAGCAATTCATGGTTTACCAGACTTGGTCTCTGCCCCAAGTGACTTTAGGGCATTCAGAACTGGCCCCAGCTGGATGCAGTGCCCTTTCCATCAAACTTAGTGAAATGCTACACAGTATATGGCTGACCTGCCCCTCCCTCCTTCTCTCTCTCTCCCTCCCCCTTTCTCCCTCTCCCCCCCCCCTCTCCTTCCCTCCCCCTCCCCCTCCCCTCTCTCTCTCTCTCTCTCTCTCTCTCTCTCTCTCTCTCTCTCTCTCTCTCTCTCTCTCTCTCTCTCCCCCTCTCCCCCCTCCCTCCCTCCCCCTCCTCTCTTTCTCTCTCTCCTCTCTCTCTTGTACATGCATACATGCACGCGCGCGCGCGCGCACACACACACACACACACACACACACACACACACACACACCTGTTGGTGTCCTGTTCCTCCATTCCATTTGTTCCTTAGTTTTGTGGTCTTGGCACTAGCAGTTCAGAGAACTGATAAACTGGTGCTATGTAGTTGTCTGCCTCAGTTCCAGCAGTTCAGAGCTTTGCAGTGCTCTTTGGTCATGGCCCTTACTGGTCTTTTGGTCCTAAAGGGTTGTAACCATGTTGACTGTTTGTCATAGCCTGGGCAAACTTCTGCAGCCTGAATCCAGGGTTTCCACAGCATGGGAAAGAGAGATGGAAGGACCAGGGTTTGGGGGTGAGTTCTGTTGTAAACCTGTATCAGGTTCTTGGGTCTGCTAGTTTGGTATAACTTCACTGTCAATAGCAGGCTTATATATAATATAGTTTTATATATTATTATATTATATAATAGAAGGTAAGGGTGAGGTATTTAATAAGTTCAAGGTCAGTTCATGGGTTTAGTTTCTTTAAAATTCATTTTATTTTGGATTCTGGGTGCCCTAGACCATGGAGACAGCTGTAGTTGCTTTACCTTTGGTGCAAATTTTCTGTTTTGGAGATGTTTGGGAGGTTTGGGGATCTGAGAAAATGTCTAGTCCTCCATCTTGTTGCTGAAGCAACCCACAAATTTCCCTGCATTTTGCCTTTCAAAGGACTTCACCCGGGTGTCTCAAACTATTTCACTTAATTTTCTCCTAAAAGTTATCCCCTTTTTAACCTTTTGCTATAGCAAGTGTCAAATACATTGGATGAGCCAAATTAAAATGTATTTATTTGGTATATATCAAAATAATAAAAATTAAGTAAAACATAGATCCTTTTGTAATCCTGTTTGTATTTGAGTTTGATACCAGTGATCTAGGGCACCCTTTCCACCAAAATTTACCAAATCTTCTCTCTTTCATCATTCTCAATAACTCCTGGAATTTTTATTTCATCTTCTGAAATCTTTGAGATGATAGAGGAGCCAGATCATTTTAGATGTCAGAGTAGCTGAATCATTTCCCTTGAACTGCCCAAGTCTGATGACAGAATTTCTAAGATTTTTCCTCATTTATACTATGTGCTGCCATCCCTAAAACATACTTCCCTTGATCCATATTTACTTGATGTGGCCCCCAGTGATGCGGACTGCAACCCTTTTAAAATACAATTTTCTATATTGGGAACTAAATCAAATTTATAAGAATCCAAGTCATTCCCTAATTGAGAAATGGTCAAAGGATATGCACAGGCAGTTTTCTGATGAAGAAACCAAAGCTATCTATTGCCATATGAAAAAATGCTCTAAATCACTATTGATTAGAGAGATGCAAATTAAAACAACTCTGAGTTACCACCTGACACCTATCAGATTGGCTAATATGACAAAAAATGAAAATAATAAATGTTGGAGAAGCTGTGGAAAAATTGGAACACTAATGCATTGTTGGTGGAGCTGTGAACTGATCCAACCATTCTGGAGAGCAATTTGGAATTATGCTCAAAGGGCTATAAAGCTGTGCATACCCTTTGACCCAGCAATACCACTTTTAGGTCTTTCCCCAAAGAGATCAAAAAAAAAGGGGAAAGAACCCTCATGTACAAAAATATTTATAGCTGCTCTTTTTGTGGTGGCAAGGAATTGAAAATTGAGGGTCTGTCCATCAATTGGGGAATGGCTGAACAAGTTGTGGTACATGAATGTAATGGAATTCTATTGTGCTGTAAGAAACGATGAGCAGGAGGAGTTCAGAGAAACCTGGAAGGACTTGCATGAACTGATGATAAGCGAGATGAACAGAACCAGAAGAACATTGTACACAATATCATCAACATTATGTGTTGATCAACTGTCATAGACTAGATTCTTCTCACCAACACAAGAGTACAAGAAAGTTCCAAAGGACTCATGATGGAAGAGGGTCTCCAAATCCAGAAAAAAAAAAAAGAACTGTGGAATATGGATGCTGATTGAACCATACTATTTCTTTTGTTTTTGGTGCTGTTGTTTTTCTTTTTTGAGGTTTTTCCTTTTTGCTTTGATTCTTCTCTTATAACATGACTAATGCAGAAATATGTTTAATGTTATATATAGATATATGTATATGTGTATATATATGTATGTATGTGTGTATATATATACATATATCTATATATATAAACCTATATCAGATTAGCTGCTGCCTAGGGGAGGGAGAAAAATTTGAAATTGGAAATCTTATAAAAATAAATGTTGAAAACTATCTCTACATGTAACAGGAAAATAATAAAATAATTTTATTCAAAAATACAATTTTCATGGGTTGCTGTAGCTTCCCACCCCCAAAGTCATCTGGTAATAATTATCTTAATAATAATGGCTAACATTTATATAGCACCTACTATGTACCAGGTATTGTTCTAAGAGCTCTATAAATATCACCTCATTGGATCTTTACAACACCCTGGGAAGGAGATGCTATTGTGATCCACATTTTACAGATGAGGACACTTAGGCAAGCAGAGGCTAAGTGACTTGCCCAAGGTTACACAGCTTTATCAATGTCTGAGGATGAATTTCAACTCAAATCCTCCAGACTCCAAGCCCAACACTTTATCCATTGTGCCACCTGGCTGCCCGAATGACCTATGTATCTTCTCATTAGGAGTTTCTTCTAAGTAATGACAGTTAAGAGACTTGCTCAGGGTCACACAGCTAGTAAGTGTCAGGTTCTGAGGCTGGATTTGAACTCAGGTCCTCCTGAATCCAGGACCAGTGCCTTGGCAGAGATATTGGAGTGATTTGCCTTTTCCTTCTCCACCTCATTTTACAGATGAAGAAACTGAGGTAAAAAGGGTTAAGTGGGGCAGCTAGGTGGCGCAGTGGATAGAGCACCGGCCCTGGATTCAGGAGGACCTGAGTTCAAATCCAGCCTCAGACACTTAACAATTACCAGCTGTGTGACCCTGGGCAAGTCACTTAACCCCAATTGCCTCACAAAAAAAAAGGTTAAATGACTTGGTTAGGGTCACAAAGCTGTCTATCTTGCTAGAACCTACCAGAACTTCAGTTTTGTTCTTTAGACCCAACATCCCCTTCACACCACACTAATGAAATGGGAGGTAGTACTTTAGTGAAAGGCCCTGGAGTTATTAAACATAGAAAACTTCTTACCCTTAATGTATCACTTTATTGACACCTTAAACTTCATTCTACCTCATGAATATTCTACAGATGTGGTTGCATCAGTGTATCAATCTTTGAATGTAAACCTCCAAAAATTAAGAATCAGGACTCCCCATGTTTTTCTCTGTTTAAGGCAATAAATTTTGCTTTTCTATGATGATAACTACAAGGAGAAAGCCCTACCTCAAAGTGGCATGACAAAGGTGAACTTGGATTCTTAAAGGTCATGCCCAGCAGAGAACAGACTGTGCCAGGCACAGTGAAGTTAGAAGGCTCAAAGCATGAGCACAGGAAATGAAGGACTGTTGAATTTTATTGTCAGAGGCTCAATCTTGCTACGTTTGTGGAGTCTCATTATCAAGCTGCCTGTACGGTTACATTTATTTCAGTCATGGCAGTAATCAGAAACTTTCAGTCATGATAGCCCATAAAAACCAAAATGTTTTTCAATGGCTACCATGGCTGAAATGTAGGTTGCAGTCAGTCCTTGTAAATGACTATAAATGCCAGAGGAATTTGTAATTGATTTTAGAGGTAATAAAGAACCATAAGAGACCAGAAACTTTGGGATCCCTCTCTTTTTATAGGCAAAGGAACTAAGTGACTTGCCCAAGACTGTACAGATAGTTTGTGACACAACCAGGGCTAAAAGCCCTTCTGACTTCCTGATTTCTTTTAAAATTCTGTCAGAATTCAAAGACCCCAAATAACTGTCATTTTGATGACTTCTTTCCCGAGGGTAGAAAAGTATATTCACTATAAAGTTGGTACCATGGAAACTGACACACCTGATCTTCTTTATCTTCTTCTTCTTCTTCTTTTTTTGAGATGTCCTTTGAGAATTGGAGAGTAAAAATGATGTTGCTAAGACTTTACAGGGAACAATAACTAAAAATTCCAACCCAAACTCATCTGTATTTCTTCAACTGAATTTAAATTGTAACAGTAGGGCGGAGGGGAGAGAGGGAAGGGGGGATAAAATGTGGGACTCAAAACTTTAAATAAAAATGTTTGTTATTTTAAAAAATAAACAAAAAATCAAAATTGCAATAGAATCTTCACTTTTTTTTTTTTTTGGCAGGGCAATGGGGGTTAAGTGACTTGCCCAGGGTCACACAGCTAGTAAGTGTCAAGTGTCTGAGGCTAGATTTGAACTCAGGTACTCCTGAATCCAGGGCCGGTGCTTTATCCACTGCACCACCTAGACGCCCCAAATCCTCACTTAAAAAAAAAAATTGTTTAATAGTCCTCTATCTGTCTGAAAATGCTATCAGACTCTTATTATTAAGAGTAGGGCCTTTCAACTTTAGAACTAATGCCCTTGTAATCAGTATTTTTCTCATGTCATTACCAGGCAAAAGAAACAAAAACAGTATTCATTTGGATGACATATAATTCTGAGTTTTAAGCCCATTTAGCTTTATATGATGAAAGATCATAATGCTGTTAGTGGCAGTGGTGACACTGTGCTGGGTCTCGAGCCAAGACTGGGGGTTGGGGGGGTAGGGGAATGAGGTTCAAGACCAGCCTAGGACACTTTCTAGCTATGTGACCCTTGGCAATTCACTCAATGCCTATGTGCCTCAGGCAACTCCCTAAGACTTATCTACTAGAAAGGCTGCCAACTGTTGCAGTCACAGTGAAGAGGGAGTTCTGGAACAGTGGGATCCTTCAGGGATTTGCATTTTCTGATTGTTAGATCAGAAGTATGTCAGTAGCTATTGCTAAAAAGGTTTTTCATTCCAACACATTCACTACTGAGTTAAAGAGCAAACAGAACTGAAAGAGCAAACAAAACTAATAAAAGTTTATTTCATTTGATATTCTGTTTGTAGGGGAATGTTAGTTGTTGTCCTTCATTCTTGAAGAGGACCAAAATGACGTCACTATGTTAGAGTCAAGTTATAGTGTGTCCAGCTGTGGCTGATCAGACCAATATGAGCTCAGAAGGCTCCACCAAAGGTCAGGCATAAATAGTTCATCAGAACCTTTCTTTGGTGTGGATTTGCTAAATTTGTATTATTTAGAGGACACCTAATTGAGCCTACTTGATGAAATAGAGAGAGGTAAAGAACAAATACAATGAGATAAAATGATGTTCCCTCTGAGACATGGCATGGTCCCATTAGCAAGTTCTAAGGTTGTGCCCTTTTTAGATTCTAAATGACTCCTCTGTACCAGGTAAAGATAGTCAGGTCTTGACTAGTCTATTTGCATTTCGAAGTCAGTCAGGAAATTTTCTTGAAGATTGGCAAAGGATAAGGATCCACATAACACTTTTTTTTGGATTTTAAGGTTTCCAATTAATTGGGACAAAATGACCTTATGAATCTTACAGTGGACTATGAGTTTGGCTTTTGGATCATCCATCCAGAGCACCTAAGGTTATCTCCCACGTGGCAGAGTGTGACCTCCCCCCTATCAAAAAATGGTTATTCAACTTGCAGTTTAAGGGTTTATTTGATCTAAAATTCATTCAGGTCTTCTAACTCCCTTTCCCCCTAGTAATCAGTAGGCAGTGCCTCTTTTTAGAACATCTAAACAACTGCATGAGAACAGAAAGAACAGGGTTTTAAAGTAATACGGTTCATAAAAACTGGGATTATTTGGAAGAGAATCAAAATGTGACATAGGGTAGTTACAAAAGAAGATATTTGCACCGACACATACTTATCCATGATAGGTGACTGTCACCTCCTTTGTATCTTCCCAGATAGCCTACACTGCTGGTGCTCACTGGATGTTATCAAGCCCGTACAGTATAACTTAAAACCCTGACAGGTGACACATTATATATCAAGGCAGTCAGGGGGCAAACCCATACACATGCCAAGTCTCTTTTCCTCTTCATTTTTCCTTCTAATTCCAATTCTCCCTCCCCAAAGAGAGAAAAGTGTTTTCACTCTTGGGGTGGGGGCGGGGGAGGTAGGGGGTAGCAGGGTTGGATAATTTCTTATTGCTCTGGCAATAGCAGAAAACTGCCATTGTCTATCTGAGCCATTGCACATATGTAATCCCAAACCACTTTCCAAAGCCCTGGACTCCTGACTTTCTGTTATCAATAATGCTTTAATCATGTCCTTCCAAAACCAAGCAGAAGGGTCAAAATCCTAGGAGGGACAGGATTCTTGAACCTGAACCTCATCTGGTATGATGTACAGTGATTTTCATATTTGTATTAACTTTCATATTGCTTTGATTGAAATGTTTTCCTACCTGGATTTCATAAGGCTATAACAAAAGCCCGTACACCTATCTCTCAAGCTTGATAAGACTGGATAAAGTGAATAAAGAACCATGACTGGAAACAAAATACTATTTAAAAAAATTAAAAATAAGAACCATGAGGAATGGAGGATATGACACATTTAATGTTCCATGGTGGTTTGCAGGGGCATGTCCCTCTATTCTTGATTCCCACTCTCCTGTGAGCCCTCCCACAATAAATATCAGCATTTTCCCTACCTAGTTAATAAGCTTTCCTAAAACTGCCTCAATGCTGTCTGCATTTTGAAAATTATTTTGTGACGTGTCCCTTAAAAAAAATCTGAACCCTGCTGGGGTAGCTGATTCGAATGACTTTCCCTATCGGTTTCCATGAAAGATCTCACAATGTCATCAAGTGGTCTTTGTAATTTCATTATTATAATTGTTGTCTGTGTCAGAATATGTTAAATGAAGAAGAAAGGAAGAGTGCAGGAAGCTCTTAGTAAGGGCATATCATAAGCTTAATGGGTACGAAAGATGAGTGTTTTCAATTGTTTGTCATGGATGATGACACAACTCTAAACTTGTTGGTATTGAAGTTGGCTTGAGAATAACTGCACCCTGAAAAGTCAAGAGGTAGAAACTCTTGGGACTTTACTGTAAAGCACTGACTAGAATAGTTTGAAGCTGTGTAAAAAGGTTTATGCTGCCAACTCTGCAATCCACCATGCATGGGGGAATGACACCAGTGGCCCATGAGGAGTACTGATAGTTAAGTAAGTGGATGTGACTGTTGATGGAGTGGACAGTCTTACAAAGGTAACGACAGGATCCCCTTATCTCAAGATTCTCCCCTCCGTTGTTCTCCTTTAAACAAAAAAGCTTCCCACCTGGCATGGCCAGGTCCGCGTTCTAATATATCTTGAATAATGAGGGCATTCTGGTATAGGAATTGGCCGTTCCAAAAAATGACCTTCACTGGGAGCAGAAGTAAGGAAGTCTCATTGGTCCATCTGTGACTTTCAGATGCGAGCCTAACAAAATAGTTTGAGGTTGTTACAACCTTTTTCCATCTTTCACAACAAATTCCTCTGAGCACTGCAGGAAACCCTAAGATGTTTAATGATTAATCTTAGTGTCACTATCATCAAGCGCCAATGAGTCTGCAGTGTTGGAGATCAAGGAGTGAAACGTCTTCCCTTTCTTTTTAAAGAACCAGCCATTTTCCCAAGTGAGATCTGCACAAATGTTTAAATGATTCTTTTGTGCTAATGCACGGTATTGGCAAGTCTAAGAAGAAGTGGTGAGCTTCTGTCAGTACTGGTGCAGAGGATGCTAAAAGCCCCATCCTGATGCTGCTACTCACTCATGGCATCCAAGGGTGGGCTCAGTTCACGCCCTTGCCCATACTAAACCAAACATTATAGAGACTTCAAGGTGGTGGACTATGGAAGGACCAACAAATTTATAACTGGGACAATGCTTTCCATGATATCTGGTCTTGGTAGTTTCTATGACCACTTCGTGCATGTGTGTGCGTGTATGTGTGTGTGTGTGTGTGTGTGTGTCTATCTCTGAATAGATATAATTTAGCTTTTTAGAATTTTGTAATCACAAGTACTCTCCTTCCTCAGTCTGAGGAATGTAAATGAATTACTATAGGTATACATACACATGCACGTACACACACACACACACACACACACCTATTTACACATAGCTATCTTAATAAAGAAGGCCCTTATCTCCTTATTAGCATTTTTGTGTATTGGGAGTTTCTCCCCTCACCATGGAATCTGAGTCAACATTTCACATTTAGAATCCCAAGGGGAAAGAAAACATAAGTACCTCCATGAGGCATGTTTTGATTCATCCCTTGAGAAAATAGCTGAAGACAATTTTCCTGGCACTTCCAGATAACTGGCATATATCCCATAAAGGTTAATTGTCCTTTGCTTTTTGCTTTCACCCTTAAAACAATCCAAGAATGTCTCCCCATCTTTATCCAAAAATAACTTCAAAGATTAAGTGTTCATCTGGGCCAGTACAGCCCCTTACTACCTGACATCATAGATAAGGCCCTCCATTTCCCTGAGGTAACACGGGTACATCTGGGAACATTCCACTCTCATATTCTCATCCCTCTCAAAAAAAAAAAAAAATGACTGCACTCAAAAACAAAGATCTGAAAGTAGAAATAGCAAATAACACCTGGCTTCCTCAATCATCATCCTGGAACCTCTACAAAAAAGTTATCATCTCTAACACTTATCAGAGATGGAAATTTTCATATACAAAAAGGGACATCTGGGAAGCCATCTTTGGACCTGCCATACCACCGCTCCAATTCAAACATGGATTTAGAAGGCTATAGCACTTCAGTCCTATTTCTAGCCTTCCTGAGGCCTTAGTTGGATATACAGAATAAACTTTGATGAATCTCCTTTTGGACAAGTAAGTTTTATGCATGGGTTTAGTTTTCCTCTCCCCAGAGGGGCAGGGTGAAGGGAAAGAGAGAAAGAAAGATAAATGGGGGGGGGGGGGGAAATAAGATGGAAGGAAATACACAGTTACTAATCATAACTGTGAATGTGAATGGGATGAACTCGCCTATAAAATGGAAGTGGATAGGAAAGTGGATTTAAAACCAGAATCTTAGAAAAACTGGGATTATTTTTTTTTAGCAAATTTCTCTGAGAAAGGCCTAATTTCTCAAAAATACAGAGAATGAAATCAAATTTATAAGAATAAGAGTCATTGCTCAGTTGATAAACAGTCAAAAGATATGAACAGGCAGTTTTCAGACAGAAATCAAAGCCATCTACAATCATATGAAATAATGCTCTAAATAACTACTGATTAAAGAAACACAAATTAAAACAACTCAGGTAACACCTCACACCTATCAGATTGGCTAATATGACATAACAGGAAAATAACAAATGTTGAAGGGGATGTCGAAGAATTGGGACAGTAATGTACTGTTGGTTGAGTTGTGAACTGATTGGACCATTCTGGAGAGCAATTTGGAACTTTACCCAAAGGGCTATAAAACTGTGTATACCCTTTGACCCACCAATACCACTACTAGATCTATATCCCAAAGAGATCTATCTCCCAAAAGGGAAAGAACCTATATGTACAAAAAAAACCCCATACAAAATATGTACAAAAATGTACAAAAATATAGGAGCTCTTTTGTTATAGCAAAAACTTGGAAATTATGGGGATACTCATCAATTGGGGAATGGCTGAACAAGTTGTGATATATGATTGTCATGGAACACAGTTGTGCTATAAGAAATGACAAGGTGGGTGGTTTCAGGAAAACCTGAAAAGACTAACATGAACTCTTGCAAAGCGAAGTGAGCAGAACAAAGAGAACATTGTACACAGGAACAATACTGTATGATGATCAACTGTGAATGAGTTAGCTCTTCTCAACAATATAATGATCCAAGATAATTCCAAAGGGCTTATGATGAAAAATGCTATCCACCTCCAGAGAAAGAACTGATGGAGTCTGAATGAATATCAAAGCATACTTTAAAAAAAACAACAAAAAACCTTTATTTTTGTTGTGTTTTTTTAATGGTCTGTTTTCTCTCACAATATGACTAATGTGGAAATATGTTTTGCATGATTGCAACATGTATATACCAAATTGCTTGCTTTCTCAATTGAGGAGGGAGAGAAGATAACGAGGGAGAGAATTTGGAACTCACAATTTTAAGAAAATAAATGTTAAAGACAGTTTTTACATGTAACTGGAAAAAACATTTATCTATCTATCTAATTTTTTTTGGAGGGGGGCAATGAGGGTTAAGTGACTTGCCCAGGGTCACACAACTAGTGTCAAGTGTCTGAGGCCAGATTTGAACTCAGGTCCTCCTGAATCCAGGGCCAGTGCTTTATCCACTGCACCACCTTACTGCCCCCATAAAATATATATTTTTTAAAAGTTTCCCCCTCCCCAGTGTAGACACAAGTTGCCACATCATCTTTCATTTGGAGAAGCCTTTATTGTAGAATTGAAACGGGTAGGAGAAACTAAGTAAGCCTCATTTTTAAAAATTTCCTGAATTCAAGCAGCCCCTTATTCCAACCGCTGACATAAGAAGCCCTAATTTAATTCCTCATCTGGACTAAACCATGTGCTTTTGGAGGAGAGAAAAATCTGTTCACTCAGAACTCTGCTAGAAGTAATCGAGAGTTAGAACTACCCCACAATTTGATTCTAACAAGATTAGCACCTTGACTTTCAAATTCTCAATCCCTAGGCTAAAGGCAAAGAAAAGTTTAGACAGCAACAATTCTCCAGGGAGTTTCCTGGTCCTTATAAATGCAAATGAACCAATTAAAGTCTTAGATCTTTTACTGGAAGGGAGGGGAGAACAGCTAGGGGATAGAGCACTGGGCTTGGAATCAATAAGACTCAGATTCTTGAGTTCAGATCTGGCCTCAGATACTGGCTGTGTGTCCCTGATCAAGTCACTTGATCCTGGTTGCCTCAGTTCCTCATCTGTAAAATGAGGTGGAGAAGTAAAGGGCAAATCACTTCAGTATCTCTGCCAAGAAAACGCCGAATGGTGTCATGAAGAGTCAGACATGACTGAAAACCCCTCAACAACAACTTTTTACTTCACACACACACACACACACACACACACACACACTTTGAATGTGTTGGGTTTTGCTGCTGTTTTGGTTAGAATCTGTTATTTTAATTGGAATTAAGAAACACCCAATAAAAAGGGCCCCTCTTACCAATATAGGTCAACAATTTCCAATCTTTCAAATTCACCAATGATCTCTTCCTTTCCATATCAGTCATCTTTTTCTCAGTCTTCATCCTGGCCTTGACCACCTTGTCCTCCCGCATAATCTCTCCTCTCTAAGTTTTCATGACACACTCTTCTCCCTTGGTTCTCTCTCCTGGCTGCTCACTTTTTTTAGTTTCCTTTACTGGTCCTATATGGTGCCCCCCAAATATTGGTGTACCCCAAGGCTCTTTCCAGGGCTTTTGTCTCTTCTCCCTCCTCATTCTCAAGGCAACCTCATTAGTGCCTCTCAGGTTTAACTCTCAACTCTCTGCAGGTAATCCTCAGATCTCTAGATCCAGGAAGGTTCCAGAGTGCCTGCCTTGCATCATAAACTCTCTCATGGATGTTTCAAATCACTTAAACATCTCAATTTCAATATATTCAAGAAAGAATTCTCTCTACCCCCAAGTCTATCTCTCTTCCTAACTGTTCTATTGTTGCTGAAGTCCCCCATCCAGTCTTTAACATTATCCTCACCTTCTCCCTTTTTCTTGCCCCGCCCCCCCCCTTATCCAAACAATTGCTAAAGCCTAATTCTTTTATCCCCTTGACAACTCTCATACCTGACCCCTTATCTTGGCCATTCCCCCAAGTAAGCCCTCATTACCTATTTTTTAAATGTTTACTTTATTTTTATTTTCCATAACATAGTATAATAAAAAAGATGACTGTACATGAAACTGCACATCTACTATGCACAACATGCTATTCCTTTCAAATGTACAAAATTATCAAGTACATTTCTCCCCCCCCCCCATTGCTACCATTAGACACAAATAGGTGTGTGTAAAATTATTCTATACATTAGGGGGCAGCTAGGTGGCGAAGTGGACAAAGCACCGGCCCTGGATTCAGGAGTCCCTGAGTTCAAATCCAGCCTCAGACACTTGACAGTTACTAGCTGTGTGACCCTGGGCAAGTCACTTAACCCTCATTGCCCTGCCAAAAAAAAAAAAAAGAAAGAAAGAAAAGAAAAGAAATATTCTATACATACTTCTATTTATCATTTTTTCCCTCTGGATGCCGATACCATTTTTCTTCATATGTCCTTTATAGTTAATTTGGGTATTTATAATAGACAAAATAACTTACTCGTTCAAAGTCATTCTTCAAAAAATTTTTTGTCACTGTTTACAATGTTCTTTTGGTTCTGATCATTTCACTCTTCATTATTTTGTGCAAATATTTCCGTGCTTTTCTAAAATCAATGAGCTCATCATTTCTTATAGCATAGTATTCTCTCACAATTATATACCACAACTTGTTTAGACATTCCCCAACTGATGGGCATTCCTGCAATTTCCAATTCTACAAAGAGAGCTGCTATAAACCTTTTAGAATACATAGGTTCTTTTCCTTTCCCCCAATCATCTATTCTCTCCCTACCTTAATACATCCTATATATGGATGCCAAAAAGATTCCCTTAAGTATAGATCTGACCAAGTCACTACCTTTCTCAATAAACTCTTGTGGCTCCCTCTTTCTCCCTGAATATCACAACCTGACTACCACCTACCCTTGCAGTCTATTCCCAAACTTTCTAGGTTAACAAACTGCCCTTCCGGGTATTCCTCATCCATGACACTCCATTTCCTATCTCCCTACCTCTGCAATTATTAAGCATCTTCTATGTAAAAGGCACTGCAGAAAGCAAGATAAATATGAAATGGCTTCAGTATTACATTCCACTTTATATATGACAAAACTGAGTTTCAGATATGGAAGAGACTCTTGTAGGACACAGAGGCTGATCATGACACAATGGAATAAGCCCTGGCTTTGGGGTCAGAGGACCCCAGTTCACATGCCAGCTCTTCCTCTTACCTGTATGACTTTGGGCAACTCGGTGAAATCATCTGGATCTGTTTCTTCATCTATAAAAGAAGGAGGCTGGGCCACAGGACTTCTCAGGTAGGTTTCTAACTCTAACATTCTATGATTCCATGACTGTCAGCCTACCTCTGCCTTTGGAAACTGGCATTCTATTGGTCTTTATTTGTCTCATTTGTTCCTTTCTGGTACATGGTGAGTTAAAAAAATGGCAACAACATATTAGTGACACGGTAGCTTTAATTTCCTTATGGAAACCTGTGGCACGATCTGGGGCCATATCCAAATGAACTGGCATGTCTTCATGATCCATCTGCTCCTAAAATGTACTATTTGTATTCCAGGCCACAGAGTGGTTCAAACACAACAGATTTTTCTTGGCCGTTCCTGTGCATAATACATAGAGATGAGTATGGAGCTACCCTTGGAAAAGTAGTGGAGAAAATAACTGTCACTTCATAGCAACTATCCACTAGCTAGTGGAAGCCATTCACAACAAACACGACCTCTCTGCCGTCAAGTCAGATGTCCAAAAGATCTATCCAAATGAGCCACTTGCAAGACTGAGTTCCCATGTGTGACATGACTAAGTTCTGGTGAAGATATTGCAAATATCACATGGATAACTCAAATCCAGAGATAAACCCCAAACCTTGTGTTAGCCATTTGTTCTAATTCCTCTTCTTCTAAGTAACTTTTTTTTTTTTGAAGTGAGGCAATTGGAGTTAAGTGACTTGCCCAGGGTCACACAGCTAGTAAGTGTTAAGTGTCTGAGGCCAGATTTGAATTCTGGTACTCCTGACTCCAGGGCTGGTGCTCTATCCACTGCCCCACCTAGCTGCCCCCTCTAAGTAACTTTTAAATGAATTGTTAACAAGTAGCACAATCAACTGGTTGGCTTCTCATCAATCCTTCCCAGCCAGAATTGCTCCTTTCTGGCCCCTATCTAAGCATCCCTTTATTTTGGTGAGCATAGAATTTCTATAAGGCCTATGTTAAAATGAAAATGTTATATATGAGGTACTGGGAGCAAGAGAGACAGGGGAGACAGAGGAGAAAGGCTAGTAAGAATCAATTCAAATCAACAAGCATTAAGGGCAGGTAGGTGGCCCAGTGGATAAAGCACCAGCCCTGGATTCAGAAGGACCTGAGTTCAAATCCAGCCTCAGACACTTAACACTTAGTGGCTGTGTGACCCTGGGCAAGTTACTTAACCCTCATTGCCTCGCCAAAAGAAAAAAAAAATTAAATAAAAGCCAAACAGAGGAGTTTGTATTTTGTTCTAGAGCCATAGGAAGTCAGTGAAGCTTACTGGGCAAGGGAATGGCATGAGACCCATGATATAAGAATATGTATTTGCCAGTTGTGTGGCAATAGGATTATAAAATAGAGAAAGTGTAGATAGGGAGAGCAGTTAGAAAGGCATCACAATAGTTTAACTAGGGGCTGAAAGCCTGAACTGGGGTGGAGGCTGTGTGAGCAGAGAAATGAAAACTACTGCAGAAGTACAAGGGACAAGACTCAGCAGTAGATTAGATGTGAGAACTGAGGGATGGAACGGTCCAGGATGACTAGAGGGAGGAAGGTGCTCTTAACAGGAACTGGGTATTTGGGAAAAGAGATGGGAACTGGGGAGGTTGGGTGGGGGGAGGTATGTTGAGTTTGAGATGCCCAATAGGCTGTTAGTAATTCAGGACTGAACTTCAGGAGAAAGAATAGGGCTGAACATAAAAGATCTGAGAGTCATCTGCTTATAAAGGTGAAAGCTGAACCCAAGGGAGTCAATGAGATAGTTGAGAGAGTTGGGTAAAGGGAAAAGAACTGAACCTTGGGATATACCTACACGTAGGAAGTAGAAGGAGAATCAGGAAAAGAGCAGAATTATGAAAACCTAAGAAAGAGAGGGTAGTCAACAGTATCAAATGGCATAGAGAGGTCAAGGATAAAAACGAAGAAAAAAAGGGTCATGAGATTTGGCAATTTAAAAATAATTACTAACCTTGGGGAGGGCAGTTTAAATGGCATCTTTCTTTCTCTCTCTCTCTCTCTCTCTCTCTCTCTCTCTCTCTCTCTCTCTCTCTCTCTCTTTCTAAGGCAATTGGGGTTAAGTGACTTGCCCAGGGTCACACAGCTAGTAAGTGTCAATTGTCTGAGGCTGGATTTGAACTCAGGTCCTCCTGAATTCAGGGCCAGTACTCTATCCACTTCGACACCTAGCTGCCCCCAGTTTAAATGGCATGTTAACCCTTTCAGTCTGGCTTCATATTAGTGTAGTTTCATCTGTCATCTCCCTAATGGAAGGTAAGACCCTGAGGCACTGGGGCATAAGATTAAGCAAACTTTATCAGGAGAAGAACTTTATCAGGGAAAAGTCTGGAACATAGCCTCCTCCCCACCCTGACCCTGCAAAAGAAGTAGGCCAAGATGGTATGGCGTCCTTGCTCAACTAAATGGCAACTTTGAAAGTACTGGCAGAGAAGGTCAAGGAAAGGGGGTCTGAAAGTAGAGAAGGTATGTCTATTGAAGACAACTTCATATATTCCACAATCCTGTCTTGGGCTGGCCATGAAATATAGGTTCAGAATAATGACAGGTACTAAAAAGGAATGTGTTCAAGGTTGCTTATGCTTTAATGATGTGGAAGATATACATTTGTCTTGTTTTGATATTTTTGGCACCAAGAAGCCAACTAGCAACCGTGAAACCATGGTTTCAAATCATCTGGATAAGAGGTGCCTTTTTGAACAAGGCTATCCATGATCCTAAAGTTGAATTAACTAAAATAATACTCAGAAGCACATTCTGGTAACCAACATTACAGGAGGGAGACCAGACCATTTTATGCTTGGCAATGCTGTGAAGGGAGCCAGTAGATAGTGATGACAAATTATGCAAATAAGAGAAAGCCCTACATGAAAAAGAAATCCTAGTGGAGTTCATTCACCCATAAGAAAGTTTATTTGGCCTCTATTTTACTAGCCTTTAAAATGAAGAAATAACAGCTGAAATTATTTGAATACTGTAAATGATCATAATTTCATAAAGGATAAAAATATTTGTTTCCTTGTAAACATTTAGGATCACATATGGTTAACACCATCACAGTCCTGATTTGGCACACAGAGATGATAAGTTTCAATGATCTGCTAAGTCATAATTTATGATGACCATCCCAAATTGCCTCAGATTCATACTTCCAACACCAAGGTCTCTTGATAGAATTCTAGCCTTATTTTCACAACTTGCCTTTACAAAAGAAAATCCATGCTTCCTCTGCCTTTGCCCTACACAAGTAAAAGAACTAAATTTCTAATTGGTCTTTTCATTAAGATTCTGTGGGAAGGTAGATAAAAGAGAGTAAGCATTATGAACTTTGCATTCAACATTTCACAGAATAGCAGCTCTCTCTAGACTCCACCCATTGTCTTGGTCAGGAAAGGTATCTCACATAGACTACAATAGCCATGAAGAAAAACACACAAATCCATATTTAAAGACTTCAACAGCAGCAGCAACATCAACAAAAAGCACTTTTACTGAAATAAAAGATGTTTAGGAGAAAAAAAAAACAACTCTCCCTAGGTAGGTAAGTAGCCATAGAAAAGAAAACCTAAATGAGGTTATGCTGTCTTCATTAACTGTTACGTATAATAAGGGATTTGAAGGTAAAACTCAAATATCCGAACTCTCATTTTACAAGCAAGTACTTCCAGCACAAACTAAAACAATATTACTGTATAAGTGTGAGAGATGGCACTGTATCCTGGAACATTTATCAAGGAGTCAGCTTCTCCTAGTCTCTCCTCAGTCTAATTGCCTTGCATTAGGCAAGCTTTTTTTTTTTAAAGGGGTAGTTAACCCTTAATCTCTAGGAAAAAAACAAAACAAAACAAAACCCACCCCTACCACAATGGTAACATTTAGAAACACAAATAAACTGGGCAGTCACAGTAACACCCCTACGCCTGCCTCCCATGTAAGTTATATGGCTGTGGGAAATGAAGTTAAGCCCATTATTATCCCTATTTAAAGTGGGAAGCCAGCCCGGCAAAAGCAATTCTCATTCCCAGTTCTGTCTGGGTCTAAAGGACTCCGAGGAGCCCTGTACAAAGCCTAGGGTGTAGCGTCCCCAGATCTCTTTGCCAACCTCTTTGCAATGCTGACCCGCAAGTTAGGGATTAAACTCAGAGCAGTGACAAAGAAATACACGAACGCACACAAAAGGAAAGGTAGCCGCTCCCCCGCCCCGCTTACCTTTGACTTGACTTTCATACTCGGCTATGATCTCTTTGTCCTTTTTGAATCTGCTCGGGGTGGACATTATCCAGTTGTTCCGGGGGGGATGGGGGTTAAAAAACGGGCAAGTTCTGTTCAATGGTCATAAACCACAGTGTCCTCGGAGAGGCAGAGAGTTTTAGACTCCCACACGCCGGGGTTCCCAGCAGCAGCACCAGCAGGAGGTAAAGGAGGAGGAGGAGGAGGACAAGGCGAGGAGGAGGGTGCGAGGGAGCTGGAAGCCGACTACTAGATTAACCCGGGTGCTGGCACCATCTCCTCCCAGCCTGGGCTGCCGTACGCGATCAGATGGGGAAAGGAGAGCCGGGGGGTTTGAGGACCGAGAAGTGTGGCAAACTCCAGCGGGAGAGCCGCCAGTGGGGGGCGGGGGGCGTCTCCCACCTCCGAAACCCCACCCCGGACCCTGCCCACTTCCTCTACAGCCGCCGGGTCACGCCGGCTCCCTTCACCATTGTTAAGCCTAGCCCCGGAGAAAGCTTTCACGGAGTTCCCCGGAGGTTTGGAAACTGAGCCAGGTAGCCAGCTTGGCAGCCACCCCTTTCTAGCACTCTCCTTGCTTGCAGGCTAAGCAGCCGCCAGCTCTGATACTAAACTAGTCCCGATATAGTTGGGGATGCTGCTGCTGCTGCCGCCGCCGCCCCTGCTCTTTCCTCCCCCGGGGAAACACTGTTGCTACTGCCGGGGCAGGGACAAAAAATGAGGATAAGGATGAGGGTAAAGGCAGACCCAGGCTTCCCTGCGGCGCGCTCTGCCCGAATCTGGTTGCAGCGGCCACAATTTGGAGAGAGCGCAGAGCGCAGAGCCTAGACCTCTGCTCCTCCCGTCTCCTTTGCCGCCGCCTTCTCGTCCTCGTTCTCCTTTTCTCCCACTGCCCCAGCGAGGCCGCGGGTGACACATGTACACGCACACACAGCAGGGGGAGCCCCGCCTCGGGTTGCAGCAAAGTTGCCTGCGTCCGCGCGCGCGCGCGCGCCAAAGAACGAGCGAGCTAGAGAGCGAGCCTGCAGAGAGATACACGCCCTGCAGCTGCGCCTCCCCTCCGGCCCGCCCGGGGTGAGTGCGCGCGCGGACACAGCGACCAGCCTTCGGTCCGCGGCACTGCAGCGTCCTCCCCGGCCGTCCGCGGAGCAGCAGGCGGGCGGTCGGGCGGTCGAGCGAGCGAGCGGAGTGGGGAGAAGGGCAGGGAAGAAGGAGGCTGGCGTTGCCTCCCATTCCCCACCCCTCCTCTCCAACACGCGAGGAAACACAGGGCTCGCCGGGGAAGATGGATGGCTCCGGTGGCCAACCGCAGCCCAGCCTTTCTCGCCCAGATCTCCGCCCGTCAGCGCCGGCTTCCCTCTCGGGGAGGCGGTGTCTCGGATGAGGCTGTTCGGTGGTTTCCGAGCCCTTAGAGCTTGTGATGCGTGAACCTGGGACTTACCCGGGGAGACCCGACGGCGCTGACCGTCCTTTGCACGGGGTGTAGCGAACTCCTGGCTGGGCTCAGAGCGATGCATCCTGCTAAAGTCCAAGCAAAGAAGACGTCTCTAAGTGTGTTAAGGAGAAATATGGTTCCAGGGTGTTGCCCTTCTTTTCCACTCATGTCCTGTCTCTCAGGGCCTCAATCACAAAGTTACAGGACTTCCTAGTTGGAAGGGGTCTCTGAAGGTCATCGGGTTCAATTAGTACCTGAACAGAAATCCCCTCCACGATGTACGAAGTTCCTCTTTGATCGGGAAGGGCTTAACAAAGTGCCTGGCATATAGTAGGTGCCTAATAAATGTTGATTGATTGATCGCTCAGTGAAAAAATTTCCATTCGCATTGTTTGAAGTGTTAAAATAGTTTCCCATCCATTACTCCTAGTTCTGGCCTCTGGGGCTGATCGAAATAATAGTCCTTCTTCCATGAGACAGTCTTTCAAATAATTGAAAACAGCCAGGGTCTCCCCTTGTCCCCTCTCTTTTTCAGTTTAAGCATTCCCAATACATTTAAACCAAATCCGCAATTACTTATTCAGCACCTGCTCTGGGCCAGATAAGGTGTTAAACGCTGAGAAATGAGAAAAACAAAGTCCGTCCCTCAAAAAGCTCTCAACACTATTAGAGGATATAAGAGACGAGCAACAATGAACAACCAAAATATAGACAATAAATTGGAGTTAATCTCAGAAGGAAGGCACTAAAAGTAGAGTGTAGGGGTTGGGAGAGAGCATCCCCAAAGGCCTCATTAAGAAGGTAAGATTTAGGAGGCAACTAGGTGGTGAAGTGGATAAAGCACCAGCCCTTGATTCAGGAGGACCTGAGTTCAAATCCAGGCTCAGATAAGTCACTTAACCCTCATTTTCCCAACAAACAAACAAAAAAAAAGGTAAGATTTCATCTGAGTATTGAATGAGGCCAGGAGGAAGACATTCCAAAAGTGGGGGGACAGCCAGTGAAAAGCCATGACATATCAAAATGGACTGTTGCATGCAAGTGCAAAAGGCCAATATGGCTGGTATGGTGGATCATGGAGATAGTTAAGGGGAAAAAAGCATATGAGGACTAGAAGAATAGGAAAGAACCAAGTTGTAAAGGGCTTAAAAAGACAAATGGAAGATTTTAAATTTGATCCTGGCAGTAATTAATCATATTATCTTTATGCATGATCTCCAATTGACTCATCATTCTTTTTTTTCTTTTTTTTTTTTAGGCAGGGCCATGAGAGTTAAGTGACTTGCCCAGAGTCACACAGCTAGTAGTCCAAGTGTCTGAGGCCAGATTTGAACTCAGGTCCTCTTGAATCCAGGGCCAGTGCTTTATCCACTGAGCCACCTAGGGGGCCCGGAATCATCATCCTTATCCTATTCTTCTGTTCTCTAATTTGTCAGCGTCTTTAAAATGTGTTTTTCAGGGCTAAGAACAGTACTCCAGATGAGAGCTGACTAAGGCTGAGTACAGCACGACTGTTACCTCTCTCCTATTGGACACTTTAATTTCACTGTTTCAGCCTAACATCATTCACTGTTTAGTTTTGTGGGGTGTCATTTCATGCATGCTAACTTGGAATCCACTAAAGTTTGGCCTTAATTAACTCCCCTAACCCATATTTATGCAGCTGGTTTTGTTGTTGTTGTTGTTGTTGTTGTTGTTGTTTTTTAACCCAAGTATAGATAGGATTTGAACCCTATTGGTTATCATTGTCTTAATTTCAACCCAACATTTTAGCCCATCAGGATCTGTTTACATCCTGAATTAGTCATTCACTTCATTAATTATCCTTTCAGTTTTGTGTCATCTGCAAATTTAATAAGAAGGCCCTCTAAGTCTTTATCCAAATCATTGATAAATATATCAAACATCAGCATCAAAGACATGCCCCTGGTAAATTTCAGTAAAGTTCTCTAAGTGGACATTGATCAATTGATCTAACCCTGCTATTATCTAACCCATATCTTCTCATCTTATCTATTAAGATATTAGAATAGGGGCAGCTAGGTGGCGCAGTGGATAGAGCACTGGCCCTGGAGTCAGGAGGACCTGAGTTCAAATTTGACCTCAGATACTTAACACTTACTAGCTGTGTGACCCTGGGCAAGTCACTTAACCCCAATTGCCTCAACAAAACAAAACAAACAAACAAAAAGATATTAGAATAAACTGTCCAAATGCTTACTGATGCCCAGGCCTGTTGATCTAAACTCATGGAAGGAAGCTAACTCTTCTCCAACTATCTGCTTATTTATCTTGGATTGAACCTAACTCAAGGAAATGACTGAGGTTCTTCAAAGACTATACTCTTGCAGTGCATGCTTCGATGGTTATACAAATCTGGAAAGGCTTCAACAAGTTTGGGTCAGCAATAGATGATGTGTCACCCTGGTTGAGTTCAAAGGATATCACCAGAGTGTTGGTCAACAGAGGAAGAAGGTTTTCAGTCACAGAAACCAATAAAGATCATCCAATGAAGGAGGATTGGAGTTGCAATCTCCATCTGTAGAGTACTCACACTGCCTATTTTGTGCGACTCTTCCCTATGTCTTCTTGTAAATCTACCAGAGGGTATCCACCCAACAGAGAGGCAGTTAGGTTGGTACAGTAAATAGAGCTTTAGTTCTGTATTCAGGAAGACCTGAGTTAAGAACCTGCCTCAGACATTCATGTTGTATGACCTTGGGCAAGTCACTTAACCTCTTTCTGCCTCAGTTTCCTTATCTATAAAATGGAAGCAACAATAATAGCACCTACCTTCCAGGGTTGTTGTGAATATAAAATGACATATCTATAAAGTGCTTTGGAAACTTTAAAGTTTGCAAAAATAGGTTGCACAAATGCAAGCTATAATACATTTCTTTTCATATCTTGAAATTTCATCCATACCAATGAAGGATGTGGGCTTATTATTGGTTAACTGTCACTCATCACATGACCAGCCTATCTTGTTTTTCAGTCATATGTGTCTTTGATACCTTTATTCCCCTTTTCCAATGTAATCATTCAGAATGTATTTCATGACATTCAGTGGGCTCATGCCTATTATGTGCCTTTCCATTTGTTCTTTGAGGTGAACTTCCACTGCAGTACTTCTGTCATTTTCCTGAGTTCAAATCTGTCCTCAGACACTTACTAGCTGTATGACCCTGGGCAAGTCACTTAACCCTGTATGCCTCAATTTCCTCAGCTGTAAAATGTAAGACAAACCACTCCAGTGTCTTTGCCAAGAAAACCTTAAATGGGGTCATAAAATGTAGGACATCGATGAAAAACAACTCAACAACAACAGCAAACAAACAAAGGGCAGGAATTAATTTCCTGTTCATCCTAGTGTCCTCTACAATTCCACTGTATAGAAAAGGCACTCAATTAACAATTTATTGCATTGAATTGAACTGCACATAGGGATTAAAAAATACTTACAGTCCTAGAGATTTAAGAGGCTCCATGTATCCTTTATTTTTTAATGTAAGCATCTACCAAGCATGTTGTATAATTGGTGACATAATAATAACAAATAATATTAATCATTTATTACATTATGATATTAATAACAGCCAGCATTTATATAGCACTTTTAGGTTTACAAAGAGCTTTATGAATATAATCTCATTTGATCCTTACAACAATCCTAGAAGGTAGGTGCTATTATTATCCACATTTTATAAATGAGGAAATTGAGGCAGAAAGAGGTTAAGTGATTTGCTGGGGGTCATACAACTAGTATATGTCTGGGGCCAGATTTGAATTCATATTTTCCTGACTCCAATTGCAATGTTCTATCCATTGCACCACCTAGCTGTCCTAATTATTATATGTATATATTTAGATAGATTTGTTTATATATTCACTTATATGCGTTTATATATCCATAACTTATGTACACTTACATATAAAATATAAGTGTGATATATAAACATATATCTGTATATTTGGTATATATCATATGTTATACATTATATTATGATATATATTTTTATATTTTACAATATTTCTATACCATAGAATATATATATATACAGTATAGTATAGAATTGCATTAATAATATTATTGATGAATCTGATGATCCTTTGCTTCTTTGACTCTCCAACAACATAAAAGAATTGTCTCCTTTTTCACTTATTTATTTCACTTTCCTTTCACACTGTCTCTATTCCTTCTCTTCTCACATTTCACTTTGTTTCATAAACTCAGATCTACAGGCTTCCTGTCATTCAGTCTGTGACCCAATATCCAGAAAACCTATAAGATTCCAGGAGACTGGACCAACATTCTCTCTTTTCTCTATGACAGGCATTGAAATTTCAGACCAAGAAAGAAAGAAAGAAAGAAAGAAAGAAAGAAAGAGAGAGAGAGAGAGAGAGAGAGAGAGAGAGAGAGAGAGAGAGAGAGAGAGAAGAAAGAAAGAAAGAAAAAAGAAAGAAAGAAAAAGAAAGGAAGGAAGAAATTTCAGATCAATCCACATTGGTGAGGCTTATTTTCTCAGCCATGAGATTTAGATGACTCTTTCCTCACTTACTGGGCTGTTATGATGGGTGAGATTGTCTTTATGAAGAACTTTAGGGTGCTTGGAAGAAAAATCACTAGTTACCCTCTCACCATGCTAACCAACAATGCCACTTCCCTCTGTGCACATCATAATCCTAAAAGCATCCTAAAGAATGCCCTACTGGACCCTGCCAAATGCTTGGGAAATTGCCTGCATTCACTGAGACTAATATAGTATTATGTGGCCAATGGACACTCAATGAATATTAATTGATATGTCTTCTAAAAAAACTTGGCTCAAAATTTAATAGTAGCAAGGTGAAATGGATGAGATAAAGATCTATTTAATTTTCCTGGCAGTAGAGTAGCAACATCAAGCTGTCAGGAGATCTTGCCAATTGTAGTTTGATGCACTACTCCTTTGTAGGGAAGCTGGCAGAAACAAAACAAGAGAGGTGAGTAGAAAGAAGTTTGGCCCTGAAGGAATGGTTCTTGGGTTAAGAAAGAAGGGGTGATGAAAAATGGAAAGAAATACAAAAGGCAAAGGAAAAAGAGGGCATAGGTGAATGTAGGAAGGAAATAGAGCAATAAAATAATAAGAATGCTCTAACAAAAAGGAAAAAGAGACATTCTTGTCTTTCAACAACCCCCCCCCTCAATAGCCAAATTCTGATTTTCATGGGAGAGGTAGGACACCCCAAAAAAAAGGGTGTGGTTTAAGAGTGCTTTATAGGGGCAGCTAGGTGGCGCAGTGGATAAAGCACCGGCCCTGGATTCAGGAGGACCTGAGTTCAAATCCAGCCTCAGACACTTGACACTTACTAGCTGTGTGACCCTGGGCAAGTCACTTAACCCCAATTGCCTCACCAAAAAAACAAAAACAAGAGTGCTTTATATTCTTTTTAGTCCTCTGTGCTTAGTCACATGTTACCATCTTTAGCCAATCATCACTTTAGCACCATTTCCTTCATCCCCAATATATGATTTCCACCCATATGCATAGCAGCTCTATTGTTTCTATTTGCTGCTTTTAGAGGGGTAGGAAATGGACCTGTGATATCATTGGTCTAGAGAACACTCAGATGAGGAAATGTATCAGACAATAAATTACTTGCTTAGCGTCACTGAGTTTCTATCCAGCTGCCTAGAGGCAGCTAGTTAGCACAGTAGATAGATCCCTGGACTTGGAGTCAGGAAGACCTGAGTTCAAATTTGGACTCAGAAACCAATTAGCTGGGTGACTCTGGGCAAATCTGTAACAGGTTCCTTATTCTGTAAAATGGGGAAATAATAGCCCATACTTACCAAGATTGTTAAGATCAAATGAAAATATTTTTTAAAGCCCAGTGCCTGGCATATGATACACATTTAATAAATGGTTGTTTTAAAAAAATTACTCAGGTCTTCCTGGCTCCAAGACCCTTACAGAAGACTGTCTCTCTCCTTCCTGCTTTTATATACTTTGCAATCCTAGCACAGATTCCCAAACAGATGCCACCCAGTGAAAGCAAAACATGAATATTCAATGAGCCAACACAGGAGAATGCATGAAATATCATTCATGCAAAAATGAAGATATTATTACTCAAGGGGAAGGAACCCAAGTGAAACAAATAATGACAGCAGGGATTGTCAAGATCATTGAGAGAGGTTTGCTGATGAAGAGCTGGGCATAACGCACTGCATCCCGGGTCATCACCAGTCATGAGAATTTGATGACTCTAGGGGAGAAAATGAGGCTGATGACTCTGTGAAGCTCTGCCTCAGTTAAATCCAATTCATGTGCAAGTCAAGACATCACCCTCATGATGTCATTGGTCTTCTTCAAGAACAAAGGACAAACAACAATAAGGGTTTACAACATCTGTTGCCTCTTGTTTTTGAGAGAGTAAATGACATGCTGCCTCTCATGTAGGAATGTTGTGGTAAATATTTAACAACTGGCTCTCAGCTGGGGTGGGGGAAGCACTCCAGACACATTTTTAAGTTTAATCTGCATCATCAATATTTTCTCCATCACTCTCTTAAGTCTGGACAATCAAGAAAACTAATGTCTCATTTATGCCTCCTTCCCATTCATCTATGCTGTCTTTTTCCTTTGCCTCTTTTATTTATTTTTTCATCACCCCTTCTTTCTCAACTCAAGTACCATTACTTCAGGGCCAAGTTGCTTTCTACTCTCCTCTCCTGTTTCATTTCTGCTACCTTCTCCATATGAGAGTAGAGTACAATTAGCAAAGTTTAAGCCCAGATTTGCAGTATTTGGTGAATTCTGAGATATTGATGGTCGCACTGAAAATTTAATCATCAGCTCTTGAGAGTTGCTGTCTAACAAAATGTAGCACTGATATTACTAATCGTATATGATGGTATGTTCTTGGGAATCATAGACTTACAGCGAGAAGGTATCTCAGAGATCATCTAACCATAATGTCTTAGTGTTATAAATTTCAAGGTGGACAGGACGTCTCAACTTTACATATAAGAAAACTGAGTCCCCTCCCTTCCCAAAGTTGGGACTTGCCTATGGCCTTTGGTAGCAGAGTCCCAATGTCAAAACCAGGTCCTCTGACCCCAGATCTAGGGATTCTTGCATGTAGATCTAACATTTTAAAATAGTATATTTCAGTTCATTAAAAAAGTTGGCTGTTTGATATAATCTTCCCAGAAATCCTTTTGTTTAGCCACTTAAGTATTGCCTTCTTTATAAAGCCTTTTCTGGTTCATCCCCTCTCCCCTCCTTCTGTGAGTGCTCTCTTAGCCTTCCCTCTTTTACTTTAATAGGTATATTTTGTCTTTACTAGGTATACTTAGGCAGCCAGGTGGTACAGTATATAGTGCACTGGTATCAGGAAGATTCATATTTATGAGTTCAAATCTGGCCTCAGACACTTACTAGTCACTAGTCAAGTCACTTAACTTTGCCTCATTTTCCTCATCTGTAACATGAGCTGGAGAAGGACATGGCAAACCACTCTAGTACCTCTGTCAAGAAACCCCAAATGGGCTCATGAAGAGTCAGAAATGACTGAAATGACCGAACTACAACAACATCTCTCCAGAGACCTATCTTCTTCAAAACATAAGCTATCAAATAATAATCCTCATCAGAACCCTGGTATTATAATTCCTAAACCTGAATTTGTAGATAGCACAGGCTTGCTGGCAATGTTATGATACTCCATGGGGTGTATTTCTACCCTAGCTGTCTCTACAGCTTAAATTGTAGGTAGGGTTCAGTCTTCTCCTCTTTTATTCAGGTCTTCTTCACCTGAAATGTCTGTTTGTGACACATTGTCTGGCTTAGACAGTCTTTGCACTACTCCTTGTGGTCTCTTTTGCTTGGAGTCTGTTAAGGTAAGTATCCATCATTCTCTGTTTGTTCATAAGACAATCCAACCAATTATAATTTACTTATAAGTAATAGATGGTTTTGATGAATTGTCTATACAGAGCCTCTGACAGGCTCTGGGGCTATTCTGAAAACAGGAAGATTGCCCATTTTTTCCATCACTAGGTATAGTGTAGCTTTGCATCTATTTTGTAACTTGTGTATACTATCAACACCAAGATTTCTCCACAAAACTGTCTCCTTGTTGAAAATCTTAATTTTAGCATCATACTGTTGATCTTTCTGACAGAACTCTTCTGAGTGGACATTGTAGCTACCTGGTAAGCTTCTTTTAGCTTGTGTCGCAATTGTCATGAGTGTTTGCAATCTCTCTATCAGAGATTCTAAAGCATGTCAGGAAGTAGGCAATGCAGCTAGATGGCACAGTGGATAAAGCACCAGCCCTAAATTCCAGAGGACCTGAGTTCTAATCCTGTCTCAGACACTGTGTCATCCCGAGCAGGTTACTTAATCCGAATTTCCTCAAAATACAAACAAACAAAAGAAGTAGGCATGTAGCATCATCCTGACAAAGTAGTACACCTGTACTAGGAATTTGATGTGTTGACTCTACTGATTTTTCCCTCCTCTGGCTTTCATGTCCCTAAAGTCATCAGCAATGTTCATTTGAAACACATACACTATGGACCCCTTTGAAGGTGCTAAAGTATAGTTTTAGACTTCTGGATGCCAGCCAAAGCTAACATCTCTTTTAACAGCAAGTTTTCAAAGTCTTTGAATTAGTCTTAATGGATCATGGCAAGTAATACATATATGCTCAAGAAATATTATTCCCATAACACTTTAATAATTGAAGAAGACTTCTGCTTCCTGGCAGAGTGTACCTGTATATATCTTGTAAAATGGTCAGTCACCACCAATATGTGGTTTATATTCTTAACATCATGTTCAAGAGATAAGGAATCAGTGTAGGACAAGTTCTAAAAGTTTTGTATGTTCTTTAAATATGCTATGTAAATTGGTAGTGCTTTTCTTGACACGAGTGTGCACAATGCACACTTTTTAGTGACATCTGAACTCATGTTGAGCCAATAAAATCTGTTTCTTACTAGCTCTAAACTACTCTCTTGAGCCATGTGTCCAAAGTCATTATGTAAAGCTTTTGTGGCCATGGACATATGCTGGGTAGCACCAAGTGCTTCCTGGGATGTTGTATGCGCGGGAAATCAGTGTCAGTCCAGTATAGAATTCCACTGCACAGGACTTCTCCTATTGTCTCAGCAGCATGTTACCTCCATGGATCTGGAACTAGGGTCCTTTTGCATCCCCGACTCATTTCTTCATTTGTTTCACTTCTCACACTCCCTCATCAGCCATCTGCTTTCACAACTAGTCATGCCCAGACAGTGGCAGCAAAGACAGTTCATTTAGTGAAGCCAGATCACCAATTCTGCTTGCATGCCATCTGGTAGAAAGCCCAAACTTCCAACTGCATTGCCATTCACTTGTAGCCCAGCTATTTAGGTGTCTCACTCTTTCTGAAGGTATCATCTAGCTTTGATGTTGTATTCCTTGGGACAGGGCGTCAGCATCCACATTAATCTCCTTGGTGGGTAGTGAATGATGATTACATAATTGGCTGGTGCTGCTACCCATCTGTGGCAAGCAGTGTCTAATTTGGCAGTGGTCAGAATGTCAGTGGATTATTGTTGGTTCACACTTGTAACTTTGCTTCATACACATAGTCTTTGAATTTCACAGTGAAAACCCACTTCAAAGCCAAGAACTCTATCATGTGTATGGAGTAACAAGTCTCACTGTTGCTCAAGCCTCTGCTCTCAAATGCACTTGGTTTCTGGTGGCCATCACTGTCTTGGTAGAGGACTACTTCCAAGCCCCTCCCCCAGGTTGGCATCAATATCAAACAATAAGAATTTATCAAGAACTGACTAGATGTCAATATAAAGAATGAAATAATCCCTTTTCCCAAGACACATACATGCTAATAGGGAAGACAACAATTAAAAATAGGAGTAGGTAGCAGTTAAAACAATGCAAATAATAATAATATAGCACTTACTACATTGTGCTATATTGTACTAAGTGCACAATTAATACAATTATTATCTCATTTGATCCTCACAACAACTCTGGGAGGTAGGTGCTATTATTCCCATTTTACAGATGAGGAAATTGAGTTAGGATTACACAGCTAGTAAAAGTATCAATACAAATTTGAACTTCCAGAATTCTATCCATTGTGCCACCTAGGCAAAGCAACGAAACACAACAGTTTGAGAGGGATGGTACTAGTAGTTGAGGAATTATGCAGAAGATAGTGCCTGAACTTTATCTTGAAGGAAAAGAGGGATTCTATGAAGTACAAATGAGAGGGAGTGAATTCCAGGTATGGGGGTTTGCCTATACAAAGATAAAGATACTGGCAAGTAATATATATGCTCAAGAAATATTATTCCCATAACACTTGTTTTTTTGCAGGGCAATGAGGGATCCACTGTGCCCCCTAGCTGTCCCTGTTATACCACTTTTAAGATCCTATTTCAATAAAAAACTTTGGATTTTGCTCTTTGTGGGCCATGAAAAGTTTTGTCTTAGTCCCAGGCACATTAGACAAGCTAAGTAGAAGGAATCAGCCCTTGGTATAGATGAAAACAAGCTGTATTTGGAGTAGGAGGACTTCATAACTTGTTTACAACCTTCTGGGAGGCTGAAACTTAAAATATAAATATAGGAAGCTGGTTGAGAGACTGCTAAGTCAGCATTTAAATTTATGTTCTGCTCTTTAAATGAATGACTGATGAAAGCATCTATTAAGTCCTTGCTATGTGCTTAATGTTGGGGGATACAGAAGCAAGGCAACTGTTGTTTTCAGGGAGCTTATATTTTAGCGGGAAGAGAGTAATGGCCCTAGAGGGATGTTTTGATATGAGAAGTCTTCAGGATAGTGAATAGAATAATAGGACATACCCTGTCCAGTAGTACGGCAGTTTTGCTTACTGTTCCAAGAACAAGAGTGGTATGGGCAAAACAATGACTTCTATAGACTCACTCCCACTAAATCTCAGATAGTAAGAGTATGGCCTAAGTGGACGGTCATATTGGATATTGTGATAAAGGCAAAGTTTCCCCCATTTTCCTTTTGTTGTTGATTTGTTTTCATTCACATCCAACTCTTCATGGCCCCATTTGGGGTTTTCTTGGAAGAGATACTGGAGTGGTCTGCCATTTCCTTCTCCATTTCATTTTATAGATGAGGAAACTGAGGCAAATAGGGTTAAGTGACTTGTGTAGGGTCACAAAGCTAAGAAAGGTCTGAAGCCAGATTTGAACTCAGAATGATGAGTATTACTGACTCCATGCCCAGCACTCCATCCTCTGAGCCACCTAGCTGCCCCAATATGGATTAGTTTTCCTTAAAAGCTAACAAAGGTACCCTCTGGACCTGATGAGCCCCTATCTTCCTCAATGCTTCATCATCACTTAAGGGCATAAAAATTTCCACTGACATGGAGTCAGGGGCCCCTCTGATTTGGCAAATGGCTAAAGACCATGCCTGTAACCATATCCTGCCCGTCTGACCAGAGAGTTTTCATATGAAGAAGACAAGGTGTGCATGAATCTATAGAAACTGGGTCACTGTTGCCTTGTTGCATATCCTCCTTGTATTAACTGTTCTATGACTTATAAGTGCCTCATTTCACCTAAAACCAAACCTGAGCCACCAGGATGCTAACATTAGGCTTCCCCCTAACAGATGCAGAATACGCTTTGGGGTCTGGAGCTGGAGAGACAGAATAGGCCATGTGCTTTTATACTGACTGACTCACCAGTCATGAGATGTGGTTCCAACGGGATGTAGAGGAAGTAGAGGTAGGGAAGGTGTCCAGGAGATTCCTGGAGTAGATGCTTAGAAGGGATGTGAAGTAAGGTCTGGAATATGAGGTCTTGGGTCTGGGACTAGTTGTGTACAGTGAGTAGAATATGTTACCTGTGTGTTCTTGGGTAAGTCACTTCATGTCTCTAAGCCTTTTTCTTCTCGCTTATAAAATGGGTAGATTGGCTTAAGGATTATCATTAAGGTATGTCTATGTCTATGTTTATGTATCTCCATAATCACACATACACACAAATATATACATACATATACATGTGATTTAATTTTTATTTATTTATTTATTTTTTGCAGGGCAATGAGGGTTAAGTGACTTGCCCAGGGTCACACAGCTAGTAAGTGTCAAGTGTCTGAGGCTAGATTTGAACTCAGGTACTCCTGAATCCAGGGCCGGTGCTTTACCACTGCACCATCTAGCTGCCCCCATACATGTGATTTAAATAACGTTATGTAATAATATTAATTATTTAATATAATATTCGGGGCAGCTATGTGGCACGGTAGAGTGCTAGTACTGGAGTCTTATCTATGGCTAAAACCTGAGTTCAAATCCATCCTCAGACAATTGACAGTAGTTGTGTGACCCTGGGCAAGTCACTTAACCCTCATTGCCCTGCAAAAATTTTTTAAAGCACTATCTACAGATAAGACTTGGTGCCACAGTGCAGAGAACACTGGATTTGAAGTCAGAAAGACCCGAGTTCAAATCATGATTCAGATACTTACTAGTTGATTTGAGGGGCATTAAAGGCTTCCTTGAACAAAATACTCCCAGTCTCCTTCCCTGAAATTCCATTTCTTTGAGTTGGGCTTTTAAAGCCACTGTTAAAATCTAAAAATTGCTTTGCAAAGACAATACACTAAGGCATAAGATATTAAACTTTAAAAAAATATCATGAATCCTTTTGGCAGTTTGGTAAAACATATGGACTCCAAATACATATGATTACAAAGGAAGCTGATTGTATTCTTTTTTCTTTTTTCTTTTTTTGTGTGTGAGGCAATTGGGGTTAAGTGACTGGCTCAGAGTCACACAGCTAGTAATTGTCAAGTGTCTGAGGCCGGATTTGAACTCAGGCTCCTCCTGAATCCACGGCCGGTGCTCTATCCACTGCGCCATCTAGCTGCCCTGAAGTTGATTGTATTTTAAAAGATTCCTCAAAACTAAAAAAAAAAAAAAAGTTCTGAGACCCCAGGTTAAGAACAGCTATGCTAAGGCATTATTCATCATTAACACCTTAGGACAAATTAGTTTATCAGATTAGGCAATCAACTTCCCAGACCTTGAGAAAGTGGGGCAAAAGATTAGTAGGTAGTGATGGAGGGCCTTAGAACTAGAGCATAGACCATTGGAAGAATAGACCTGGCTAGAATGCCACAGTGGTGGACTCCTGGCATCTAGTAGGACACATATCAATGGGCACCTAGAACCACGGAGACAGGATGGTATCAGTAGGGAAGAAAGCATGTACAACAGGGGATGGAGGAACCCTGAAGAAAAATATTCTTTGTAATTTTTCCTAGACTGTGGGTAAGAAGTCCCATGCATATACTATTAAAACAAATGTCAGCTAAGTAATTTTCACTATTATAAATACACAAATTGAAAATAAAGGACATATGAAGAAAGACACTAGCTGAATCTAGAGAAAGAACTGATAATAGAAGTATGGATAAAATAATTTTATATATATGTGCCTAATGGTATCCATCTTTGGGTTAGAGAGAGAACAAAAAGGAAAAAAAAGAAATTTATACGGTAACTTTGTTGTATATTTGGAGGGAATAGCAAGTTATACATGGTAGATTTGCATTTCATGTACAATATTTTTTTTATTGTACTGTATTATGGAAATGCTTCTTTTGTTCCTTGAATTGAAAATAAAATAAATTTTAAAAAGCGGAATAGGATAGCACTTCATCAATATCAGATGATGATGACCTAAAATTGGGGGAGTTCAATGACCTATCTCTTGCTACTTTTAGAAAAAAAGCTGTCCAATAGAAGACTTCTATGGTCTTCATTTGGCATTTTCCAGATGGACGTAACTCTAACACTAATAAAAATGCAGCCTTAAAATGGCAGTGAGCACACTCAAAACCTTATGCCAGGAGACAAAGCAATGCTTCCATGAATAACAGCTCAGTTATGTATAAATACAACAGGAACAGGAGAAAAATAATGTGTCATCCTGGTATTTCCCTGATTGAAGAGATCATTAATCATGAATTTCATTTGGAGGTCCTCTGGATCCCGGCTGTGCATATAGTTTTGTACTACAGAATATAATGACAATTTATCTTAGCCATGTGCAATCTGGACAGAGCAGTCTTACAGGACTGCCAACACCCTGGCACTCGATTCCACTTTACCATCCATCTCCCCACACCTTCCAGGCATTGAATGGAATGGAACTGAGAGAGGGAGACAGAAAAAAAGGTGAGTGAATGAAAAAGAACAGGAGAGGTGTGCTGGGCATTTTGGAAATGTTCACCTGCTCAGAGTGGGAATGAATTGGGAATTTCTGGACAAGACTGGAAAGATCCTCCCCTTCACTCCAACAAATTTCAAGTCTGTTGTCAACCAACCTGTGTTTGTCGGATTTTTTTTAATGGGGAAGATTCATAAATAATTCTGCTGGGTAGGCAAGGTTCTATTTAATAGGGACTTCACGTCTTCACATTATGCCTGTGGAGCAATGACATTCTAAATGGGCACTAGACATCTTTGCGGAAAACCATGGTCCCACTAATTCAGGTAAGCAAATAGAGATGAATAAGTGACTTTGTTTTTTTGGTGAGGCAATAGGGGTTAAGTGACTTGCCCAGGGTCACACAGCTAGTAAGTGTCAAGTGTCCGAGGCTGGATTTGAACTCAGGGATTCCTGAATCCAGGGCTGGTGTTTTTTCCACTGTGCCACCTAGCTGCCCCATAAGTGACCTTTTAGTTACATAAGGCAGTGTGGTGTATTGGAAAGAGCCTGGATTTTTGGAATGACCCACCCTGACAGCACTGTTACTTAATATATGTATTTATTGTTGTTGTTCAGTAATTTTTTTCAGTCATGTCTGACTCTTTGTGACCCCATTTGGGGTTTTCTTGGCAAAGATATTGGAGTGGTTTGCAATTTCCTTCTCCAGCTCAGTTTACAGATAAGGAAACTGAGGCATATAGGGTTAAATGACTTGGCCAAGGTCACACATCTGTAAGTAAGTGTCTTAAGTCATATTGGAATTCAGGTCGTCCTGACTGCACTGTGCTGTCTAGCTGTCTGCATGACCTTGAGCAAATCATGCCTGCTTCATGCCTGTTTCCTCATCTGTAAAATGAAGAATTAGACGATTTCTCATTAGAGATCCCAAAGCCTTGGATTTGGAGTAAGAAGATCTGTGTTCAAATCCTAGTACTGTTAATTTTATCTATAATACTTTAGGCAGGGGAAGCTAGATGGCGCAGTGGATAAAGCACTGGCCCTGAATTCAGGAGTACCTGAGTTCAAATCCGGCTTCAGACACTTGACACTTACTAGCTGTGTGACCCTGGGCAAGTCATGTAACCCCAATTGACTCACCAAAAAAAAAAAAATACTTTGGGCAAATGACTTTCCTTTTTCCAGGTTCATTTTCCTAGTCTCTGTAAAATGAAGGGGTTGAATTAGAGGATTTTATCAACCCCACTTTACCCCGTGAGACTTTAAGGTAATCTGCATGGCTGTGTTACAACCCAGGAGGAAATCAATCAATATTAATTCACGCTATCCCAACTATCAGGAAAACCTGATGTAACTGTTAAGGAAGAGGAATAAAATAATTTAAAAGGTGGATTTTACCTGAGGGATTCTATCTCTGCCTTGAGTCTGATTCACAAATGTCTGAAGTAGCCTTGAAGCTATTGGCTTTGGACTATGATTACAAAAGAACTTGAAGTAGTCGGTCAAAGTTGATTTATTAAATGTTTACTATGTGCCAGGCACTGGGCTAAGCTCTGCAGGGGAAAAAAAAAGGGACAAGATACAGTCTTTGCCCTCAAGGAACTCACAATCCAATGGAAGAGACAAGTTATATATAGCATAAATGTTGCTAGTCTTTTGTTTTGGAAGAGGACCAATGACATCACGGAATATCTTGACTTGTGAGTGAATTAGATTTAAGTGAGGTAGAGTTGCACAAAGCCATTAGCCTCACTCTTTCTTTCTGAGTCATTGAAATCCAGTGGCAAGATGCAGTGGATGACCATCTTCGATGGCTGACCAAGCTCTCAGCTCTCCCCAGTGGCTTCTTTAGCTACCTTCACTGTCTGTTGGAACAAATTGTTCTTTTTTTTTTTTTTGGTGAGGCAATTGGGGTTAAGTGACTTGCCCAGGGTCACACAGCTAGTAAGTGTCAAGTGTCTGAGGCCGGATTTGAACTCAGGTCCTCCTGAGTACAGGGCCGGTGCTCTATCCACTGCGCCACCTAGGTGCCCTGGAACAAATTGTTCTTATCCATCCATTTTTGCAGGGAGAAGTCTTCATATGGTTCATATGCTTACTAACTAACTAGTTGACAGGCTTGAGTCCTGTAGGTTACCCTTAACCTGGTTTAGCTGTCTGCCAAGATAGTCTACCAGGTTTTGGCTTCTGTACATGCTCCCTGCTTCTTGGAGCCACGGGTGAGAGTTGAGTGAATCAAAGGTGGATGAGCAAACCTGAAAAGGGCTCGGCAAGGCCTCACACCAAAGGTGCTAGTCCTCCTAAACACCAGATGGATCCCACAGGATAAATAGGATATAATGAAGAGAGAGAGAGAAGGCACTAGGATTAAGGGGGATTCGGAAAGGCTTCCTTTAGAAGGTTGGTTTTTAGTTGGGGTTCAAAGGAAACCAGTGGGCTAGACAGCTAGATGTCTCAATGGGGCACTGGGCCTGAAGTCAGGAAGACTCATCTTCCTGGATTCAAATCTGTTCTCAGACATTTCCTGGCTGTGTGAACAGCCAAGTCACTTAACCTTGTTTGCCTCAGTTCCTCTGTAAAATGAGCTGGAGAAGGAAATGACAATCTGCTTCAGTATTTTTGCCAAGAAAACCCTAAATGGGGTCACAAAGAATAAGACAACAACTGAAACGACTCAACAACAACAAAAGGAAGCCGGTTGGTAGAGATGAGGAGCAAGCTCATCTCAGACAAAGAAGATGCCAGAGAAAATGTCCAGCAGAGACATGGAATGTTTTTTTTGGTGGAACAAGAGGCGAGTGTCACTGGATTGAAGAGTACTTGGCAACAAGGTGTAAAAAGACTGGAAAGTTAGGAGGGGCCTAGGTTATGAAGGGCTTTGAAGGTCAAACAGAAGATTTTGGAGGCAATAAAGAGCCATTGGAGTTTATTGGGAGTGGGAGTGTGTGACATGGTAGACCAGAGCTTTAGGAAAATCACTTTGGTAGATGAATAGAAGATGTATTCCAGCTCCCCCCCCCCCAAAGATAAAGAGGCTTTGTGGCAATTGTAACTTAGTGGACAATCAGTAACTATTTGTAGAAGCTCATTAGGGAATAAACAGATGGCAGCTCAGTGGAGAAAGCAGCCCAGTGTATGACATCAGCAGATCTTCAGGGAAGCAGCAGGGAGTAAAGGCAGAGAGTAGTTGTTGTCATTGGATTTTTCCAACCTATGCATGTTCCCTCTCCCACTGGAGTATGAAAAGGTCAAAGTGGCTTGTCTGCATGGGTGAAAATTTCTAATTATTTACATTATTACTTTGTTTTTGATTATTCTTTTGATTTTAATTAAAATGTCCTCTGGTTTAGTCTGATAAAAAGATAGGAACTCGGGAGCTCTGGTTTGAAGTAATGTTGACTTAAATTGTGCCTTGAACTTGCATGTAACACATTTAATTTGGGGCTCAAGTGATAGATAATTTTTTTTGGCGGGGGCTGGGCAATGAGGGTTAAGTGCCTTGCCCAGGGTCACACAGCTAGTATCAAGTGTCTGAGGCTGGATTTGAACTGAGGTCCTCCTGAATCCAGGGCCAGTGCTTTATCCACTGTGCCACCTAGCTGCCCCCAGATAATCTTATTTAAGTAATCATCTATATTTCCTTCAGGGAGGCAGGGCAAATAAAATAAGTAGGTGATGTAATAACATTTTGTCATTTTGCAGCATTAAAAAATTTTTTTGGAAAAATTTTTGAGGAAAAAACAAAGGGAAACTAACAATTTATAGTGTATGACCTTGAACTTTGGACAGGAAACATCTGGTCACTATGAGACCCTACATTTCCAAATTTACATTGAACTCTCCATTTTCTCCTCTTAAAAGGGCAATAGGATGAGAAAGCTTAGTGTTTTGTGGTTTAGCCAAGAGCCATCTTCCAAACCTATTATCCTTCTTTTGACTTTCCTTCCTTCTATATTATGACAAGAAGAAACTGGACTAATCATGTTCTTTCTCCCATTGGGAGCATGTGAAGCTGTGGGAGAGTGCCTTGGGGGGGGGATGAGGGAAGTTTCTGTTTACTTTGTTAATCTGTTTAATTAAATGCCTTTAAAAAATTAACATGTTCTCTGGTAAAAGAAGGACAAAACCCAAGACAACCTCAAGGGGAGTCATCAAACTCATTGTTGGAAGTTGCCTGGACTGCATGTGCTATTGGGTTTTCCTAGTCTCCCTGTGACTGTGCCATCTATTTACCAAGGTACTTCATACTGTATGTAGCCTGAACACAGCTCCGAGCTTGAAGCAGGGCTTGCGTTTCCTCATTAATAAAGGAAGCATTAGGATATCAGAGGACTCAAGTGATTGGCTTAATCATCACGAACTCTTCTTGCTGATTTCCTGACCATACTCATGTCTGTTCTCCATTTTATAAGGATGCTCTGAGTTCTCATGATGATTAATATCATCTGAAGCAATGGCATTCATTTAATCTTGACAAAGGAGAAGCAGTCTGGCATAATGGGAAAAAATGTAATAGGGTAGTGTATCAGGGTCTCTGGAGTCAGAAGCTTATAGGGAATGCCTCTAACTTGTCCCCATGACATATAATGTTTGCTGAGGGTTTTAGGTAGATACTGTTTATCATTTTAAGGAAAACTTCATTTATTCCTATGTGCTCTTGTGATTTTAATAGGAATGGGTCCTATATTTTGACAAAAGCCTTTATCTATTGAGATTATCATATGATTTTGGTTAGTTTTGTTATTACTGTGATGGATTATATCGATAGTTTTCCTAATGTCGAACCAGCCCTGCATTCCTGGTATAAATCCTACCTGGTCATAGTGTATTATGCTGGTGATGAATTGCTGTAATCTCCTTGCATATATATATATATATATATATATATATATATATATATTTTAGTGAGGCAATTGGGGTTAAGTGACTTGCCCAGGGTCACACAGCTAGTAAGTGTTAAGTGTCTGAGGCTGGATTTGAACTCAGGTCCTCCTGACTCCAGGGCCGGTGCTCTATCCACTGCGCCACCTAGCTGCCCCTTCCTTGCTAATATTTTATTTAAGATTTCTGCATTGGTATTCATTAGGGAAATTGGTCTATACTTTTTTTCTCTGTTTTGGCTCATCCTGGTTTAGGTATCAACAACATATGTCTGTCATAAAAGGAATTTGGTAGAACTCCTAGGTGACCTCTAACGTCCCTTTCCAGCTCTACATGTTTGGGCTCTATGAGTAAACTTTTTGTTGGGATGTTCTCCAGCCCAATGGCTTTAGAAACATGCTTATCATGTATCCTGGGCATAGTAGTGAGGAGCCTCATTCATGGAATATCCAACTCTATAGGAACCGATTGGGGATAGTTGAATCTGTGTGCATGTGCGTGTGTGTGTGCGCGTGCGCACACATACACATACGCAACCTTCCCTTGGGCAACATTCTGAAATCACAGAGCAAAATTGCATTTTGGCAACTGTGTCCAGTTTTATTCATAAGTAGTTGTCTACATCTTTTATTTGAAGAAAACTGGAAACTTATGCCCTGCTCAAAAACACTTCCTCCCATTAGTGCCTGGCACTGTTCTTAATATAACCAGGAATTCAGACTAATTTCCCTGTAGATAGAGAGTTCTGGGACCTGGTAGTATGGATTTCTGGGGATAGTAGATCCAATGAAGAGTGTGAGTTTCCACCCATGCTGACTCCCAACCCCAACTTAGAGGGAGAAGCATCGAGAGATTTAGGGGAGAAGACTGAGCTGAAGCAGCTGGGCATGAGGGAGAGGTTTTAGTGCAGCAGATTTGAAGGGGAGAGGAAGAGAGATGGCAGTATACCATGTTAGAATGGAAATGATGGCTGGGGGGACAGAGACAGTTCAGCAGGCACTCTGAATGGAGACTAAAACTGGGGAGTTAATGGGGCTAGAGCTCTCCTTGATCCTTGGCTCTCACCTCCATTTACTGCTCCAAGTGGCAAACCCGGCGAGTAAAAGTGTGGCTGGAATAAACTGGAGGTAAGATCAGTGAAGACAGTGAAAGTTTAACTCCCCTCAGCCTTCCCTTATGCTTGCACTTGGCAGAAATTTTCTACACAATCTCTCCATTTAAAAAATGTTCCTAATTCATATAGTTAAGGATTACTGTATTAAGCATATCTAACTTCATGGGGGGGGGGGGGGACCATGAAACCATGTGTTATGTCACAGCACCCTCAAGTGGACAAATATTGTATATATCCTTCATCAGCTTTCCATTCCTAAGTACAATTTAGATTATTTATACTTTTCTCCTTTATGCAGAGAAAGCCCACAATTTGCCCATATATTGTGTTCTTGAAGTTCACTTGCAGATCAGTCATTTGGAACTGAACGGTTTGTGTCTCAGGACAGCTCATAAGAACTCTTTTTATCCCTAATATGTGCAGTGTAGTATCAGTATCACCGCTGAACCCTATCATGCATAACACTGTTTCTATAGGGAATTGAATCAGACTTACAACTTGGAATTCTAGCAACATAATTCTTCTACTACAGGGGAATCTGTGTGCTACCACTAGTCCATCTGCTATAAGCAATAGATATTTTCCAGCTCCAAGTCATTGCTGCATTTATGCACATTCATAGAAACTTTCTTTTCCTTTTATAAGGGCGTTTTCTGATTTCTAAATTCAGTTTTCTCTTCCTTGATTTTGACATGTTATTTTTATATGAACTTCTTATTTAAAATTTAATTGGAAAAGATTATAATAACATTATATCAGCAAAGAATTTCTAGTTAAAAGGATCGCCTCTTCTCTGTGATGAAAATCAGTTATTGGGTTTAGGAGCTCGGTGGAATTCTCTTTCTCCCAGTCTCTCTCTGTCTCTGTCTCTGTTTCTCTTGGTCTCTCTCTGTGTCTGTCTTTCTGTGTCTGTCTCTCTGTCTCTGTTTTTCATACAGACATGTGATTTCCTCATTAGCAGCAGGGAGAGAATGTAGAGTGGAAACTCACTCCACCAATGCACATTGGTGACTCCTCTGATACATATAGTCTTAGAGAATAGGGAGATAGGGCAGTGAGGATTGATAGGTTAAATGTAGCCCAGTGTGACAGACATAGAAGTCAACTCCTTTATCTATTCTTGGATAACTTCCTGATTGGTGAGTATATGAGTACAAATTCACCTAATGTTCTCTATTTAGCCAAGGCTAGACCATCCTTCATGTCCCATCTAGAAATTCATTAGGACATCTTGGCAGGTATCCCTATCCTCCCTTCAGCTCTGCTGTCTACCTCTTATTCTGTAAAGGGCAATCAAATCAATACTACCATTGCTTTAGGAAAGTGTGACAACTGATTACCCCATGACTTTAATTACTTATATTTTTTTTGATTCTCCAGACAAAAAAACTTACTTCCCTAGGTACCACTCCTTTAAATATATTGTCTTCTTCTATTGGAATATAAGTTTCTTGAGGGAAGGGACTGTATTACTTTTGTATTTGTATTCTAGGCACCTGGCACAATGCCTGCTAGATAGAAAACGTTCATTCATTTATTCATTCACTATACTTTGCCTCCCCTTGTATTTACTAATGTAAAAAAGTGCCACCCCTTATGTATATATAGTTATCCCTTCCATGTCAAAACTTTTTCCATAATGGTTTCAATATATCTTGGGTCAGGGGCAGCTAGGTGGCGCAGTGGATAAAGCACCAGCCCTGGATTCAGGAGGACCTGAGTTCAAATCCAGCCTCAGACACTTGACACTTACCAGCTGTGTGACCCTGGGCAAGTCATTTAACCCCCATTGCCCCGCAAAAAACCAAAAACAATATATCTTGGGTCAGCATAAGAAATTAAATGGAAAATTTTGGGTAGTTTTGCAGAAGCCAACAAGAAAAAGCCATCAAATGACAAAAAGAAAGTTTAGAAACTCAGAAATGCATAAAATATATGCATAATATTTTGTTATTATATAAACCCAAAATTTATAATAAGGTACTGTAAATACCTCATAAAGGAAACAAGAAAAAAATTCAGACTTCTCTGGTATGAAGGAAGGGCCAAAAAATTTTTACGGTGATTCTCCAGATTGTGGGGGTTCCATGCCCCTAACCCTACAATGTGGAAGGAGTAACTGTATGTAACCAATCAGTCATCAATGAGATGCCAAGTTATTTGACGAGAATAATGATTTTTCAATCCAAGAAAAAAAATTATCAGGTTCTGTATAAGATTGTAGAAGCTCATGGCTGAAGGTATAAACATGAAATAGACAAGGTTTTGCCAAAAGTTTAGAATCTAATCTAATAATAATGTATGTCCACAAATATGTATAATACAAATTAGAGTATGACAGATGCAAAGGGGAAGTCCAAACAGAGAAGTATGAGAAACTTGGGGAGGGATAGATAATGGATCCAAAGCTGTAAAGTTCTGTAGATATCATTTTAGAGGGAAGGACACCAAAGTTCATAGAGGTCCAGTAGTTTGATCAATGCCACATTGGAAGTAAGTAGCAGAGTTTGGTTTGAATTTGGGTCTTATGATTCCAGTACCAGTGTTCTTTCCTTAAACCACAACACTGGCATTACACGTACTTTTCTCTTCTAGCAGGGGTTATCAGGGAAAACCACCAAGGGGATGGTAGCATCACGCCCGGCATATAGTAGTTATTTAATAAGTGTTTATGGATTGCTTGATCGATCATGAGCCAATTATTTAATCTCTGAATGCCCCAGGTAATCCTCTAAGAGGAAAGTTATAAAAGAGTTGCTGCTTTGCATTTTAGAGAGTTTATTCTTCAGATCTTCCTATATCAATCAGAAGTGCAGACCCCCCAATCTCACCCCACCCCTAAAAAGAGTGAAGGAAAGAGAAGATTGTATTGGAGGTTGGTTATGTGATATAAACATGTCTGTGAATGATTTTCTACAAAGCACTGAATTCAGTTACTGGCAGGCTAAAAAGAATCATGTTCTGGTGAGGTAATTACATAAATGAAGCATCTGATATTGAGTACTTTCATGAATAAGGTTTACTCTTTAATCAATAATATTTTATCTTCCCAATAGGCTCTCATATAATTAAATATTGGGATACTAAATGTTAATTGACTATCCTGGCACTAGGACTTGTCCCTATTGCATCAGGTCCCACCCCCACCCCACCCCTGCCCAGTGGATAGAAAGGAGTCAATGGTGTGATCAAAAGTCATGAAGCCCAGTAAATGTGCTCAAGGGATTATAAACACAATTGATGACAGTAGAAAATCAATACAGATGATTCACTGACTTAGCAAATTGGAGATGTAAATTGTTCATACTGAGACTTACCATTTGAGACATTTTTAAACAGGGGAAAGGGAACATGTTGCAGTGATAAGTGTTAGTTTTAGAGTGATAAAATCTGAGTTCAAATACTAGTTCTACCACCAACTATTTGTGTGAACCATATCAAATTATTTACTCTCTCTTGGCCTTACTTTCCTCATATGTAAAAGTATGTTGTGTAAAATTATGGATTAGGTGACCTTTTGCAATGTACTCATTTTACATTTGGCAATGGTGATGGGTGTGATATGATGTGATGTGTGTGTAGGGATGACTAAGGATCAATGATGTGAGTATAAGTAAATGTGTTCCAAGAGTTCTAGAAGGAATGTGTTAATTCCAATATAATAGTATTCTTATAGTTGACCTATGTAGCCTAACACAAAGTTAGAAATCCTACAGACTTATTTTTTTCTGGGATAGCTTGGAACACCCTAATTAACATTTGTCCTCACATTTTTCATTTAAGTGTTTTGTTTTTTAAAAAAATTCAAATACTTTAGTAGGTTACAATCTTCTTGTTTTCTTTTTAAACCTATCTTTCTCATGAATATATGTTGCTGGAAAAAATGCATTAGCCATTTGTTACTATGATGTAGTAGGGTATTAGACTTGAAATCAGGAAGAACTGGATTTGAATCCTGACTGACTCTGGGCAAATCACTTAACTTTTCTCAGTCTCAGTTTCCTCATCTATGAAGTGGGACTAATACTTCGTAAGACTGGCATGGGGATCAAATGAGATAACATACATAAAGTGCTTTGAAGACCTTAAAGCACTATATAATTTCTAGTTAATGGGAGAATCAATTAATTGACAAGAATCATCAGTCATGTTCTAAAAGGGATAGATAACAGAAGAATAGCATGTGGAGACACTGGCATACATATCATAACAAGAGATGTAAGGGAAGGTGCCCAGAATGTTGTGTTGACCCTCTCTGGAAGATTTTATCAGATGATAGGGACAAGTCATAAAGGACAAGCAAGAAAAGATGTACTGCAATTTATAAGAGAGAACACATATCTGTGAGATAGGAGATGCATCAATATACTGAAGACATTATTTCTATTATTTTATATTAGTTTAATTTTCTTTTCTTTTTTTTTTCTTTTTATTTTTTTAGTGAGGCAATTGGGGTTAAGTGACTTGCCCAGGGTCACACAGCTAGTAAGTGTTAAGTGTCTGAGGCTGGATTTGAACTCAGGTACTCCTGATTCCAGGGCCAGTGCTCTATCCACTGCGCCATCTAGCTGCTCCCAGTTTAATTTTCTAATTTTGAAAATTTGCACGATAAGGTTAATCACATAAACCTTCTTACTGCCAGTCAAAAAATGTTATACTTTCAAGAAAAAACAGTTTGGGTACAAATTCAACTAAAACTCCTGAAAGACTAAAAAAGTTAAAGAATGGTTTTTTAAAAAATAAATGAGAGTATGGGAGGAAAAATTGGAAAAGAAATGAGAGCTATGGAAGAAAGAATTGGAAAGAGAATAAACAGCTTGGAATGATTTCATGAGACAACAAGAAATATTAAAACAAAGCCAAAAGACTGAAAAAGTAGAAGAAAATATAAGATGTCTCATAACAAAAATAACTGACCTAAAAACAGATTGAGGAGAAAAATTTAATAATTGAAGTATTTAATAATTTAATAATTTTCTCCATGACAAAAAGAAAGGGAAACATCATATTTCAAGAAATCTTAAAACTGCGCCTAGATTTCTTAGAACCGGAGGGCAAAGTGGAAATAGAACCCATTGGTTATCTCCTGAAAGTAAAATCAAAATGAAAACTTACAGGAAGATCACAGCCAAAATCACAAGCTTCCAAGTCAAAGAAAAAATTCTGCAAGCAGCTAGAAAGAATTTAAGTACTAAGGAATCACAGTTAAGATTACACATGATTTAGGAGCCACCACTATAAAGGAGTGGAGATTGTAGGACACATTGCAGAAGGCAAAATATATAGGCTTACAGTCAAGAATAACTTATCCAGAAAAACTAAGTATAATCTAATAAGGGGAAATGGATCTTTAACAAAATAGAGGACTTCTAAGCATTTCTGATGAAAAAATCCAGAGCTATGTAGAAACTTTGAAGTTCAAACCAAAAGCAAACCAAAACAAAAAAAATTAATGATAAGGGACTAAACAAGGATAAATTGCTTACATTTTTTACCCTCAATATTTTCTATCTTTATTTATTCCCCTCAATATTTATTTATATGTATTTATCCATGCCCAAAATTACATGCTAAAACATTAAAAATTTTTTTTTTAAGGTTTTGAGTTCCATATTATAACTCTTCCTCCTTCCCTCCCTTCCATTTCTCTGAGATGGTAAGCAATCAGATATAGGTTATACATGTGCAATCATGTAAAACATTGCCATATTAGTCATTTTGTATATGAAGACTTGAATAAAAGAAAAAGCAAATGAAAAATAGCATGCTTCAGTCTGTATTCAGTTCTTTCTCTGGAAGTGGATGTTATGCTTCATCATTAGTCCTTTCAGATTGTCTTGGATCATTGTATTATTGAGAATAGCTAAGTCATTCACTGTTCTTCATCGTACAATCTTGTGGTTACTGTGTCAATATTCCCTGGGAAATGATATATGTGTATTCTTTGAATCTTATCATCATCAGGGCAAATAGAGGGAGTATAATTAGACAGAAGGACTGGGAATGGTTTTTTTGAACTCAGGTACTCCTGACTCCAGGGCCGGTGCCACCTAGCTGCCCCTCACATAATAATTTTAAATGAAGAATGGAAAGGGAGGGGAGGAGAAATACATTGGAGGTGGAAGGGGAAGAGACAGGAAAGGAAGTTTAGGGAAGATAACTTCAAAGACTCAGTATGAGAAAGTAGAAGTCAATATAAACCATGAAGAAATGTGGGGAGGGAACCTCACTCTCATCTGAAGTGGTCAAAGGAAGAAAGAATACATACACATAGTTGGATCCAGAAATACATTTCACTCATCAGGGAAATAGGACTGAAAGAGGAGAAGGGAAATGGGGGGGAATAAGGAGGGTAGATTAAAGAAGGGATTAGTCCTAAGCAAAACAAAATCTAAGGATGTACAAAAATAGTTAATGTTCTCTTTTAGATGGCAAAGAATTGGAATCTGAGAATGTGCCATCAGTTGGGGAATGGCTGAATGGGTTGTGGCATATTGATATGATGTAGTACTATTGTGCCATAAGAAATGATGAAGGGAACGATTTAATGGAAAACTGTGGAGACATGTATGAACTGATTTAGAGTGAGGTCAGCAGAACCCGGAAAACAATTTATACATTGATATCCATATTGTAGAGACAAATCAAGAAAGAAAGAAGATGGATTTTTGCTGATTGGGGAAAAAAGAAATTTAATTAAAATAAGTTTAAAAGCTATGTTTTCTTAATTCACTGCCTTTGCTTTTACTGTGAATTTGCCCCATAAACACATTTAACTTCAACTATGTGCATGTGTTTGAGAGAAAAAAAAGAGACAGAAAAAATACACAGAGAATCTCTATATTGTGATGATGAATGGATTTCTTTTTTTACAAATAAGCATTACATTTTGAGGCCATTTGGTTCCTTTTGGTAAGTTCTCTCCCTTAGGGCACTGAATTAATGATAGTAGCTTTGAAAGATTTAATATTTTTGTTGGTGGCTAGTTAAGTATTTATTAAGGAATTTACTGGGGCAACTAGGTGGATAGAGCACTGGCCCTGAAGTTTGGAGGATCTGAGTTCAAATCTCACTTCAGACACTTACTAGCTGTGTGACCCTGGGCAAGTCACTTAACCCCAACTGCCTTAAACATCTGGGGCTATCTCCAGTCATCCTGATGTATAACTTGCCATTGACCCCAGATGGCTCTGGAGGAAACAGTGAAATTAGTGACCTTGCACAGCCCTCCCTCATTAAATCCAATTCACTGCAAGTCACGACATCACCTTCTGATGACATGGCCCTCTTCAAGAATGAAGAACGGGGGCAGCTAGGTGGTGCAGTGGATAGAGCACTGGCCCTGGAGTCAGGAGGATCTGAGTTCAAATCTGGCCTCAGACACTTAACACTTACTAGCTGTGTGACCCTAGGCAAGTCACTTAACCCCAATTGCCTCACCAAAAAAAAAAAAAAAAAAGGACAAGGGGACAGCTAAGTGGTGCAGTGGATAAAGCACCAGTCCCAGATTCAGGAGGACCTGAGTTCAAATCTGGCCTTGGATACTTGACACTAGCTGTGTGACCCTGAGCAAGTCACTTAACCTTCACTGCCCTGCAAAAAATAATAAAAAAAAAAAAGAATGAAGGACAAATAACAACAATGAGAATTTACGATGGCCAGGCAAAGTGCTAGGGATGCAAAGAAAGATAAAAATAGTCCTTTCTCTTAGGGAGCTCACATTCTTATGGGGGAGACAACATGCAAATAGCTAGGCATAGGCACAAAAGAGATATATGTGTTTGTGTGCATACATATAAATATACAAACAAACATACACATATGATAAATTGGAGGCAATCTCAAGAGGGAAGGCACTAAGGAAAGGCCTCTTATAGAAGGTAGGATTTGAGCTGGGATTTGAAGGAAGTCAGAGAAGACAGGATGCAGAGGTGAGGATAACCAGTGAAGATGCACAGTTTGTTGGCAGAATCTCTTTGTGTAAGGAACAGTAAAGAGGATCAAAGTTTTCACTGGATCAAAGATTATGTGGAGGAAAGTAGGGTATAAGAAGACTGGAAAGGTAGGAAGTGAACAGGTTATGAAAAGTTTTAGGCAAAGCAGAAGACTTTATATGTGATTCTGGAGGTAATAGGGAGCCATGGGAGTTTATTGAATAGGGGAGTGACCTATTGTTCTTCAGGAATATTATTTTAATAGCCAAGTAGAGCCACTAGAGTAGGGAGAGACTTGAAGAAGGGAGACCAATCAGCAGGTTATTTCAGTAGTCCAGGAATGAAGTGATAAAGGACTGAACCTGGGTGGTTGCAGCATCAGAGCAGAGAAGGGTGAATATACAGAAGATGTTGTGAAGGTAGAATCAATAGGACTTTTCAACAAATTGAACATTGGGAGCTGTGTGAGAGCCAGTGAGGAGTTGAGGACAACATCTAGGTTGTGGAACTGGGGACTGGGAGGATGGTGGTGCCCTCAACAATAATAGAGAAGTTAGGAAAAGGGAAGATTTTGGGCAGAAAGACAATGAGTTAACTTCAATATGTTGAGTTGAAGATGTCTATGAGACATCCAGTTCGTGGTATCCAATAGGCAGTAGTAGGAGCAGGACTGGAGGTCAGCAAAGAGGTTAGGGCCAGACAAAGACATCTGAAGGGGAGGGGAGGGGAGGGGAGGGGAGGGGAGGGGAGGGGAGGGGAGGAGAGGGGAGGGGAGGGGAGGAGAGGAGAGGAGAGGAGAGGAGAGGAGAGGAGAGGAGAGGAGAGGAGAGGAGGAGGAGAGGAGAGGAGAGGAGAGGAGAGGAGAGGAGAGGAGAGGAGGAGGAGAGGAGAGGAGAGGAGGAGGAGAGGAGAGGAGAGGAGAGGAGAGGAGAGGAGAGGGTTAGGGATCGCATTAGGGTTAGGGTTAGGGTTAATAAATTAATTATTTAATCTTTGACAAAACTCATGGGGACCAATCAGGAGATGTATAATCACAAAAAAGCCCTCATAATATAGCAAGAGGCTAAACAACATGCCCAGCTCTGTGGGAGGTGCTCTAGCCTAACAGATGAGGAATTTCCTTCATCATTCCTGCTACACATTTAAATAATATTATTATATCTTAACTATATATTTAGTAATATATAATTAATACATTAAATATTGCTAGATGACTATATATTATAATAATTCTATTAAATATTAAAATGTATAAAATCAAATTATTAGTCTTTTAAAAAAACAAATTCTAAACCTCTCTATAAAACAAAAAATATGATTACTATCTAAGGCCATGCACACAAATATTCATGCATGTCTAAGTGACAGCATAAACATTTTCTATTAAGGATCTTTGCATAGTTCTTTTTGTTTTTGTTTTTATTTCCTTTTTGGAGGGCAGGGCAGTGAGGGTTAAGTGACTTGCCCAAGGTCACACAGCTAGTAAGTGCCAAGTGTCTGAGGCCAGATTTGAACTCAGATCCTCTTGAATCCAGGGCTGATGCTTTATCCACTGCACCACCTTGCTGCCCCCAGCATAGTTCTAATAGTCAGGTAGTCCAAAACGACATAGCAGGTTACTTTACTAAAAAAGTAAAGCCAAAACAATATAACAACCCATTAATTACCTATTCCCATAGAAATAATGTCCTAAGAAGGACATTCCTAAAAAGATCATGATGTTTGACTTTCTATAGAAAAGAGAGCAGGCCTTTGAAACTCAGGGCTGACAGGCTACACACAGTTATAAACCTATCAGGAAACAGATGGATCAGAAATCTTTCCATTAGACAGATACTAATAAAATTGATAAAAGTATGAATGGATATGAAAACATAAAGAAAAAGTTGATATAGTATTTCAGATTTTCACAGTATTTGTACATTGCCTATACTGAATGTCTGAGTAATGAAAGCAATATGCAAATTGCAGATTTCAGTAGATTGGGGTTCTTATTCTAGCACAGCCAGTAAATAGAGCTGTGAGACCTCATGCCAGTTATTTTGGTTAGTTTTCTCATTTGAAAAATGATGGGATTGGACAAGGTGGCTTGATGATATGTAATGTATTTTCCAGTTATAACTTTTTTGATGTAGCTTGTAATGCTGTTAAGGGAGGATTGCCTACAGCTGAGCAGCTCATAGATCTAAATTTATTTGGGTTGTAGAGATTCCCCCCAAATCCACAAATTCTGGTCCCAGGACCTTCAAATTTTCATAGGCTGGTCTCCACTAGTATGACATTTATTGAATGGTGATGTCTGTATTTCAGCATTTTGAATAAATCCATAATTTATGATAATGAATCATATCACTGGTGTTTCATCAGAAGCAAAACCAATCTTTCAATAAGTCTTTTATTTTGCTTGTGCCAAGTGGGAGAAGATGAACAAAACTGGATTGATCGATTCAGCCTTTTGCTCCATAGAAGTAGCCAGGAACAAGTTTGAGAAATACTCTTTATGTAAAAGAAAATAAATACTAATTTCATAGCAGCACCACCTAGTGGTTAAGTACAGTGAAAATGAGCTTGGTTTTTCATCAGTTGTAGAAATAACCAAAAACTTACTGAAGAAAATCGAAAAATGGCATATTGTAAACAAAAATTCATTTAATCATTATTTCTAAAAGTGAATAAATGCTAATTTATATGGCACTTTAAGGTTTGTGAATAAGTGATCTCCAAAATAAAGATAAGGAAACTGAGGCTGAATGATTAAGGGATTTGCTTAGGGTCACACAGTACTCATCTTCCTGACTCTAAATCCAGTGCTCTATTTAACCACCTAGCTGTCTTTGAACAAGGAAGTATTTATCATGTACTTATTATAGGCCACAGGCAGTTAGGTGGCACGGTGCTCTGGAGTCAGGAGGACATGAGTTCAAATTCAGCTCAGACACTTGACACTAGTCATGTGACCCTTTTTCTCAAACATCTGGGGTCATTCTCCCGTCATCCTGATGTATATCTTGCCACTGGACCCAGATGGCTCTGGAGGAGAGAGTGAGGTTGGTGAATTTACACAGCCCTCCCTTACTTAAATCCAATTTACTGCAAGTCATGACATCACCTCCTGATGTCATGGTCCTCTTTGAGAATGAAGGATAAACATTATAGGTCAGGAAAGAGCTAAGTGCTGGGGATAAAAAGGACATCAATGAAACCCATATTTTTCTAAATAAAGGTTAGATAGTCTACACTTTGGGAACATTCAAGATTCACATTTACATTAATAAAAACTTTAGGGGCTGCTAGATGGTGCATTGGATAAAACACTGGCCCTGGATTCAGGAGGACCTCAGTTCAAATGTGACTTCAGACACTTGACACTTACTAGCTGTGTTACCCTGGGCAAGTCACGTAACCCTCATTACCCCACAACACCCTCAAAAAACAAACAAAAACCAAAAAAGAAAAGAAAATACTCTTTGAGAAACCAACGGATACCCATTTCCCAGATCCCCAAACCTCCTTATCATAGGGCTTTCATACCTAGGAATTCTACCCATAAAAATTTCTTTAACTAGTGTACTAGGCCTTTCTCCTTCTTCCCTTTCCCAGAGTCACATCCCCTGAAGAAATGCATGCTGGAAGACTTAGAAAATGCATAGCTTTTCTATGTCCACCCCTTCAGCAGAAAAGGGTGATTTGAACATTCCCACCTAGTTACCACAGAGAAATTCCCTGGCATTTAAGGAAGATTATTAGGGAGAAATTTGAGTGCTCTATCAGTGTTTCCTCTGGAGAAGGGGGGAACTTTCTCGTTAGTGTTTGAAGGAAGGACAGACTTTTCAATATGTGAGCTTGGAATTTCATTGCTGGGGATGTTCTTGAAGATTCAGAATGGGGGCGGCTAGATGGCGCAGTGGATAAAGCACCGGCCCTGGATTCAGGAGTTCCTGAGTTCAAATCCGGCCTCAGACACTTGACACTTAATGGCTGTGTGACCCTGGGCAAGTCACTTAACCCCATTGCCCCGTAAAAAAAAAAAAAAAAAAAGAAGATTCAGAATGAAGGAACTCTGTTCTCTGTGCAAACTTAGGTGAGACTGGAGGTTGGCAGGAATTAAAAAAAAAAAGTAATACCCAAAACCTTTATGAGAGGGAATTCCTACTTTGGAAATTGCACTCAGAAAGTTTTAATGGGGAGAATGTATCTTTTCAGCCATGGAAAACCCTAGAGGCTTTCCTTTTCTTTAGTGGTGGAGACTGAGTAAGATTATCTGTGGCCAAGGGTTTGTCTATATCTAAGGGTAATACCAAATATCAGTTACTTGAAGGAGCAAGGATCTACAAGAGGAACTTATGAAGAGCTACAGGAGGACTTACTGTAGAAAGCAATGCCTGATGCTCCCAGCTAGGAGCTACCTAGATCTACCAGAGGCAGCATGAAAGGGCAATGTCTTATTCTGCCTCCTAGATGAGCCAAACCTGGTGACACTTAGCTAGGAACATCTGGGGCAGAGCTTCCATATTTGTTACTGTAGGTGACTAAGACTATCAATAGATTGCAAGAGGGTTTCTCACTGGAGGGTATCTGTTATCTCCTAAGAGTTCTATGTCATTATCTTCCCACCTTTCCATACACTTTCTCATTTTTAATTTTATGACTTGTGTTTTTTTCAGTATCCCGGGCAAAGGCAGAGTGATAGCACACAGAAAATATCAGGTTTTCTGAATGGGGCTGAGCCAAAAGAATGAGAAAAGTCCCCAAAGGGTCCTCAGGCCCTTTCTATCATAAGGCCTTTTTTTTTGACACAAGGGTTACAAGTATTTCTTGTTTCAAAATACAACTACCACTTAAGAGAGCTAACAAATAAAAATGTCCACCAATCACTCACCTTAATGTGAAATGGTTCAATTATTTCACTGAAGGAACAGGGAGCTTCAAGGGTGAGAGAAACAAATGCATAAGATTTAGAGATATAATCAGTCTGAGATGGAGAAAGCATCAGTTTATATTCTGCCTCTGATTCTTACTGCTTTGTGACCTTACACAAGTAATTTATCTGCGCTAAGCCTGTTTCCTCATCTATAAAATGGTTATAATAACTGTAGTACCTATTTCACAGGGTTGTTGTGTCTTGAGGTAATTTACATAAGGCACTTTGTAAACTTTAAATGACTATATACATCATTCTTCTTGTTGTTTGTCTTCTGTTCTTGAAGAGGACCAATGACATCAGGAGGGTGATGTTTAGACTTGCAAGGGAAATTTTTAACAAGTGATCAAAACTTATTTACAAATGAGGAAGCTGAAGGCTAGAGGTGAAGTATCTTGTCTAAGATCACATAGGTAAAAAGGAACAGAGCTGATAGTTGTACCCAGGGCTTCTAAGTCCAAATGCTATGCTCTTGTACTAAATGTGTGATGGCTGGGTATCTCAAATATGCTGCTCTCTGGAAGGAAAGGCTTAAGTGAGAACTGGGTGGAGGTAAAATTCAGACAGCCAGACAGTAGAGGAGACACATAATGTGTTGAGGAAAGGGTTTAGAAAAATGGGCAGGAAACTCTCCTAGGGCCCCATCTTACATTTGAAGACAACTTTCAAGTAGGGTTATGATTACTGTTACTAATTACTAATGTCACTCTATTTTATTTCATTTAGCTTCTTCTTCAACTAACCAGTGAGAAGCAGCTGTGAGGCATAATGAGTCGCTGGGCTTGTTAGAAGACTCAGGTTTTACATCTTGCCTCTAATATTTATTCTGAGTGGTCACTTCTCTGAAACTCACTTATCCCCATTCATAAAATTCCAATAATAATACACTATCTACCTCACTGGGTTGCTTCCAGGAAAATGCTTTCTAAACCCTAAAAGTCCTACACATGTAAAAGCCAACCCAATTCTTGCAGAAGGACAAACTATCTGCTTAGGTTCCTTTGAGATTGCTCAAATCTCCACTTTTTCTGTAAGAGGCTTTTCTGAGCTCTTCTACTCCAAGGCTGGTGCCTGCCTCCCCCCAAACCCCCAGATTAGCTTTGATTTATCCAGTATATAACTTATATGAACATAGTTATTTACCTTTAGTCTCCCTCATTCAAATGGAAGCTCCCTCAAGGCAGGAGCTGTTTTTCATACTTCTTTGCATCTTCAGCCATAATCATAGTGCTTCCCTCGTTTTTGTTGTTGTTCAGTCATTTTCAGTTATGTTGAACCAGTTGTGACCCCATTTGGGGTTTTCTTGGTAAAGGTACTGGAGTAGTTTGCCATTTCCTTCTCAATCTCATTTTACAGACAAGGAAACTGAGGCAAGCAGGATTGAGTGACTTCTGAGGATAGATTTGAACTTAGGAAGATTAGTCTTCCTGACTCCAGACCCGTGCTCTATCCACCGAGCCACTTGGCTGCCCAGTATAGTAGTGCTTAATAAATGTTTGTTGACTGTTTCCCAAAGCAAAATGAACTGAATTGGCATGTTCTGGTAAGCTTTCTTTCCTCTATTCTGCTTGTTGACAGCCAACCAGTAAAAGATATATTACGGCTACGACCTCTGCAGATTCCCTTCTAATCTAGGAAGCCGAAGTCATTTTTTTCCTTGAACAGATTGGTAAGAGGGTATGGGCCCATCTAAAGGAAGGCCTTTGGGGCATCTAGGTGGTGCAGTGGATAGAGCACCAGCCCTGGATTCAGGAGTACCTGAGTTCAAATCCGGCCTCAGACACTTAACACTTACTAGTTGTGTGACCCTGGGCAAGTCACTTAACCCCAATTGCCTCACTAAAAACAAACAAACAAAAAAACAAATAAAGGAAGGCCTTTAGTAGGAATTTAAATCCCTGTATTCTCATTTAAGCATCTTTTTTTTTCTTCCTTGAGAGTTAACTTTTATAAATTAGCTAATTGGAAATTTTGTAATAATTAAGTTGGAAGTCAATTTAAAAAATACCAAGAGTTATTACTGTTGATCAAAATCATACAATTTTAGGAATAGAAATAGTATGAGAGATTATCTAGTCTACCTGACTTTGTGGATAATAAAAAGGAACCTTAGGGATATTAAGTAATTTACTAAAGGTCACTCAACTAGAGCAGTGGTATTGGTGAGAGACTGAGAAGCAGTGGTGGACAGAGGGTTAAACTTCAAGTTAGTATAACCTGGGTTACTTTGTTAAAATGATTTCTCTCCTAGGAGCTATCCAGAATCCTAGGCAGTTTCCACCCCAAACTCTGCTCCAGTGACCAGAACCTTCTGTTTCTAACCCACTGCTTTTTCTTGCTTCAATCTTCTTTTTCCTCTCTCTGACACCAGCTACTTGGGTAGACCCATGCCTTGTCTACTCACAACTACCCTTTATTATTTTTGGGGGGTGAGGCAATGAGGGTTAAGTGACTTGCCCAGGGTCACATTGCTAGTGTCAAGTGTCTGAGGTCACATTTGAACTCAGGTTCTCCTGATTCCAGGGCTGGTGCCACTGTGCCACCTAGCTGCCCTCACACAACTACCCTTTATAACCAGTCACTTGACTAGCTTGATCTTGAAAACAGTTGCTCTTGGGCGAACTCTCTGCATGGAGGTTTATCTCCCTGACAGGTTGCTGACAGAGCATACGATTACATACAAATAATGCAAATTCATATACACATATACAACAAGCACAAAAGGACATACAGGGTAGCCTTTGAGACTAGAACCATAAGATTTTAGAAAATTGGGCATATAGTGTGAGAAGAGCTTAGAATTTCTGAGAGAAGTTTTAATTTCATTTCCCATTTGAAGATGGGAAGAATGAGGTACATAAATCAATATACATTTATACATATACCCAAAAGGTCAGAAAGGGTAGCCTCAAGGATAAGAACCAAGAATTTTAGAAAGTGAACATGAACAAACAGAGTGAGAAGTTAATTTCCAAGAAAAAATTTAATTCCTTTTCTAAGACAGGAAGAGTGAACTACCTGAATTAATATGTACTCTTTATATATACTACACACACACATGTACAAACACACATGCACATACAAACACACACGTGTATAATGTGTGTATGTATTAAAAAAAACCAGACAGGTTAAGTGCAGGCATAAAAGCCATGGGATTTTATAAGATGGGTAAAAAAGGTAAAACAGGTTAGAATTTTGGAGAGAATATTTAATTCCACTTCCTATCTGAAGAGAGGATGAGTAAGCTACATAAGGAAGTTCAGGATGAACCCTGCATCCAAATACTCAGTAGTCTAATAATTATAAACCACAGAACACACATTTTTCCTTAAAAACATATGCCTATACCAAAAGTTTTGAAAAGTACATTTTCAATCATATCTGAATTTTGAGTTAAAATGAACTAACCTTTGTTATTACTCATTAAAAAGGAGTGTTCTAAAATTTTAATGAATTTCAGTCTGAGCTGTGTTTTGAAGTGTTGATACCACCCAAGTAGTGTTTTTCTTCTTTCAATCTTTTCTTGTAAGTTCATATTTTTTTCTTTTTCTAAAATAGCAGGAAGTTCTTTCCAATCTTTAATGAAGATAAAGGGGGCCCCCATAGCCTTAAGTAGCTGCAGTGGAGTGCTAGGAGATGTGGATGCATTCCCACAATTGCCTGGTGTCATTACATCTTCTACTACAGGAACGGAGCCGTAGGAACAAGCCTCATAAATTCGGTAACACTCCGTGTTTACTCCTACAGGACACAATGTGAGATCACTCTGACGTAAAGCATCTTGATAATTCTTCAAACTTTCATTTGTTTCTTGAGGCTTCCACCTAGAAAACAAGAAAAAGAATGTGAATTTCCATTCTATACGAATCCTTTTTTCAAAAAAAAAAAAAAGATTTTATTTTAGTATCAAGAACCAGAAATGGTTAAAAAAAATGAATATGTGGGTAGATCAGAAAATAAACATTTTATCTAAAAAGAATTAAACAACATTGACATTTGATGTTTAAGTTCATAATAAAAAAGTAAAAATCTCAGACTACTACTGAAGATACTACAATTACCAATCTTTCTATCTAACAGCTTCCTAAAAACTCTTATGGCTAATGTTTAAATGTATTTTTCCAATTTTTTTTCTCTCATTGACTGATTTAAAGAGTTCTGTAATATCCATATATAATACTAAATTTACTTTAAAAGCTGAACTAGGAACAGATTTTGATAGTCTAGAACAAAGTATCTACTAAAATAATTTAAATTAAAACTTCCTGAAGGGCTATTATCAATACTACTAATATTACTACTACTACTACTATTTTCTAGCTTAATTTTATTGAAGGATTTTTCATAAAGAAAATTAAAGAATGCAATTCCAAGTTCCTACAAAAACAAATAAAAATATATTTTCAATCAATATCCATACTGTTCTGGGTTTTTTCCCCTTAAAATATTTGTTCATACATTGTCATGCAAAAAAATATGAGATGGTCCACAATTTTTGGAATCATTAAAATAACATTTATTTGACACCTCTGATGTGTTAAATGAAGCAATCAGTAGTTTTCTCTATCAGATTTTTCCTCCTAAGTTTGCTGATCACTCCCATCCTTCTTTTCTCAATTACAAGGTGCTGGTGCACAGACTTTATAGAACCTGTGAGGAAAGGGAGGTAGTGCCAGATGCAGAATTCTGAACTAGCACAATGAGTGCCATTGAGATGAACACCACATCTTATCTTCCTGGCATTCATAAAGTAACCTAGCAAATGCCACTGAGGCAAGCTCTGGCAAATGGCTTTCCTTTGTCTGCCACAATTATTCCAAGTCCACCCTAATGGAGCTTCTGCCCACCTTGAGTCCTACCTTGACTCTATAAAATACCCCTAAAAGCTTCAGACACCACTGTACTCTCTACAGGCAAACTATACTGAGAGGGCAGCAATTATCTCTTGTGGGCCTTACACGAATAGCCCAGGCTAACAAGGCCTTCTGCCGGACTTTGTTAAACCAAGGGACTATGCAAAGGAAACAGAACTTACTCTTCTCTGGCTGTAATCCAGCACAACTGCTTGTTTTTATCATGTTTCAAAATGTCCATTAGAGTCTCCCTGGATGAATTTTTATAAATAGTTCCTAAGAAATTGCACAAGAATGATCTCTCATCATGCAACAATGACCAACTAGGTTCCACCACAGGAAAATTCCTGTATCTATAAAAATAAACATACAAATTAGTGCATAATATGTTATACCATTCTGTATTTCAATACTGAGGATGAAATGTAGATTGAAAGATTAAGAATTGTTTTTGTACATAATCTGAACTGTCACTTTCTTACAAACTATTGACAAATCATTTTTAACAACTGACTTATGTTTACAAATATTAACGACAGCTATTTCTTTCATCTCATATTAGATAGAAAGATTATCTACCTAAGGTGCATCTAGATTTCCCTTTTAAATTTCCCATTACTAATCTACATTTGTTGTGTGGGTATGACTAGTGTATAATCATAGCATTTTTTTAATGTGTAAGGCATGGCACTAGGCCTGAGAGATAGAAAGATGAAATGACACAGTTTCCTCCTTTGAAGTGTTTACAGTCCAATTCAGGAAGCAAGGCATATAAACAAATAAGTATGATACAAGGTAAAAATATAAGTACAAAGTGATTTTGAAAAGGGTTATAAGAAAAATTTTACCTGGTGGGAACAGTGGGTAGGAGTTGGGCTTGTATTTTACCATATATTGGCTCCTTAATAGGGAGCCAATGAAGATTTCTGAGCAGGATGGTAACATGGTTGGGGAACTGAATATTCTATGGGGTGCAAAATGTTCTACCAAAAAAGAATTTAAAAAACTATAAATTCACTATCCCAGTTACAAAGTCATGTGAAGAACTGAATAGTCAATCAATTAATTTTCTTGCTTCCGTAAATCTTGCCTGTTCTGAATGATCACAGACAAGTAACTAATTATCCTGTTCTGAAAAATCTTTAAACAAAGTTGACTCCATAATCTTCCTTTTAATGGCATAGAAATTAAAGTGTTCAATTCTGAAAGATGATGTAATTACATTTTATACTTACGTGGCTACTCCCAAGGGCCACTGGAAAGTATCTTCTTCATTAATCCAGGGGCTATCATATATTACAAAAAGTAGTTCCACAAAGCCTCCGTTTTTTTTAAGATATGGATTAATCCATTTGTTATTGCAATGTTCGTTTCCAAGTAAGACTACAGCAACATGCTGGAGTTTCTGAGCTTCTACTAAAGTTTTTGTATAGAGTAACCACTGTGTGGCGAAAGAGATCTTTGTGTCTTCTCTTCCATTTAAAACAAGCACCACATTATCCACCTCAACTGAAAAGTATCCTGGGAGTAGGGCTGGACCAGTGATGAAGCTGTAACATTAGAACAGAAGAAATCGACATATGGATATGTTAAAGCATTTAATTTTCACTGCAGATCTTGTCAAAATTCTGCCCAATTCTTCATGGAAGTATTTCCTATAATTGTACAGTTTACTTTCTTTTGAAGCCAAGCTTTAAATGATGGAGTATAGCTGCAGACTGCTGCCAAATAATTACAGACCAAGCAAAAGCATCCCCCCAGAAATACAAGGTGTTAGGGTCAAACACAAAGATAAACACATCTGGCTTTACAAGCAGTTACTGAGCACCTACTATGTGTCAGGCACTGGAAACAAGGAGCTGAGATGGAGAGACATTTATACATATACAAAATAAATATAAGGTCATTTGTGGGCAGGGGGCTGAGGGAGATACTAGAATCTGGGAAAAGCAGGAAGGGCCTCATGTAGGAGACAGCATTTGAGGTGAGCTTTGAAAAGTCGGAATGCAGAGGTAGCTAGGTGGTGCAGTGGATAAAGCACTGGCCCTGGATTCACAAGGACCTGAGTTCAAATCTGACCTCAGACACTTGACACTTACTAGCTGTGTGGCCCTGGGCAAGTCACTTAACCTTCATTGCCCTGCAAAAAACCCAAAAAAACCCCAAACAAAAAGTGGGAATGCATTCCAGGAATGAGGGACAGCCCAGGCAAAGACACAGGGACGGGAGATAGAATGTAATGTGTAAGGAATGGTTAGACAACCCGTGTGGTTGGACTGATGTGCCAGCAAAGGACTCTTGTGTAGTGTCTTAAGGATCTGTGCTTGGGTCTCTGATGTTTGACATATGATCAATGATTTGGATAAACGAATAGATGGAAGAATCAATACATTTGTAAAAGACAGAAAGGAGGAAAGGGATAGTTAAAACACTATATGGCAGCATCAGGATTCAAAACGATCTTGACAGGCTAGACAGAGTCAAATTTAATAAGAAAATTTAATAGGGACAATTATAAAATTTTATACTTCAGTTCAAAAAATCAACTTCAAAAGTATATTAAATCCAAGCTATCAATAATTATATAAAAATGCTTCAAATGACTAGTTATTAGGGAAATTAAATTAAAGCAACTTTGTGGTTCTGTTTCACATACGTCAGATGGCAAATAGAGCAAAGTGATGTGTTTGAGAGGCTGCAGAAAAACAAGCAACTAAGTGCACTGTTGGCAAAGCTGTAAATTGGTCCAGGTATTCTGGAGAGCAGTTTGGAACTATGCCCTCAAAGTGACTGAACTATGCAGGCCCTTTGACGCTGCTGCACCACCAGCAGTCTTATACTTCAAAGAGATCAAAGAAAAAGGAAAAAGACCTATATGTCCAAAAACATTGATAGTATCTTTTTTCATAGTAGCCCCAAACTAGAAGCTAAGGAGGTATCCTTCTACTGGGAAATAGCCAAATTATGGTATATGAATGTATGCAATATTACTGTACCAAAAGAAATGACAATAAAAGACAGTTTCAAAGGAAACTAGTTAGAACTCTGTGAACTAATGCAGAGTGAAATGACCAGAACTAGGGAAATCTTTTATACAATGACAGCAATACTGAGAAAAACAACTTTGAAAGACTTTAGAACTCTGTTCAATGCCATCCATAGGTCCAGAAGACTGAAGATGAAACACACTACTCACCTCTTGCCAGAGAGGTGATGAACTTAAAATGTAGAGAGAGACATTTTCTGGCATGGCCAGGATGAGAGTCTGTTTCACAGGACTCTTCCTATTTAGGATGATAGGGTTACTTTTTTGTATATTTTTGTTGTTGTTCACGGTGAGGAGGGGAGACAATGGCAAGGGCAGATTATAAATGCATGTAAAAGTAAAAACATTTTTTTTTAAAGAGGCCTGTACTGCAAGAGAGCCTTTAAATTAGTAGCTTCTAACCATTTTTGGCTGGCTGTGGGGCATGCATATGTGAAGGAGGGAGACTATGAAGATAGTAACAACAACAACAATAATAATAGGTAACATTTATAGAGCACTTACTTTGTGCCAGGTACTTTGTGTGCTAAGTGCTTTATAGTCGTTATTTCATTTGATCTTTACAACAACCCTGGGAGGTAAGTACTGTGAGAATCAGAGTGCCACCACCCTGCAGAGGGGCATTGTGAGAATCAGAGCACCCCCGACAAAAGAAAACATGTGACTAAGCTTCCGGAAGCTGTCTGGCGGTCCAGAAGTTACCGCCTGTAAGTCTCATCTATCAATGCTATCAGCCACTTCGCTTGGAGCTGTGTGTGTAGGGATTGCGCCCAGGCGGGCCGCAGAGGGCTTCTGCTGGAGGAAAGGAGAATCTGGCCTTTCTGTTCGAGGTGGCAAGAGGAGCAGCTTCAGGTGCAGGGAGCGAAGTTTCTTTTCTTTCTTTCTCCACGTGTTTCTCTTTGCTAACCCCTAATATACTTTATTTTTTTTAATTAAAAAAATTTTTTTTTTTTGGCAGGGCAATGGGGGTTAAGTGACTTGCCCAGAGTCACACAGCTAGTAAGTGTCAAGTGTCTGAGGCTGGATTTGAACTCAGGTACTCCTGAATCCAGGGCCACCTAGCCGCCCCCCCCCCCAATATACTTTAATAAATGCTTAATGCCCAAGACTGGTGCTAAAGCTTCTAATTTAAGGTGACCACACATTAGATTTTTTTTAGACATCACAGTTAGAATTTTAGGCTCCACAGTACCTACATTTTATAGTTGAGAAAACTCAGGAACACAAAGGTTAAGTGACTTGCACAGGGTCACACAGCTAGTAAGTGTCTGAGGCTGGATTTGAGCTCAGGTATTACTGACTCCATGCCCAGTGCTCTATCTACTATACCATCTGTGAGAATAAGGTCATGGAGCAAGCAAGCTTACTGGCTCAAGGGGATGATGATGGGCTGTAAGAAGGCTCTGTGTATCCAAGTGAGAGTCACTGAGACTCAAGTATCTTAAAAATCATTCTCCCTACCTCTTTACAAGCCACTTTCCTCGGAGTCTGATGCTTGAAATCTTTGCAGACTGTATTGGTATATGTGGGTGTGTGTGCATGTACACGCATGCATGTATACACAGGCACCTAGTGGCACCTATTGGCCCTCAAATGAATAGGTCATTATGATTGACCCAATAGGGATAACTGCTTTACAGAACAGCCTTTTTAGACTCACTTATACATACCAATTGTGACTTTACTCACAAATCAATTTTACTTAATTTAGTTTTTGGGGAAAAAAGTTGAATTTAGGCCAAGAAACTGCTGGAGTTTTTGCTATTCTATACAATGTAAATGATCTGTATGACTATGTTTTTCAGTTTTCAAGCATTTTTATTGGGATGTAGAAAACCATATATGATGATTGCTCTTAAAGGTCCTTCTTGAAATGCAATTAATGATTTGATTAGCATTTATTAAATGCCTACTATGTATAGAAGACTATTTTGGATATTTGTAGAGCTATCAAGATAAATAACAAATGTACAGAATTTTCACATTAGATCGTGCATTACCAATAGCTTTCAAATAGAGTTTAGCAGAACCATATTACTTTTTCTCTTCAAGTTCAAAAGATTTGAGATTTTTCCATAGTGGTGCTCCCTCTGATACAACAGACTGTGGGTCTTCCATTTCTTAGATGACATTAATAAAGATTTATCACCAGAAAGAAACGTTCTACAATGAATTAAAGCATTAGAGATATTTCTAAATGCTACCAGAATCATCTTAAAATAAACTGTTATATATTTCCTGAGCTCAAATATTTTAAAATCCTGAGGGTCAAAAAAAAAAAAAAGAGGGAACTGTGATATAGACAGAGTTCATTGAATTACTAACATTTCTGGTTGTTTATTAATATGAGAAAATGAGAAAACCAAGATCATTTTATAAGAGATAATTCTTGACATAGTCACAACACAGGAGAGAACCTTTTAGCCCCAGTCTGACAGAAGTAGACGAGGAAACACTTGAGTCACTCCTTGTGGCCTGAAGAATGAAAGAACAAAAACAACCAAGGAGTTTAACCCAGGTCAGTATCCTTGGGAATTTACACTGGTGAGAAGTTTGCTCTCTCCTCTTCTATCCCTTAGTCACTTTACAATTCTTATCATGTTCCTTATGCAGGGGTTTCTGTGTTCTTCCCTAGTCCCTGCCCTACTATAACCCATGCCCAGAGACACTGATTTGGAAATGGGCAAGTTCTCACTATGGCTGCTTGGCAAGTAGAAAGAGGTCTATTCTGAGAAAAGTTCATTTTCTCAGGGAGACAGTGGTTTTATAGTTCCGCTACATGATGGGTTACATAAGTTTTTTGTGGGTTGGTCCTAGTGACAAAAATTTGTAATTCTAACAGTAAATGCATTCTAAATAACTTATACAAAAACTTTAAAAAACAAAATCGATTCCCAGGCTGGGGACTAGCTACACAGTCTCTTTAACTTAGGGCTTTGGGCAGGTGAATTTCATAGCTTAACCCCTAGTAGCTCCCCACAGTCTTTCCACTTTTTAGGTCAATGCATCATTTTTGGCTCCTGCTTTCTGTTCTTCCTGGCTTCTCAGGCCTGGAGCCCTGGCCTACCTCTAGTCCCTGAACTAGATCCCCTAGTTCCAAAGTCCTAGGCAATTCCATGCCCTAGGCTCTCCCTACTCTTGTTATTGGATCTCTGTGGCTATGGAATTGAGGTATAAATCCCAGTTATACAAAGAGCAGGTGTGCACAAAGCACCCAAATACCTCTTTCACACTCCTCAACTCCCTTTCTTCTATGTCTATAAAAGGAAGAAATTTAAATGAAAAAAAAGAATAAAAACATGACAATCTGTAACTTTTGCTTATTAAATTTGCAGATGACATGAAGCTGGAAGGGATAACCAATAAGTTGGATGGCAGAATAAGGATCTCAAAAGATTACAACAAAGTAGAATGATGAGCCAAATCTAATTATATAGATCCCTATGAAATTTTATTTTAAACCATATGTTTCAAAATATCAACTGCCTAAGTATGGGATGTAGACAACTGCTCACATGAAAAAGATCTAGTGAACTGTAAATGATCCAACTGCTCAACATAGAAATAGTTTATATTTTAAATCTTTGTTTTCCCAAAGTTGCTGCTCTTTTAGGAAGTGTGCTTCAAAGTGGCCAGGGAAATGTCTGCTTAATCTACCCTAAGAGAAGAAAATAGTACCCCTAAAATGCCATTATGGGAATTCTTCTTAACATAGATAGGCATGAGAAAGACTTCTTGTTTGAGAAGTGCTTTCAAGATAGCAGTTTGCTTTTTTTTTTTTTTTTGGTTACTTTCCTGATGAAAAGTCTACTCTGGCTCCCTACTATAGTTTCTAGGATAAAACACAAAATCTTTAGTCTGACATCTGAACTGCTCTGCTATCTGATTCCCCCTTCCCAGATATGTTACATTACTTCTTTGTACTCAAACTTTCCTGCCCAACTGAACCACTAGCTGTTCCCTAAATAAGACATTCTGTCTTCTGTCTGTGTCTTTGCATAGGCTGTCTGTCCTCTCTACCTAGACCGTACTCTCCCCTTTTAGAATCACCAGCTTCTTCCCTGAAGGCTCAATTCTGGTGCAACCACCTCTGTGAAAACTTTCCTGATCTCAATTGCTAGAGTTCCCTCCTGTATTTACTTAGCTGTGCACACATAGAGTACAAAATCCTGGACGACAAGAATAGATTTATCTTTGTCTTTATGTTTCTAGCACCTAACACAGTTGCACATATTAGGCACTTAATAAATATTTGTTAATTGAATTAAATAATTAATTTGTTATTTTCCAGATGCTTTTAGTGCCTATCTTAGTAACTCTTGCTTCTAACTAGTGTTCAAAAGCATATTCCATCTGTGAATATGTATACCTTCATTTTTTTTTGTTTTTTTCTCCAGTAATTTAATACCCTAGGCCTTTTCCCAAGGTCTCATTTTTTAGTTCCCAAAGTTCTTTACATATAATACACAATTTTAATTTCTTTGTTCAAAGCAAATTCATAATGTTGCTATGCTGTGACCTATTTTTTCCCTTCTGTTTCCTTTAATTGACGAAATTGAAATTTGCTCCATACATATTATTTCCTAGGTCTAACAACAAAGGAAAGCCAACCTTCACTGAGCAGTTTATGTGTTACTAGATTGATTTTAAAAAAAGATATTTACAAGAAAGAGAAATGAGTGTGACATACATGTTAGACAGAATACTATGAAAATATAAAGATGGATCACCCTATTTTAAAGGTCATATAATTTCAGTTCTTCAAGACTGCATTCAATACAGGTATTAAATATTCATTCAATAGCCTCTTAAATGTAAAAAACAAAAACAAACCAACATGTAGGGCACTATGTTTGGCACTGGGAGAGATAAAAAGTTTAACTGAGATATAAATCTTTCCTTCATGCACTTTATATTCTAGCAGGGTGCTAAGAAAGATACATAATTATAACATACACTATTACAAAGCAAAGCACTATGTGAGATCCAAGGGCAAATATTCCTATTGGAGAGAGAAAAAGAAAATGAGAAGGGGATCAGGCAAGGATTCCTGGAAAAGACATTTCAATTGGACTACAAAAGATCCATAGAAATTAAAGACAAGAGGGAAGACATTTTAGGAAAAGGGAATAAAAAGACTAAAGGGATGGAAGCAGGAAAATAGAGACTATGTTTGGGGAATAGGGAATAGTAATATCTATGCCTGATATTACACTTCAGTACTTCCAAAGATCTGTGATTTCATCAATGTGAAATTTAGATTACAATTCTTCCACCCCTAAGTAGATGATTTTATGAGTTCCTTGGGGGAAGGGGAGGCAAATGGCAGATGAAAAGGCAGAGACTCACTTAAGCTCTCCCAAATTCTATAAACAACTTTAAATAATGTCTCAAAATGACTTTTGGAGTGGCAGGATCCACAAAAGGACAGGGTGAAACAATTTTCCAGCCCAAGACGATTTAGAAGGTTGGCAGGAAAGGTCTGTGAATGAGAGTGAAGCATAGCCTAGCACAGGCTGTGCCACCACAGGCTATGTCCCAGCAAACCAGCAGCAGCTCTTGGGGGCAACTGAATCAACAGGGGTAACAACAGAGCACTCACTCCACAGATGGTAGGAAGGTTGGACAACTGGTTTGAGGGAGATTACTGAGGTCCCTTTCCTGACATTTGGTGCAGGACTCTGTTGCATTGCTCATATGTGGATCTGGGATGCAGTCCCAGGGCAAGGAGGAGCACTAGTACATTAAAGCTTGTGCTTGCAGGCGAGCAGGGACTCAGATCACAGTTCCAAGGTGGAAAAGAGTACTTGTGGTTGCTCACCAGAGCACAAGTCAGGAGAGCAGTGGCCACACCTCTCTTTAGATCATACTACCTTGGAAGAATTGAAAACTTAAAGATCTCCAGAATTAACTCTGAGAGCAGAAGCAAGAAAGGCCTGAAGCTTGAGTCAGTGTCCGCTCTACCCTGGGAGCAGAGTTTCACTTTAATATAGAGTTAAAAGTCAAGAAACAGTCTGTAAAAATGAGAAAACAGGGAAAAAATAATAAAAGAAGAAGAACCTGACTACAGAAAGTTACTATGGTGACAGGGAAGATCAAAACACAAAATCAGAAGACAACAAAGTCAAAACTGCTACATCCAAAGCCTCAAAGAAAAATGTGAATTGCTCTCATATCCAAAAAGAAGTCCTAAAAGAACTCAAAAAGGACTTTAAAAATCAAATAAGGGGGCAGCTAGGTGGCTCAGTGGATAAAGCACTGGCCCTGGATTCAGGAGGACCTGAGTTCAAATCCGGCCTCAGACACTTGACACTTACTAGCTGTGTGACCCTGGGCAAGTCACTTGACCCCCATTGCCCCCCACCCCAAATCAAATAAGAGAAGTAGAGGAAAAATTGGGAAAAGAAATGAGAGTAATGCAAGAAAATCATCAAGGAGCCACAAAAATACTGAAGAAAATAAAATTTAAAAAACCAGAATAGGCCAAATGGTTGAAGAGGCACAAAAATCCACTGAAAAAAAGAATGCCTTAAAAAGCAGAATTGGCCAAACAGAAAAGGAGATACAAAAGATCACTGAAGAAAATAATAATAATAATTATTATTATTATAATATATTTTTTGGCGGGGCAATTGGGGTTAAGTAACTTGCCCAGGGTCACACAGCTAGTAAGTGTTAAGTGTCTGAGACCGGATTTGAACTCAGGTCCTCCTGAATCCAGGGCTGGTGCTCTATCCACTGCATCACCTAGCTGCCCCGAAGAAAATAATTATTAAAAAATTATAATTGGAACATATCAATTGCTCATGGATAGGCTGAGATAATATAATAAAAATGACAGTTCTACCTAAATTAATTTATTTATTCAGTGCCATACCACTCAGACTACCTAAAAATTATTTTATAGAGCTAAAAAAAATAACAAAATTCATTTGGAAAAACAAAAGGTCAAGAATATCAAGGGAAATAAAGAAAAAAATGCACACGGAGGTGGGTTAGCTGTACCAAATCTGAAGCTCTACTATAAATCAGTCATCAAAACTATTTGGTACTGGCTAAGAAACAGAGTGGAAGATAAATAGAATAGGCTAGGCACAGGAGACACAGTAGGAAATGACTTTAGTAATGTACTGTTTGATAAACCCAAAGACTCCAGCTTCTGGGATAGGAACTCAGTATTTGACAAAAACTGCTGGGAAAACTGGAAGATAGTATGACAGAAACTAAGCATGTTCCAACATCTTATACCTTATACTAAAATAAGGTCAAAATGTGAGCATGATTTAGACATAAAAGGTAAATTAGGAGAGGAAGGAATAGTATACCTTTCAGATCTTTGGAAAGGAGAACAGTTTATGACCAAACAAGAGATAGAGAATATTACGAAATGCAAAATGGATGATTTTGATTACATTAAATTAAAAAGGTTTTGTACAAACAGAAACAATGTATCCAAAATTAGAAGGGAGGCAAAAAGCTGGGAAACAATTTTTATGGCTAGTACTTCTGATAAAGGCCTCATTTCTAAAATATATAGGGAACGAAATCAAATTTATAAGAATCCAAGTCATTCCCCAATTGAGAAATGGTGAAAGGATATGAACAGGCAGTTTTCTGATGAAGAAATCAAAGCTATCTATTGCCATATAAAAAAATGCTCTAAATCACTATTGATTAAAGAGATGGAAATTAAAACAACTCTGAGGTACCACCTGACACCTATCAGACTGGCTAATGTGACAAAAAAGGAAAATAATAAATGTTGGGGAAGCTGTGGAAAATTGGAACACTAATGAATTGTTGGTGGAGCTGTGAACTGATCCAACCATTCTGGAGAAGAACAATTTGGAATTATACCGAAAGGGCTACATAGAAGCTGTGCATACCCTTTGACTCAGCAATACCACTTTTGGATCTTTTCCCCAAAGAAATCATAAAAAAGGGAAAAGAACCCTCATGTACAAAAATATTTATAGCTGCTCTTTTTGTGGTGACAAGGAATTGGAAATTGAGAGGCTGCCCATCAACTGGGGAATGGCTGAACAAGTTGTGGTATATGAATGTAATGGAATTCTATTGTGCTGTAAGAAATGATGAGCAGGAGGAGTTCAGAGAAACCTGGAAGGACTTGCATGAACTGTTGATGAGTGAGATGAGCAGAACCAGAAGAACATTGTACACAGTATCATCAACATTATGTGTTGATCAACTGTGATAGACTAGATTCTTCACACCAATACAACGGTATAAGAAAGTTCCAAAGGACTCATGATGGAAAAGGCTCTCCAAATCCAGAAAAAAAAAGAAAGAACTGTGGAATATGGATGCTTATTGAAACATAATATTTCTTTTGTTTTTGGTGCTGTTGTTTTTCTTTTTTGCTTTGATTCTTCTAACATGACTAATGCAGAAATATGTTTAATGTTATTGTACATATATAACCTATATCAGATTACTTGCTGTCTTGGGTGGGGGGGGTGGGGGGGAGAAAAATTTGAAATTGGAAATCTTATAGAAATAAATGTTGAAAACTATCTCTACATATAACTGGAAAATAATAAAATACTTTCATTAAAAAATAAGTAAATCTTCATTCCTACCAAAAAAAATTATAATTTGGCAAGTGGAAGTTAATGGCTCCATGAGATATTAAGAAGCAATTAAACAAAGTCAAAAGAACAAAAAAAAAGAAGAAAATGTGAAATATCTCATTAGAAAAGCAACTAACTTAGAAAATGGATTGAGGAGAAGTAAGTTAAGAATTATTGGACTATATGAGTTTCTGTGGTCAAAAATAATTCAGGTACTCCTGACTCCAGGGCCGGTGCTTTATCCACTGCACCATCTAGCTGCTGCCCCCCCCCTTTCTTTGAATAGAATTTTATTTTCCAAAATATATGTAAAAACAAAATTTTAACATCAATTTTTTAAAAACTTTGTGTTCCAACTTCTCTTCCCCCTCCACTCCCCCCCCCCAAGAACTCAAGCAATTCAAAATGAGTTATACATGAGTAGTCATGGAAAAATTCCCATATTAGCTAGTTGTGAGAGAAAACAGTCCAAAAAACCAAAACTTCAGATTAAGGAATTGTCAAAGAGGAAATGAAAAAAAAAATTTTAAATGTGTTTCCATCTCTTTTCAGATACTATCAGTTCTTTCTCTGCAGATGGGCTGCAATCTTCTTAAGTCCTTCAGGGTTATATTGGATCATTGCCTTGCTGAAAATAACCACATATTTCCCAGCAGATCATCTTACACTATTGCTTTCATTTTGTATACAGTACATCTCACTCTGCTTCAGGTCACGTAGGTCTTTCCAGGTTTTTCTGATACTATCCTGTTCATCATAACCTGTATATAGTACTTTAAGCATGACAGAGAATTTTCTTCATAAAAGCCCAGCAAAGTAGGTACCATACATTTTGCCATTATAATCAATCATCATAACTATTTCCCTCCATCCCACTCCCTTCCTATGACATTTACTCTATCTTCTTTTTACCTATTCCTTCTCAGAAGTGTTTTACTTCTGACCATCCTCTCCCTCGCTCTGCACTCCCTTTTTTTACCCTTCCTTCCTTGTCCTCTTCCCCTCCTATTTTCCTGCAGGGTTAAATAGATTGCTCCTCCCAATTGGGTATGAAAGCTTTTCCCTCCATGAGCCCACTCCAATGAGATCAGGGTCCCTGAGCTAATTCTGTGTTCTAAATTTTTCTTCCTCCCTCCCTCCTCAACCCTCCCTATGAGATCAAGCAATTCAATATGTCATACTGGTGCAGTAATGCAGAACATCTTCATCTTCCTTGAAAGTGTTTTGCTTTTTACTGCTCTCTCCCCCAATTTGCCCTTTCCTCCTTCCCTTCTCCTCCCCCACTTCCCCCCCCCCCAACCCAGGGCAAAAATATATTACTATACCTACTTGAGTATGTATGTTAGTCCTTCTTTGAGCCAATTCTGATGATATTAAGGTTCACTCACTCCCCAACTCCTTCCCCCTCTTCTACTCTCCTCCATAAGCTTTCTTCTTGTTTCTTTCATGTGAACTACCTCTCCCTAGACCATCTCTCCCCTTCTCCCTCCCCCAGTTTATACCTGAAGAGCCTGATTAAGCACAAAAGAAGACTGACTGAAACTTAAAAGAGCAATAGGTAAAATGAAAAAGACTATATAAATGATAACAAACTAAAATATATTTTTGAAAAAAATCATTAAGCATTTTGCTAATTGATGAAAAGTGAGAGGAAAACTAAATGGCCAAAATAAAAAATGAGCAAGATGTATTTATAACCAAGACAAGAAAATAAAATTATTTGCTTTAATAAATGCTTAATGCCCCCAAACTGGTGCTACAGCTTCTAATTTATAAGTAACAACTATATTAGGAACCCCAGCTAATTTTCCCCAAACTTGGGACAGAAATAAGGTGGCCACGTTACATAATGTACTACTTATAATTTTATATTAGCGAAACTCATAATTTACAGGAAATAGTTATCTATACATATGTGAAATAAGTTTTTAAAAAATCCCCAAAACTAGATATCTAAAACAACCCAATCACAGAATGTAAACTCTTATAATCCATAAACTACCCCAAAAAATTCTTGATCCAGGATTTACAAATGTATTCTGTGAAAAGTTTGAAGAACAAATAATATCTATGCTAACAATAATTATTCTTAATAATTGAGAAAATGAAGCACTGGATCCTAAACATTTACCTGAATTAACAGAGGTCCCTAGAGGGTTACAGCTACTCTCAAAGAACAACCCTGTGGGTGACTACCCCTACTACTATAACTCACTAGCTTTCACTGGTGTGCTTCACAATGCATTTAGAGTAAGAACAGTTAGGATAAAATACTTCCTTGCCCCAACTTGGAGCACACTCTCCCTTAGATACACACTGTCTACCTGAGGTTTGGGGGTGGGGGGTGTAAAATCATTTAGGGAAGGAATATCCTTACTCATGTGGAAGTAGTCAGAGATTCCCTGTTTGGGTCTCAGTTGTAGGGAAAGAAAAAAAGGGTCATGAATATTATGATTTCTTGGGAGTCAGTCCTTGTATAGGTACTTATGGCAGCTTCTATGACAGTTATTGTGGGTAGGGTTAAATGAAAGTCCCCAAAGTTGTATGTACTATTCTGTGTAGTTAACATTAAATCGGTCCACAGGGGGAGTAAAAGATATTTTCTCCCTAGTGATGAAGATAAAGGAGCTTGAAAGCTTATTAAAATTCCCTTCATAATAACCCTGTGAGGCCAGTCAAGAAGACAGATGATACTTGGTGATTGACAGTAGATTATTAAGAGATAAACAGAAACCTTAGGTAGGTTGCTGTGTCAATTGCTGGTCCTGGCAGAATGGTAGATCTGGTAGCCCAGGCCCTGGCTGAGTAGTGTGAGGTTTTTGATGTCATCAATGTTTTTTTTTCTCCTCAATCGTATGCCCCAGACCAGTTAGGAGCAGTTTACTTTTAATTAGGAAGGAATTCAGCATATCTTCTTTAGGGTTATTTGAATTTTCCTTCATATTATAGTTTGTTGGGCAGAGAACTCACAAGTTCCATTTCCCAAGGGCACTAAAGTCTGCTGTTATGCTGATGATTTAATATTGTCTAGGCCAGAGGATATCATAGAGGCAGAAACCCTCAATTGCATGAGAGATAAAGGGTGGGAAATTAACCCTACGAAAATTTAGTGTTTAGTCCTCTCTGTTAAATATTTAAGAATACACTAGATAGAAGAATACAGATAATTACAGATGTATATTGGCTGGGTTTTCCTTCTTCCATAACATCCTGAGGCCGGTACTTTAAAATGACAGCATCACAATCATACTCCTGATTATCAGGGTTGTGTGTCTTCCCTACCAGAAGCGATGTCATTGATAAATCAGTAATACCCCAAGAAAGGGGGGATCTCTTCCCTCTAGCAGTTTCTTGGATCCAGCCTTCAGGAGGACTTGCTTGATCAGGATGGACTACTTTTGGGCATGGTCCTAATTGATCATCTATCTCTTCTTTATTCAGTCCTCTGGAGCTTACTGGGCCTTGAGGTTTCTACCCCCTCAGAAGATTCTACCCCATCCCCCCCAGGGAAGCAGCTCAAGCCTCCCCTTAATTGGCACGTTGCCTTTCCTCCAGGAAGGTTTGAAGAGCTTCTTCCTGGAAAGGGTTTAGGGGACCAAAGAGTTGAACTATGATGGGGAGGGGTTTTGCTTTTTTTTTTTTAAATCAAAAGTATTTTATTATTTTCTAATTACATGTAGAGATAGTTTTCAACATTTGTTTTTATAAGATTTCCAGTTTCAAACTTTTCTTCTTCCCTCTCCTCCCTCGCCCTTCCCCAAGACAGCAAGCAATCTGACATTAAACATATTTCTTCTGCTTTAGTCATGTTGTGAAAGAAGAATCAGAGCAAAAGGGAAAAATCTCAAAAGATAAAAATAAAAAAAGTAGAAATAGTATGGTTCAATCTGCATCTAGATTCCACAGTTCTTTCTTTCTGGATTTGGAGAGCATTTTCCATCATGAGTCCTTTGAAACTATCTTGGATCACTATATTGCTGAGAAGAGTCTAGTCTATCACAGTTGATCAACACACAATGTTGTTGATACTGTGTATAATGTTCTTCTGGTTCTGCTCATTCTCACTCAGCATCAGTTCATGTAAATCCTTCCAGGTTTCTCTGAACTCCTCCTGCTCATCGGTTCTTACAGCACAATAGAATTCCATTACATTCATATACCACAACTTGTTCAGCCATTCCCCAATTGATGGGCAGGCCCTCAATTTCTGATTCCTTGCAGCTATAAATATTTTTGTATATGAGGGTTCTTTTCCCTTTTTTATGATTTCTTTGAAAAAAGACCCACAATTGGTATTGCTGAGTCAAAGGGTATGCACAGCTTCTTTATAGCCCTTTGAGTAAGGATTTTTTTTCCTTTTGTGGGGCAATGAGGGTTAGGTGACTTGCCCAGGGTCACACAGCTAGTAAGTGTCAAGTGTCCGAGGATGGATTTGAACTCAAGTCTTCTTGAATTCAGGGCTAGTGCTTTATCCACTGCACCACCTAGCTGCCCCCTCTTTACAGCCCTTTGGGCATAATTCCAAATTGCTCTCCAGAATTGTTGGATCAGTTCACAGCTCCACCAACAATTCATTAGTGTTCCAATTTTCCACAGCTTCCCCAACATTTATTATTTTCCTTTTTTGTCATATCAGCCAATCTGATAGGTGTCAAGTGGTACCTCAGAGTTGTTTTAATTTCTACCTCTCTAATCAATAGTGATTTAGAGCATTTTTTTCATATGGCAATAGATAGCTTTGATTTCTTCATCAGAAAACTGCCTGTTCATATCCTTTCACCATTTCTCAATTGGGGAATGACTTGGATTCTTATAAATTTGATTTCGTTCCCTATATATTTTAGAAATGAGGCCTTTATCAGAAGTACTAGCCATAAAAATTGTTTCCCAGCTTTCTGCCTCCCTTCTAATTTTGGATGCATTGCTTCTGTTTGTACAAAGCCTTTTTAATTTAATGTAATCAAAATCATCCATTTTGCATTTCATAATATTCTCTATCTCTTGTTTGGTCATAAACTGTTCTCCTTTCCAAAGATCTGAAAGGTAAACTATTCCTTTCTCTCCTAATTTACCTATGGTATCACCTTTTATGTCTAAATCATGTACCCATTTTGACCTTCTTTTAGCATAAGGTGTAAGATGTTGGCATATGCTTAGTTTCTGTCATACTATCTTCCAGTTTTCCCAGCAGTTTTTGTCAAATACTGAGTTCCTATCCCAGAAGCTGGAGTCTTTGGGTTTATCAAACAGTACATTACTAAAGTTATTTACTACTGTTTCTCCTGTGCCTAACCTAGTCTTTTGGTTCACCACTCTATTTTTTAGCCAGTACCAAATAAGGGTTTTGCTATTCCATGACATGGAGAAGATAAAACTATCTTTTAATACTATGTAAATAAGGGATTTTATTTGGAAAAAAAAGAGTACCCTTTGGCAGAACTGATGATAATTTTGTATACCTGAATAAAGCTGAATGGTTGGAGCTTTCATTCAATTTCCATGGAAAAAGGGAGTCATTTCTCATAGGCTCCTAAATGTGACACCATCTCCCCCTAAGGAGGGGGAGATTTTAGTGAGTATGGAACACTGAATGGGTGGCAGTATGGTGTAAATCCCAGAGAAAGGGATTCAGGCCCTGGGACAGGTTGCATTAAAGATCCTTATGACCTCTTGGTTACTTTGCTACAGAAGAAAGGAGGAATTCTAAGAGGCACAGGTGAGGAAAGGGTGCATTGTAGACATGAGGGACATCTAGACCGTGTGAAAGCAGAGAGAGATGCCACATATGAGGAAGAGCAAGCAGGTCAATTTGGGTGAACTGTCAAATGCAAGGAGATCAACGTGTAATAGGCCTGGAAAGGTAGGTTAGAGTTTTATTTTGAAAGGCTTTAAATGCCAGAGTCTGTGTTTTAAACCAGAGGAAAAAGAGCCAGTGGAGTTTTGTGAACAAGATAATGACATGGTCAGATATGTGGTTTATGAAAATAAAACTGTGTGTTAGCTCTGTGAAAGAGGAATTGGAAGTGGGGAGGAAACCTCAGGTAGGGAGACCAAGTCTCCACTGTTATTACAATGGTTCAGGTATTAAGCTATGAACTAGAGTGTGACCATATGAGTGAAAGCAGGGGACAAATGCACGTGATGCAGAGGTTGAATTGACATTACACAACCATTAATTGGATGGGGGGTAGAGAGAGCTGAGGGAGAGTGAAGAGTCAAGGATGCCTCTAAGGCTGTGAATACTGGTGAGTGGAGCGCTCTCATCAGAAATCAGGATACGAGGAAGAAACACAGGTTTTGAGGCAAAGAAAACAAATTCTGTTTTGGACATTTTGAGATGTCCGCAGGATGTCTAATGTCCAGCTGATACTGTGGGATCGGAATGAGAAGAGAGCGCCTCAAAAATGCTTGTCAAACAGCAGGTATCTCCTAAATGTTACCTTAATTGGATCATGTTGGGTGTTCATATTGATATGAGTCAGTTCCTCTGAATGGATGTAAATTCATAGGTAGGATGAGAGCTGATGGTCTAAAAGAAAGTTATCCTTAGGACCCTCTGCCTCTTTTTGTGTCATTCTGCCCTCATCAATGCATGAACAGAAGCTAAGGAAGGGGAGGAAGGTGTTATAAAGGACTGGGCGGGGGGGTTACTTTTTTATTTTTCCTTATTTCATGGACTGCCAAAGTATTTATCTCCTAATGATGATGAGCCTCTCTGAACCCTGAAAGGCAGACCTAGTTTGGGATCATATACAAAGCTCTTCCAGAAGGAGAATCCATCAAAATTTATGCTTTTCTGCTACAAACTTTCAGAACTAAGGATCACCCCTGTACCCCAAAGACTCACCAGAGAAAAAGCCTCTTAAACACCACCAGGAAGGAAAGATTACCTTCCTCTTCAACCATGGCACTAGTAGGCAATATTCTCTTATGAGAGGTGAGGAACTCTGCCCAATTCTTTGATGGTATTAAAATAAGAGTCCCAAAAATTTTAAGTCTATATGGAGAGCTACAGGAGATTCCTATTTGATGAGCATATATTCAAATCTGTAAGATAAATGGATGGTTTCAAATATTAAGATGACTCAAGGCCAGGAGAAAGAGATTTGGAAGATAGATTTGGAGTCAAAAAAGATCCTGATAGATTAGAGATTAGGCCATCTTTATGAAGATTAATGCTAACTGAAATAATTGCAAAGACCTACTTTGGGGGTAAAAAAAAATCAACTGAAAAAGTATATGATGGGGAAGAAATAGTCAGAAAATCCTTTAGTTTAAAAAGACCTATGGGTTTCAGTGGACTACAAATAGTAACAATGTAGACAAGAAGGTGAATAAAAAAATTAGATAAGGAAAATTAAAATTTTATAGCTGCTTTGTTACCAAATTTAACAAAAAGTTTGAATCTTTTAAAGGGAGATTATTGGGCAGCTAGATGGCACAGTGGATAAAGCACGGGCCCTGGATTCAGGAGGACCTGAGTTCAAATCTGGCCTCAGACACTTGACACTTACTAGCTGTGTGACCCTGGGCAAGTCACTTAACCCTCATTGCCCTGCAAAAAAAAAAAAAAAGAAAGAAAGAAAAAGAAAGAAAAGAAAAAGAAAAAAAAAAGGAAAAAAAGAGAGCTGAATATGGAAATGTCCATACTTCTCTAAGGGGCAGCTAGGTGGCGCAGTGGACAGAGCACCCGCCCTGGATTCAGGAGGACCTGAGTTCAAATCCAGCCTCCAACACTTGACACTTACTAGCTGTGTGACCCTGGGCAAGTCACTTAACCCCAATTGCCTCACCAAAAAAAAAAAAAAAAGAAAGAAAGAAAAAAAAGGGGGGGAGATTATTGTGAAAAGATACACAATAAAAAAACCATCCTTTAGGAATATAAAAGTATACAATAAAGATTTTAATAGACAATAAAAATTAAAGTGACAAAGTATTTAACTATAACGATTTCTTCTTTATATTTCTGAGAAGGAAATAGAAACCTAACAAAAGCAGGCTCTTGGGCTCACATTTTCCCAAAAAATACAATTTTTGGTAAATTCTTTTGAATGAAGAATTGTAGAACCCTCTCCATTTTAAAATCTTCCATGAATAAAACAAAATTCCTATAAAATCATAGATAAGAATATATAAAAGAAAAACTAAAGAATAAACCTCAAACAAAACAAAAATATTGTTTTTACCGAATATAAAGGAATAATATGGTTTCCTCTGAGTACCATAACTCAATGTCTGAAACCTCTTAAATCATCTAATAAAGTTCATATGTAAAACATTTTATTTTGGGGATATTATATGTTAACCCTTTATTCAAATAAATCCAGTCCAATTAATATAAAAAAAATTTCATCTCTCCTGTTGGGTTTGAGGATTGAAAACCAGTTCACCCAGACAAAATTAATTTCCTGGAAGATTATATCACAATGTTTTAACAAGCAGGGTCTCAGAGTGCTAGTGACATCCTTCATACTGATTTATTTGGTTTAAAAATAAACATGATTGTAATAAGGGGAAAAAAATGAACATTTTCACGTTAACCTCCAAAGCATCTATGTTAAAATACTCTGCCAATAAAGACACCTTCCCCACCTCCACCCCTAAAAAGCCCACAAAAGATTCAACATTATAATATCTAAAGCTCAAGATATGCTTTTCACATGGTCAAAATACATCATTAAAATACAACAGGCACATGCAATTAGGAAACATGAAAAGTACTTAGGGAATTATTTAATGTAATCTTGTCTTCTTGTCAAAGTTAAGTGGTAATTTAAAAATAATTGGTATTTTAAAACAAAATGTCCAAGGACACCATTTAAAACATTTGTTATCCAAGAAGCTTATTTCCCTATTCTTTACAGTAAGTAAATTGAATCAGAATTAATTTAAGTAAATATATTTTCCTCTAACCAATTCTGTTCCTTCTTAGAAAACAAGTGGTGATATAACACAATCAAAAGTTAAAAGGCTGAATAATTAGTACCTGAAATATGTTCTTCCTGCTTTTAAGTTTCCTTCTCTCCACTGAGCGGTGACATCTGCAGGTTCAAGTAGGCCTTCAAAAATATGCTGCCACAGATAAAGACCTGTTAACCAGAAACAATTAAAATTTTATATATATATATATGTATGTATGTATGAATATATATATGTATGTATGTATATATGTATATATGTATGTATATATTTACGTATACGTGTGTGTTTACAATAGTCATGCCTAAGGTAGGAAACTACTTTAAATTTACTTATTTTCTTCAATTAGCTATAGAAACATTTCTCCTGTTTTGCTGCTTTATGAGCTTTCATAACTTTGAGGACCGATTAGTAACTGTTTGAAATAAGCCCCATACTAAAAATAAACTTGGGGGCAGCTAGGTGGCGCAGTGGATAGAGCACCGACCCTGGAGTCAGGAGGACCTGAGTTCAAATCCAGCCTCAAACACTTAACACTTACTAGCTGTGTGATGCTGGGCAAGTCACTTAACCCCAATTGCCCCGCAAAAAATAAAATAAAATAAACTTGTCAATCTTTTAACATTACTAATATTCTAAATAGTATTTTATGGATTAGAATATTAGTGTCCATGGTTCCACTTTGTAGAGGTAGTGGTGGGGAAGGTGGGTTTACTGGGATAGAAGATAAAATATAATTTTTTTATTAGATATTGATTGGTTTTGTTGAATTTTTTCTCATTAATCTTTTTTTTTTTCCTTTTTAAAGCTATTGCTCTATGGGAGGGAAAATAAAAAGGGGATGAAAGGGAAAATAGAGGAAATTTTATTAAAAACCATAATAATGTCAGTATTAGTCATTATTAAAATTCACTCAAATATATACAAAACATATAATCTCATCTATAGTAACCCATGAATATTTGGGTAGATTACAGTTTGTTTGTTTTTTTTTTAAACTGAGGCAATTGGGGTTAAGTGACTTGCCCAGGGTCACACAGCTAGTAAGTGTTAAGTGTCTGAGGTTGGATTTGAACTCAGGTCCTCCTGACTCCAGGGCTGGTGCTCTATCCACTGCGCCACCTAGATGCCCCTAGATTACAGTTTTTTTGTTTTGTTTTGTTTTGTTTTTGCGGGGCAGTTGGGGTTAAGTGACTTGCCCAGGGTCACACAGCTAGTAAGTGTTAAGTGTCTGAGGTCGGATTTGAACTCAGGTACTCCTGAATCCAGGGCCGGTGCTCTATCCACTGCATCATCTAGCTGCCCCTAGATTACAGTTTTAACATCTACAATTGGGCAATACAACAGTGATTAAATTGTTCTCTCATGCTTAACTTCAAAGACATTTCAAATCTGCTCCTGGATCCTATGTTCTAGTAGAATAGACAACTGTGATACATAAGTACATACAGAATAAATATAATGAGAATAAATCAAAGAAATACAAAGTAGTGAAGTGCAAGGTTGTCTGGGAAAGAGGACATTAACAGTGGAGGGGATTATAAAAGGCTAGGTGCTAGGTGGTGCTAGGGTTGCATTTTAGAGGAGAGGATCCTACGGTGTGGAGATGGGAAACAGAATGTTACACATGAGAACACAGAGAATGACATGGGCAAAGGATCCAAGGGTACCTGCTTCAGAGAACTGCCCAAGTGATATTCTTGAAGCACAGGTCTGAGGAAATGATTCTGTGCTTTCCTACTGCCTCTAAGATAAAATTCAATCTCCTCTGTTTGGTGTTTAAAGCCTCTTATAACCTGGTTCCTATCTACCATTTTGTGCTTGTTATGTGTTATTTCTCTTGACAAAATCAAATCAGTATTCTTGCTGTTCCTTCCACCTCTTTTCTTTGTTTTGTACCTCTGCTGACAGTCATGCTGCCTGAAAACCACTTATTCAACTCTGCCTTTTGGAATTTTTGGCTTTTCAGAGCTCGGCTCAAGTGTAACCTCCTACTTGAACCTTTTCCTGATCCTCTAGCCTACACACTATATTTTCCTTTTGAAATAAGCCTGTATTTAATCTGTATTTATTTATATGCATGCACATTGTTTCCTCCCAAAAGAATATCAGCTCTTTGAAGTCAGGGAAATTTTTGTTTTTGTTTGCCCATTGCCTTTTATATGTCTGGCACATAGTAGATTCTTAATAAAGGCTTGCTGAATGATCTGGAGGGAAAAGGGAAAGAAAGAAATTGTCTACACTTTAATAGGACAAAGAAATGGTTATAAACAAAGAAATACTTCCAGAGGCTAATGTATAGGTGCAGGTTATCTAAAGGTTAAAAACAAAGTATATACTGAATTAGAAAATGGATAACACTGCATTCACTTTTAGCAACTCCAGATATGCTTATTGAGATGTAAACATAAGCACAAGTATCTCTAGTTGATTAAAAAACCAACCAACCAACCAACCAACCAACCAATCACTGGGCAAGTAGAATAAAAATACAGAGCCTCAAAGGTTCTCCTCTGACAGGATGTTCTCTGTTGCATATATTAAAGTCATGAAAGATTTTATAATGGGTATCTATGGAGATAACTTTCAGATTGAGAAGAACAATATATTAGTGAGTTGGAAAGTCCCTGGTACCTCTAAGAAAATGTGCTTCCTAATCAGGAATTATATGAAGAGGGTGCTTAAAATGTCCACACTCTGGGACCCTGATTTTTCACTGAGAGCCACAGACTCCAGTGGGAAGACAGTGACAAAAATAAAAATCTCATAAACATAAAAACATGTATAGCAACACTTTATGTAGTAGCAAAGTACTAGAAACAAAGTATATGTCCATCAACTGGAGAATAGCTAAACAAATTGTGGCACATTCATGTAATGGAACATTACTCTGTGGATAAGAACTGTTGAGTAGAGAATCATGGGAACACTTACATGAAATGATACAAAGTGAAGTAAGCAGAACTAGGAAAACACTATATACAACAAATAGAACAATGTAATTGATTAAAAGAGCAAAATAATCAAAACTGGATGATACTAGAGTTTCATGACCAAAACCAGTCAGAGGAGGGATATGACAAAGTAATTCTTGGTTCTGAGTACTGTAAAATTACAAGAATTGTTCTTTGTAGAGATTGGAAATTAGGATAAGGAACACTGCAAATGCCAACCTTTAGTTTTGAACTTTTTCTCCTCTTTTTTATTCTTCATTATAAAGGATGACTTTCGGAAAGAGGAAAGATATAATGGGAAATGTAGGTGATGTAAAACTAAAATATATCAATACAATTTTTTTCTTTTTAAAAAGAACACAAGCTTCCATGTCTTTGCTCGTGTGTTCTTCACATTCCTTCTTAGGTTTGGACCACTGAAGACAAGGTCATATTTTTTCAATATGTTAGTTTTAATAACCTTTTTCTCCTCTTTTTAATTTTTCATTGTAAAAGATGACTCTCTAGGAAAGAGAAATGGTGCATTAGGAAAGGTAACTGATATACAAACAAAATGTATCATTAAAAATGTATTAAAAAAAAGACCATTTCCATCTCTTTGCCCTAAGGTGTAATAACATCTCTGGCTTTTCTTCCTTTTATACAAATCCTAATCATATTTCAAGGTCCATCTGAAGCCCCACACAAACAATGATTATCCTCCTTGCATTCCAGCTACCCAAATTGATCTTCCTCTTTCTCAATCTCTTACAATATTTATTGTCTAACAGACACAATCAACACTTAATTTTATGCTGTCTTTCTGGGGTTCAATACTGTTTTATGTATTTTTAGTCCAATCTTACTAGTTTGACTGTAAGCTTTATGAAGATATAGATCAAGTGTTTTACTTCTGTTACCCACAATGCTTAGCACAGGTAGAAAGGACAGATTCATTCAACAATTGCTGCCTACTACGTACAGAGGTTGGAAACTAGGATATGGAAGACTGCACATGCTAGATACTGGAGGAGATATAAAAGTTGATTCTGGCCCTAAAGAAGGTTAAGTCTAAAAGGAAAAAAAAAAAACCCAAAACACCTTTCCCTCATAACAACCAAGTGGGTAAGTGGTATTATTTCCTGGGCAGGCAGAGGAGATCATTCAGAAAGATTAAATGTCTTGACCAAGGGCCAAATAGACCTGGGATTAAAATCTAGGTCTTCTGATTAAAAATAAGTACTCTTCTAAAATACACTGCCTTTCAATATACCATAATGCCCATTCAATAACTACTTCTTAATTCAATTAAGTTGAATATAATGATGCTATACAGTACCTCTACAAGATTCTCTGCCTAAAACTATATTCTCTCTCTCTCTTTTTTTTTTTGGACCTAACACAATTTCAACAGTATAAGAAACTCCTTCTCCTAGTGCATATCTGGAATAATTCATCAAAATAAAGGTCTTAAAAAGTTGCCTGGAGCACTGAAAGTACATGTACCTTGCCAAAGCCCAGCTGGTCAAAGTCAGAAACAGCATTTGAACCCAAGTCTTCATATCTCCAAGGCTAGCTGTCTATTCACTATGCTCCACTGCCTCTCACAGTAGTACTGTAATATTATTAAGGAACATAAGAAAAAATATTCATTACCTTTTGTGTATATACATGCATTTATTTTGGTAAAGTTGAAAAATAGCAAGGTAACTTTGAAAAAGAATTCTACCAAGTTCCAAAAGAACTAATTATAAAATTACTACAATATTGTAAAGAAAAACATCTCTGAAAGGCTTAAGAACCATCTGACAGACAGGTGGGGAACTCAAGGTTCAGATTGAGATAGAGATTTTCTGACATGGGCAATAAATGAATTTGCTTTGTTTATGCCTCTTTGTCACATTTTTTTAATGGGGGGGAGGGTAACTTACGAGGGTAAAGGAAACAGCTATAGTAATCAAAGAAAAACAAAAAGAGAGCCATTGCAACAGTTTAAAAAAATGTACAAAAGAGAACAGAAGGCCTTCAGAAGGAGACATAGACAAGCAGGACAGCTTTGCAAGTAACATGTTGAATTGTGTAAAAATATAAGCTGGCTATATAATGAGAGATTTGTGGTTTTGTGTGCACTCCTTTTGTTGTTGTTCTATGTATACGGAAATACCCATTTGTTGATGTTGGCTGAGTTCAGAAATTTTTCTGGAATACTTCCAGTACAATACCATATCATATATACTCTAAGAGCTTAAGAATCAGTCATGGATAAAGATAAGATGAACTCAAAAATACCAATTTAATTTCGCGTTTATAAGCAAAATTATTTTGTGATGTATTTTACTATAATTTTATACAAAAACTCACCAATGGCAGCCTTGCCCCAGATCTGTACCTTGAGGTCTATTTTTCCTTTCTGAGATTTCTTTTTTTTTAACGCCTGAAGGTTAGTTTCATATCTATGTTGCAAAGCAAGTTGCTCAACTTTTTCATCTGCTTCCCAGGGATTCCATTCCTCATTTGTCAAAGAAGAGGGTTCTGTGTTTTAAAAAGTTATAATATTGACAAGCAAGTTAATATAGTATCAGAAACATATTTAGGAATTCTTTATGAAAGATTACCAGGATAGGTATAGGGCACTTAAAATATATATAACTTAGGACATAATTTTAAGGCATAATTCTCACCACTGGAGCTGGAGCTTTCTTCAAATAATGTAAAAGATGTATCTATTTTTATCAGAACTTCAGTAGTTTATTGTAGAAATGATGAACAGCAAAATTTGATTCAATGTAATGGTACACAATTTAAAATTTCAAAAGTAGTAGCTAGTTCATCATTTGATACATTTCCGAGTCCTGAAAGAGCTTGAGAATTAAAATGTGAAGCAATATAGATTTCCTCTCCCAAAGTAGCTTGTCCAATTTGCTGATATCGTATATCGATAGTGTACATTGACCTTAGATTACATCTTTGTTGACTGTCATAAATAATCCCCTGTGCATAAAAATACCATACTTCAAAAAGACAATGTAATGTATTCAACTGTATAAAAATGACAAACAAGCTGTCATAGCAGCATCTAGGTTCCAAATATTGTTGTAAAATTCTGAATGATTAGCGTCCAAAGGGAAAATTTTCTTCCTCGGTCCAGTTCTTCCTCTTAATATGCTGATGAAAAACCAATCCTTCCTGAAATCTCATTAGGAAGTAATGGAAATCTGCCTCTTCTACTAATAATATATGGGGCTTCGGGCAGCTAGATGGCGCAGTGGATAGAGCACCGGCCCTGGAGTCAGGAGTACCTGAGTTCAAATCCGGCCTCAGACACTTAAAACTTAACTAGCTGTGTGACCCTGGGCAAGTCACTTAACCCCAATTGCCTCACTAAAAAAATAATAATAATATACGGGGCTTGATCATAATTCACCAGGTTTAGCTCTAAGCACAGGAGAGCAAGCTATGCAGAGCACTCCTCTTTCCTGGAGCCTGCAGGCCTGGGGTTCAAAACCTGACTGTGCCACTTAATTTAGTACTAGTGCCATCTTGAACAGGCCATTTAATCTTTCAGGGCCTCAATTTCCTCATCTGTAAAATGGGGTAAAACTTACACAATTTCCAAAGGCCTCCCCCCCTCAACCCTGTCTAAATCTCACGATCCCGTGTTAGGAACAATTTTGGGGCCACATTCCTGAATTTCTCTGACATGTAGTTTTTAAACAAGTATTAAATCATTTGATCCTCACTATGTCCTTGTGAGGTAGGTGTTATCATAATCTCCATTTTACTCCTGGGGAAACTTAGGTACACTGGGGTGAAGTGAATTGCGCAGGGTATCATGATGCCTATTTTAACATTGGGGAAATTGAGGCAGGTAGCGGTTGAGCGCCCTGACTAGGGTCACATACATATTCAAGCTCACAGCTCGGCACACGTGGCGCCCCGGGGGGCCTAGAGAATGGCGGAGGAGACTGTGGCGGGGCGTGGGCAGAGCAGACGCCCTACACTCCTTCCCGACCCCGACAACTGGATAGGCTCAGGCGGGTGGAGTCGGACAGAACCTAGCCCACGCACCTCGCGGTTCCCCCACGCTCCCCCACCCTCCCCAGCGGGTTCTCCCCGCCTCTTCCGCTAGCCCCGCCCGGGCCGGGTTCCCCAGATTGGGAGGGAGGGAGAGGGAAGAAGGAAGAGCGAGGGAGGAGGAGGAGGAGGGAGGAAGAAAGGGGTGGGACGCGTTCCTCACCTCCGCGGCCGCCCCGCCGGCCTTTTCCGGGGGCCGTCCCGTCCCTCAGGCCTCTCGGGGAGGCGGCCGTGGCCCGGCGGCCTCGGGGGCCGCCGAAGAAGACGCTGTAGGCGGCGTAGAGCGAGAAGAGGCAGTAGGCGACCACGAGCGCCGAGACCAGGCGCTTCCGCGTGAGCCGCATTCCGCCTCAGGCCGCCATGGCGGCCGGAGCAGGAGCCGCAGACCCCGGCGCCGCGCGCGGACGCCTCCCCACCCCCACCCCGCCCCACGGAAGGCGGAGATCCCGCCGCGGAGCCGAGGGCTCAGCGCGCGCCCCCAGCCCCGGTACGGCGAACCCCGCGCGGTGCGGCTCCCTCCGCTCCGGGGAAAAGAGCTTTGAGAGGCCGCTCACACGTGCGCGTGACCCGGCCGCGCGCAGCAGGCTCTCGTGGCCCGCCTCCGCAGGCTTGGGGCCTCAGGATTAGTGTTCCTAAAAACATTCAGCGAGCAAACATTTTTTAAAAACTAATACCCCTTCCCCCTCTTTCCTACTTGCTGGAAAAGAAAGGAAGTAAAGACTGAATTGTTTTATTAAAAGAAAGAGAACCTTTAATCCGTAAGAAGAAAGGAAAGACATAACCTGAATCATAAAAGAACCCGCATCCTAAGAAAAGAAGAAAAGACAAGCCTTGTATCATAGGAAAAAAAGGACAATAACTTTTTTTTTTTTTTTTGCGGGGCAATGAGGATTAAATGACTTGCCCAGGGTTACACAGCTAGTAAGGGTCAAGTGTCTGAGGCCGAATTTGAATTCTGGTCCTCCTGAATTCAGGGTCGGTGCTTTATCCACCGCGCCACCTACCTGCCCCCAAGAACAATAACTTGTTACAATAAGAAAAAAGGAAGGTAAGACATAACTCTTCTGTCCTGAGAACCCTTGTGTTGTAAAGAAGGAAGAAAAGACAAGCCTTGTATCATAAGAAAGAAAGGGGAACGTTTGTATCACAAGAAATAAGGAATGAAAGAACTCTTATGTCATTAGAAAGAAGGAAAGACAGAGCCCCTAGACCATAAGAAAGAAGACAGAACCCTTGTACCATAAGAAAGACAGAACTAAAAACAAGTCTTGTATCATAAGAAAAAGGGAAGGAAAGGCAGAACTCTTGGATCAGGAAGGAAAATGGGAAGGAGGAAAGACCCAAGCTTTTTATCATATAAGCCTTGTTAAGGTCTGTTGAATGCTGCTGGCTGAAGCTGACCTAGTCGTGGTTTCCAGACCCATGGCTGACCATATACGATCATTCCCAGCCTCTGACTATTTTGTAAATTTATGAAACTTTCACCCAAGTACTTTATAAGAACCCCCACATCCAGCCCTTCTGCAGGCTCCCCAGTACTAGCCACTTCGGGGAACTTAAGTTGGAACTTCTAGGCCTGACTAAAGATCATATTTTTTGCTATGTTGGCTGCCTTCTCTGGTTAGTTTAGGTTGGCAAAATCCCCCAAGGTCCATATACAAAATTGTATTTCACATTCTACATATTAGCCCAACAACTTGTTATCATGAGGTGGAGGATATTCTTCATAACTCTTCTGGAAATTTGGTTGATAATTGCTTTGATCCAGAACTCTTAAGTCTTTTGTAGTTAAAAATTTTTTTTTACACTATTGATGTTATAGTGTACATTAGTAATTCTCAAAGTATGATTTGGGGACCCTGGTGGCCTCAAGATCTCTTTGAGGGGTCTGGGAAATCAAAAATATTTTCATCATAATACTAAGACATTTTCAACTATCTGTGTGATCCCGAACAAGTGACTTGACTTCTCAGCCTCAGTCTCTATTATCTCCATTTTACAGGTGAGATTGATCTGCTAGTTCCCTATTCCAATAAAATCCAGTCCCTAATGCTATCTTTTCATTGTTAATACTTTTGTTTTTGACTAACAAAGGTAGTACATAGCTTGATCACCTCTCATACTTCACCAGATTTGGCTCTGAAGGACCTTTAGTTATTTTTTTTTTAATCTAGCCAACCCTCAGAGGAGGAAGATGTTATTGTGGCCATTCAGAAAAATGTGCTGCAGCTCTGAAGGACAAATCCAAAGAGAGATTCCAAGAATCATTCAAGCATTGATTCCATTGTTTGAAGAAGTATGCAATCTTTTGAGAACTTACAGGAGGCAGTTTGTCAAGAGTGTATAGATAATACTGGTTAAATCACTTATCCTTTGGGGCATCTAGGTGGTGCACTGGGCAATCCAGCCTCAGACAATATCACCTTGGGCAAGTCATAGAATCACTGTTTGCCTCAGTTTCCTTGTCTGTGAAATGGGGGTAATAATAGCATTCATCTTAAGGTGGTTGTGAGGATCAAATGAAAGAATAGTTGTGAAGCGTTTAGCCTAGTGTCTGGCACATAGTAATTGCTATGTGAATGTTAGCTATTATTATTAATTAAAATATTCCAGAAACTCCAAATTGATTTGCAGCCAATGAGGTTGCAAAAGATTTGGCATACCCTTGGAAAAGCTAAATTAATAATAATATTTATATATTTTATTTATTTATTCATTGATTTATTTTCAAAGTTCACAAAGTGCTTTACATATGTTGTCTCATTTGATCCTCACCACCACCCTGTGAGGTATTATTACTGTTATTTTGTTGTTATTGTTCAGTTGTTTCAGTCTTGTTCTACTCTTACTACCCTGTTTGGGGTTTTCTTGGCACAGATGCTGGAGTGGTTTGCCATTTCCTTCTCCAACTCATTTTACAGATGAGGAAACTGAGGCAAACAGGGTTAAGTGAGTTGTTCACAGCTACCCCAGTTAGAGTCTGAGGCAGAATTTGAACTCAGGAAGATGTCTCCCTGACTTCAGGCATAGCACTCTGTCCACTGTCTCACCTAGCTGCCACAGTCATTTTAGAGATGAGGAAACAGGCTGAGGTTGCATAACATTCTGTGAGAAAATTATTAATAATAGGGTGTTTTGGGGACTCAGAGACCCCCCCACTCCCCCACCCCCACCCCCACACAGGAACTCTGTCTGGTTTTGCAGGGCCATCCCAGAGTCAGGAGAATTTCAAAGGAAATGTAGATCAACCTTCCCAACTAACTAAAGGAAGTTAACTAACTTTAGACCACCTTCAAGTCATGTCAATCAATTTACTTGAATGTTACCGGCCAATTAGCTTGGATCAAGATGGAGTGACCCACCTCTAAATGAGCCAGGTTAAAAACCCTAAAGAGGGCTCTCTCTCTCTCTTTTGGCATGCTTTTCTCTCTCCCACTGCTCTCTCTCCCTTCTATCCTAGGTATGTATGACTCCTGAAACTTCTGAGCCATATGCTCTATCTCGGTTTTTTTAATCATCAAAGTATTTTATTATTTTCTAGTTACATGTAGAGATAGTTTTAAACATTTTTTTTCAATGCCACAAACATTTATTTTATTTTTTCCAGTTACATGTAAGGGTAGTTTTCAACATTTTTTTTCATAAGATTCAGAGTTCCAATTTTTTCTCTCTCCCTCCCTTTCCTCCCCCTCCACAAGACAGCAACCAATCTGATATAGGTTATATATGTACAATCCACAAGTGCTCTTTTTATCAGTTCTTTCTATGGGAGTGGATAGTATGCTTCATCATTAGTCCCTTGGGATTGTCTTGGATCATTATATTGCTGAGAGTAGTTAAGTCATTTACAATTGCTCATTGAACAATACTGCTGTCACTATGTACAATGTCCTCCCAGTTCTGCTCACTTCACTATACATCAGTTTATATGAGTCTTTCCAGGTTTTTCTGGGATCATCCTGTTTGCCATTTCCTATGCATGTACTCTATCTCTTTACTAATACTTAGTATGCTGTAATAAATGTTTAATGCCCCCAAACTGATGCAGTAGCCTCTAATTTCTAAGTAACAAATATATGATAAACCCCAGCTACGTTCCCTAAACTTGGGACAATTATAGAGCAGCCCCATAAATTTTTATTCGCCACAATTCTCAGGACCTCAGAGCTAGTATTCAAGACAAGATTTGAACTTAGGTCCTCCTTACTCCAAGTCCAACACTCAATTCACTATTTTTTTTTTTGTCAAGGCATTTGTGTGTGTGTGTGTGTGTGTGTGTGTGTGTGTGTGTGTGTGTGACAATGAGGATTAAGTGACTTGCCTAGGGTCACACAGCTAGTAAGTGTCAAGTGTCTGAGGCCAGATTTGAACTCAATTCCTCCTGAATCCAGGATGGATGCTTTATCCACTGCGCCACCTAGCTGCTCCCTCAGTTCACTATTAATTTTTTCTTGTGTGCATATGAATGGCAAAATCTGGAATTTATTTCCTTTCATATTGAATGGGGGTACAGGAAGGTTTCCTGAAAAGCCAAGGTATAGGGGAACTAAAAGTGGTTGGGAACCCTGGAATAAAGCACTCCCTTCTAAATGAAGCCTTTCCCAGGCCTCCTTATTTTCAGTAGTAGAACCATCTCTGCTAACAAAAAACAGGTTTCTGAGCATCTTTTAAAATTTTATTTTAAAAATATCTCTTCCCTGACTTTTTGTGTTAGCTGAGGGAGGTACTTTCCAGTCTGTCTTCCCTTGTAATTCCAGAATTGCTGCATCTGCAGCTTTCTAATATCTCATTCATCAGAGGGTTTTTGCTTAGCATTGCCCTCTAACACAGGATTCTGCCAGTTCTAGTGCTCCATAGAGATGTCTTGTCAGCAAATCAGTAAACATTTATTAAACATTTACTCTGTATTGGGCACTGTGCTAAATGCTGGAGATAAAAAAAAAAGAAAAAGGCAATTCTTGATTTTGAGAAGCTTAAGATCTTAGAAAGCTGAAAGAGTTGGGCACCCAGCTTGAGGTGGGGAAGGGATGGTGGAGTCCAGCCCAAGGATTGCAGCTGGTGGGAAACGGAGTTGGCTGGCCTGGGGGCCTCTTTATATAGAGACTTTGGGAGGAGTTCGTTGTACCTCCATCCAGCTCTTTGCTTCTTTGTTCCTCTGTGATGGAGACAGTACTGGGGATACTGAGAAAACATAAGTACCAAAGTTGATGCAGTATGGGATGATGAGGAGTTTTCTGGTGATGAGTTTTCCTGGGGACATGTTCATGATGGAGTCTGGGCTAAGGAATATAGGTAGTAGGAATTAATCTTTGGCAATTCTTTCACTCACCTTCTATTGGCTTTTCATGGTCCCCATAGAAGCTGTTCTATTAATCTATTGCTTAGTAACTAGTATATTTCTCATTGTTAGAAATAATAAGTGTTTCTAAGTGAATTAGTAAATCAAAACAATGATGCATTAATGAATCGACAGTGATTCAGATCAAATCAATTTCACAAACATTAAAATTCTACTGTATGCTAGGATTAGGGCAAAGTTTCTCTGTCTCTCTGTCTCTCTGTCTCTTTGCCTTTGTCTCTGTCTCTGTCTCTCCCTCACCTCCCACCCCCCTTTCCTTTTTCATTACTGCCACTACCCTGGCCTATCTTCTGCTATTTGAAGGCTACAGTCTCACTTATCTTTCAGTTCTGTCTGACTCTTTGTGACTGCATTTGCAGTTTTCTTGGCAAAGATACTGGAGTACTTTGCCATTTCCTTCTTCTGTTCATTTTACAGATGAGGAAACAGAAGCAAACAGGGTTAGTTGACTTGCCCAGGGTCATACAGCTAGTAAGTGTCTGAGGCCAGATCTGAACTTGGGAAAGTGAGTCTCTCCGACTCCAAGCCTGGTACTCTATCCACTGTGTCATCTTGTTTCCCTTGCAGTCTAACTGCAGAACGGCAAAAATGGCCAGTCCAGATGGATTACTTTCTGTGCTATTTTGAAAGTGGTTATATAAAACATATAGTTATTAATAAATCATAACTAGGGACCCTTATCACAAATAGTTCCTGATGCTCTCAGTTATGAAAAATCCTAACAGATTTATATCTTAAATATATAAATCCTATACCACTATGAGGGTATATATCCCAAAGACATCCGCCAAAAGAGAAAAAGGCCTATCTGTACGAAAAAAATTTATAGCAACTCTTTTTGTGGTGGATAAGAATTGGAAATCAAAGGAATGCTTATCAGTTGGGGAATGACTAAACAAACTGTGGTATATGATGGTGATGGAATATTTTTGTGCTATAAAAAGTGACAAGCAGAATGACTTCAGAAAGGCTTGGAAAGATTTGAGAAGAATCAAGAGAACATTGTGCAAAGTGACAGCAATATTGTTAGATGAAGAACTGTGAATGACTTGACTATTCTTAACAATATACAATGATCCAAGACAATCCCAAAGGACTATTGATGAAACATACTATCCACCTCCAAAGAAAGAACTGATATTGATGGAACAGACTGAAGCATGCTATTTTTCACTTTCATTTTTTTTCTTTCAATCAAGATTTCTTGTACAAAATGACAAATATGGTACTGTTTTACATAATCATACATGTATAACCCATATCTGATTGCTTGCCGCCTCAGGGAGGGGAGGGAGAGAAGGAGGGATGAAAATTGGAACCCAAAACTATAAATAAAAATGTTTATTACATTAAAAAATAAAATAAAAAGAAATTAAATTAAATTAAAAAAATATAAATCCTATGCATTTCCCCAGTCACCTACTAGCAAACCCTATTCCTCTTTGCCCACAGCAAACTGAAGATAAAGACACAAACTGAAAATACTGTGTGATACTCAGTAGTTAGGATTGATCAGAGACTTTATGTAAGGGAAAGCTTTTTCAAAGACACAAATTAAATCAGAAGTCATAACATACTTTTACAAAAAAAAAAAAAAAAGAGGAGGTAAAACCAGAGGGAAGGGAGTTTTAAAGCATTTCAACAGTTATAGAAGTCTTTTGGATCTGTTCTTTGTTCCTTATCTCCTTTCTCATTTTTTTTTCCACTTGATTTTCTCAGCTCCCTTGGATCTAGTTAACTCTATGCAGATTACTCCAAGATGTATATATCCAGGCCTAATCTCTCTCCAGAGCTTCAGTCCGTCATTATGAACTGTCCATTGGGCATTTCAAATGAGATGTCCTATGGACATCTGAAACTCCCCCCATCCAAACTTCCCTGTTACTGTTGAGAGCACCACAATCTGATATGGAAATATTAAAGAATTTATTGATAGGTACTACTGACAATCATACCCATCAACACACAGATATTTTAATAACTAATTTATTATGTGTTTGGGATCTAAATGACCACTGAGCAATTAATAGAATTTTACAGAACTCTTATATAGTCTTTAGTTACACCCACAAGAGTGAAATGATTGGAGTTTCACAGCAGCCTAAAGGAAAGGTAACAATTTACATTTCAAAGACAAACTTATAAATTTTATAATAGGCAAAAGAGAGGGAGGAGGTTGACATATCAAAACTAGCAAAAGGGGGACAGCTAGGTGGTGCAGTGGATAAAGCACCAGCCCTGGATTCAGGAGGACCTGAGTTCAAATTTGGCCTCAGACACTTGACACTAGCTGTGTGACCCTGGGCAAGTCACTTAACCCTTGTTGCCCCGCAAAAACAAAACAAAACAAAACAACAACAACAACAACAAAAACTAGCAAAAGGGGAAATTTTATATCAGGTAAATTTGTAAATTGCTCAGCAAAAATTAGGGGACATCTACTGTGGAACTTAGAACTAGTAGGGAAATGCTTATCATAAAGCTGAGCCCAAAATTCTTTTACCCCTAACAAGTTAATCACCTGGGTTAAATTTTTGTAGGTCTCAGTTAAATTCCACACTCAAAGACCATGGCTAGTTATGTGATTTTCTTTAAAAAATAAAATGGTTGCAATGGAGCTAATAGAAGAGAATTAAAAAACTTACGACTCCTTCTAAAGACCCAGTTCATACCTCAATATTAGCCATAAATCCTCACACTAACACCACATACCCAAATGGTTTCCAAATCTATTTCTACATCCTTCTTTGTATGTCTCCTCTCTCCTCAAGTGTTTTGGGTCCCAGTTTGACTGCAATTTTCTGCTACTAACTTGAACACACAATAATTTGTTGAATTCAGTGCTGGAATGCTCATGATATTCTCTGGAATTAGTCTACTACTGTTGTTCATATTTTGTATTTAAAGAGGACCAATGACATCACCGGATGATTTTTTGACTTGCCATCAATAGAATGTGAAGGAGACAGAGTGGCACAAAGCTGTCAGCCTCACTGTCTCTTCCAGAGTCAATAAAGTCCAGTGATAAGACAAAAGTCATGGGATGCAGCGGATAACTTTGACATCTTCAGTGTCTGACCACGCTCTAAGAACTCCACAGCACTTGCTTCAGCTGCCTTTATGGCCATTGGGACAAATTATTCTCATCTGCCCATTCTGTTGGGGAAGTCTTTACATGCTTGTCAAGACATCCCCCTAACTCACCAGTAGGTTTGAGGCTTGTAATGATTGGAATGATGCCACCTACTGGAGACTTGCTGTGGGAAAGCTCCACCATGAGGAAAATGCCTCAGAGACATTGTGGCTTTTCCTTGGCGTCAGGAAATGACGTTTGCTCATGAGCACTGTCTATCAAGGCTACCAGCCAATCAACTTGAGGAGCCTCCTATTTTCAGGGAGGAGACAGGAAGGAGGAGAGGGAGCCTGCGCGGAGAGCTCTGGGGGCTTTTGGGTTCCTGACTTGGTGGTGGTGGCGGCAGAGGACTTCACAGGAAATTTGAGGAAAGATAGGAATGCCAGGCTGTTGGAATTCTGTTCTCAATCTTTTTCTTTCTATTTTCCAATAAACCCTTAAAAACCTGAACTTGTTTTATCAGTGATTTTAGTCAGTTTTCCCCAAAAACTGGGGGTACAGATTAGAATCCACATTTAGAATCTTAAATTACACAGGCTTGTCTGTTACCCTCACCCTGGTTTAGCCCATCTGCCACGATGGTTTTACTCAGGTATGGCTGCTATGCATACCACGACTCCTTGGAGCCACGGGTGAGAGTTGGGTGACAGGTGAACACCAAAGGTGGATGAGCAGCCCTGAAAAGGGCATAGCAAGACCTCACACCAGTGGTGCTAATCTTCTCTGAACACTCCATATACTCCAGAAGAATACTACTGAAGTTCAGTAGTCCCCACAAGTGTGCTTCAATTAACAATGAACTGGTAGAAATCTAATTAGTTTCTAGCAAAACATTTATTCAGATTGCGTAGCAAGAATAATAGTTACAAATCATTGGGGTACACTCTCCTACACAGTCTTCATTGGAAGAATGGTCTCAAATTTAAGTGACAGTGATGCATATACACACATACACACAGAAGTGTGGTAAAGGCAACTCCTAACTCCTGGTATTGCTGCACCTAAAAGTCCTTTTTCAATTCATACAGGCCACATGCTGAATTTCTAGGGTCTCTTAACTCTTTATAGCCTGTCTCTCAATCGCCAGGAAGTGAGAAGGAAAGCTGCTTCTTTCCTTGGGTGACTCTCTCTACATCCTTGCCTGTCTAGAGTGTGCTCACTGATGGATGTAGTGCCTCCTATTGATTCAGTAGCTCTGACCATGTGGCTGGTGGGTAGGGGGAGGAAGTAGAAGAGAAATTTTCCTCCCCACCTTGCTGCCCTCTGATATGGGTGCAGGAATCTTCCTACCTCTCTGAGCATCCTCATCCAGGGCTCAGCCATTTAAAGATCCAGAAGTATGATGAACCTATTACTGAGTCAATCACTTCATTTCCTTCTTGACCCAGAGAAGTATTTGCACCTTATAAAGAGATCAGGACATGGGATGAATTTTGTTGATACTGCATTCTGTGACTATATCAAAAGAAGTGGGGAGGATAAGTCCCTCTATTATATATGCATATGCATATACGTATATATTTATAATATGCATGTATTAGTTCAATTATAGATCTTAATTACTTCTGAATGAGAGGCAGCATAGTATAGTCCTGCATCTGACACATTAATGGTGTGAACCTAGTCAAGTCATTTGACCTCTGAGTTCCCCTTGCAATTCTCTGACACTGTAAATTGCACGTTGGTTGCTAATCTGCATTAGTGAGTTTCTTCATGGGAATTAACATTGATGAAATTGAGGTACTGGGGGGTGCATTGGGAGTGAGGAGCAATATTCTACTTAAGGTCCCTCTTAGGGTTTATAAGTGAAAAAAGATAAAGCAAGAGAGCACAAGGAAATATTTGCACAATTCATCATTGGCATAACTTACTTCTCTCTTTTCCTGTTTGATTTCTTAGCCTTCATCCATCACAAAGAGATTCTCTAGGAAGTGTCAACACTTTCTATGAACACATCCCTGCAGCTTAAACAAAATGTGTTATGTGATGGACTAGACTAGTTGCTTTGTCAGATATTACTCTTCTCATTATTTGAGATAAAATAGCTGAGTGGTTAAAACTGTGAGAGAACAACAGTAGAGTCACTGTCTGGCACTGTCTCTTTTTCCTTCCTCTCTCGTGTGAAAATTTCTGAGATCCAGCAGATAAATACTTTTCATATACTGTACTAGAATCCTCATGTCTGGTTGAATGGGTAAAAAAGGATTTATTCGTTTGCTTAAAGATAAGATTCTGGCAAAAAAAAATGTCCCATGATATTTTATTTTTTGTTTAAAAAATCAATAGGAAAATCCAAATAAACTTCTTCAAACAGTAGGACAAGGAATGAATAAGTAATCGATATATGGACAGCAACTATTGAGGTGAAAATGAAACAGGAATTCTATAGAAGCAGTTGAAATATTAAGGTATTAAGGGCATGTCTTCTCTTCTGTCTGCTAAAATACCTAGCACAATTCTGGGCACAAAGTAGGTGTTTAATAAACATGTTTAAAATTCATGAGAAAAACTGTTTAGTCCTAAAAATTCAAACTTGTCTTAACATTGAATTTTCACAAAGACAACAAACAGCAGTATTTTCGTTATTTCAAAATCAACTTCATATGAATGATGAGTTAAAATCTGTCTGTGCATAATTGTTCATTTATACTGAACTTTTCAGTGTTTCATCCTTTAAGGATACATGCAGCTGGTGCTAGGATTTTTCTCCTTTATTGCTCTCAAAATGAATAGTATCATTAGGAAATACGTGCTAGAAGATTTTGAGAATGCAAAGCTTCCTTCAGCCAGCCCCCTAGTGTGATTTGAATAATCCAAAACTGTTGTCTGAGATAATCTTCAGAGATACAGTTAGAAAGAAATTAAGGTGCTCTTCCCCCCACCCACCAAAAACTGTGAGCTTCTGACCTCCTATGGTAGAGGGAGCATAGCATTTATTTTAAGTTCCTACTATGTGCCAGGCATTATGCTATGTACTTTACAAATTGTTTTTTTCATTTAATGGGGCTAAATTCTGTTAGTTACTTCCTTCCTTTGAAATAGAGCCATGTGAGATCCTGGAAGGTACCTTTGTCCGATTTACCTTCCTTCCCTGGGGAAAAGCAGATGCATATCTGCTATTGGAGCAATTATGGTGGAAACCACAGTAGAGGCAGATTAACTAGGAGAGAGTTAACCATAGATATAGAGACTATGGACAATAAAGATCCTACTTGGCATGGTACTGGGCTGTATTCAGTAGAATCGAAATGTACAATAGTAGTCCTTTTGCAAAATGTCCCAAATGAGGTTTGAATGGTAGCCTCTCAACTGACCATAATCATCCTATGAGTCTTTATAGATTAGTGCTCTCTTTACTGTTTGGGAATAAACCTGCCTGTTCTATATTTTATTTATGTTTATATTCTGAGTACCTTTTTTAAAATTTTATCCCCCATTCCCCCATGGAGGGGTCTCCTGAGTCTGGAGACAAAAAATAGAATTATTCCCAGAAATATGATATGGGATTCGAAAGAAAGCATTTATAGTCTAGTTTCCACATTGGGGAGACAAACAATCTTAAAACCATTAACCCAGGGCAAACCTGGAGGACAGGTAAAAGACCAGGATTGGTGATGGTCACTAGCCCCTTTGACCTCAGCCTAGTGGTGCCTGGCTAAGAGCAGTGCTAGGCTGAGGCCAAAGGGGCAAATCTACTAGGGAGATGAGAGATTTGTAAGCCAGGACTCTGAAGGGAACAAGACTAAAGATTTGAGAAAAGGCTTTTCAAGGATTTCTTCTTTTTCTAAGAGAAATGGAAAAGTCCTTGGGCTTAAAGCTAAGAACATGGCAGCATATTCTCTTTACTAGAGAGAAGTAGACAAGAATTTCCACAGCCAGAAGCTGGATATAGTGGAGCTTTCAATAGAGTAGTATCCAGAAGAGACTGCCCAGCTTTGGGAGGTTGAGGGTGTAACGATTGGAATAACGCCACCTGCTGGATACTAACTGTAGAAGAGTTCTGCCCATGAAGCGAAGGTCTTTGAGGGCAAGACCAGGAGTCTTGTCTTTGGTATCAGGAAGTGACGCGGACTAGTGGGAGGAGGAAGGAAGAGACTGGCGCGGAGTCTCGGGCCTCTTTCCTCTGGACTCTGGCGGAGAAGGGAGCTAGAAATGCGCTCTCCCTTTAATAGATAGGAATCTAGACCTTTCTCTCTCTCTTTACCAAATTCTTATTCTCCTTAATAAATGCTTAAAAGTCTAACTCTTGCTAAAGCTTATAATTTATTGGCGACCACTCATTAAATATTTTAGACAGACTAGCTAGAATTTTAACCCTTAACAGATGGCTGACCACGAAGAGGAAAGCTAACCCTCAGTCTTCTTCTGATCTGCTGGTTGGGTAAGAAATTTCCCCTCCCTCTCCCTTTAACTGCTAAGTACTGGTGTACTGGCTGTGTTTTTCCTTTGAATTTTTTCGAATGGACCTTTTAAACTCCCTAATTATCCTATTTTTGATTTTGGTCTGTTTAACCAGACAAATGGGAGATAAGATCATGTTAATGCTTTGTTTTTGTGGATTTTCTATTTTTCTTTTTATTTTTGTTAAAAGAGCCAGCAACTTACTCACACAAGGAAATATCTCTCCCTCTCCCAACCATGCTTTTTCAGAGAAACCTGAAGAGATTCCCGCAGCTTTTCCCAGTTCTAACACTAATTGTTGCTCTAATTTTGCATGCCTGGAGGCAATGACCCACCCTCTAGAAGCTTTTAATCCCCTAGCACCTGGAGGCAAAGTGGGGGAAGAGGAATCCAGGCCTGAGTTCAAAATCAAGTCTGATTCAAATTGCTCTGGTCCCTCCCCTCCTCTCCAGACCCCACCCTCTACTCCTCCTATGGCCAAGCCCATTGCTTCCCCTGCCTGGGAAGTCCAGAGATCTGATGCGCATGCTCAACTTTTTCTACCTGCATTTGCAGCTTCAGGCTCAGCCCTTCCCCGGCCTGGCTGTGCTTTTGAGACAATCTTAGAAAACTCTTTAAATTCCAGATATGCTCGTTTTGTTCATAATTTTGCTAACCTGCTTTTGTCTTTAATTAGTAATCTTATAAAGCATTTGTATGGTGAAAAGACTGACAGACAATATAGAGGGGTTAAAGAAGAAAAACTTAAGCTGAATAAGAATGACAATCAACATAGTTCAAGACTCTGCCTCTTTTGCCATGGAAGGGTATATATTTTACAGAAATGTAGAAGTAAGCAGCAAGGTATTGATATGAGTATTGGGGATTTTAGATATTGGAATCAAAGGTGTTCTGAATTCACTCAGAGTATTAATATCAGTTCAGAGGTTACATAGGATTTCTATGCTATTACATATACATTTTGAAATTAATGGTATGGGTTTATTTTCATAGAGATTTTCATGCTTTTGAGATTGTGTTTTATATTTAGTTTTTAAAACAAGGAGAATATTTGTAAAAGCTTTTTATAGTCATGTGATCAAGTTTATATTTTATAATACTCTTATTAATATTAAGTTCACATTCATTTAGACTTCCTTAGTTTGAATTTCATTGTCTTTTATTGTTCCATGTGTATTTTCTTCTATTCATTTGTCTATCTAATTTTGAAACATTGCAAGATGGTTTTGATTTTATTATACAATGTTAATTCTAGGAGTATTGTGCTCCCATATTCTGAGTTGTTTGTTTTTGTTATTTTTTCTCAACTGATTATTTGATCAAACTCTTTAAAGCATTTCCCTGGCAAATTGGTTGCCATGGCAAGTGTAAATTGATTCTAGAAGTATTATTTTTGATAAGCATATTCCCAAAAAAAAAAAAAAGAGGGGAACATTTGTAAAAGTTTTCTATTTTCAAAAAAAAAAAGTTCTTTGAGATTCTGTTATGCTTTAACTTGTATTTAAATATATTCAGATTTTTCACAAAAGTAATTGTATACTAAGTTTTTAAAAAAGGGGTATTATTTGAAATTGTTGCATAATTATATATTGTGTTCTGAGTCAAGATGTATTCACATTTTTTGCAATCATTTATTATCCTCAATTTTTAAATACATATGAGACTTGGATTATGGGAACTTATCATTTAAGACATTAATTGCCTTTATTCTGAGTTATCAGATGCCAGTTGGCCAAGATGCCATCCAATCACAAGAGGAATACACATGAGGGGAGACATGCATGAAGTCAAGGTATGGCCAAGGGAACGGCTTTTGACAAATGTTGAGGTTGGATTCTCTTGGTTTAATATTTTATTTTATTTTTCCCCACAATATTGTACAGATGGCTGGAAGTATTGATCCCACCCATCTCACTTCTACACCTGGCTTCTATGCTCCCTCCTATATGCCTGATGCCATGGACATCTCAATCCCATGCATCTGATTAAGTCTGACTCAGTTTCTTCCAATATGTTCGGTGGCATGGACATATATTCCATCCACCTCTTTTAAGCCTGGCATACTGTATGGGCAGTACATACTGCTCAAGTGTGGGAATGCTCATATCCCATCATTTCTCTGTTCTTTTATGGTAACCCCCATAATTATCTCAGGTGTCATGATAAATACAGTGTTGAATTTGGCCTTGACATCTGTTACCAATTATATTAGATTTTTTAATTTCTCATAATGGCATGAGGATAATTAGGCAGATGATGCAAAAAGTGATGAAACAAAGATAAAAAATTATTTTTAATAATTAATATCGCAGCAATTGTCTTCTCAATTACCCTCCATAAGGGGGGGACTATAGTAATATTATAATTTTAAAGAATGTTTCAATTTTTGTTTTATTATATGTTTCATGTGTAACAACTAAGATTCTGAATTCCCTTAGACATGTTTTTGAGAACTTTCATTGTTTGATTTGATTATTGACAAAGCTATTTTAAAGTTGTGTTAAGCTCAATTTTGTAGGAAATTTCCTGGCTGATTACCAGTATCCACACATCAACCCCTGAAAAGACTTCCATTCCACGACTACACCTACAGGACATCTAAGAAAAGACTTTCAGAGACTTTAAATGAACAGTTTTGATTTGTTGTTTTTGTTTTTGTTTTTTTTTTTCTCTTTCTGTTATAATATACACCATCTGTAATATGTATTCTCTGCAGAGGCCCTCCCTTTGCAAGACTAATGTCAAAGCGTCAGTTCATGAGGACAAAAAAAAAATCGCCCCTCTGGACAAAACTTTCCTCTCTTCCTTTTCTATATTGTTGTTCACATATTATTAGTTATCAATAGTTATTATATTCTTTTTACTGTTCCGTCAAGGAAACATTTTGCTTCTTGAGGAACAACAGGGGGGACTGTAACGATTGGAATAACGCCACCTGCTGGATACTAACTGTAGAAGAGTTCTGCCCATGAAGCGAAGGTCTTTGAGGGCAAGACCAGGAGTCTTGTCTTTGGTATCAGGAAGTGACGCGGACTAGTGGGAGGAGGAAGGAAGAGACTGGCGCGGAGTCTCGGGCCTCTTTCCTCTGGACTCTGGCGGAGAAGGGAGCTAGAAATGCGCTCTCCCTTTAATAGATAGGAATCTAGACCTTTCTCTCTCTCTTTACCAAATTCTTATTCTCCTTAATAAATGCTTAAAAGTCTAACTCTTGCTAAAGCTTATAATTTATTGGCGACCACTCATTAAATATTTTAGACAGACTAGCTAGAATTTTAACCCTTAACAAGGGAGAGGGAGAAAAGAAATGGGTAGAGCAGGCAGACTTCACGGGAGCAGTGTGAAATATCATTAGAAGATATCAATGACTCTTTGGTGTCAGAAATGTGAGTTGTCCTTCTGTAATGTGTCCTCTGTACATATTACCTGTATACATGTACCTTGTATACGCCTCTCTATATGTATTCCCTAGATGTGTTTATTTCTTTCACTGATATATGTATTTGTGGGAAAATGTACCCAAATTTATGGGGGAAATAATTTGTTGTTACTTTTTTTACTATACCATTTCATTAAACATCTTTGCATTAAATAATTGTATCTTCCACCTGACTTTTGAAGGGTTTATTTTTCTATTATATAATCAACTACTAAATTAGGATTGAGGTTTTTCATTTCTATTTCCTTATTCAGGGACCCCTCCTCTTGTTTCTGAAGGACAAGGCTGATAGATGAGATTAACTTAATTCTTAGGGTATATTCAAGATCTTGGGAGGGACCCCAAACAACTAAGAGACCTTACTTTTGTTTATGGTATAAACAGAATCTTATCTAGGTGAATTCCAGCCCTAAAGCATTAAGCCCATATCCTTGCACCCCTCCATCAGAGTTTAGGGGAACCCAGCTCATGAAGGAGAAAACCAACCAGAGTGGTCTGGGTAGAGATGGATTCCTTTGTTCAGATTGCTGGAGATGGCTGAGTCTCATGATCAAGGCATATTCTCAGCAGGAGGAGCTGAAGGTTTTCAGCCCATCTCCTCTTTTGAAAGTCTACCTCCTCAGTAATTAATTGTTCACGAATCAGGGTCAATTTCCACCTGTCGGGTGCACCTCCTTTTCCAAAGGTATTTAAGCATTTGGTGATCTCCATGGTTTTGTCTTTCAATATAGAAAGAAACCACTGACCATCAATTTATTGATTATCAGCTAGCTGTAACGATTGGAATGACGCCACCTGCTGGAGACTTACTGTAGAAGAGTTCTGCCCATGAAGCGAAGGTCTTTGAGGGCAAGACCAGGAGTCTTTTCTTTGGCGGGAGGAAGTGACGCGGACTAGTGGGAGGAGGGAGGAAGAGACTGGGGCTGACTCTGGGGCTCTTTCCTTTGGACTCTGGTGGAGAGCGGAGCTAGAAATGTGCTCTCCCTTTAATAGATAGGAATCTAGGCCTTTCTCTCTCTTTACCAAATTCTTATTCTCCTTAATAAATGCTTAAAAGTCTAACTCTTGCTAAAGCTTATAATTTATTGGCGACCACTCATTAGATATTTTAGACAGTTTAGCTAGAATTTTAGCCCTTAACATAGCCTAATTATTAAATTGATTATTAATTACCCAGAAACTGTTCATTCATCTCAGTTAATTTTGAGGAGACTGGTGCATGATGGTGCCACTGACAGAAACAGTGATGTAAATTCTGAAGAAAAGACAATAAGCTCATTGTTGGTCATGTTGAGTTTGAACAACTAGTGGGAAATATGTAGATAATTGCAAATGGGCCTAGAGTTCTGAGAAAGAACCTAGTTTCAAGATGAAGATTTGATAGATCCTCATATTCATAAGAGAGAAAATATGTATAGGAAAAGAAGGGGACTAAGGACAGAATCTTTCAGAACATTCACCTTGAATTTGGAAAAGGACATGTAGCCAATGAAGCAAAAAGGAGGGTGGTTAGGTAGGAAGAGAGCAAGGAGAATGTGCCTTGTAGGGCAGAACTGATCAGGCCAATTGGGTACCAGAAATTGGAATGAAATGGGAGACTCTAAGTTCATCTAATATTTAACCAAAGGAGGTTTGCTTAACCTTAGAAGGAGAAAAACATTCAGAGCACCGAAGGGAAGCAAGGAAGGTATATTTAGAATATAGCTTTGATTCAACTCAGCGTAAGTATCCTGGACCAGTCTTGGTTATGCTGCTGGTCTGTAGTCAGAAACTTGAGGGAAGAGCTTCAGCTCCTATTGCTGTGGCTAGTCTTATTCTTCAGTGGTCAGGAAGTTTCTCATTAGCCTGAACCTTAGTTCTCTGAGCCAATTAAATCTTGAAGACAGTTTGAACACATTTAATTTTATTTATTTATTTTTGGGAAAGCAAGATTTAATAGACCTTTAGATGTTTCTGAATATGAATCATTGAAACTATATATATTTTAGCCTCCCATGGAACTTATAAAAATTATCATGAGCTAGGACACAATGAACTCATGAACAAATTAAAAAAAGAAATTATAATACATCCTTCTGTATTACAACAAACAAATTAGGATAAATAAAAGAAATGTAAGCAAGATATCAATAAATGGAGATAAAATGATGTCTTAAATGAATGACTAGAAGACAAAATAACAAAATGTTTTTCAATTAAAGAAAATGATAATAATGAGAAAAAACAAAATTTATGGAAGGCAGCCAAAGGAGTCCTTAATAAAACAATGGACAATCCTGAATTTAAGGAAATAAACATTGAAATGAGTACTGAATTGAACACTAAAAAAAAAAATCAATAGAAACAATAATCCCAAAACAAGCACATAAGAGATTTTGAAAATTAAAAGCAAAATAAAGTTGATATTTAAACTTATAAACAAAACAATGTGCTCTTATATGATAACATTAAAAATACATAAACCATTAGTCAATTTAATCAAAAAAGAGAAAAGAAAGCAAAATTGATAAAAAAAATTTTAGTAAAAAAGGAAAACCCAACAAAAATAGAGAGAAAATGAGGGAAATTATCTAGAAAACAATAATGAAAACTGAAAACTGAAATGAAATGGATATTTATCCAACAAAAATAGAAAGCATCTCAGAAAAAAGAGAACCCAAATAAGCCAAATGCAGAAAGAGAAACTAAACAAACCATAAATGCATTCTTATGCCCCAGGACAAGATTCACAAGTGAATTCCACAAAACACTCAAAGAACATGTAATCACTATGTTACATAATAAACTCTTTAAAAAAATAATAAACATTTTAATTTAAAGTTTTGAGTTTCAAATTTTATCCCTCCTTCCATCCCTATCTTTCCCCTTCCCTCAGGTGGTAAGTAATCAGATATAGGTTATACATGTTGAACACATTTTAAGGAAAAAATGAGCTTTCCCTGCTGATGATAGGGCTTTAGGATATTTTTCTCATTACAGTTCATCTCAGAATCTAAAGGAGGAGATAATATTTGGAAGAATGTCATTAAGGTTGTCTTTGTGACTACACAGAAGTCAAAGAATGTGCTTCAATAAATGATGATGTGGATTGATAGAATTCACCAGGAAAGATGCCACTTATGACTAGTCAGAGGAAGAAAAAAATGATCACAATGAATGATGATGATCTGCTGAAGTATAACCAGGCAGCCATATGAATGAATGTGAGAGAGATATGCTGTCTTCTTTGGGCATGTGTTTGTGTTAGAATGGAGATGTTATCTGGGGAAGCTAAGTGAAGCAGTACATAGAGTGCCTGGTCTAGAGTCAGGAAGACTAATCTTCCTGAGTTCAAATCTGGCCTCAGACACCTACTAGCTGTGTGACCCTGGGCAAGTCACTTAACCTTGTTTGCCTTAGTTTCCTTATCTGTAAAATGAGCTGAAGAAGGACACAGCAAACCAGTCCAGTATTTTTGCCAAGAAAACCCCAAATGGGGTCACAAAGAGACAGATGCAATTGAAATTACTGAACAACAGAAACTAATTAAATAGGATATTATCAGATGACCTGCTTTCCCATCCCCTCACCACCCCTCCCTGCAACCACACAACACACTACGGTAAGCAGCTCTTTGGCCTTGCCTTGCCTTGTTCTCCACCTGCCTCTCACAGAGGATTCCCCAACAGTTGCCTTAAGGTGCCCCTGGATTTTTGGCTACCTCTCACAGAGTGATGACTGGGGTCTTTCCTGCTATGGGACCCAGTGTCCAAGGTCTTTGCTCATGGGGGCCAAAGACCCAGGATCTCTACCTGTAAATAGGGTTCCAATGTACTAGTGTCTTCCATCCTGCTTAACAGAATTTGACTTAATTACTTCTTATATTCACACCATAAATGACAAAATCAATGAAAGAGCACGTTGAATTTAGTACCCCTTATCATGAACACCATTTTGTGCCATTTGTCTCTGGTGTCAATATTATACTATGAATATGCTATTCCAAAGGAAGGAGGTGATAGCTCTATTGTACCTGCCCTGGTCAGCAGGCATTATTTCCAGATTTCTTGCTTCTGTGGCACCACTTTGGACCTAAGCTGAGAACGCTTCAATTGGTATTTTACTTTTAGGTAATCAGTTTCACTAACATCCAACCTGCATTTTCCTGGCATACCAGATGTAACAGCTCTGATGATGTCTGAAAATGTATTGTAATTGTTTTTCAAGTGGAGAGAAGAAAAAGCTTGAAAAGGAACATAATGGGTTACTTTCTGCATTTGATACAGAATTGTGCTAACTTCTCATTGAGGTGCCCAAAGAACAGGACATTCCCCTAGGATAGGGGGCAGAGAAATTTCCTCTGGAATATTTTCCAAGAAGATATTCTCTTTTTGGAATTTAGACTATGCATAGCTCCAGAGAAGAAATATGTTCCCATGGCAAAACTTCTGATTCACAATTTTGGTTGGAATTTTCTCTTGCCAAATTGTCTTGCCAAATTGTTCACCTACTTGAATTTTTCTCATACTTCAAACTCCAGCTCATGTCTAATCTCTTCCATGAAACTTTCCTTTTTTTACCCCAAATCTCCATTATTATTTTCTGGACTCTCACTCTTACCGTCTTTACCATTAGTTTGGTATTTCTTTTATATTGTTTTGTACTTATCTTTCTCCCCATCTTAGACTGCATTCCCCTCTTTCCTCTACCTTTTAGAGTCTCTATTTTCTTTAAAACTCAGTTCAAGTGCCACTATTTACATGAATCCTTTCCTGACCCTCACCCTTCAACAGTTAGTGCTTCATTGCCCAATGGAAAAAAAAATTACCTTGCATGTATACAAAATGGTTGGGTGTAGAAGGTAGGAAGCATGACAGAAAGCTGATTTCTGTGTCAGAAAGACCTGGGTTCAAGTTCAGAGTCTAATATATATTGGCTGTGTAACCATGGGCTAGTCACCAAGTCTTTTTGTGCCCTAGGCAGCTCTCCAATACCACAGGTTGCTGAGTAGTTGTCTACTCTCCCGAAATCCTTTTGCACTGGAAAGTTAGTTTCCCCAGGGAAAGGCTGAATACTATTCAGGGTCCCAATGGTAATTTTGATTGGCTAGGGTTTCTAACGCTGTCGAACTCTATTAGCTTTTTGAGAAAAATATTTAATGAAGTAGTATGTTAAGAACAGTAGTTATAAACATTCATCCCAAACCCAAGTGGGGCACTCTCTTGCTGTTCAGGTTTTTGAGAAGAGTGGGCTCAGACTTAAAGTACAAAGGTGATACATGTAGAGAATTTCTGGGGGCTGAGTTACTCAAGATTCCTTGTGCTCAGGGTCCTTTTCTCTCTTTGTGGGGGGGTCCTCATAAAGTTCCCCCAGATATAGCTCTCTGTTGTGCTCCAAGGGCCAATTAAAAAAAAAAAAGGTGTATCTCCAAGATACTGATCATAGGGCCTGACATTTAGTAGGTGCTCAATCAACATATGCTGATTAGCTGAATTGTTTAATTAATTTTATTATTCAGGGATGGATGCTATTCTGTTTTTCAAATTTAGCACTTTTCTCAATTTTATCCAGAACATGGAAGACTGGATCATACTAGTTTGGATAACTGAGCAACCTGGTTCCACTACCCTTGACTTGGGCATAAACTAGAAAGTGGGATTTAAGATCTTTAGTTTTCAGTTTCTAGGCTCCAAGTTGTCAGACTTTACATAAAATTTCTAACACACTCCTAACTATGTTAGTCAAACTGATGACCGGATACCCTGACCACTCCCTCCTTCCTCAATCAGAGGACTTTATGAAATCATGCATTAAAGATCTTTCAGCATTGTAGTAGGGAGAATTCCAACTATAATTAGGCCAATTTTTCTGAGTTAATCATGAAGCTCAGTAGCTATATAAATAGGGAAAAATACCCTTTATGTTGGTGAGAGTCTAACATGCCTATTGTCTGTCTGTACCAAAGTATTCATACTTCTTTATGAAAAGCTCTTACTGTGTAGAATATCACCAGAAATAATAAAGTACCATTGACTGTTGTTACAAGTTAACACCAGATAGCCAATGTTCTAAATGATTTATATATACTAATTCATTTTAGAACTCAAGATAACCATCGAAGCCTTCAAATTGTCAACCCGGTAGCTAGTTTCATTGGAAAAAACAATTGGAATTTAGAATTCACTAATGGAACAAGGAAAAATCATCATATGGTTTTAGGGCATATACCTTGTAGGTATTTGCTTATGTATAAAGAAGTTTGACACTGGACAAGGAGTGTACATTACATCTGCTGCTGAGCCTAGTTTCAACTCCAGGGAACAAAAAGTTCCTTCCAGGATAAGCCCATCACTTCTAATCTCATTACTAGGCTGCTAACTCAAGTCTTAATTAACACAACCTCCCTCAGCCTCCTCTCTCTTTTCTGATCTGAGGGCTGGAGGGTGGAGGACCAAACTCCTCCCAAGGCCTTCCTTTATAGAGGGCAAAAACTGGCTTTTCAGTTCGCCCCACTTTGCACCTGCTACTTATCTTGGTTGCAATTCAACAGATCAAGATGGCCCCATACCAGGTATCCTCTTGTGTCTACTCTTACTTTCCTGTCTCCATTTGTATGTTGTCTTTCCCCATTATATTATAAGCTTCCTGAGTACAGGGACTGACTACATAGTAAGGGTTAATTGGGTTGGATATTGGATCAGAGTAAAAGAAACCTTTCTGGCCAAGGAAGGTAGTATTGGGAGGAGATGCAAAGGAATTCAGATTTCAGAAAATTTTGAGAGACTTAAAATTTTTTGAGACATTGCTTTTGAGAGATTGTTAAAATTTTATTCATGTTTGTTTTTATACCATAATTAATGCCTCTCACCCCTGAACCCTCATTACAAAGAAAACCAATCAAACTAAATTGAACAATTGTTATTTTTCAGTCATTTTTTGGTCCTATCAGATTCCACATGACCCTATTTGGTGTTTTCTTGGCAAAGATATTAGAGTGGTTTTCCACTTTCTTCTCCATCTCATTTTACAGCTGAGGAAACTGAAGTAAACAGCATTAAGTGACTTGGCTAGGATCACACAGCTAGTAAGTGTCTCAGACCAGATTTGAACTCAGGAAGATGAGTCTTCCTGACTCCAGGCCTGGAACTTTATCCACTGCACTACCACCCCTAAACCAATTAATACAGCAGCCTTATCTGTCGCCATATGCTACAATCAGTAACTGTACTTTCTCTCTCTGCTAGGAGGAGGAAAAAAACATTTCACTATTCTTTCTTCTAGAATCCTTATTGGTTACTTTATTTAAATGGTGGTCACCAATTTTGTGTTGTCTTCATTTACATTCTTATTCTTTCCACTGCACTACATTGCTTATTTAATTTTGAAATTAAATATCATGTGGTTAAATTGTATTCAGTTTGCTACAGATCACTTCTACTTTGTGTGAGGGTGAGATAGGTCAGCATTTACAGTTCTTTCATGCTGTATCTTCATTATGACAGGTTTTTTCAGTAGTCACTGATGGCGGCAAAAAAAGATATTTGACCCAAAATGCCTTTATGAGTTAGAAAATAAATCATAAAACCCCAGAAATGACATTTTACTACTTCTCTACCTAATTTATGGTATTTTGCTTCAGTCACAGTTGCTTGATTTAGTTTTACATTCCAGGAATCACCTCTGCCCCCACCACCATATGGAGTATTCCATTTCCTCTCCGTAGGAATATGTGTCTGAATTATTGCTTTATCCCACCTTGCTTTCATGCTTGTTCCCTGCTTGCCTGATGCCTGAACCAAATGATGCACTTCATATTAGTATCACGATGGGGTCTTTCAGATTCAGAGAAATATATACTGTTTTCTGAGATGAATCTGAGATATACATTTGCTTTTTTCTTGCTTTAGGCAACTGTGACTCCTGCCAGGTTTCTTTTCTTTTCTTTTCTTTTTTTCTTCAGTGAAGACTGCATTCTGGTTTCTTTACTGGCTCCTCTTCCTCATCTCATTCACTTTTTTTTTTTTTTTGCAGGGCAATGAGGGTTAAGCGACTTGCCCAGGGTCACACAGCTAGTAAGTGTTAAGTATCTGAGGCCGGATTTGAACTCAGGTCCTCCTGAATCCAGGGCCGGTGCTCCATCCACTGTGCCACCTAGCTGCCTCAATTGATTCTTATTAGAAGTTTGGAATATCCCTTTTACATAAATATAAGTTAATTTAAGCAAAACAAGCAAGAAATGCAGTCTGAGCCTCAAAGGAAAATAAGGATTTTGATACATAGAAATAAGAGATGGTAGCATGCTATTAGTAGACCTGGGTTCATATTTCACCTCTAAAGCTTGCTTCCTCTGTAATGTTGGACAAATCACTCAACCTTCCAGGGTCTCGGTTTCTTCATCTTTTTTTTTTTTTTTTGGTGAGGCAATTGGGGTCAAGTGACTTGCCCAGGGTCACACAGCTAGTAAGTGTTAAGTGTCTGAGGCCAAATTTGAACTCAGGTACTCCTGACTCCATGGCCGGTGCTTTATCCACGGTTTCTTCATCTTTTAAGGAATGGAATTGTGGTCCCTTCTGGCTCCATATCTATGATCCTATGGCTTCGAAGATCCAGGAGGGGAAGTGAGGAAGGCCTACCAATCTGATAGCAAGCATCCATGAGTTTCTTTCTTTCTTTTGCGGGGCAATGAGGGTTAAGTGAGCTGCCCAAGGTCACACAGCTAGTAAGTGTCAAGTGTCTGAGGCTGGATTTGAACTCAGGTCCTCCTGACTCCAGGGCAGGTGCTTTATCCACTGCACCACCTAGCTGCCCATCCATGAATTTTTAAAAGTTGTAATTAATTTTGTAATACTTAAGAAGCTTAGGCATCAATAATGTAATTATAAACTCTATTCTGAGTTATTTTTAAAGTACAGTGACCATTCTTACATGATTCAATGTATGTTTATTGTCACGTCAAGACAAGTCATTGTCTTTTAGAGCCTTGTAATATTTACTTAGAAAGAAATGGCATAGAATGAATTTGACTTCAGTAATCATAACACAATTAGAGATGCTTTCCACTCATCCAATTTTCCATATGGGTGACCTTTCTGTGAAAAATAGTTCATAGATTACCTCATTTTTACTGTCAGAACATTTCAATATAACCCAATAACACTTGTTCTTTTTCAAATAGATTTAGCAAATGAGTTTAGGTCATGCAGGACCATGCTTTGTTTATGCTTTATTCACAGAAAATAGTTAAAACATTGGAATATTAGTGAAAGAGATAAGCCCTTTAGGTAGGTGTATCCCTGACTGGCTAAAACTATCTTTTCCACTATCCTAATGTTGGTTTTCACTTTATCCTGTCTAGTTTGAAACCCCCAACATTATGTAGCCTGGGCCTCTCTAAACACTGGTCCCTGAAAAAAAACACTATGTCCAGCTTCAATTCATATTTTGGGTTAATATTGCCCATTTTTGTCTTTTGCTACTATCAAAGCCACTCATAGGCACTCTGTAATATTTACCTTTCTCTAAGAATCTTAAAGACATTAGATTTCTGAGAAGACATTTGTTTCTTCTTTCCTTATTAGCATGTAAACAATTTATCCCCACATATACCTTTCCAATTAAACAAATACCCTACTGTGTTTCTGTTGACTCCTGACTATCCATTTATAAATGTTTACTAAATTTCAGACTTTTCATTAGGAATGCTTGGAAATATTCATTAAAGGTCTAGTTTTTCCCCACTCTGGGATTATACTTTGCTTTGCCAGATAGGTCATTTTTGATTGTAAGCCTTTATCTTTTGCCTTTCATAATACTAGATTCCAAGCTCTGTTTGTTTGTTTTGCTTTTGTTTAAAGAGCCATTACTTACTGTGGCTCTTTGGTACTTGAATTTTTTTCTTTTTGGGTTCTTGCAGTATTTCTTTGAACTGGAAGCTTTGTACTTTGGCTATACCATTCCTGATAGACAGTTTTCATTTTGGAGTTTCTTTAAAGAGGTGACCATTGGATGCTTTTTATTTTTTAATTTTTTTTGTGGGTCAGTGGGGGTTAAGTGACTTGCCCAGGGTCACACAGCTAGTAAGTGTCAAGTGTCTGAGTCTGGATTTGAACTCAGGTACTCCTGAATCCAGGGCCAGTGCTCTATCCACTGCGCCACCTAGCTGCCCCGGATGCTTTTTATTTTCACTTTGCCCTTTGGTTCTAAGTGTTTTGGACAGTTTTCATTTATAATTACTCAAAATAGAGTGTCCAGCCTTTTTTTTTTTTTTAAAGGGGGAGGGTAATTTTCAGATAGCCAGATAATTCTTAGATTTTCTTTCAATGTGTTTGTTATGGAAGTTATTTTTGATATTATATTTCTTGTGTTTTCTTTTCATTTTTTCAGTTTTGTGATTCTGTTTTAATATTTTTTGTCTCATTGAGTTGTTTTCTGTTTTTTTTTTTTGTTGTTGTTGTTGGCGGGGCAATGGGGGTTAAGTGACTTGCCCAGGGTCACACAGCTAGTGTTAAGTGTCTGAGGCTGGATTTGAACTCAGGTACTCCTGAATCCAGGGCCAGCGCTTTAACCACTGCGCCATCTAGCTGCCCGAGTTGTTTTCTGTTTTGCTCATTATTTTAATGGCATTCAATTCTTGGCTAAGATTTTCCACTATTTCTTTCAAAGTATCAATTTTATTTGTCCCTTCCCTCCTTTAGCTATTCTATTCTGAATCTTTTTGTTTCATTTCTTCTAGGCATTCTTGTAGTCCATGTGGCTATGGCATCCCCGGCTTCCCCCCCCCCCCCCCCCCCCCCCCCCCCCCCGCCAAGGTTTAATTGAACTTGTGAGCTTGCTCTCTTAGACTGGGTATCTCTCACTTCAAAGTATTTCCCCATAATATTTGATGTGTTCTTTGACTTGCACATCTCAGCGTCAGTGTCTACGTTGGGGTGGAGGTTTGTGCTTGGGTCAGGCTTGGTTCCTCTATTCACAAATTAAGTGGGCAAGCCAAACCCCTCCTACAAAGGACTCTTAGGCTGCTCCAAATGCTGGGCTCTGCCTAGGTACTTCTTTTATGGGGCTCCTGATCTGTCTGCTATATTAGGCTTTGCCTTAAATCTTTTTCTCTTGTTGAGGGACTCAAGGGGCCATTGCTATGTCTGCTCACACTGGAAATGTTCACAGGGCTTCCTAATGCTATAGAAGCCTGGGGCTATCCTTTGTATTAGAGTGGACCAATACCCTTTCTCTCCTCTTGCTGGACTCTGGGGTCACTACAGCTACTCCAACCTGGATTTCATAGGATTTCATGGTTGCCATGGGATTTTGGGGCTGCCTTGGACTGTTTTTTGTCTGGACCCTTTTCTTGCCACAGAGCTCTGGCTTTACTTCTTCTATTGGGGCTACTAGGGTTCCAGCTGTGCTGGACCTCTCCAGTTATCTTGGCACTGCTTTGCTTGGTGGCTTCAACCTACCCCAGCTTATCTACTTAAGGTTCCTGTGGGATTCTGGTAGTTCTGTGTACCCCTGAGGTGGGTGGTCCTTATTTTGCCAGTTAGTGACAAATGGTGCATTTTTAGGCTTAATTGGGGTGTTTGCGAGGGATCTGAAATCCTCTAGATCCTAGCAAACTGCCATTGTCAATATTTCCTTTTTTCTCCATGTTTTTATTTTTAAAATTAAGGTTTTTAAAAAATTTTCTGAATTCTCTCCTCCTCCCCCCATCCATTGAGAAGAAAAATCCTGTATTAATTATGTGAAAGACAATAAAGAAAGGAAAGGGAAGCAAATAGGCTTCAATTTGCACTTTAAGTCTATCAGCTCTTTATCTGGAGGTGTATAGAATGTTTCAAGAGTCTTGCTGATTAGAGTTACAAGTCTTTCAAAGTTGATTATCTTTACAATATTGCTGTTACTGTATAAGTTGCTCTGCTCTCACTTTACTTAAAAGTTCATACAAATCTTCCCATGTTTTTCTGAACCTACCCCCTTCAATCATTCCTAAGTACAATAATATTCCATCAAATTTATATAAAATAACTTATTCAGCTATTCCTCAGTTGATGGGAATTAACCAAGTTGATAGGAATCACTGGGAGATGGGGCAAAGCAGAGGAAGAATGAAAAAAATTGTTTCACATAAATGAAGTGCATACATCTCATTTTATGCCTTGCCTAATGTTTATGAGTATAGGGTCATTTCTGTTTCATTTTTCAAGGAATCTTGAATGATTTTGATGTGTGGATTGACTTTTTTTTCATCTTTGTTCTCTATAGTAACATTTCCATCTCTTCTATCACCTCAGGGGCTATGATATTAGGTATGTATTTAGGTTCTACTACCCTTGATAGAAAAAAAATACAATTTATTGAATTTGTTTTTGAAAATATTTTCCATTTTTCTTCTGTTTATAGTCCTCTCAGTTTTCATCCTTGAATTCCTTTTGAATGACTTTGATTATTTGGATATCTTGCCAAATTTTAAGTTTGTTTTACATCCCACTATTTCTCTCTCATTATGACACTGCTCACAATTTTCCATTATTTTTGTTCATATGATTTTACAGACAAGTTTTAATTTTAACCCAGGTAGTCTTTGGCAGTCATTTTCCTCCATTTGGCAAGCAAGTTAGACTTCTACCGTTACGTATGTTAATTAACTAAATCATTTTGACTTCTGAGTAAAATTATAGTTGGTGTCAATGTCATTTCTATTGAATAGAAATAGCTACAACGGCATTGTCCAATATACCTAAAGGTTTAATTTTTCAGTCTGATAGTCTTCACAAATATTCTTCCATACTTTAATGGCTGGAGGGCAAAATGCAGCTAAACCAATTATGTTTTCTCTATATTAGCTGGCAAGAGATGGGTTAGAGCACAGGGGGTTACATTTCTAGGTTTGCTGTTTTCTTTTAGTTCTAAGAATTCTATTCTTAAAATATAATTGAAAGTTCCTAAGATTTTACGTGAGAAAAATAGTTTTTATAAGACCTATATTCCATATTATGAAAGTAGACTTAACCTCATTTTGATTTTAGGAAAGTGGAGCTCAAGAGATTAAGAAAAAAGGTCACAGACCATAGTTATTAAAAAGCTTATCAAGATAATACTGGCAAATCTAATACTTGCTATAAAATCCAATAAAAGCATTATTTATACAAGGCATCATTGTCAAGATCTAGGGAATGAAAAGGTCAAGGAAATAAAGGAGTAATCTTAATGAAGCAGTAAAATGCAGAAAATGTGATGAGATGGAAACAGAAATACATTTTTTCTGCTGTGTAGCTCAAGACTTACCAGCAGGTGGAGGTGGCCCCCAAATAAGGAAATGATTAACATTCAGTCAATAAGTACATACTAAATACCCACCATATGCCAAGCATTTTGTTAAGCACTGGGGGTACAAAAAAAGAGCCAAAAACCCCCCAAACTTTTTATGCCTACTAGGTATCACTCCATTGCCCTTTGGGTAACTGGCAATATTGATTTTTATAGTGATTGTGGCATTCCTTGTTTTATAGCCATAGGATGAAATGAAATTCTGCATTATTCTTTCTTTCCAATCCTGTGCCTGGGTATTTGTCCATCTTCAGTATCTATCCAAGATATACATATACATATAAATATGTAGATATACACACATACATATGCACATACACATGTATATATAAATAAATATACCATATGTATATATGTCTATATACACATATACACATGCTCATATACACATACACATGCACATATACATACACATACACATATACATATACATATGCTGACAGACCAGCAAAATGGTCTAGACATTCAACTATCCATCATGTGGAAAATAGGCATGCTTGGTTTTTCTTCAGCCTATTCTTAGGCTTTCCTCTTTTGAGTTGTGGTTGTTTTCATTTGGATGGCTTTGTGATATCCTGGGGGTTGATGAAATTGGCATTATACTATAAACAAGGGAATCTGGAGAAAGTCACTATCTATTAGAAATCCTTCTTTCATTAGGACTTTGACCTGAACATTCTGAATGTGTTTAACACCTTGAGTTAGCATGCCTTCATGTTTTTTGTCTTACTAGAAATTTATAATCAATATGAATATTTCTTGTTATACTTTTAAGGAATCTTATAAAATTTTTGATAAATGCCTGTAGGATACCACCCACAGGGAGATTCAAAGATCTTATTGTTTGTCATTTGTTGACTATCAAAAGTCACTTGATTTGCTATTGCAAAATATACTATTAACAATTCTTCATCTACCTTTATCCTTCTAGTTTCAGGTATAAATGATTTTTGACTGGTCTGACTTAGAATAATTTGATCACTTATAATTCTGTTTCTATTTCTTCTGCCAAGAAGAATGATCATTGCCTTGGAAATTGTAGAACCAAAAATGGCTTACAGAGATTTGATATCCAAGAAAAGAATTGAATTGCTGCAAGGCCTCAGTGGAGCCCAGACATTTTCTCTCTCTCTCTCTCTCTCTCTCTCTCTCTCTCTCTCTCTCTCTCTCTCTCTCTCTCTCTCTCTCTCTCTTTATATGTATAGCCTGGGGAGGGCCTGGATCTGAATTGTGGGAGGACCAGCACAGCAAAAACACTAAGGATAGGTTCATGTTTCCAGGAGCCGGGGAAAGTCCTGGTAAAGGCTCTGAAAAATGGCCACCTCCAGGGGAACCTTTCACCATCATTGGCTCAATCTAGATGTAGACTAATTAGGTGGTATCTTTCATTTAAAGGGCAGTTAGGTGGTGAAGTAGATAGAATGCTGGGCCTGGAGTCAGGAAAGTCTTCATTTAAATATGCATGGAGGCAATTTCCAGATAAGAAAACACAGCTTGCTTGAGATACATAGTAGGAGAAAACTCAAAGGCCTTCTATTGGTCTTCAGATCTGACTGGGTTACTGGTCAGCATAACCTAGGTCCTGCATTAAGCATTAAACAGATCTGGTCTCTAAGTAACATGTCTGATTTCTCATCCACAAAGGGCTAGGTTCAAATAATACCATAAAGTTTTTCTCTAGGTTCATCACCTCCTTTAAAACCTTGTGGGGGCAGCTAGATGGCGCAGTGGTTAAAGCACCGGCCCTGGATTCAGGAGTACCTGAGTTCAAATCCAGCCTCAGACACTTGATAGTTACTAGCTGTGTGACCCTGAGCAAGTCACTTAACCCCTATTGCTTGCAACCCCCCCCCCCAAAAAAAAAAAACAACCTTGTATATCAAGCCTCAGTGTCCTCACAAATGTTATGTCCTCCAATACAGATCTCCTAAAGAAAGTGGTCAGGCTTCTTTTTCTCAAATTCTTGAGCTTTGTACTCTGGGGCCCTGGAGAATAGTGGTGGGGACATTACTTAAAGGTTCAATTTGGCTCATGTCTAGGGCCTCCCCCAGAAAGGAGAATATTATACAGAGAAAGAGATAGACACAGAAAAGAGACCGAGATACATGCTAAAAGTTCTTTAAAGAAGAGAGAAACAAAGGTCACTGTCACTCTTAAAGTCTGCTGAGTGGTTGGTTCTTCCTGATTCAATAGACAATGCTTCCTAATATACATTTCCTCTCCTCCTTTTCACTCCAATGATCATTTAAGTAGAGGGCCCAAGGAACATTTGCTGAATTATTCTAAAGCACCAAGCCATTCAGTACTGGCCGTTTGTCCCTTGAAGTGGCCAGGATGCAGTCTGAACACTCCATGAAAACTGTTCCAAGAAGAACACGTCCATGAAATTGACCAGATCCCAGGGCTATCCGCACACCTGCTCCATGGCATGGTCATTGTTAGATAAGTAAGGAGATAGCTTAAGAGTACCTAGTTACCCCTGATGGATTCAAGTCACTTGGCTCAGTGAGACTACATCCTTGGGTAATGGAAAACTGGCAGCTGTGATTGGTCATAGAACCACAGCCAGTGATTTGAAACATTGTGGACAACAATAGAGATGACATAAGATAGGGCAAATGTTACCAAGATTTTAAAAACTGGAAGAGAATAGTGCCTGCAAAGGTGTAGGCTAGTAAGCTTGATGTCAATTCCTGGGAAAAATTTAGGATGTATCACTAAAAAGAAGGTTGGTGAACATATAGAAAGTGAAGCAGTGATTAGAATGAGTCTGCATGGCTTTATGAAGAACAAATCAAGCCAGGCTAGTAGTATTTCATTTTTTTAATAGGATTACTAAATTGTTAGCTGAGAGGAATGCTGTAGATTTAGAATGGAATATAGAGTTTACCTAGATTTCAGCAAAGCTTTCAATAAAATATGCTGTTTTGTGGAGATTATGGAGACGTGTAATAGATGTAAAACAATAGACATATACAGAACTGACTGAATAACAACACCCAAAGAATAGCTGTTAATAGTTTAATATCGATATAGCAATGTCGAGGACCTCAGGGAGTTATTCCTGGTCTTGTGCTGTTAAAGTGTTTTTATCAATGACTTGGGATCAAAGACTAGATGGCTTGATCATCAGATTTATAAATGTCATTAAACTAGGATGGCTATTTAATACTGATGACAAAGTCAAGATCCAAGAAAAATATTAACTGGCTAGAGTATTGAATTCAATCGAATAAAATGAAATCCAATAGGGAGAAACATAAAATCTTATATGAGTTTAAAAAAAAACACAAAACTTCTCAAGTATAATTTGAGCAAGCATGCTTAGGCAACAGTTTGCCTAACTAGATTGAGCTGAGTCAGCAATATGATGTAGCAGATTTTAAAAAGCCAGTGCCTTGTTGGGCTACCATTAAAAGCTTCTGAGGAGCTGATAGTCCCTGTTTATTCTTACCTTTTCAGATCTTAAATGGAGTAACATGTTCAGCCCTGGGTGCCACATTGTAAGAAGGACATTGATAAGCTGGGGAATGTCCAGAGGAAGGCAGGCAGGATGGTTCATGTCTCGTGATTATTGATTGAAAGAACTGAAAATGGTTAGCCTGGAGGAGAGAAGAATGTGAGGGGAGGTGGGAACATGAAATCTGTGCTTAAGCATTTGAAGGTCTGTCATGTGATAGTGTTTGGACCCCAAAGCAAAAGGTGAAAATTGCAAAGGGACAAATTTAGGTTTGATGTAGAGGTGACCACAAGTAGAAAGATTCTCTAGAGACATGTGGTTTCTCCATTTCCACCCCCACCCACCCCACACTGGAGATCAAGCAGAGACTGGATGACCACTTCTCAGACATGTTATAGCTTAGATTTCTTTAAGGTATGGGTTAGGTGCAATGGACACTGAGGTCCCTTCTAACCTGCAGATTCTATGATTTAGTAACTTAGGTCTAATGCCACACTTTCTGCAGATTTATATAGGAAGGATTTAAACCTGAAAAGACTTGGCTGGAGAATATGCATGAGAAAAACCTGGAATCTAGTTCATCTGGAAAGATACAATAAACTTCTCCCATGGGTTTAGTTAATGTACTTGCTCAGACTTTTTCTCATAGAAGATAAAAAGTAGTTTGGATGCCCCCAGATCCTACCTGGGGCTGCATTAAAAGATGTCTAGATTCTGGAAATAAGGTTCTGATAACCTCCTTTGTTTTCTTTCCTCTTCAGATCATTTGGAGTATTGGGTTCAGTTCTGGGCATCACAGTGTAAGAAGGACATTGTTTAAGGTAGAGTGTCCAGAGGAAGGTAACCAGGTGGATGGATGGTCAGATCAAAAAGTCAGACCCACATAGCCCTATATTGTTTCTCTGCAGGCCCCTCTTGAAATGAGTGTTAAGGCACAGGGACCCCAACTGAAAATTAAGCACTGAGTGACATGGACTTTCTGGCCCTTAGCTAGAGCCCCTAAGAGACCAGCAAATATAGGTCACAAACCCATCCAAGCACACCAGTTATCTGGGAGTGGTCCTGACTTTGTGTTCCCAAAGACTAGGTCTGGAGTGAAGAATTTCCTTTTGAAGATGAACATTCTTCTAGCCGAGGCTCTGAGAAACAGACAGACCACTCACTGTGTGAAAAAAGAATGTGGGAAGAACTTTTCCCTGGGAAGTTAGGTCTTTCCCTGTGTTGTCTCATGACTAGTTTTTAGAGATTCTGCTTTAAGTAGCAGGGAAAGTTGCTGAGATCCAAACAAAAAGAACATATTCTTCCTATGAGGAAGAAGTAGCACAACAGCTGGGGATTCCTGGTGAAGCCAGATGGAAGACAGGAAACATACAAAAACTCCACGAGCACAGTGATGCCATGCCTAGTAGCAAGTAGCATCAGCCTTGGAAAAGATAGAGTAATCAGTGCTGATCTGGCAGCAGCTGCATGAGGCCCGCAGGGAGCAATGCCTGGCAGAGTCCGGTATCTCATTGAATTTAATTCAGTGTACGCTTTTTTCTTTCCCTAATATAACTCGTTGAAACCTGAAGCATAACTTGTAATTGTCCTCTTGGAGAATAAGAAGAGATTATATATATATATATATATATATATATATATATATATATACATATACATATATATAAATATACATATATAGCACTTTACTATATGCAAAGTGCTTACATATATTATCTCATTTGAGCTTCATAATACTAGGAATAGGAGATTGCAGGAGATAAGAATTGCAGGTACCACCCCCATTTTATAGGTGAGGAAGCTAAGTCTCAGAGAAGGATTTGCTTATGGTGAACTGACTCCTGTAAGTGTTGGAGGCAAGTTTCAGATTAAGGTCATTTTGATTCTAAGTCATGCATCATACCACATCATCTTCCTGTTAAGCAAAGTGAAGAAGAGGGATGATTAAAACACAAAATACAAAACATTTTCTTTTGAGTGGAAAGAGATTTTAAAAACTTTTACAATAATAGGGAAGGGGGAGGGTTAGCTAGGTGGCTCAGTGGATAAAGCACTGGCCCTGGATTCAGGAGGACCTGAGTTCAAATCTGGCCTCAGACACTTGACACTCACTGTGTGACCCTGGGAAAGTCATTTAATCCTCATTGCCCCACAAAAAATAATAATAATAATAGGGAAAGGGACTAGATCTGTTATTTCACTGGTATAGTCAAGCATTGGTACAGCAAGGAAGCTCCTGTTATCATTTCAAGTCAGTATATTCTTTGCAATGTGTAGTTTAAGAGTTGCTTAAAGACTAATGCAGAAATATGTTTAATGTGATTGTATATATATAACCTATATCAGACTACTTGCTACCTTGGGGAGGGGGGAGGAAGGGGAGGGAGGGAGAAAAATTTGAAACTAGAAATCTTATAAAAACAAATGTTGAAAACTATCCCTACATGTAACTGGAAAAGAATAAAATACTTTTATAATTTTTTTGGCATGGGCTCTCAATGTATACAGAAATTTATATGTTTATATTTTTTTTGATTTTCAAGACTGTTGGTTAGGGCTGTGACAATAGTCAAGTGAAACCCTTATTTAGAACAGTCTGGCAATTTGGGAATGATCGTCTATGTTCTATTTTGGAAAAAATAGAAATGACAAAAACCTACATGGTTCCCCAAGGGTATAAAACCCAGTTATTTTCAGGTGAAGTTGTAAAGAGATAAAGGTTTTTTTGTGAGAGTTAAGTGACTTGTCCAGGGTCACACAGCTAGTTAAGCATCAAATGTCTGAGGATGGATTTGAATTCAGGTCCTCCTGAATGCAAGGCCAGTGCTTTATCCACTGCACCACTTAGCTGCCCCCGTGAAGAGATAAAGTTTACTTTATGTTAGCCAAGTCAGCTCATTTCCATGGGCCTCACTTTCCTTATTTGAAAACATCTTTAAGGTCTCTTCCAGCTCTTGAGTTCTTTGATTCTATGACCTACTCTTTCAATGGCTAGGTGAAGCAGTGGGGATGTGGAATCCCAAAGACTCAGTTTAAGTCTTAACTCAGACACTTTCTAGCTCTGTGACTCTGAACAAGTCCTTTAATAAACTCTCTGTGCCTCAGTTTCCTCATCTGTACAATGAGGTAAATGGATTTATATTCTAAGATCCTTCTAGGCCTAAACTTATGATCTAAAGATGATCCTATGAGCCTCCCCTTCCCTAGGTCACCAGTGCTCATATACTATCCTCCTGGTGATATCTGGTTGCCCACTGGAGTACCTACTATGTCCTGTAATCAAGTCTAGAGCAAGTCTGAGAAACCTCTAGTACCAAAAGTCCTTACTATTTAAAACACAAACATTTTAAAAGGACTTGAAGAACCTGGTGTATTATATTATAACTTGATGTGGTCAATTTGAATAGTTTCTAATCTCCAATATATTTGTGTGTGTGTGTGTGTGTGTGTGTGTTTCCAGTGACACAAAGGTTGAAGAAGTGACTTCTTGTATACTGGCTGTGCCCATTGCATCTGTTTACCATCACCAACCATCATATAGTGGAAGACATTCACTTTTTAGAGATACATTTATTTGAATTAGTTGTCTTGAATTTCACTGTAAATCCCAACAAAATTTAAGGGTGATTTTTTTAAATGAGTGGAAAAAGTTACATAAGATTTTGCTTATACTGTTGGCAAGAAAATAAAACACCCCAAATCAATGAATCACCCATGTCAGATTTGTTTATGTTTGACAATAGAAATTTGTTGATTGTCCAGCTGAGAGGAAGAAAAGAATAGGTGTTTCTGAAGGCAGGATGGGGGTGATTATTTTAAAATTGAGTTCATCATTTGGCCTGGGCGAGAAAGGAGTGTGCCAAGATTGTAATCTCATTTGTGTAGATGTTTTTTGAATAAAAGCATGAAGCGAGTAAGGCTACCTCAGCTTTTAAAGACCACATCCTCAGACTTAGAAAGTTAAGCAGCTGACTTTTTTGGAAACAGGCTCTATCTCTGAAATGCTTTTTTAAAAGTGTTGATTAGTTGATAAATCACTTGTGAAGGCTTTCTTTTTAATTGATGTCATTAAGAAGCCATTTTTACTATAATAAAATCAAAACAAAGCAATCAGTTGGTATTTGGTCCTCTAAGCTCCTTTTCAACTATAAGGGTCAAAACCAAAAAGTATTGATGAGTAGACTGTTTTACTCTACTGACAATTTAAATAAACATAATGCACACAACATAGACATACACACATATAGGCTAAAGACTAACTCATTTATTTGACTATGTTATGGAAGTAACCATGTAGTCTTCTTCTTCTTTTTTTTTTTTTTTTTGGTGAGGCAATTGGGGTTAAGTGACTTGCCCAGGTTCACACAGCTAGTAAGTGTTAAGTGTCTGAGGCCAGATTTGAACTCAGATCCTCCTGAATCCAGGGCCGGTGCTCTATCAACTGTGCCACCTAGCTGCCCCCATGTAGTCTTAAATGCCAGGTCTGTAGCATCTGTAGCTAAAAAGTTTTCCAGCATGGTTCTGGAATGGCCTTTGATCCAAGGACCAAACTAGATCAGTTTTCAGAAGTTAATCGTCTGAAGGTTAGCCAGAAGACTATGATTATTTTTGGACATAGTAACTCATAGAACCATCTGCTATAGCATTAAGGAGTTGCAATTTGTAATGGCAAAGGGACTATTTCAAATGGTCTTTTATTAAATGAATTTCAGTAATATCTTTTGTTTATACTTCACCTATATTTCCAAATATATTTCTCCTCCCACTTCTTCCAGAAAGCTATCTCTCATAACCAAGAAAGAAAAAATAAAACAGTTCAGGACAACTAACCAGCATATCAAAAATGTTTGACCTTATATGCAGTGTTGCATGGGGTGGTGGCTGTGTAGATATATATCTTTTCTTTGGAGCTAAACATGGTTATTATCATTTTGTAGTATTCAGTTTTGGTCCTTTTTGTTTTTCTAGTTATTCTGTTTACTGTCATTGCATGTGTTGTTTTATGGGTTCTGCTTACCTTCACTTTGCATTAGTTAATGTAAAGTCTTCCCATGCTTCTCTTCTTTTTCATTATTTTTTATGATCCAGTAATATTCCATTAAACAGATTCCACAAATCACCAGGATTTACTTTTTTTTTTTAAAGTTTCTTTTGTTTTTTGGTGGAGCAATGAGGGTTAAGTGACTTGCCCAAGGTCACACAGCTAATAAGTGTCAAGTGTCTGAGGCTGAATTTGAACTCAGGTCCTCCTGAATCTAGAGTCTGTGTTATATCCACTGCACCACCTAGCTGCCCCCAGAATTTACTTGTTATAATTCTTTGCTACAACAAAAAGTGCTGCTATAAATATTTTGGCATATAAAGCTCCTTTCTTTTTATCCCTGACTTTTCACTGCCTAACAGTGTATGGATATTTTAAACACATTCTTTGTGTGATTTCATATTGCTTTTTGGAATGGCTGCACAAATTCACAGCTCCATCATTAGTCCATTATTGTGTCTGTCTTTCTACAACTCCTTCAACATCGATGATTCTCATTTAATATCATTTTTGTCAGCTTTCTGGGTGTGAGTTGTTTAGATTTGCATATCTTTTATTATCAATGATTTGGAGCAGTGTTTCATTTGTTTAATAATAAGTTTGCAATTTTTTAAAGAACTATTGTTCATATTCTGTGACTCCTTATCTATTTCTGTTAGTTTCCTGCATATCAGATATTTTTGGTTACAGAAGTTTTTTCTCATTCACCTTCCTTTATCAATCACTCAAAAAAAATTTGTTAAGAAATTACTACATACTAGGCACTGTACCAACTGTTAGGGATGCAAAGAAAAAGCAAAAACAGTACCTGCCCTCAAGAACATTACATTCTAATATAGAAGAGTGAGTATGCAGTAGATACAAGGTAACCTTAGAAGGGAAGTCATTAGCGTTTGGGGGAAGGTGTGAATAGAGGAAAGGTCTTCTGTAGAAGATGATGATTGAACTGAGTCTTTAAGGAAGCCAGGGATTGCAAGAAACCAAGGTAAGGAGGGACATTTTCAAAATAGGGGACAGCTTCGAAGACACAGAAAAGCTAGGGAGTATGATGTGGAAGAACAGCAAGTATGTTAGTATAGCTAGATTTTAAAGCATATGAAAGGGAGTAATGTGTAAGAAGATTGGAAAGATAGGAAAGGGCCAGGTTGTGATGCACTTTTTTGGGCAGGCAACTGGGATTAAGTGACTTGCCCAGGGTCACACAGCTATTAAATATCTGAGACCATATTTGAACTCAGGTCTTCCTGACTGCAGGGCCAGTGCACTATCCACTGAGTCAACTAGCTGCCCCTGTGATTCACTTGAAATGATAAATAGAAGAGTTTATGCTTCATTTTAGCAATAACAGGAAGTCACTAGAATTTAGGGAATGGGAAGGGGAATGTGCTCAGACTTACACTTTCGGAAAATCATTTTGGCAGCTTTATGGATGATGTATTGGAGTAGGAAGAGACTAAAGACTTGAGGACAAACTTAGGAGAGAATTAAAACTGGTGATAAGTACTTCAAATGGAGTAGTGACTATGTGAGTGGAGAGAAGGTGATGACTACAAGAGATGTTTTGGAGAAAGAAATGACAATATTTGGCAAATGATTGTATAGGCAATGTGTGAATATGAGGTGTTAAGGGTGATACTTAGGTTATGAAACTGGATGATTAGAGGCATGGTGGTATCCTAAACAGAGATAGGTCAATTTGGAAGTGGCATAGATTTTGAGGAAACATAGTGAGTTCTATTTTAGACATGTTAAGTTTGAAATGCATACGGGATATCAGATTTGAAACATTCAATAAGAAATTAATGATGTGAGACAGGAATTTCAGAGAGATAATAGTGCTGTATGTGGATCTGGGCATCATCTAGATATAGATGCTATTTGAACTCATGGTAGATAATTAAATCACCAAGTGAAAGAGCAGAGCATGTCAAGCGAAGAGGGTCTAGAATTGAATTTTGAAAGACACCCTTCACAGTGGGGTGACATAGATGAAGAACCAGCAAAGGGCAATAAAAAAGGAGCAGTTAGACAGGTAGGAGAACTATGAGAAAGCTGTCATGAGAATCCAGAGATGACAGAGTAATCTAGGAGGTGATTTACAGTGTCAAGTGCTGCAGAGAGGTCAAAAAGGATGAGGACTGAGAAAATGCCTTTATATTTGGTAATCTCTGGATCATTGATAACTTTGGGGAGAGTAGTTTCAGTTGAAAATGTTGGTGGGCAGACTGCAAAGGGAATAGAAGAGAGTGCGAGGAAAGGAAATGGATGCATTGAGTGTAGACAATTATATCAAGGCATTTGGCTGAGGAAGGGAAAAGAGTCATGGGCTGATAATGGTGCCATGGGATTTTTGAGAGGAGAAGAAAAGGTTTGATACACCCTCTGTGGTGAATGAGATAGAGATTCCATTAGGGAGGATTAGAGAGAGTGTCTTGCTGCAGTGAGGACTCAGTTGAAGGTAAATACTCTAAATTTGTAGTGTATCCAGTCAGCATGGTTTTGTGACTTCGTCCAGCTCAGCGCAGCATCACTTTAGTAGGAGGGAAGGAGGCAGGTAGTTCCTAGTTGTATTGATTTTGTTTGTACAAAATTTTTTTCAATGTCATGTAATAGAAATTATTTATCTTTTGTGAATACCTCTACCCCCTCCTTGGTTAAGAATTTACCCCATAGTCATAACTGTAAAAAGTATCTGACCTGTTTTTCTTTTTTCTTTCTTTCTTTTTTTTTTATATGACTTGCTTAGAGATATCTTTATTGCAGTGGTCTGTAATTGAACCTGTATGCCCATATACAATTAAATCAAGGATCCCCAAATAAATTAAATAACAGCTCTATTAGAAATATGTATCTAACCTTTGGGGAAAAATTAACACATAACACATAAACACATAAAACATAACACATAAAAAATTAACATCATCACTATTATAGTAGACAATTTATCTTAACAAACCATACATGAGTAACGTGGAAATATGTTTAGCATGTTTGCACATGTATAACCTATATGATTTGTCTGCCATCTTGTGGAGGAGGGAGAAAAATTTGGAACTCAACATCTTACCTAATACTTCTGCCCACAAAATACATATGTACAAATGCATGCAAAAAACCCTTCAAGAATAATGAATTACAATACATGACAAAAAATTCAACTTTATGAGTCAGCAAATATGAAAATTTTATTTTTGGAATGTGTGGATGGATCTCATCCAGCACTTCTGCACACTGGTTTCCATAGCCTAGTTTGTGCAGAGATGTTTTCTGCTAGATCGATAGTGTTTTGGAAGGACTCTTCATTTGGTCAACTTTTTGACAGCCTGCAGCTCTTCAACAGGTTCCCACTTTTGCTTAATTGTGACAAGTTTTTGAGGCTGGGAAGGATTCACATTATTCCATGGTTCTGGATTGTTTCATCTGTCAACAATCACATTATATTTGAAAAGCAAATACACGGACAGGTAGACTGCTCCACATCCAGCAATACCCACAAATGTAATAAAAGGAATAAGTTCTTTCTTTTCCCTCATGAATTTTAAGACCTCCAAGATGACCATGATTTCTACTTTGGGGGTGGCAGGCAGTCTTTCGCCAGCAGAGAGGACTAGGAGATACTTGGGTGACTCGTGCTGAAGCTGAGAACTCTGACCTGTTTTTCTATAATTTTTTAATGACTGGACTTATTGAATTTGTTGTGATATATATTCTAAGATGTTAATTTAACTCTGATTTATGCAATCTGCTTTCCACTTTTCCCAGAAATTCTTGTCAATTCTTCCTCAGCTACTTTTTATTGGAGTTTATGAAACACTGGGTTATTGAATTAGATTGTTTGATTCTTCCTTGTCTAGTGTTTTTCCACAGATGTCTTCATATAGTGTAAACTAATACCAAATAGTTTTGATTATTACTACTTTATAATACAATTTGAGGTCTAGAAGTGCCATTTCCTCTTCATTTGTACCTTTTCATCTGGTTTCCAATGATATTCTAGATGTTCTATTTCTCCAAATGTATTTTGTAATTACTTTGCCTCTGTAAAATATTCCCTTGGTAGTTTGATTGGTACAGTATTAAAGGATAAAGAATAGACCCGTACTTTCATTAGACCTGTATATTTCATTGTAGGGAACTTTCAAACAAGGAAACTCCTTATAAAAATTCAGGACAGAATCTTTTGTACAACTTAGAGTGTGAGAGCTGCCTACAATACTGAGAGATTTAGTGATTTGCTCAAGGTCTTCAAGCTACTATGAATTAGAGATGAGTATTGGATTCAGGTTTCCCTGGCTCCCAGATCATTTCTCTGTCCACAATGCTACACTGCCTCTCTGTAAAGTGATTTAGGTAGCAATGCCATTTTTATTAGAGTGCACGATTACTGTTTAAGGTATCAAAATATGTACATATATATTTATGGTTTGTTATAGAGAATTGAGATATTTTACTAATCAGTACTACAGCTCTCCTGAAGCTTTTCTGACATTGAATCTGACCTGCGACATTTCTCCTATTTTGTGATGTATAATACCCTTTTGTGGACTTCTTTAGCAGATCTGTGACCTCACAGATATGGGTGCTCCTTCTAAGGGTGCAGATCTAGATGTATTCATGCCATCTCATCCTGTCATACTTTTGTTCATTCTTCTCCCATAAGTCATTCATAATGGGCCACCCAAAGACTGGGGGCCTTCCCCTACGTTTCTTGACATCACATGTGCACCAGTGTGGGCTCATTACACGACCAGCGAGATGCTTCTTTGATGACATCTTTCATGCCTCATTTTGTACTCAATTCATCATTGATAATATGCGCCTCCATTGCCCTTTGACAATTTTGATTCCTTGGAGACTATTATATTACCTAATTCATAATTCATACCCTGCATCGGCATCATCAGAATAGTAATATTAACAAGTATAGAATTTTGTTCAGAGAGAATTTTGGAATCACTGAAAACACTGCATAATTTCTCAAGTTCTATGCAGCAATTCTTTTGTGGTAGAAGAAAAAAATGTGTTTTACCTGTTTAACTTTAAAATAGTCGGTCTCTTTCAAAAATGAATCTGCATTACCTAATTTTTATGGCCAAACTTCTTTATTCTGTTTCTTATATTAAGTAGATGTTTGCAAAGCAAGCCATATTTATTTCACTTTTTTTTTAGTGAGGCAATTGGGGTTAAGTGACTTGCCCAGGGTCACACAGCTAGTATTTCACTTTTTTTTTTTTTGGCATATATCCAATAGCAAGAGGGATAGAGCCTGGACCTATGATTTTATCAGTATAAGGAACACCCAGATGAAGAGCTGCCTTCTCCCAATGTGGCTCAGCCTTTTCTCTACAACTTATAACCTTAGTGAGCTACCATCAACACTGAGAGGTTACTGAAAAGAGACTTTAAACCCAAGGTCCTATCACCATTATGTGTCAAATGAAGGATTGAAGTACAGAGAGGTTTTCCTGGCACCAAGACCAGTTCTCTTCACTACATTAAATTGCCTTTTTAAAAAAATCTCAATAGTATTTTATTTTTTCCAATTTCATGTAAAGATAGCTTTCAACATTTTTTATAATATTTTGAGTTCCAAATTTTCTCCCTCTCTCCCTTCCCTCCCCAAGACAGAAAGAAATATACAGGTTACATATGTGCAATAACATTAAACATATTTCTGCATTAGTCATGTTGTGAAAGAAGAATCATAACAAATGGGAAAAATCTCAAAAAAGAGAAAAAAAACCCCAAAGTAGAAATAATATGGTTCAATCTGCATTCAGATTCCACAGTTCTTTGCCTCTTGTTTAATAGACATATTTAGAGATTTTTATACGTGTACTATAAGTAGCCGAGATATTAGAATTTCATCTATGCAAATCACCAGCTCAAATTTATATCTTCAAGTGAGTTATTTGTCAGCAATGTTGTGTTCCACCCAAATGCACTTTTAAAGTTATGTCAGATTATGATACGTATCTAATCAGAGTCCAAAATTCATGTTGACTCTGAATCACGCCAATCTAGATGCAAGTCAACAAACAAAAACCCTCTTCAATTAGGAAGTTGGACCTGAAGAAAAAGACCGTAAGTAGACAAATATGATATTGTGTCAATTGAGCCCTTTTATGTAAAATTGATTTCATCCCCTCACTTCTCTATTTTGATATTATAATACCAGAACATGTCACATAGGAATATTTACGCTTTATAGTGGGAAAACTGTATGAACTTGGCTTTCATGTAATCTTAAAATAATTTAGGAAAGCTAAAAAATATATTTCAGCATTATCTGATTAGATGTGGATGGCTTAATTTCCTAAATATTATACGATATTGGTTAGATGAATTCTATCACTAGATAAAAGCTATGAATTAGAAGTGAACTGATTCTACTTGAGGGAAGGAAGGAAATGAACCACTATGTGCTAAGCACTGTGCTAAGTGCTTTGCAAATGTTATATCCTTACAACTCCAGAAGGTAAATGCTGTTATTATCCTCATTTAGTAGTTGAGGAAATGGAGGCAAAAAATGATTAAGTGACTAAGCCAGTGTAGCACAGCTAGTAAGTGTTGAGGCTGGATTTGAACTTAGGACTTCTTGACTCTCTGTCCACTGTTTTACCTAGCTGCCAATCTGAAAGAGAATTTTTGAAATTTAGGTTCTAGTCCTGCCACGGTACAGAATCTAATCAGTTTGTACACACCTTGCCCACTCAATTCAATTCAGCAAACATTAAGCAATTGCTATTTGTCTAATAAGGCAGTGAAGTGGCTCAATGGATAGAGTGCTGGTCCTGGAGTGAAGAAAACCTGAGTTCAAATCCACTGTCATACCCTTACTAGCTGTGTGACCCTGGGTAAGTTACAGCCTCTGTTTTCGTTAATTTACTGGAGAAGGAAATGGCAAACCACTCTTGTGTCTTTGTTAAGAAAACCCCATGGAGGAGCAGCTAGGTGGCGCAGTGGATAAAGCACCGGTCCTAGAGTCAGGAGGACCTGAGTTCAAATCCGACGTCAGACACTTGACACTTACTAGCTGTGTGACCCTAGGAAAGTCACTTAACCCCAATTGCCACACAAAAAAAAGGAAAAAAAAAACATCCATGGACAGTATTGGTATGCTATGGTCCATGGGGTAACAAAAACTCAGAAATGACTAAACTACATGTGCTTAATAACATTAATTAAGTGTTTAATTTATTAAGTACTATGCTATCAATCAATCCTTTACTTAATAACATAAGTTTGATGGAGATAATGAGGAAGTGTGTTATATGTGTGTGAGATGGTTTATATATGGAGAAGGGGTTGAAACTGGAGTTGAATTTGCTATGCTAAAAATAGCATATGACACTGTTAAACACCTCCTAGATAATATCCTCTTTCTTGACTTTGATAGTATTATAATTCTCTCCTGTTTCTCTTCCTACCTCTTTGTCTCTTTCTCTTCTGTTGTTTTATCTTCTTTCTGACACCAGTCCTTGCTACATGGGACCATATTCTTTCTCTTGTTAATCTTATCTACTCCCAGGGTTACAAGTATCAAATTTGTGCAGAAAATCTTGAAATCTCTATCTTCAGCACACATTGACTCTCTCCTCCTGGATACACTATTGTCTCCTTTCTGAGTTTTCATGACAATACTCTCTTTGCATTTCTCCAACCTGTCTGGTCTCAGTCTCCTTTTCTGGATCATCATCCATGTCCTACCCCTTAAATGTGGGTGTACATCTTGGCTCTTTACTCTCTACTTTCTCATTTAGTGACTTTATCTACTCCCATGGTTTAATTATGATCTCTATGAAGATGGCTCCTAGTTCTACATATCCAGCCATAGCCTTTCTTTTGAATTCCAGTCATATATCTCCACTGCCTGTTGGACCTTGTAGATTGATTTATTGAAAGCTTAAGTTAACATGTTTAAATCAGAGCTGATTTCTCTTTCTCCCCAAACCAACCTCTCTTCTGAATTACTCTATCTAGGGCATCACTATCTTTCCAGTCACCCATCTTTGAAACTTTAGACTAATTTTAAAATCTTCACACTCCCACGTCTAATCAGTTACTACATTTTGTTGATTCTTCCTCCACAACATCTCTTATATCTACCTGCTTCTGTCTTAAGTATTGCTCATTCTTTTCAAGCCTTGGTTGGGTCTTGAAGATATAAGCAGTCTTCTTGTCCTCAGTGATTTAAAGGATATGCATAGCTTTTAGTTATAGAAAATAGAATAGGGACAGACCCAGTGAATTGAGGCTGGCTTTTTGATCTATTCTAATAAACTAGTGTCAGCTGAACATAGTGGTTTTTTTCTTTTTAAATTCTTTAGTTGAGATTTTTTGTTTTTATGCCACCTTCATTTCCAAATATAAGCCTCTCCTCTCCCCTACCCAGAGAGCCATTCATTCCTTGTAACAAAGACCTTTAAAAAAGAGAAGAAAAAAAGCAATTCAGCAAAAGTAATCATACCAACCAAGCCTGGCAGTATATACAATATTGTGTACTATTAGTCCCCTATTTCTATAAATAAGAGGAGGTGCATTTTTTTCCCTTTTTTCTTTGGAGCCAAGCTTGATCATTATAATTACATAGCATCAGGTTTGTGCCTGTGTTTGAGTGTGTTTTTCATTTAAATTATAGTTATTATATATATTGCTTTTCAGATTTTACTTCACTTTGCATCAATTCAAATATGTCTTCCCATGCTTCTCTGTATTTTTTCCATATTGTTTCACATGGCTCAGTATTATATTACATCATATTCATGTACCACAATTTGTTTAGCTGTTTCCAACTGACCGGCATCTCCTTTGTTTCCAGTTCTTTGCTATGACAAAAAGTACTACTGTAAATATTTTATTTTGAAAAATCTTTGCCACTTTTCTGGGTGTGACTCAAATCCTCAGAGTATTTGAGGCTAAATAGTAGTTTAGTGGTTAAGTTGTCCATTGGAGAGGTAGAATACGCTTTAGCAAAATATGCATACTTATGCATCACTCTGTCATTCTATTTTTCTTTTTCTGCCCTAGGTTAATATGGGACACTAACCTCTAGTCTTAATTATTGTCCAGTTTCATTGCTAATTACTTTTAGTGTTAATATAGCTAGTTGTCCCATTTGTGTTGCAATCAGATAAGTCATAGAAAAATGAAAGGCTGATCTTTCCCTAATTCTTTCAGATCATAGTTCTAGGAGAGGGGAGTATGTTAACTCACAAAAGAATGTACATTGTTTTTCTAGGCTGTTTGGCCAACATCCAAAATATCAGGTCAAAAGATGTGAATTTAACCTGGTCAGGGAAATTTATACCATAATACAACAGTAAGAAAGACTGAAGTTAGAGAGATGATAATGAAGGATGCAAAATTAGCAACCACTAAAAGGATTAAAAACATCTTTCTCTGCTAAGAAAAATGATGTGCTTATTGAACTAAAATATTTCTTTCAAAGTGAATTAATTAAATGCAAGGAGAGAAAAGACAGTAGGTACTTAGAAATTAACATTCAGTGGCTCAGATGGTGATATTTAATTATTCCACTGTGTTACCCAGAGACTCCAAATCACAGCAAGTCGATAACAGCATGTATTTATAAATAATAAACTGTCAAACCAACTAGATTGTTTTTCCTGATTATCAAATTAGCATACCAATTGACTTATATGTTACATGCCATTTATGAAATCCACTAAATCACTTAATGTGGTGTATATTTAACACATGTAGGGTATGCGGAGCTGCTGTAGGGATTTTCTCCAATTGTCTGTCCTCTGTCTACTTATTTTTGAAAAATTGTTTCAGGGTGATTTGCATAATAGCTTGTTCAAATGGTTTGCAAAAATTGAATGCAAGGCCAAGTAGAAAATAATAGCAAATGACAAGGTGTTTTATTTGAACTAAATGGGCTGCCAGAGAAAATGATATTGATTCAATGTTATCTTTGATAGGTTGAACCTAATTTATTTGGAAGATAAACTAAATTGCATATTCATGTTACTTCCAGAGGGCTCTACAAATTGGTAGATGATGCTTTGTAACTTTAAAGGCAAAGAAATGGTACCTCAAAATTGTTCTAGAGAGTGACGAGATATGGAAAGACCATCCTAAAGCAATGTCAGGAGCAATGAGGTAAATCAATACATAATACAAAATAGTTCTTGGGGGATACTTTGTAGGTGGGATAAATCTGACACAATATTGCTGGCTGAGACTGCTGAGTGACATAAAATAAAATAAATCATCTTATTGCACAATGTGATGCCCAGCTCTAAAGGTCAGCACTTGGTTTTTGGTTTATATATCTGTAAACGGAAAGATGATAATCCCATTCCAATGATTCTGATAATTTAACCATGAAATATTGAAATCTGTTTATGGAAACTTAGTTTAAACTCTCACTGTTTCTCTCCCTTCCTGTCTGGCCACTCCTCAGTTTCTTTTGTTAGATCTTCATCCTGGCCACACCTACTAAATATAGTTGTCCTTCAAGGCTCTGTCCTGTGTTCCCTTCTCCCTCAACAGTATTTCATTTGATGATCTTAATCAATTATTATCTCTATGCAGATGACTCTCAGATCTATTTATTGAGCCCCAATCTCTCTGCTGACCTCTGGTTTCAGATCTCCAACTGCCTATTAGACATCTTGAACTAGACATCACATAGACATTTTAAACACAACTTGTCTAAAACTAAACCCATTAATTCAACATGACCAACTCAGCATGTCCAAAACTAAACTCATTATGTTTTTCCCCAAACTCTCCCCTCTTCCCCTTTTACTGTTGAGGGCACCACCATCCTCCTAGTCATGCAAGCTTGCAGTCTAGATGTCGCTAGACGCCTCACTCTCTCTCTCTCATTCCCCTATATCTAATATGTTGAAAAGTCCTGTTGATTTTACCTTCCTAATATCTCTTTATGTGCCCCCTTCTCTCCTCTGACACCACAACTTCTCGGGCACATGTCCTCATCATCTTGTGCCTGGATCACTACAGTAGCCTGGTTGGTCTCTCTGTCTCAAGTCTCTCCCCACTGCCATTCAACTATCAAAATGATGTCACTTGCTTATTCAATGACCTCCAGTGTCTTCCTACCATTTACAGGATCTATCTTTTAAAATCCTTAATAAACTGGCCCTCTCCTACATTTTCTTTTTTTGTTTTTGTTTTCGTTTTTGCAGGGCAATGGGGGTTAAGTGACTTGCCCAGGGTCACACAGCTAGTAAGTGTCAAGTGTCTAAGGCCGGATTTGAACTCAGGTCCTCCTGAATCCAGGGCCGGTGCTTTATCCACTGTGCCACCTAGCCACCCCCCCCATTTTCAGTTTTATTATCACTTACTCCCATCTACTTACTCTAGATCCAGTGACTTTTACCTCTTTGCTGTTCCATCCACAAGATACTTCATCTCCTGACTGTGTATTTTCACTGACTGTAATCTATGCCCAGGATTCTCTCCCTCCTCATCTCTGTCTCCCAGCTTTCTTCCTTGTCTTTTAGCTTCTCTGCCTTTGTTCAAATCTCAGTTATAATTTTACCTTCTACAAGAAGTTTTTCCTAGGCCTCCATGTTACTACTTTCCTTTTGAGATGATCTCCATTTTTGTTGGGGGGGGGTGAGGCAATTAGGGTTAAGTGACTTGCCCAGGGTCACACAGCTCATGTCAAGTATCTGAATCTGGATTTGAACTCAGGTCCTCTTGAATCCAGGACCAGTGCTTTAACCAATGTGCCACCTAGCTGCCCCAGATCTCCATTTTTTTCTGTATATAATCTTTGTATTTAGTTATCTGCATGCCATCTTCCCCCATTAGTTTACTCTCCTTGAGTGCAAGGATCATTTTTGCCTTTCTTTATATCCTTAACACTTAGCACAATGCCTGGTTAATATATGACAAAATTAGTGAATTATGCCTCTTTGATCTTTGAGATGGTTTGCATGTGACTTCCGGGTTCCCCTTTGCAATCTTATTTCCTGCTGTTACTGCTTTATATTGGCTACTTATCAACTTACTATACGAACTAGAAGGCAGGGGTGAAGGTGATCAAGAGACCAGAACAAGCTACATTTTTGGAGGGTGGGGCAATGAGGGTTAAGTGACTTGCCCAAGGTCACACAGCTATTAAGTGTTGTGTCTGAGGCTGGATTTGAACTCTGGTACTCCTGAATCCAGGGTCAGTGCTTTATCCACTGTGCCACCTAGCTTCCCCCTATAAGTTACATTTTTAACACATAAGTCATTACGTGACCACCCAATCATGAAAGTCAAAATGAGAAAAGGAAAAAAAAGAACATTCCTACATACACAGCAGAACATAAGAGACTATTCAGTATAAAACAAATCTCCATTTCAGGCTGTTTACTTATTTTTTGAAAACTTATATAATACATACTATATATTATTTTCAAAACTACCCAGCTTTTCTGTGCTTCCTTCTAAGTTTTCTTTTGCTTTCTGCTGTGTACTTTTTATTTTATTTTTTTCCTCCCTCCCTCCCCACCCTGCCTTAGAGAAGGCTACAATTATAAACATACACACATATGTATTACATATACACAAATATATATGTGTGTATAAATATGCATATACGACCATACTATGCATATTTCTATTTGTCGGTTCTTTCTCTGGAGGTGGATAGCATCTTCCTTCTTATGTCCAAGTCTTTCCAGGTTTTTCTGAATCAACCAGCCCACCATCATTTCTTTTCTTTTCTTTTTGCAGGGCAATGAGGGTTAAGTGACTTGCCCAGGGTCACACAGCTAGTAAGTGTCAAGTGTCTGAGGCTGGATTTGAACTCAGGTACACCTGAATCCAAGGTCGGTGCTTTATCCACTGTGCCACCTAGCTGCCTCCCATCATTTCTTATATCACAGTAGTATGCTACACCCCACAGAAGGAAGGAATACTGGGCCTGCTTTTAGGAGATGCGGGGTTGAATCTTGGCTTTGACCCATACTCTTAGAACAACCATGGGTTAAATCATACCACCTTTCTCAGCTTTCATTTTCTCAGGTATAATATGTAGTTTAATGGTATTGATACTACCTCTCTCACCAGCTTGTTCTGAGAAAAATACTTCATAAACCTTAAAGTTTAAGTTAAAAAGACACCCTTAGATGCACCTGTTTATCACCAGAAATGTGGGCTGGTTTACTATTGTTGTTTCTATTGCATAGACTAGCATTAAGAAGATAAATCCTTTTGAGGGTAGTAACACAACATCATAAAGCATTATTAGGTCTCATATCTCAGAGTAAAAACCTCTCCCAACAACTTGCAGTTGCTAAAGCATTATTATTAAAAGCCCCAGACGTGAACTTTGATTAGCTGAAACCATGAAAAGTTTGGAATTCTTTCTCTCTTTGGGTTCAATAAAAGGTTTGTATGTTGAGCCTCAGGGCAGGGCTATTGGTTCAGGGTCATTTCACTGTTATTAATGTATTCAGAATTGTTTCTTTTCTCACACTCACAGATCCGTAACATCTGCATCATGGGAAGCAGAAAGAACTGATATTGACTGAACACAGACTGAAGCATACTATTTTCATTTTATTTTCTTTCATTTCTTTCTTTTATTCAAATTTTCTTGTAAAAAAAATGCCTAATATGGTAATGTTTTACATAATTGCACATGTATAATCTATATCTGGTTGCTTACCGCCTGGGGTGGGGGAAGAGGGAGGGAAGGAAGGATAGAATTTGGAATTCAAAATTTTTGTTTTTATTTTTTGTTTTTGTTTTTTTGCAGGGCAATGAGTGTTAAGTGACTTGCCCAGGGTCACACAGCTAGTAAGTGTCAAGTGCCTGAGGCTGGATTTGAACTCAGGTCCTCCAGAATCTAGGGCTGGTGCTTTATCCACTGTGCCACCTAGCTGCCCCAGGAATTCAAAATTTTAAATAAAATTGTTTATTATTTAAAAAAACAAACTGCTCAAATGCCACCTTCTACATGAGGCCATTCCCAATTCCTCTATTTAAAATTTCATCTCCCTCAAAAACTGCCTTGTATGTTTGTTTGTTTTTTTAACAGGGCAACGAGGATTAAGTGACTTGCCCAGGGTCACACAGCTAGTAAAATGTCAAGTGTTTGAGGTCAGATTTGAACTCAGGTCCTCCTGAATCCAGGGCCAGTGCTTTATCTACTGCACCAGCTAGCTGCACCCTTGTATGTATTTTAAAATCTATTTTGTATTTATCTTTATAGTTGTTTGTTTTTCTTGGTAGACTTCCATGCAAGAGACTTGGCTTTATATCTCCCGTTCCTAACACAGTGCTTGGCACACAATAGTGGCTTAATAAATGTTTTTTTGAGGGGCAGCTAGGTGGCACAGTGGATAAACCACCGGCCCTGGATTCAGGTGGACCTGATTTCAAATCCGACCTCAGACACTTGACACTTACTAGCTGTGTGACCCTGGGCAAGTCACTTAACCCTCATTCCCCCCCCCCCCAAAAAAAAAAGAAAAGAAAAAAATACTTTTTGATTTATTCATTGGAGAACAATTACCAAAAAAGGCACAGGTTAAAAAGGCATCAAGGGCAACTAGGCACCAAGGGCATTTTGGTTTAGTGAAAATAGAAGGTTAGACAGAGAAACCTGAGTTCTAGTATCCAAGCACTAATTCTGCCACTGGGTGACTCTGGGCAGGTGACATAATCTATGCCTCAGTTTCATCTATAAAATGAAGAAGTTAGACAAAATTACTTCTAAGGTCCTTTCTAGATGAAGTACTCTATTTTATTATTTATTTCTAGAAAGTAAAATTGTTAAAGGAAGAGAATAAACATGTATTCATGTGTTTATTTGTTGCATCTTCCATTGTGGATACTAGGAGACCCTGCAGGAGTAGGTCAGCTGTAAATTTCCTAAGCTTATTGGGGCTTAGTCATATGTATAACTTGAGGAACTATTTCAGTATTTCCAGCCTCTTTTCCCCCTTCAACTACTATAACTTGGAAGTATATGCTACTTAAGAATCACAAGAGATAAATTCTCGAGATCTATTTAATTAGACCACTGGTTCTGATTTAGTTGAACCAAGAGAAAAATCTGGTTTCATTTCCTTTTTACTCTTCCAAATCTCTAATTTGTGGATGCTTTATGAGAAATCATCTTCAAGTTGTTCCTTCTAATGCCAATGATGAGAGGGTAAACAATTTTTTTTTTTGTTTTTTGGTGGGGCAATGAGGGTTAAGTGACTTGCCCAGGGTGACACAGCTAGTTAAGTGTCAAGTGTCTGAGGCTGGATTTGAACTCAGGTCCTCCTGAATCCAGGGCTGGTGCTTTGTCCACTGGGCCACCTAGCTACCCCGAGAGTAAACAATTTTTTAAAAATATGAAAGCTTTGTCTTTCTTTCCATTGCTGGTGATAGTATAGCAAATAGAGCTAGGCTAACTCTACTAGGATCATTGATTGCTTCCACCTTTTTTCCCCAGTATAACCTAGACTCTGTTACTATGTTTCTTGGCTCTTGTAGGTCAGCTTTTGCCTTATTTTGCTAGGACCCTCAAAGTCAAATCCTGAGCAGTTCCATTCCACATCCCCCTGTCCCTCCACTTCCCAATCTTCTTTATATTGATCTTTTCCTATTAGAATGTAAGTTCCTTGAGGATCTTGCTTGGTTGTAGCTATATTCTCAGTGTTTAGCATAGTGCTTAGAGCAAGACTAACTAAATATGTGCTCTCTCTCTCTCTCTCTCTCTCTCTCTCTCTCTCTCTCTCTCTCTCTCTCTCTCTCATTTTATCCATCCAGTCAACCATGCAACCATCTAGCGACTGAGTGTTAGTACCATTAACAGAAATGTCAGAGAAGAAGCTGATTTGTAGATGATGATGGTGGTAACAATAATAGCTTGCACTGGGGCAGCTAGGTGGTGCAGTGGATAAAGCACTGGCCCTGGATTCAGGAGGACCTGAGTTCAAATCCAGCCTCAAACACTTGACACTTACTAGCTGTGTGATCCTGGGCAAGTCACTTAACCCTCATTGCTCCACCAAAAAAAAAAATAATAGCTTACACTTATATGATACCTTGAGTCTTTCACAATGCTTTACATATATTATCTTATTTGATCCTAGTAATAACTTTGTTACTAACTTTATTTTATAGATGAGGAAAATGAAACTCAGAGAAGTTAAGTAACTTAGCCAGAGTAAAAGAGGTGGTTAGTGCCAGTGGTTGGATTAGAACATGTGATAAGTTTGATTTTGTACATTCTGAGTTTGAGTTGTCCCAAGACATACATTTGGAAATAACCAGCAGGCAACTGAAAATGTGCAACTGAGAGCTCAGGAGAGAAGTTGGCTTTGGAGCCAGGGGTTTAAGAGTAACCTATGTAGCTCTATTTAAAGCCAGAAGTAGATGATCATCTCAAGGGGGAAAAGTAGTGAAAGTAGTGAAAAGAGATAAAGGATCCAGGGACTTGATTAGCCCATACATTTGAGGAGCAGGATGAATGTTAGGAGTCAAAGGTGATTGAGAGGAAACTTTTAGAGAAGTGTGAGTAGAATAAGAATAGTGCATATCATAGAAGCCAAAGGAAAAGAAAGGTTCAAGAAGGAAGGGAAATTAAATAATGGAAAATGTTGCAGAAAGTTAAGGAGGACTGCGAAAAGTCTACTGGGCTATTGATCACTTTTGACTTTCAAGAAAGCAATTTCAGTAGAGGGTAGGAGGTTAAAGTTAGATTATAAAAGGTTTTAATAGTGAGGGGAGAATGGGGTAGAAACTGGGGACTACTCTTAAAAATTTTCATGTTGAAGTAGAGGAGAAAAATTGAATAATAGCTTGAAAGAATAGTGGGTTTGATTTCAGGGTATTGTGGTTTTGCTTGTTTTTGTAAGAGAATGGTCAGGAGCCAATGGGAGGGAGATATAGAACCTCCCCCCCTCCCAAGAGGGGGAATAATTGGAGGATTAAGGAACTTGGAGGAGGTAGGGATTGGTATCGATGGTGAAAAAGAGAAATTAGTTTGAGCATTTCTTCCTCAGAGGTGGGAGTGAAGGAAGGTCAGAGGGGGCTCATAAAGCTATGGAAAAATCTCCTTTCTGAGTCATTTAACCCTTCTGTTCCTTATCTCCAAATCCAGAAAAGTCTCACTGAGGTGTCATTATTCATGGATAGATGTAACATGGAATCTCACATGTGTTATTTATTCTACTTGCATGAGCTGAATTTAGAGTTTACATATTTTTAATGGGATTGGCATTTCTGCTAACATTGCTTATATTTCTGGAAGAACTTTCCTCTAAAATCATGATGATGAGGGCACTTTGACTGTGTTCAGAGGAACACAGTATTTTTCCAATAGATGAAGAATAAAAGTTTGAGTGTAATACAGATCAGGCTCTTTCTTTTCTGAAAGTCCTTGAGGAATAAATCCAAGATTGTCTGATAGAAAATTGTAGTGGCTTCTACCACATAATGACATAATTACCTTAAATATGCTTGTCTAGGTCGCAGAAGGAACAACCAGGTGTGTTTGTGTACGTGTAGAACAAGTGGGGCTGTGAAGAAGTTTTGTTCCTTGGGCACAGTAAGCAGCTGCTTAAGTCAAGGGATAATAAATTCATTGGTCAGAGTGGAAGAGTAAATGATTAGAGCACCTGATGGCAAATTGATCAATAAATTGATTATGTAAAGTAATGTAAGTGTAATGAAGATGGTCAGAAGTTAATTTCCTGTCTAGAAGTCCTTAATGGGGGGCATCTAGGTGATGCAGTGGATAAAGCACTGGCCCTGGATTCAGGAGGACCTGAGTTAAAATCTAGCCTCAGACACTTGATACTTAGCTGTGTGACCCATGGCAAGTCACTTAACTCTCATTGCCCGCCCCCCCCCCCAAAAGTGTCCTTAATGGTGGCTAAGATGCCATGGAAAACAGGCTATGAAAAGTTGGTGTTCCATTTAACCTCTAATTGAGATGATTGAATTAATTTAGAACTCACCCCATTACTTTGGGGTTAGGGTTTGGTTTTGTTTTGTTTTGTTTTGGTAGAAAGGAAAACATTGAGGAATGAACAGAACAGCCTTTATATGATCATCACAGTGGTGATTCTGTGGAATTCCTTAATAATGAACAAACAAAATGACTCTGTTTGCTTGATATTATGACTTCATGAAAACCTCACCATGAATTCTTCCTCTATTTTTCTTTATTTTGATTTTTCCAAAGATCTTTCTGAAGTTTCCATATCACCAGTGATTTCACCAGTGTGGGTATGTCTTTCACTGAGGCAGAGTATAATGTTTCCATGAGTCTTTGTAAGTTGTGGCAAAGATATACACACAAACACACACACATACATATGTATAATAATAAATCACAACACATACATATATGCATATGAACACACACATATACACATATAGATACATAGATGTCCATAGCTATATATATATGTATATACATTCACATATATGCATTTTACCTATTAGTTATCATTCTAATCACGAGCCACTTTGAACTTAAAAATCTCAAGTTGATCATCAGTCAACAATCCTTTCACTGCTGCTCAAACCTTTTTCAACTTTGTAGGACTTGCCAGAGCTAATTTGGAAAGCCTTCAAGAACCCAGGATAACTTCCATGCCATCATCAGACATTACAGTGTGATTATTGTGGTGGGGTCAGCTAGCGTTTATGAAGGAACTATTGATACCCAGCATTTAATTACTTGACATTTTGCTGTTCTACCAAACTTTGATTCTCTAGGCAGAAGTTCATTCCAGGTAATTACAAGTAGAGGACAAAGGATGTATATGTGATGTGCTGCTGGATAGGCAGATCACTAATTTAATCCATCAAGAGATTTATATCTTAGATAGGAGGTACTAGAGATGAACAATAACAAGTGGCACAGAAATGAATAGGAGGAGAAATTAACGAATCATATTTGGGAACTGGAAAGAGTTTTTCAATGATCCATCCTGTTCTTAGTTGCCAAAGCACATCTTTTTAATATCGGTTTACTCCTGGTGATGCTTAAAAGCTGCAAAACATGTGGCACCACAATCTCTATATAGTGCCTTGGGAATATGTCATCCTACCATGAACTTCTACGGTTGAAGAAAAGGCAGAAGCCCTTGTGTTAGAATCAACAAAAAGCCTCCTGTTGGTATTCTTCTGTCAAGGTCTCTCAGATTCTTGAATTCTCAGAACTCTCATCTTCCTAGCAGGAACTTGGCAGTCCCAGGAGTATACAGTCCCTTTATAACAGAGATTCTTTTTTGTTTGTTTTTTTGTTTTTTTGCAGGTAAATGAGGGTTAAGTGACTTTCCCAGGGTCACACAGCTAGTTAAGTGTCAAGTGGCTGAGGCCACATTTGAACTCAAGTCTTCCTGAATCCAGGGCTGGTGCTTTATGCACTGTGCCACCTAGCTGCCCCCATAACAGAGATTCTTAATCTGGGATCTGTGAACCTGTTTGTTTTTTTAAAGATATATTTTGGTTTTTTTTTAATGTTATTTTGATATACATTTTGTATTTCAATATAATTGGTTTCCTTTATAATTCTATGTATTATCTTATGCATTTGAAAAGATTATTCTGAGAAGGGCATCCTTAGGCTGCCAAAGAGATCCCTGAGGAAAAAAAGGTTAAGAATCTTTGTTTTAGAAGCAAAGGCAAGGCCCTCCAAGTCAACTAATGACTTTAGCCTTGGTCTTTTTTTTTTTTTGACTCCTCTTCCTGTTCAAGGGGTTTGAGTCACACTGTGAGAGACTGTACCCTACTTTATGGTATATGGCAAAGCTTCTTAAACTGTGGGTCGTGACCCCACATGGGTAACAACTGAATGTAGGAGTTGTAAAAAATTTGGTAACAGTAAAAGGTTATGTATGCCTTTTTTACATACCTATATACCTAAAGTTGTGTAAAAATTTCTCAAGCGAAAAGGGGTCATGAGTGGAAAAAGTTTAAGGAGCCTTGGTATATGACATTTCATATACCTCCCAACTTCTCACCTCCGAAGAATAGATTATAGGCTAGGTAATGATTATTTACTTATCAAATTTGCTACCAAAGAGACCTGAGTTTCAGAGTTTTTGAGTTTTCAAATCTTGTGTATTCTATTCTCCCAGGTGCAAGAGTGGGTAGGGAAAAGAAAAAGAGATATTACAAGTCCAAGGTCAAAGATCAGTATCTTCTTTACTTGCCTAACCACATTCCTGGCCTTTTCATACACAGATAAAGCAAGCCCAAGCCTCAGAGAGGTTCAGAGGCATACCTTTATATAAGAAAGAAAAAGTGTGGGTGACCCAGAGGACAAAGGAAAGATGTATGTTGGGCATAAATAGGCTTCAGTGTATTACCAATAACGACTCATTCAAAAGAAGACTGATTATAAACATCACCCAGGATATGTATGACTAGCAAAAGAGTTAGAACTGTCAGATAGTGGGAGCAAGAAGGCTCATACAAGTGTTGCATCTGATATCTACAAAATATTAAGTTCAAAAGGAAGTGTATTTGGTAGGTCCTCTGTAGAGAATCTGTGAAAAAACATGGGTACAAACCACGTGGACTACAAGGCATGGATTGGTTGGGATCTGTACCAGTGAAGATCATAGATCCATTGAAGCATTAGACTGCCTGATGTTGTGTATTTTAAAATAGAGCATTTTCCAGAATCTGATGCACACACATATATACACACACATCTATGTATCTATGTATCTATTATCTATCATCTATCTATGTACATATCTATCATTCATCTATGTATGTATGTATGTATGTGTGTACCTAGAGAGATCTCTTCTTTATCTGCCATTGCTGACAGTCTCTATGATACAGGGAGCAGGGCCACCATAGTTCCTTGTCTGATAAAAGTGACCAACATTGCTTGGTTGACTCAGCTATTTTGCAGGAAATTATGAAACTGTGACTCAGCTACTAAAGGATAATAATAATATTAACATTTATATAGTGCTTTATGGCTTACAAAGCACCATCCCCCAACAACCCTGTAAGATACTAACTTGTACAGGTATTATTTATTATCCCCATTTGTCAGACAAGCAAAGTAAGAGAGAGTTTAAATGGCTTGTTCAGTCACTTAAACTCTGCTAGTATCAGAACCAAGACCTGAACCACATAATAAAGAGGAGCTACTTCTGTCTATTTCATAATGGTTTTTGCCAGTCTGTTGAAACCTATGGGCTCCTTCTTGGAATAACATTTTTAAATGAATGAAATATGTAGGATTACAAAAGAGACCAGTGATACATGGTTGTCCCAAAAGTCTTATTGCAGTTTAAAAGTATTAAAGCTTAAAGCTGCACTAAGACTTCTGGAACACATTGTATAAAAATGCAGTTATGAATATATTAAAACAAAATGTTTGTGGACACCAAGTGAAGAACCCTTGATTTCCAGAACTTTTTTTAAAAATTGTAACACTTTTAATATCCTCTTTGATAGTGACTAGTTAGAGTTAATCATACTTGCCAACAGATGGGAACTGAAACTCATTTCCTACTTTTAATGTGTCTGATTTCTCATGCTGGCCCACATAGAGATGACATTTCTAATATGTTTTACTATTTACTACTAATGACCATAGGAGACGTCATTGGCTCCCTCTTACCTGTAGGATGAAATGGACTTCTCAGTCTAGCATTTAAAGTCTTCCACTGGTCTAACTCCTGCCTACTTTTCAAGTTTTATTTAATATAATTTTTTTCATGAATTCTATGTTCCTGTCAAACTGGACTATTAGCTATTTCCTGAACATGAAATTCTATCTCCTGTCCCCATGCATGTGCACAAGCTGTCCCCATGCCTGAAATATATTCCCATCTTAGCACTGTTTCTGAGTCCTTTTCTTTCAAGATACAGTTCATGACACCTTTTCTTATGTAAGTGTTCTCTATCTCTGAACTCCCTTTGATAAGATTTTCATTTCAGCACTATATGTTTATCCACCAGGTGGCATTAGTGAGAAGATCTGGCTGAGCTTGTCTACCCTCTACTGAGCTGGAACAGCAGAGCAATATTCATACAAGTCACTCACTCCCTTCAGATTCTTTTCCAGCCTAGTTCAAGCTTTCAGAACAATGGGAAAAGGTAGGTGCTGCGCTAGAACTTATGTACTCCCTTTCGCTGGGCTCACACGTGCTAGAGATACTGGGTCTCAATGATTGGTCCCTTGCTCTCCCAAATAAACTATCATTTCATGCTTAGACCCTTGAATGGTGAGTCATAAAATCTCTCTCTGGTGGTGATAACTTGGGTTGACTAGGGACAAACCCAGTTCTGGAAATCTGCTTCCCTCCTGGGGTTTTGACTTCTCACAGTTCCCAGTCTCACTGCTAGCATTTAAATAAGCAGAGTTTTTGAAGATTGGAGTGGTTATCCAGATGTTTTTTTATATAGACACATACATATTGGGGAACAATACTTAAGGCTTATAGTTTACAGAAATGGCAGTTTTCAAAGTAGCCCTGGTTTGCTGCCAAAATGGGGGAGACATGAGGAAAGGGAGTAAAGTAGTTGAGCTTCCTTTCCATCCAGTTCTCAGTTAAGGAATATGTAAAGAAAGGATATAATTGGGACAGCTAGCATATGAGAGTTTCTATCCTGGGAAAACACAAGGGAAAGGCAATGCAAAACAGACTCACCATAGTCCCTGTTATTGCATCCTTTGCATCTCAGACACTGGCCAGTCCTAGAAAGAGTGATACCTGATATTGCTATAACGATGGGAATGACACCACCTGCTGGAGACACTGTAGAAAAGCTCGGGGTCAAGGTCAAGGTCCTTAGCGGCAGGAAGTGACGTTTGCTTATGGGTACTATCTATCAAGGCTACCAGCCAATCAACTTGAGGAGGACACAAAGTAGGAAGCAGATGGGGGGGATGGGGGGGGTGTTGTCTTTTGGTTCCTGACCTCACCATGGTGGGTCAGATGATGGGGTCTCTTACAAATAGTTAGATTTTTTACCTTTCTCTCTGATCCGAATGCTCTGTAATAAATACTTAAACACTTAAATACTCTTGCTAAAGCTTATAATTTATTGGCGACCACTCATTAGATTTTAGATGGTATAGCTAGAATTTTAGCCCCTTACATTGCTAAGCTCTATGCATAATAATACATAGGCATATACAAGAGCATTTTAGGCTCTTGTTAATACCTTGTACTGGCTCCAAACTTCTGCCATTCTCCAGCCATTGGCCAAATTACTATCTCTTTTCTTCCCTCCTTGCTTCTCCATCTCTTCCTTGTTTGCTGTTTTTTCCCCCCTACCTATCAATCTCTGTTCAAGTTCAGAGTCAAACAGCAGTACTTTGAGAAGCTTGTGTCTGAAACTCCTCGGAGCTTAGAGAGCACTGAAAAAGGGACTGACCTGATCAAAGGTGCTGCTGCTTCCTTATTTCATTTCCAAACCCTTTACTGAAGAGCTTCAAAAAGGTGTGTTCCATTCTTCCCTGGAGTTGTATAACATTTTCCAGTCCTTACTGAAATCAGAAGTGGTAGACCCAATACCTGTAGAGAGACAACCCAAGCAGCAAAGTAAACATTCAGAACTTAAAAGAACAGTGGTGATTTTCCCAGTGCCTCAGGCAATCATTCTCAAGGGGGTATTCACAGCCAATGTACGTGGCACACTTTAAAAATAATTAGTTCATTTTAAGCCTGGGGGAAATATAATGGTCCCCAAAGTCTACCTAATCCCCTCCTTTTTGGTTTTAGAGAGTGGATTTTAAGCAGCTATGAGTTTACTCACAATTTCTCTGAGTCCACAGTTAGGAAAACTACTCACATTTAAGCAGAAATTGAATTTTCTGCCTAACTTTTGCATTTATATCTATCTTGAATTTACCCTTGGCCTTTTTATAGTCGGGGTATTTTCATTTTGCTGAAAATGTTTGGGTAACGAAACAGCAGATTATATTATAATGTTTACGGCCAGATAGGCACTAGGAAGAAAAATTGGGGTAAGAGATGACCTTTTCTTACCACTATCTGGGCCTTCTGTTCTGAGATACATGTAGAGCTGATGACTTTTCCTTTTTATCTCCCTTGTCTCACATAATTCAGTCCAATCTTTGCTCCTTAAAAGTGTTCTGGAAAGCAACAAACTCAATTTCTGGAATCCCTCCTTGTTCTAGCTATTCTAGCTACAGGCTTCTTCAAGGGACGCAGAAGGTATGATAAAATTTCCCAACCGTTTGGAATTGACCTCTTGTCTGGCATTATTCATCCAATGACTTTCAAAGACTTTTCATACTTAATTTAAGGTCTTTTGATTAATTGATTAAGAGACTTCTTACCTAATTAACATATCAGAGTTAAAAATAAGACAATTTCCAAGCCACAGTAAATATATATGTATATATACATCATAGTACATACAATAGGCATAGTGCAAAGTATCACTTAGCATGTTTCTTTAAGTGACTACCTGTCTAAACTAAATGTAGGGTATGTTAAATGTTCATATAGCAATATACATAAAACACAAGTAAATAGGTATAATAGTGAAAAATACAAACCAGCAGTAGAACTATAAACAAAGCATGTTTAAGCATGATTGTATACTGGGGCAGCTAGGTGGAGCGGTGGATAGATAGAGCACCGGCCCTGGATTCAGGAGGACCTGAGTTCAAATCCGGTCTCAGATACTTAACACTTACTATCTGTGTGACCCTGGGCAAGTCACTTAACCCCAATTACCTCACCAAAAAAAAAAAAAGGAATGATTATATACTCAAAGAATACAATGCATAATGAATAGACAAAAGTAGCTATGGTACTTATATAACAGTATCAAATAGATGTAACAACAAAATCATAAGACAGGAATATAATCAAGGGCATGCAGCAATTAACACGTGTACAATAAACATGATAAACAAAGCACACAAATACACGAGTAAACAATAATATTATCACAAAAAAACCCCAAACAACAAAAAAACCCCACAATAATATTATCTTTGGCTATGTGTAATCACTTCAATTTCCTTTTGAACTGATTATTTATTTATTTTTAATTGATTGTTAACTTATGAAATTATAAAATAGAGATAGTCACACCCAGTTCTTTGGGTAATTTCTGGGGAAAACCACAATTGGCAATAGGAAACGGGATGGCAATCACACTTTAAAATCCTTAACAGTCATAAGGGCAAACAGTGCAGGAAATACAGAAATAAACAAGTGATGAAAAGTGGGGATACAGAGGCAGACCACAACATGGGGTCAGGGAATTAGAATGGTGAAGTAAGGTAGGCAGCGGTGGGGAAAAGGATGGGGAGGCAGAGAAGCAGAGACTATCTCTCACAATAACTATGGATTAGCATTGGAAGCACTGGGCAGCATGGACCCCATATAGAGGGAAGAGTTCTCTAAGAGGGAGTTTGAAATTATATTTTCGTAGGATTTTTAAAGAGAAATAGACCAACTCCTATCTGTGTCACCTTGTGATGAGTTCGTTAACATATCCAAATCACCTCAAAATTATCAGTCAAACTTCAAAGCTACATTTCAAAGTTTTTGACACCCTTTTGATGCTTTGCTGGTCTGGAACTGTAGAAGTCTGGATTTTGTCTGGAATTTACATATCATAGGATCAGAAACCTTCACAGCAATGCCTAGATGGCTTCCCTTGATTCAGCACGTTTTCAGAATATAAATTTTGGTTAATATATGATACCATTTCTAAATTATGCTACTTTGATCTCTGGGATGGTTTGTATGTGATTTCCATGATTTCCTTTTGAAATCTTCCTTCCTAAAATGTTATTCACCTCAGAGAAACAGATGATGAGTGGAAATAAGCACAGTATGGTCTTACATACGTGTATATGTGTATATGTATATATATATGTATCTGTGTATGTATATAGATATCTATATGTGTATATACACACACACACATACATCTTCACACTTAATTGCAGCCTTCTTTAGGGTGGGGAGGAGGGAAGGGGAAAACAATAAAGTTAAAAGTACACAGCAGCAGGGGGCAACTAGGTGGTGCAGTAGATAAAGCACTGGCCCTGGATTCAGGAGGACCTGAGTTCAAATCCGGCCTCAGACAGGACACTTACTAGCTGTATGACCTTGGGCAAGTCACTTAACCCTCATTGCCCCACCAAAAAAAAAAATAAATAAAATTTAAAAAGTACACAGCAGCAGGTATAGCTAGGTGGCACAGTGGATAAAGCACGGGCTCTGGATTCAGGAGGACCTAAGTTCAAATCTGGCCTCAAACACTTGAAACTAGCTGTGTGACCCTGGGCAAGTCACTTAATCCTCATTGCCCCCTCCCCCCAAAAAAAGTACACAGCAGAGAAAAAAGTCAACAAGGAAGCAAAGAAAATTGGGCAGATTTGAGAACAATGTGTAGTATTTATTATATAGGTTTTCTTGAAATGGAAATTTATTGTTTTATATTGAATCCTTTCCTATGTTCTGCTGTCTGCATGGCAATGTTTTCTTTTCTTTTCTCATTTTGTATTTAAGTTTAAAATTTAAAAAAAAATTACCAAAAAAATAAGATTGGAAGAATAAAAAAAAATTAAAAATAACAACAACAAAAAAGAAATCTTCCTTCCTGCTATTGTCCCTTTATACTAGCTATTTACAAACTTACTATACTGACCAGAAAGGGATGTGGTCATCAGGGAGACCAGAACAAGATATAGTTTTAGCACACATGCAACATCACGTTAATTTTTAATTACTTATTGAATAGCATGTAGTTCTCTGATGATCTGCTGACCTATTTGCCCTTATATCTGAGCTAGTTGATGGTATATGCTGATGATACTTCTCATCAGAACTATAGACCTAAAGTTCTAAATTTGCATTTGTGGAGGGTCTAGCTTGGCTGAGTATTACTGCACTCTGTGGAATGTCTCTGTACCCCAGAAGTTTCTATGACTGAAATTCTAGGCACTAAAGATGTTGTCCAGCCATCATTATCAGGGATAAAAAGTGTTGCACAGTGGGTAGAGAACTGATCTCAGAATCAAGAAGACTTGATTTCAAGTCCTATTTGGACACATAGTGGCTATGTTCTGCAAGAAACCTTTCCTGTCCTCCTTAATGTTAGTGCCTTCTCTCTGAAATTATTTCCAATTTATCTTGTCTTTATATTGTTTGGATATAGTTTTTTTGGGATAATATCCCCTCCAACATTAGATTGTAGGCTCCTAGAGAGCAGGAACTGTTTTTGTCTTTCTTTGAATCCACAAGCTTAGCACAGCACTTGGTATGTGGTAGGCACTTAATAAATAGATGCTGACTTGAATTGACCTTTACTTGCAGCACTCCAAGCAACTTTCTAAGATGATCAACTGCAAAAACAGTTGCTGACCTGCATTGAATTAACAATGAATTTCCTTGTTGAGACTTCCCCATACCAGTAAAATCATGTGTTGATCAAAAATAAAAATAGAAATTATATTCATGTAATAATAATTAATGATGATAACTGTTATATTCAAGATCAAGAAGGTAAGGGCAGGAATTTTGAAAATTAGGTGAACAATTTGAAGAGTGGAAATTTTCTACAATTTTTGAGACTGTCTAGATGATCACTTATGGATTTTCTTTGTAATTAATGACATACCACCTCTAAGTCCCATGTTTATATGGACTAGGTCTGATTTTTGGGACTACCTCCTAAATATCATTCTCTTTGTCTTATCTGGAAAACACCCAGGATGTCCCATGGGGAAGTTTCAGTATATTCTGAAATCTAAGTCTCTACAGATTCCCCCAGGGTCTTGAAATTCTTAAGATTCATAGGTTTGGATGCAGATTAGAAAGGAAACTAACTTTACCTTATTAGTAGGGAAACCCTATGATATTCTGATGAGTTTTTCTTTCCTTAGGAATACGTGTAGTCCTCTAGACCCAAAGTACTAGACTGTGGTTTGAACTCTCCTTTGATAAGGAATGGAATTTTGGCTGCTAAAGAGACAATACCTTAACTTTCTATTGAGTTCCACTTTTACCCTGAAGGTTTCACAATGACATCCAGATTTATGGTACTATTCTGTGGGCTTGGAGTTGATTGTTTCAGAAGAGAAATGAATGTGTCATTACTTGAGAAACAGCCCCATTCCCATCAGACCAACAACCTTTAAATAATTTATAATATGGGAGATGATAGAGTGTATGTTCCTTTCTTCTCCATATTATGATTTTAGTCCCTTGTCACTCATAAACTCTGGTTAATTGTGAAGTCTAACCAAAGGGAGGGCTGTTGAAGAAATGTCCCTTTTTAAAAAAATAGAACTCCAGATTCCCAAATCCTTGAAATATGCTTATGAGGCAAACCCTAAAATGGGTTCTACCTTGCAAATTCTCCTTCCTTACTAGAAGGGTAGATTGATTTCAGGATCGTGCTTTCTAGAAAAGTCTGGGGTTGAGAAACTCTTGTGTTATGAGGGTAACATTTATTCCATGTAGGTTCTATTGTTTTTCCTTAAAAGGTAACAAAACTATCCTTGAGACTTAGTTGATCCAGTAAGGATGAAAGCATCTATATAGTTTCCTGGGTGCCTAAGAGCACAGACAGGAGGTCACCTCATTCCATGAGTGCAACTTTTAACTGGTAGATCATCATGGCAAGATCAGTTCACCCAAATGAATTCAATGCTATATCCTTCTTATGCATTCTTTCCATTCTGTGATTAAGTTAACTTCTTAATTAACAACTTCAAAAGTCAGGATTTTTTTATGCTAAATTCAAGGTCTTTGTTTTTACTTAGTCATGGGGGAACCTGTAAACATATCTTTAATTTACTAGTAAAAGTTATTGTGGTCATCCATAAAACCACAGTAACCTTTTCAGTTTGCAGGAGATGACTTCTAACAATAATCCTGGACCAATTCCCATGGTCTTTAAGACACATGCCAACAAAGATGGGAAAGGCTATCTTGGGGATTTGAGGTATGTGGGAAGCAGATAGTTTATTCATTCTTGAACTTTTAGGGCTTCACTCCTTGGGAAATTCCTTTTTGTGGATTTGGCAATGGGCTGCCCTGTTCATATCCAGGATAACTAATAGTTCAGAGTTATTTAGCCCAGAGTAACAAAGACATGTATCAAGCCCTCCTAGGAAAGAGAAATTGTATCTGAATACTTCATCAGCACAATTAATTCCTAACAAAAAAAGGTAGCAAGGATATATTTCCTGGTCTATTATTTACTATTCCACTTCATTGTTTTATTTTATTTTATGAAAACTGGGTCTCCTTATCTCCTCTAGGCTGGAAATTCAGAGGCAGCTAAGTGCCGCAAGTACCCCAAGGATTTGGGCAATCTCATCTATCAGCAATGTCCTTCACAAGGACTGGACCTTGAATGAGGAAACAAAAGGGGAAAAAACACCTCTCCAAATATCCCAATATTAATTGGCTAATGATATGAGAAAAATAATCATTTCTCTCAAAACACAACATATCTCAATTTATTGCATTAATACTGAAAATTATCTGGATTGTGAAAGTGTAACAATAAAGCAACAGGATTAGATTTATGCATGTTGTGTGGAGCCAAAACCATTAGTTTAAGTTGCACTTTGTAAAAGCCCAGTTTTATTTCCATATTGTGAAGTTATGAGAGAGAGAATCTAAAACAATATTAATATACTAAATAATAAAGCATTTATTAAGTCCTTACTAAGGACTAATCCCTGTCCTTCAGGTTCTAATTCCTGGCTCCTATCTCCAAGTAAGTCATCATGTCCTTGAAGCTTTCTAGGAGTGGAGTAGTGATAGGAAATGACTCACCATCAAAAGGTTACTGAAATCATTTCTATGATTCCAAGTTTTAAAATGAGTAAATATCACGAGCATTTTATTTATTTATTTATTATCATCTAACAGGTCAACAAATCCATAAACATTTATCAAGTGCTTACTTTGTGCCAGACAATGTGCTAACTGCTGGTGACACAAATCTAAGCAAAAAGGCAATCCTTGCCCTCAAGGAGCTTACATTTTAATGAGACAAGACAACATGTAAAAGGAAGCTGAAAAGTTGGGCAAGATTGGTGAGGGGGAGAAGATACCTATATGGGGGCATGGTAGAGAAAGTCTAGAGAGTCAGGAATGGAATCTGAAGACATGCTTGGCCTTGGCAGTTCCCTTAAAATGGAGGTCCAACCAATCAGAGGAAAGGGTTACAGGGGCAGAGGTTATTTCCAAAGTGGGAAGTCTAGGGACGAAGTGAAATTCCACTGTAAGAAAGTTTCTTTGGTATGGTAAAGAAAATCTGGGAAGTCAGGAGTGGAACCCCTGGGCAGGTCTTTCAGAAGCTTTCCAAAACAAAAACAAAATGAGAACCCTAGTTTTAACAGTCTGGAACAAGACTTTGCTACTAAGCAAGCAACGTTGTCTTCATGTACTTTGTCCGGCATCTTGTACACAAAGTACACGATCAGTATAAAGTAGAATTATAGCCAATTAGTAATTTTATATCTGTCTGTCTATATCTATCTTTCATCTATCTATCTATCTATCTATCTATCTATCTATCTATCTATCTATCTATCTATCTATCTATCTATCTATCCATCCATCCATCCATCCATCCATCCATCCATCCATCCATCCATCCATCCATCCATCTATCCATCTATCTATCTATCTATCTATCTATCTATCTATCTATCTATCTATCTATCTATCTATCTATCTATCTATCTATCTATCTATCTATCTATCTACCTCTCTGTCTGTCTATCTATCTATCTCAAGGTACCCTTCAGTGGGGTGCCATCATCAATATTTTTCATCTTAATGAAACATAGTGTGCTTAAACTTCAGTAAGAAACTAAAAGCAGATTTCAAACAGTTGACTGAGCTAATTTTTAAAAATTGAAAAGGCCTAGAAGAGTGATTTATGAGGGCTTTCTATCACCTTAGCAAATGTTACCAAATCGAATTTCGATTTCTGGTGCATTTCATAATGGTTTATATGAGCCACACTTCTATTCATATACAAAGTAAGCATTCATTTTGATGGCAACCACTGTCAAGAAGGAATATTTTAATGACTGGGGGCATTTATATTCATAACCAGAATATTAAGTTCCCACTGTGGCATAATTAAAGTGAAAAGTTATGCTCCCTGGCTTATAATAATCTAAATTGTCCAACATAATTGAGACAGATATATTGCACAGTAGTTCCCTTTCCTGCAATGCAGAAGTTAATGTCTCCCCTTTCTATCCCTCATGCTTAAATGTGAACACATTTACAAAAGATTCGTTATAATAATAATTTAAAAAAGAAACTGATTAAGCTTGGTGAAAAAGGCAGTTAGGATTAAATAGAGAGAAGCTCTGACTCCAGAGTTGGAGTCAGAGACACATTGTACCATCCCACATGTAGAAATTATGTATATTATTAAAATGAAAACAAAGACTTTGGAATGGTAATATAATTACATGTCTTTGGGTGAGAAAGTTTAAATGGTTTTTAGTTGAGGAGGGAGAAAGTTTGAAAACTACATGATTGAGATAGAGATTGGGAGATGTAGTTGTGGAATTACTATATTCTTTCTTTGGGGAGGTGGGGTGACAAGGGAATTAGTATGGTATTCCTTGATCAATTTAGCAGCAGCACTGTTCAGACTTTCAGTTGTGTCTGATTCTTTGGGACCCCCTTCTATTTTTTCCTATCACTCAAAGTCTGTCTAAGTTCATGTTCATTGTTTCCATGACACTATATATCCATCTCATCCTTTGCCATTCCCTCTTCCTTTTTCAATCTTTCCCAACATCAGGGACTCCTTGTTGTCCAAGGGACTCTCAAAAGTTTTCTTCAGCACCAGAATTCAAATGTGTTGATTCTGTGCTCAGCTTTTGTTATAGTCCATCTGCCCCAGACAAAATGTGTATCATTGCTATTACACTTCCTATTCTGAACCTTTTCTTTGTCTTTTAAGTTTCCTCTCATATGCCCATTGCTTTCCTGCTAATTCTTGACTTCCTAGCAATGGAAAATCCCAATCAGTCTCAGTCTTCATGGACTACCTTCAGCTTGCTTTATCCCTGATCATGATTTATCTTTTCTGTGTCTTATTCTTTCAGGCACTCTTAGACTTATGAGCTTATTTCATAAACAAATCAGGCTGAGTGATCATTACACTAATCAGTGTCATTTCTTCCAAATAATATGCACAATGGCTAAGAAAGCAATAAGCAGATGGAAAGACCAGCATGAAGTGAAACCAGAAGTACAAATGACAAAGGAGTCTCCCAGGCAGTTTAGGCTTTGGGGGATGTAGTATGGTAGAATAATAATTGTCATTTTAGGAAATCAGATAGGCCACGTGTTCATTAGTTGATGTACCTTCCCTATGAAGGCAATCAAATGACACAGCAGAAGCCAATGGAAGTAATTTCCTGATGCTGATGATCAGATGAATCTTTGGGCTTCCTGATCTAGCCATGTTGTTAGAGCAAGTTACTACAGCACAGAAACTGAAAATTTATCATGGGAAGATAATGCAAGGCTTGAAGATCCCCAGGGTCTGTGATATCCTATATCTATAACTTGGTTTGTATAACTGTGGAATGGTAATAGGAACCGCAAAGGAAAGAGAAGGCAGAAGAATTCAGACATTATGATGAGGAAAAGGAAAGGAAGCTAGAGAAAGTTGATATAGAATGAGTCATGAAAGAAGGGATCTTCAGACCCCTCTGTGCATAGTAATCTAAGAAGTCTGTTCTGTATTAGTCTATATGTAAATTTGTAAAACATATGGGTTTCTATCCTACATGATGTCACCCTAGGAAGTACCCGTGTATTCCTGGGAGAAAGGAGACCCTTTTGTGTGGTACTTTACTGGTCTGTGTTTGGCTGTAGTCAGAGGGAAGGAACCTGAAACTGGCCTTGATCCAATAAAATAGCTTGGGAGACAATCGAAAATGAACTGTGGCTGTTCAAGCTTGGGTCTGAGAGAATGTCTTTGAGGTGCTCTCTATCTCCAATTTGTTTATTTATTATTATTATTATTATTATTTTTTGCAGGGCAATGAGGGGTAAGTGACTTGCCCAGGGTCACACAGCTAGTAAGTGTCAAATGTCTGAGGTCAGATTTGTACTCAGGTCCTCCAGAACCCAGGGCCAGCACTTTATCCACTGCGCCACCTAGCTGTCCCCTCTATCTCCAATTTGAAAGGACTATACCTAGGGAAGAAAGAGTTGCAATTCAACGTATTTGCATTTTATGAAGCGTCTTCATTGCCTTCACCCCAAAGGGTGACTAGTGATGGCCCTTTTTATAGGCGTCAGGGGGAAGTTCTGGGTTGCTATATTTGGTCAGAAGGCTGTTTAAGTGCCTCTTATATCATATTGCATTGAGCAGCTGCCTATTTCATGTGCTTTTAGGGTCACCCATGAAATCCTGTGTTTGATTAGATTTGATTCATAATGCTATTGTTGGAGGAAAAGACAAATGCTTGTGTGACAGGCCCACGGTGCCATCCTGAGGTCTTTTTGCACGTTGTATTGGTTTGGCTGCAGTGATGAGAGGCAGCATGAATTGGATGATGGCACTAAATCTCTTGTCAGTACATCTGAGGCTGAATTCTGGCCCTGCTATTTATTTCCTGATTTGGGGCAAGTTATTCTACCTCAGTTTCCTTTTCTATAAAATGAGGGAGTTCTGGTTTCTTCTAGCTCTAAACCCTTCCATCCTCTGTCTCTATCTTGGTTTGCATAACTATGCAATGATTTGTTGTCATTGTTCTGTCATTTTTCAGTCTTGTCTGATTCTTCACGACCCCATTTGGAGTTTTCTTGGCAGAGATACTGGAAGGGTTTGTCATTTCCTTTTCTAACTCTTCTACAAATGAGGAAACTGAGGCAAACAGAGTTAAGGGACATAGCTACTAAGTGTCTGAGGCAAGATTTGAACTCAGAAAGACCAATCTTCCTGACTCTAGACCTGGCGCTTCAACCACGGCACCATTTAACTGCCCAGTTGGAGATGGTGATAGGAACTTGCAAAAGAGAAGAAAGGAAAAGGAATTCAGACATTTTGATGAAGGAAGGAAAAAGAAGCTGGAGACAGGGAGGGATAGGTCATGAAGGAGTTTGATTGCTTAGAAGATGGGGAGAGCAGTTCAGAGGATTAAAAAAAGGGGCAGTCAAGAAGATTGATTATTAATGTGGAAGAAAGTACATCTGTAAGCAGTTCTCTCTGACTAGCACCACTGCCAATTTTACAGAATGTCTGACCTAAGAAAGAACCTAGCTACTAGACCCATAGTCGATATGAAATGAAGAAAAATATGGAGATATGGAAAATTCATTTGAAACTAAGAACCATTCATACAAAAACACCACCTGAATTTTTGAGTGGTTTGGACCAAAGAATAAGACTAGTAGAATTAGGCATTATAATGAAGCCCAGCTTCTTCCTGTAGATTATCCTGGAAATACTTTATAGACAATAATGTAAAATGTCTCAGGGAAGCAGAGTGGGCTGGGATAGGGAGGACAGAGGGATATGGGAGAAAATTCAGGCAGTTCAAAAACAAATATCAATAAAGTAAAAAATAATGTAAAAATATAAGATTTTGAGAAAAGGGATAGTCTCATTTTTTGTGTCTCTGGAATACTTCATAGTGCTTGGAATATAGTAAATACTTAATAAATGCTTGTTGAATGAATGAATGAATGCCACTTTTAGCTGAAATTGAATTTATTCAGGCAAATGAAATAGTGGAATCTTGGTAGGATTTTTATAAAAATAGATTCTTGTGAACCTTATTGTTTTAGCAAAATATGTAATGTAAAGTGAACATATTTCATATTCATAAAGATTAAAATAATAAATATGAAACTGATAAACTGTTACATTTTTTCTTCAGAGTGACTGTGAAGTTATGAAACAGAGCCTATATATTTCACAACATCTGGAGTGGGAAAAGCAGCCATGATAATCATTTGTCCATGTTGGCCAAATTAATTTGTGGTTAAACCTAAGAAATGTGAAATTGTCAGCACTCCTTTCAATTTAGACTTTCTACTTAACAACAGAAATATAAATGTAGCAGAAGATGGAAATATTATTAAGGCAGGGTATTATGATTTAGCATTTGATGCATCAGAAGAAGTTAGACTTCTTTGGGACATAGCATGAATCCACTGGTATAGATAATAAATAATAATGTAATTACATCCAAGCATTGGGAGGAAAATGTGACCTAACACCAAAATGAAGATTTATTTGAATTGTTCTAGTCTAAAGAAATCAGTACTAATTGGGAATGGAATGTTTTTACATTGTTTATGTCTCCTGGTGACAACAGCCACAGTCTATTTTCAGCATTTTCTTTTTCATATAATAGCTAGCATTTATATAGCACTTACTATGTGCCAGGCACTGTGTTTAAACATTTTAGAATTATTATCTCATTTGATTCTCATAACAACTCTGGGAGGTAGATGCTATTATTATCTCCATTTTACAGATGAGGAAACTGAGGCAAACAGATCAAATGACTTGCTCAGGGTCACACAGCTAGAAGATTTCTGAAGTCAGATTTGAACTCTAATCTTGACCATATTAAAGACTCCTTGAGGACAGGAAGCACATCACATTTACCTCTTCCAGAATTTTTCACAGTGGATCTTACACAATTGTTGTTCAATTGTTTCAGTGGTCTCTGACTCTTCAGGACCCCATTTGGTGTTTTCTTAGCAATGTTACTGGAGTGGTTTGGCATTTCCTTCTCCAGCTCATTTTATAGATGAGGAAACAGAGGCAAAAAGGGTTAAGTGAATTGTATTTGAGGTTAAGTGACTTGCATTTAAAATAAATGTATTGAACATTGGCTGCAATTTCAAATCCTCAATCAGGAAATCTAACACCAGCATGGCCCGAGTATGTAACTTGACCATATCTCTAACAAATGACAGTAGACATTTTTGTGTAAATACACATGGTATATATGGTATCGCACAGTACATACCAAACAGGGTTTCATATCTCACATCTGGGCATGTGATATCTACTGATCTACTCTTTGGCTTCTCTAACTCTTTAACCTGCTTTCACACTATCAGTTCCAAGTTCTCAGAAAGGACCACCATCATGTGGTTAACAACAGATTAATAATAAGTTGATTTGTTAGTAACAAATTCTGTCAAGTTGCTCTTAGTAACCCTGTTGAAGGGAAATACAATCACACTATACACTACTTTAACTCTTGAATCATCACTGATGCATTTCCATTTATACAAAGCAGACATTTATAATAATGGTATATTTAGATCTTAATATGATCATTAATATGAAAGAAATAGGAACATTATAGACACATTACAGATAGAATGCAGATATATTCAATCAAATGCATGAAAAATAAAATATATAATAATCCACAACTAATCCTGGATCACATTCTCCCAACAATGTACTCAATATCTGTGAGGGAGAACAAGCACATAGTTTATGGTCTTCTTAGAAGCAGTTTAATCTCAGATAAACTCCCTAGTACATTGTATTCTAGGAAAAAAGGGCATGATTTTATTTTACAATAGGTAAAAATAATATGTTTTTGAAGAAAGAAAAAGACAAGTAAACAACAAGAAGACAACTTCTTGGTGTCTTTAACTGGGAAAAAGCCTGGTTTTTAAATTCAGTTTGGAAAAAGAAGGATTTCCCTTGCTGTATTTGGAAAAAAAAAGAAGCCTTACTTCTTGTTGACTAGCAGAAAATGTCAGTCTATTAATATAAAACTAGTCTCTGCTTGATGGATTAAAAATATAAGTTCTCAAAAAAATACTGGGCTAATAACTTAAGGAGGTAGGAAAGCTTTCAAAGAATTTTTTTACAATTCATAGGAATGTATGTGACAATTATTAAAATGTACAATGAACATGAATATTTTAAAAATACACTATAATTTAAAGACACAAAATGTCCTAAATTTAAATAAATGGTCTCTGAAGCTAGAAAAAACCTATAATATCAGAAAGTCATTTCATATTTTTACAGCATCTCTCTGAAACACTGAAGTGTTTGGATTCAGATTATGGTGATAAACAAATATTAAAATACTCAGATCAATAATCTCATCCATTTTGACATTCTTTTCAATGATGCAGATTGCAACTTATTCACAGCTGTCTGTCCTTTGTGACTTTTATCCATTTCCTCTCATAAATTCAGCACCCAAATGGAGAAGGCCTACCCAGTGTTCTGGGGATCTTCCTAACTTTCTGCAGAAGCATGAGAATGAAAGTGAAGCACTTAGGCTGTTTACTTGTTACCCTTCACATTCACCATGTGCTCAGCTCATCCTTTTCTTTTCTTTTCTTTTCTTTTTTTTTTTAGTGAGGCAATTGGGGTTAAGTGTTTGAGTCCGGATTTGAACTCAGGTCCTCCTGACTCCAGGGCCAGTGCTCTATCCACTGTGCCACCTAGCCGCCCCCAGCCCATCCTTTTCAATCAGACATTTTCCTGTTGACATCCATCATTCCTATTCTTTGGACTTCCTTATTGGTTATGTTTAATGATCTGCTTATATCTCTTTCCATTGCTGCCCCCGGGGATGATTATCATTTTTGGTTCTTTGGGGACTCACAAACATACTACAACATTGGTAAGTGCTTGTTACTAACAGGCTCCATTCCCTCATTACTTTATGCCTTGGCTACTGAAATAACCTTCTGGTTGGTCTCCTTCCTTCCTCCCTTTCCTCAGGCTAGTCCATCTTCCCATCAGCTGTCAAATTGAACTTTCTAAATTACAGGTCTGAGCCTTGTCACCTCCCTCTCCCACCCCTGCCCCCTTGTCAATAAACTCTATTGGCTCCTTATTGCTTCCAGCATCAAATGTAACATATGATGTTTTGATTTTAAAGCACTTGATCACCTTGCCACTTCCTATCTTTCCAATCTTCTTATACCCTACTCCCTTCCATATAAACTGTGATCCAGTGATGCTGGCCTTATTGTTGTTCCTTAAACAAGACACTCAATCTCCAAACCCAAGACATTTTCTTTCCTTGTTCCCCTACTTGGACCGTTCTTCCTCTTCATCTTGGCCTCCTAGGTTCCCCAGCTTCTCTCAAGTCTCAGCTAAAGTCCCACCTTCTGCTAGAAGCCTTTCTCTGTTCTCCTTACTCCTAGTGTCTTTCCTTTGAGAATACCTTTAGTTTTTCCTGTATACATCTTGTCTGGATTGTGAGCTTGTTGAGAACAGGGACTGTTCCCCTGCCTCTTTTCAGTATCCCCATCTCTTAACACACTAATTGGCACATAGGTGACACAAATAACTCTCAACTAAGTATTGAGTGCAGGATGTTTAATAAATGCTAGTTGGCTGACAAAATGAAATGGACCAAGGCTTGATGCAACCAGTTTGATGCTATGTGAAAGTAAGAGGATGTAGAGGATTTCACCATCTGTAGGGAATTCCTTTTAAAATGAGACTCAGCACTGAGTCCCCTCTACCACCTCTAGTGATGATATGTTTACCTGTTTTATGTATTACCTGATGTCTATCACCTGAAAGCGAACAAGATCTCTCTATTGTTTTATCTTTTTTTTAAGCTCCAGCCACAATAGCTTTATTAATGTTGTTGTGTTCTTTATATACCTTATTATGGGTGCAGTAGGATTTGCTAAGTTTTTCAATGGAATGACTTGAGACAGTTTGGAATAATACTGTATAGCCTTTATGCTGGAGTAATATAAATAAGCTTTGGTGTATACACTTCCGGAATATATTGTAGGTTAACACTGCATTACAAAACTTCAAGAACATCAGTTTTTAACAGGAATAGGATTTTCTGGACAAGTGAATTACTTCTAAGTGAACAAACAAATTCCTTCCCAGTCTCATCTTCCTGGGTCTCTGAGGCTCGGGGAGAAGGTCACTTCTGAGAGTTGGCATCTAGTTGGGCCTGATGCTTGGCTTTCATCTGCAGGTATCTGCCTTTGCCCTTTTCAAAATGCCTCTTCTCCTCAGTCTCTACCAGCAAATGAGGTACAGGAAGTGTCTTCCCCTCTTTGTTCAGGGACACGTAGGTGACGAAGGCATTGGCAGCATGGTATCTCTCTTGGGAATGCAACGCAACAGAATCGGAATCCACCAAGACTTCGATCTCCAAGGACTTATTGCTTGTGAAGGTTATGCATCCAGAGATGGTGATGACACAACCTTTGCTGATCTTGTCATGAAAGTTGATGGCATACACTGAAGCCATGACAATGTTGGTCTTGCAGTGGCGGGCAGCCACAATCCCAGCTACTTAATACATTAGCTTCACAGAGGGTGACACCTGCATGCACAAAGCTGGGGAGAGTGTAATCGAATGGTCCCACCAGGTGGATCAAGGTGGACTGGCTCTGGGTTAATAGAAGGCTGCATCACATGCCCATTCTTCCGCTTGGTTTCCATATGTTCTAGCTTTTGAGCTTCATATCTCTTCCTGCCCTCCTATTCTTGTTCCTTTTGGGTGTACACCAAAGGAGGGACCTCAAGCACTTTATCCACATTCTTCAGTGACATGGGCACGTACCCTTGTACGTGAGGATGTTTTCTGACATCACGATGACCTGGACTTCCATCCAGTGCTTTGAGGTGTAAGTAATCTCAGCACAGACATGAGCCACTTCTGCGATGCACTTTGGGGACAGGAAATCTGTGCGTTCCACTCTGGCCACACTTGACACGGGTCTCTCCTTTCTGGCTGTTAGTGTCAGGTACTGATGATAGTGCCAGCCTCTTCAATCATTTTCAAAATCGTCCCTCCATGGACATTGCCCTCAATATTGGCGCCATCTGGGTGCATTATCCTGCTGATCTGGATGGTGGAGGGGGACACCAACATGGTGTGGCGGTCTGGAGGCCCTGCGGGGACTCACTGGTTTTAGAAAGGCTCAGGGAAGAATCTATTGTTTCATCTTTCAAGGAATCTGGAATGATTTTGATATTTGTCAATAAGGAGATCACTTGTAAGAGATTTGAATATGGACTTTTGCTCTACTGAATTAGATGCTTTTTTAATAATAGACAAATAATGAGTGTAGTGGTATTTTGTAGTTTCTAAATCTTCCAGTCAGTTTTGTGATGGTAAACATATGGTCTATTTCAGAATTTTTCTCATAAAAACCTGCCTGTTCTCTCACTGAGGATGCCATCAATATACATATAAAAATGCTCATAAAATTTTAAATAGATGGGAAAGTAGGCACACAGGTAATTGTTTTTGATGTTCTCTCTCATTTTCTGATTAAATTTTACTGGGGCTGAGATCTTATCCTCACTTTTCTTACTTTCTTCTTTTTTTTTTGCAGGGCAATTGGGGTTAAGTGACTTGCCCAGGGTCACACAGCTAGTAAGTGTCAAGTGTCTGAGATAGGATTTGAACCCTGGTCCTCCTGACTCCAGGGCCAGTGCTCTATCCACTGCGCCACCTAGCTGCCCCCTAATGTTTTCTTTAAAAGCAAGGTAATGGGGGCAGTTAGGTGGAGCAGTGGATAGAGCACCGGCCCTGGAGTCAGGAGGACCTGAGTTCAAATCCGGCCTCAGACACTTGACACTTACTAGCTGTGTGACCCTGGGCAAGTCACTTAACCCCAATTGCCTCACTAAAAAAACAACAACACATTAAACATTTCATGGCATATCTCATGTTGTAATGATCACAACAAGGATTTAAAAAAAGACTATCATGAAAATAATTACAATATCTGATATAAGGAATGAAGAGGTACAAAGATTTATTAAAAACTTAATAAGTCCATCTGAATCAAACCAAAATATACCTTAATATTTAATTTGTGAGCTCCTTGAAAACAGGGATTGTTCTTGATTCTCTTTGCATCCCTAGCACTTAGCACAGTGTCTGGCACATAGTACGTGCTTAATAATTACTTGTTGATTTGACCTGGCAATGACTATATTGTAAGGGAGAGAATATGTGAGGTTGACTGAAATGTATTAGAAAACATGTAGGATTATGCTGGAGTCAGCTCTAACTGACTTGTTAGAGTTGGTTGTTAAATTTTCAGTGTGAACATTTATAACTCAGAAATGGACATTTGCTTCAAATCAGGGCTTGATTTATTATTTTGTTGATTATCTACACTTAAGAAAGAGTTAAGAATGCAGATTAAATTTAAACGTATAAGTGCATACTTTTTCCCCTTGGAGAGTCTGTTTTTTAAACATTTAAAGCCTCTTCAAAATGTGAATCATAGAAAGGGGATGAGAGTGTCCAGAGGTTTAGAGATTACACAGAAGCCTCATGAATCAACATCATTAACACTTTCTTCAATAAAAGAATTGATAGGCATTGGGCATGGTGAGTTATTTGTGGAGATAGTATCTCATGTTCTCTCTCTCTCTCTCTCTCTCTCTCTCTCTCTCCCTCTCTTTCTCTCTCTCCCTCTTTTTTTCTTTGGTGGGGCAATGAGCATTAAGTGACTTGCCCAGGGTCACACAGCTAGTAAATATCAAGTGTCTGAGGCCAGATTTGAACTCAATTCCTCCTGAAGCCAGGGCTGGTGCTTTATCCACTATGCCACCTAGCTGCCTCCTCATGTTCTCTTTTTATGTCTATCCCTATAGCCATTCATAGACCAAAGAGAGAAGGGTAGACTAAAAGACATTGCAGATTAGTGGATTCAGAAATGGTTAAATGACTGCACCAAAAGAATCATTATGAATAGATCCATATCAACTTGGAGGAAGATTTCCAGTGGAATTCCACAGGGATCTGTCCATGGTCCTTTTATGTTCAATATTTTTGTTAATTACTTAGATGATGGCATTAGATGGCTTTTTAATTTTTAATTAATTAATTTTTTTGTGGGGCAATGAGGGTTAAGTGACTTGCCCAGAGTCTCACAGCTACTAAGTGTCAAGTGTCGGAGACCGGACTTGAACTCAGGTCCCTCTGAATCTAGGGCCAGTGCTCTATCCACTGTGCCCCCCAGCTGCCCCCATAGATGGCTTTTTTAAAAAAAATCAAGTTTCAATTCAATAAACATTTGTTAAACACCTATGATGTATGGAGAACAATGGGTATAATTTTGAACTTAGAGTCAGGAAGACTTGAGTCTGAATCCTGCCTTAGAGACTTACTGTGTAATTGGCCAAGTCACTTAAAACACTATGAGCCCCAGTTTCTTCAACTGTAAAATGGGAATAATAGTGGGAGCTACCTCAGTAAGTTGTGATGAAGCCCAAGAGGAAAAAAATGCATGTGAAACACTTTGCAAACCTTAAAGCACTCTACAAATGTGAGCTATTATTATTGTTATTGTTATCAGGTGTGACAAAAGTAATAATAAAAATAAATTTAGATAACATATATAACCTCACCAGAAGAATATTGGTGTTAAAAAGATGGGATTTTCACTATAGTGATCCATGACAATTCCAAAGGACTCACAATGATGAAAAATGCTATCCACCTCCAGAGAAAGAATTGGTGGACTCTGAATGCAGATAAAAGCACACAATTTTTCACTTTCCTTTTTTCCTTTTTTTTTTTTTTTGGTCTGTGTTCTCTTTCACACCATGATTAATATGGAAATATGTTTTGTATGGTTGCACATAAATAGCAAATTGCTTACCATCTCATGGAGGAAGATGGGGAGAGAATTTGAAACTCAAAATTTTTTAAATGAATATTAAAAGTAATGTTTACATGCAATTGGAAAACATTATATGTATATATATGTTTATATGTATGTGTATGTATATGTGTGTGTGTGTGTGTGTGTGTGTATAAAAGATGGGCTTGTGTCACAGGGATTCTTCCAGTCACTGAAAAGTGTGATCAAGGTCCCCAAATGCAGGCCAATCTGCTGTTTTCACAGGCTCACAAAATCATAGAACTTAAGAGACAGAGAGGACCTCAGGGGACATCTAGTCCAGCCCATACATTACAAAGAATTCTCATTATGACCTACCTGGCAAGTGGTCTTTCTCCTGTTCAATTCTAGGCCCAAATTTAGACACTCAGTAGTTATTTGTTGAATGATAATTGGATGAAGTCCTTTGTGTAACAATTATTGCTGAATCCTCTCATTGTGTAAGAGGTATAATTTTTATCCTGAACTTTATCTATCTTAATGTACCAAAGATAGGTGAAAGCATGGAACTGAATTAGCCCAAGTTGAGCTATAGTAAGGATAGCTGTCAGGCATTGTGCTGTTGGAGTCAATGGGACTTTTCCAAAGGGCAGATATAGCACATTACATTGCTTTCTCTCTTCTGTGGTCTGATTTGACAGTGTGTACTTTTCAGTCATTTATTCTTTTTGACCTGGGCTTCCCACTCTGTGAGAAGATTCAGGCATATCTCTGAGAGCAGACAAGGGGAAGAGAGAAAAATAAGCTGGCCCATGGTGTATTGAACAGCTTGCTGCAACATGTGGCTTAGTACCTGGGGGCACCAAGAAGTTGTTACTTGCCCATGGTCACAGAGGTGACTTGATATGGACTTGAGTTATGACTTGAGCCATCTTAAATTGCAGATGAGTTCTCTATCTCCTACAAATCACCTTCCTAACTTGTTGTCTCTCCCAATTCCCCAACTAGGAGAACAGAGACATGCAAAAAAAAGGAATATTAGTCTATGGGACAGTGGACAATTTTTTTTTTTTTTGGTGAGGCAAGTGGGGTTAAGTGACTTGCCCAGGGTCACACAGCTAGTGTGTGTCAAGTGTCTGAGGCCGGATTTGAATTCAGGTCCTCCTGATTCCAGGGCCAGTGCTCTATCCACTGTGCCACCTAGCTGCCCCCTACACTGGACAATTTTGACAATTTTCCCCTAGAAAAAAATTTGTGTCAAGGGAAGAGCCAGTAGAATTATCAAAATGAATGGCACAATAGACATCAGTCTATAGAATAGAGGACAAGTTAGTGATATGAATAAAATGCATAAGAAAGAAGGGGCTCACAGGAAATCCAAAGAGAAAAATTTAGATTAAAAAATCCCAGTAAACACAAATATGAAGGAAATTCAATTTTCAGAAATGGCCAAATACAAGCAATTTAAATAAAGCAGATCATGCATACGAACTTGTTTCCACTCCCCCTTTCCTCCCAAGAGATTTTCAGATCTTTTAGGGAAATTAGGGACTATCCGTACAAGATCTCCTGTTGCTGGATTTCTGCAAGGTGAAAAACTTAAGTTGGCAAAGAGTTAAGTTAAGGTGAAGAAAATGAAGCACAGAGGTTAACTGATGAGTCAAAGGTCACATGAGCTGAGTGAAGAGAGTAGGCTGCTTCTGTGTCATGTGGATTCTAAAAACAAAAACAAAACACCAAATGAATCAAATTAAGTTGGGTGGATTGTTATGTCTAGAGTTCTCCTTAAGTACTACCATACTAATATTCTGACCCTTTTCACCAATTTGGCAGCTGGCCCATTGAACAGTTTCCTGCATACAGTTCACTGGTCTATCCATAATTCTAGTTAGTCATGCATCCAAACTCTGAAAATGGATATAACATTGTTATACTTCTATAAGAAGTCAAGGGTACCCATTGTGTTTCTAGTGTTGTGTTCATTGTACCAGCAAAAATCAAAATCAATTCTTCTAGTGCTTTCAAGATTTTCTTTTGAGAAACTTGAATAGGAAGAAAAAATGTCCAGTCAAAACAAATTAATTTTAGTATAATAATCACATAGGAATCCTTTTTATCTCAACATCACAGACACATACTCCCTGCACTATGGCTTATGAGTGCTTTTCAGATTTTGAAAATCACCAGACTGCAGGATATTTTCAAAGTCCCGTAGCATACCCTCTTCTATTCTTTCCCCCTTTTCTTGTTTCCCTTCACCTTTTCCCTTTCCCTTTCTCCTTTCCCCTTTCCCCTTTCTCTATTCCTCTCCCCTCTTCCCTTGTTATTCTGTTTCCTCTCTACCTTACTTCCTCCCTCTTCTCCATCCTTTCTTTTTTCTTCCTTCTCTAGCATCCATGATGCTGTAGGTAGAGTTGACTGAAAAGGCCATAGAGCCCTCCCAGGTAGACACCTCAGGGCTACTGTACCAGGATGTAGTCTTTAAAATGGCCACTTAACTGACTGACAAGCTGACAACCACCAGAGAAGATTACAAACTTCTGGAAAATGTCAACAGACAAATGAGCTGGAATTATCTAAAAATGAAAAATATTGCATTAATAGAAACCTGAAAGACTTAAACCCAAAGAATGCAGGACTTCAGCTTTAAATGGATCAGCTCACTTTAATTGAGGAGCAAGTCTCAGTCCATCAGGAGGCAGTCTACTAATTGGATGCATATTCAAAGAAACTAGTAGCAAAGCTAAGAAACTAGAGAAGCAAAGATAGAATCAATTAATTCCTTAGCACAGACTTTAACTACAAGAATGTCTCATAAGATCTGGATTAGGTCAAGTGGAACTCATCAAACTTTTATGTTTCAATTCCATAAAAAGGAGCAGAGTTGCTGAGCCAAGGGAGTTTCCTAGCCCCTTTCCTTTCCTTTCCTTTCCTTTCCTTTCCTTTCCTTTCCTTTCCTTTCCTTTCCTTTCCTTTCCTTTCCTTTCCTTTCCTTTCCTTTCCTTTCCTTTCCTTTCCTTTCCTTTCCTTTCCTTTCCTTTCCTTTCCTTTCCTTTCCTTTCCTTTCCTTTCCTTTCCTTTCCTTTCCTTTCCTTTCCTTTCCTTTCCTTTCCTTTCCTTTCCTTTCCTTTCCTTTCCTTTCCTTTCCTTTCCTTTCCTTTCCTTTCCTTTCCTTTCCTTTCCTTTCCTTTCCTTTCCTTTCCTTTCCTTTCCTTTCCTTTCCTTTCCTTTCCTTTCCTTTCCTTTCCTTTCCTTTCCTTTCCTTTCCTTTCCTTTCCTTTCCTTTCCTTTCCTTTCCTTTCCTTTCCTTTCCTTTCCTTTCCTTTCCTTTCCTTTCCTTTCCTTTCCTTTCCTTTCCTTTCCTTTCCTTTCCTTTCCTTTCCTTTCCTTTCCTTTCCTTTCCTTTCCTGCTTTCTTTCTTTCTTTTTTTTTTTGTGTGAGGCAGTTGGGGTTAAATGACTTGCCCAGGGTCACACAGCTAGTAAGTGTTAAGTGTCTGAGGCTGAATTTGAACTCAGGTCCTCCTGAATCCAGGGCTGGTGCTCTATCCACTGTGCCACCTAGCTTCCCAGCTGCCTGCCTTTTAATGGCCATTTCCCAAAGTTTTCTTTTTTACTCTTTCTCTTCTGTTGCTACACACTGTCCCTTGGTGATTTCCTCTATTCCCATGAATTATCTTTTCTATAGGTTTCTAATTTTGGGACTTCCAAATCTCCATTTCTCTATTGTAGAGATTTGGAGTCCCAAATCTCTGTTTCAACCCTGACCTTTCTTCTGAGTTTCAGTTTCACATTTCCCACTGCCTATCAGAAATATCAGCCTCAGCATCCTACCATCAACTGAAATGCAGTATTATCAAAACTGGATGTGGGCAAGTCTCTTAGACTTTTGGTCTCACTTTTATTTGTAAATGGGAATAATGATAAGGCTATAATGTATTTAAAATACTTTCTGAAACTTATATTGCCCTATAAATGCCAGTTGTTTCCATAGTGACAATGATTGTCTTCTCCCTCAAATGTATCGCTATTCTTTTTTTTTTTCAGGGCAATAGGGGTTAAGTAACTTGCCCAGGGTCACACAGCTAGTAAGTGTCAAGTGTCTGAGGCCAGATTTGAACTCAAGTCCTCCTGAATCCAGGGCTGGTGCTTTATCCACAGCACCAACTAGTTGCCCCCTGTATCGCTATTCTTTTTAAATTATTATTATTATTATTATTATTTTTTGGTATCACTAATTTTTTTTTTAGTGAGGCAATTGAGGTTAAGTGACTTGCCCAGGGTCACACAGCTAGTAAGTATTAAGTGTCTGAGGTCAGATTTGAACTCAGGCCCTCCTGACTCCAGGGCCGGTGCTCTATCCACTGCGCCACCTAGCTGCTTAACCTACTAATTTTGTTGATAGGATATCTAGCTGTCCTCTTCCCTTATCTTCACTGGCTATATTGAATGAGTTGACAGTTATTTTGCCTCTATGTCTGAACTATCTCCCCAATACAAACCCTCCTTTTTACTCTACCTGAAACTGCACTATTCAGCCCCTCATTACCTAATATCAGGTGAATTATAATAGCCATCTAATGAGTTTCCTTTAAGCTGGTCTCTTTCATTTTCATTGAAGCTAGCCTTCACAAGGCTGCCTGAATAATTTTCCTATTGCACAGATCTGATTAAGTCACTCTTTTGTTCAGAAACCTCCTTAGGATTTATGCCTAGCAGGATCTTCAGTTGAAAGGGTATGGACATTTTTATCACTTAAAAAACAAACAAACAAAACCTGTCATTCTAAATTGTTTTCCAGTCTAGTTGGATCAATACACAGTGTATTAGTGTGGGATGGTTCATTCTTTATTAATGAATTTGTGCAAGTTCTTAGTGCAGTTCCATTGCAATGGAAGGGTTATATAAGGTTTTAGGAGAAGGAAACGGAAGAGAAAAGGACTTGAGCTGAATAAGGAAGAGGAAATAGTACAGGTTATTTTGGGGGGTTTGGATTTATGATGAAGGCCAGAGATTGAATACAGGGAAATGAGATTTTGGAGAGATTAAGGAAAACGAGAAGAAGACCAATGTCTAGATCTAGATTCTATTTCTGGTTTCTGAGATAAGATTGAAGTTGTAGTAGAAGGATCAAGGAGGATTAAAGAAGATAAGGAAGATTAGGGAAAAGAGGAGTATCAAGAGAAGAATTTAAAGAGAAAATAGTTGGCAAGGCTAGGTAAATAGGAAAAATTAAATGGAATATATTGGTAAAGTGGATGAGTATGTGGGGAAAATTGGGGAAGCAATGGTCAGATTTGTGCAGTTGTTAATAATAAGCAAAGGATGTTCATTCAGCATGGCTTGTCAAGTTACTGTGGATGATAATATGCTTCTAAACAAAGTGCTTAGAAAGAGTTGTAGTTACCCACAAGTAATTTGTTAAAACAGGGCAAAACCAAAATCCCAACTAGTATGGAGAGCAAGAATAATTCTGGAATGAATTGAACTGAGTTCCTTCAGCTTCTCTCCTAGAAGAGAGAGGAGAATACATTTCTGTCACAACTATATTTCAAATGTACTCTTCTCTCTCTTCTAGGAGAGAAGTTGAAGGAACTCAAGAATACTTCTCTACTCTTCAGGTTGTCTGGGACAATGCAGTTTTATTTTATTAATTATTTTATAAAATGATTTTATCATTTTATAAAAACCTCATAGAAATAAAATTACAATGGGGGAAGGAAGATGATCTGAAATGGAGGAGAGGACACTAGGTCCTTGTCAGGAGACTGAAAGGGAGAAGTATGTTACATAGAGCAGCAAATGAAGGAAAAGAAAATGTATAAACTGGGAGCTTAAAAATACACAGCAAGGGGCAGCTAGGTGGCACAGTGGATAGAGCACCAGCCCAGGATTCAGGAGGACCTGAGTTCAAATTTGGATCAGACACTTGACACTTAACACTTACTAGCTGTGTGACCCTGGCCAAGTCACTTACCCCCAATTGCCTCACCAAAAAAAAAAAAAAGAAAGAAAGAAAGAAAAGAAAAGAAATACACACCAAATATGGGGCTCTTCCTCAAGAGAAGGGATATTTGGAGGCAGAAAACAAAATTGCTAATCCTCTGTGAGGGGAGATGTGGGAGAAAAAGAATAGAAATGCTTATCAGTTGAAAAAAGTAAAACAATATCCTAGGACACTGAGAAGTTAAGTGACTTGCCCAAGGTTACTTGGCCAATCTAAGTCAGAGGCAAGTACATGAATTCTGGTCTTTCTGTCTTTGAGGCTAGTTCTCTCTATCCATTATGCATGCTGCCTCTCAGAGCTGATAAAATAACTGATATGTATACAATGCTTTAAGAGTTTGTTGGGAAGAACAATTTGGAGGCTGAGGTTATATGAAAGAAATAAGATAAAATATTTACAAATTTCCTTTGTAGGGTTTTATTCTTCTTAGTTTTCTTGGTGTAGCAAATGTACACATAAGTTCCATCCCTTTGACCCTTTATTGAATAATCATGAGAAGCAATAGCAGAAAGAGCACCTAATTTAACTCAAACTTCAGCTCTGCTCCTTACCAGTAGACACTTTAGGTGTCATTTCTCATCTTCGCCCTTAATTTCCTCATCTATAAAAGTGGGATAGTAATAGTAATATACTACCTGATGGTTTTTTTGTTTTGTTTTTGTGAGGGCTAAATGAGACAATGCTTATAAAGCACTATACAAATACAAGATGATGATGATGATGAAAATAATTACTGAAAAGGCTACTAGCTTGGAATTTCCCTTCTAACCTTTAAATTCTACTCTTAGATGAGAGGCCTGAGGGTTTTTTTTGTTTTGGAAGCCCTTCCACTAGCTTGTGAGAAAGGAAAACTAAGTGGGAGAAATATCATTTTGCCCAGATTTCTGCCAACTACCTAAGAGTTTTCATTGATTTGAGTTATTTTACTTTGCTCAGTCATGCAGATATTGAGCTAACCCAACGGTGTTAGTCCTATGCTGAAGTAAAAGTAAATTGACATTACATAATTACTCAGGGTGAACTTCCCCCCACCCCCATGGAAAAAAAAGAAACTTGCAGAATTGTAAAATTAAAACTATGAGACTGATGTTCACATTTGAAATCTAAGACACCGATCTTAGCAATTAACTCTGTGAAAGGTGAAGATCCTTTCAATTTATCCATCTATCCTTTCTCTTTAATGTAGTACCCATTTACCTAAGTCTAATATCTAGACATTTGCATTTGTACTAACAGGAAATTGCATTACATGTGCCATTTTAAATTAAAATCTAAATAACACATTTTGTTAAATATACATTTCCCCACACCAGCATTAATGAAGTCCCAAGACTAATTTGAATAAATGGCCTTGCATTAATAAGATTTCTTGATCAAATTCTCCAGCAGAACAATTAAAGAGATTCAGGCTCAGGAAGTAGTATGGTAACATGGTAAGGATGTAGGATTTATAGTCAGAGTGATGTAGGAGGCAAAAAGGGGTTAATAGAGAAACCTAAGGTCCAAGCTCTAATTCAGATATGAGCTCTAAGAGGGATTCAGATACCCAGTTAATGGATAATTTACAAGTCAGGATGTTAAGTTCTCTTACCCACATAAATCAGTGCCCATAACGGGAACAGAGGGAGGGAGGCTATGAAGACCTTAAATAAAATGACAGGTTATAGAAATTCTGACTAGAAATAAATGATAAATGAAGATGTTTTGAAACTAAGCATGGGAACCAGAAAGAGACATGTGCAGAAAAGGCCAAATTTGTCCCCAGATTTACCCTATGACGTGTAAACCCCCAAAACACACCTACACGGTAAAAGGTACCCTCCTTGGGGGTTGCTTTAGGACCCCAGGAACTCCAAATTAGGATAAGCCCTCCCCTGTACCTCCCAAAGGTGGAGATTATTATAATGAGACTGATAATCAATTTATCTATACTATAAATGTAACTGTCTTTTCTTTCCCTATTTGAGAGATACCTTTCCACTATTCTGGTTCTCTCCCTTGATCACTCACAGTATTGCAATAAAACTTGGGAAACTGAGTCACTGAGTCTTGCAATTCTTTTGGGATGACTCACAATCAATTTGACCCTAAATTCCAGCCCACAGCAAGAGGGCTTGAGTTCAAATCTTGACTATCACTCTGTGATCTTGGATAAGTCACCTATGCTATCTGGTTTCCAATTTTCTCACCTATAAAATAAAGGCCTTGAACTAGACTGCCTCTAAGGTTCCTCCTATGTCTTAATTTATAATCCCATGATTTAGCACAGGGCAAAATGCTGAATTTGAATTAGCAAGAACTGTATTCAAATCCTACCTCAGAAGCTTGCTACCTTTGTGACTTAAAAACCTCAATGTTCTCTGAAAATGAGAATAATAATAGTACCCTTGTAAATTCATGGCTAAAACTCTCCCTCTTCATCTCTGCTTCTTAGCTTCCTGGACTTCCTTCAAATTTCAGCTAGTCTCATCTTTTCTAAGAAGCCTTTCCCAATGCTACTCAGTCTTAATGGATATTTTATCTTGAATATATCTTGTTTGTACATGATTGTTTGTACATTTTCTCCACCATTGGACTGTGAACTACTTGACAACAGGGACTGTTATTAACCTTTTTTTTTTTTTTTGTATTCTCAGCATTTATCACACAGTATAGACTGAATAAATGCTTGTTTACTTGACTTTACTCATGATCTTTTGTCTTTGCCTATAGCATGTCTTTGGAAAATCGTGCCCAATAACATACATACAGAGTTTTCTCCTTGAGAATAGGAGAGTATATTTCTCAAATTTACACAGGTTATTTTAAAATGTACTTAGGTTAAATGTTAACATTCACTGCCTCCACTTCTCCATCTACTCACCAAACCCATCAGACTACCTGGTTTCTGTCCCTACCACTCTCCTGAAGTTCATCATCTCATGATGATAATAACAACTGTTGCCTCTAGGATCACCAATCGTGTTAATTGCTAAATACAATGACTTTTCTCAGTCTTTATTCTCTTTGACCTTTTTGCATTCTGAATTAGAAAATGTTGACTTACTCCCTCTTCATTTTCTGTTCTTCATTGGCATACAAGACATTTTTGTTATTAGATTCATTTCCTATGATCCAAAATTCTTCCTAGTCATCCTTTGGGGCTGATTTTCCTCTTCTTGCTTCCTAAATGTGGTTGTCCCCTAAGGCCCTACCCCACCCTCTCTCCATCTTTTTATTGATGATTTTTGTGTACTCTTGTGGTTTACTGACCAGCTTTTATATAAATTACTCCTACTTCTACATATTCCATCCCAGTTTTCCCCCCAAGTTTAAATCACTCATTTCTAACTGCCCACATTTCAGTTTTCAATGGATTGCTTGACCACTGTGCCAAACCCGACATGGTCAACATGGAGTTTATTACATTCTCTCTTCTTTCTCCCAACTTATCTCTTTCTCTTGATGATGTCACCTAGTCTTAAAACCTTAGAGGCATTTTAAACTCTCCTTTCCCCCTACTAAACAACAGGCCATCAATTTTTATGTTCTGTTAATTCTCCATCCACAAATATTTCACATATTTATTATTTTTCCATTCACATTATCACTACCTTAATTCATCACCTTAGGCCTGTACTATTTCAACAGCTTCTTAGCTGGTCTCCTTGCTTCTCTCTTCTCTCTCTTCTCTATCTCATTCTTATCCCAGCTGCCAAATTAATCTTCCTAATATACTTGTTGGATCATGTTATTCCTTTGCTTGAAAACCATCAGTGATTTCCTATTGTATTTGGATAAACTCTAAAGTCCTTAGTTTGACCTGTGAGATCTTCTATAATTTGGCTCCAATTTAGTTTTCCAAATTTATTTCACACTTCTCCTCATATACTCTAATTTTCAGGGAAAGAAGGTTCTAGATGTTGTTTGATCTCCTCTTCTACTTACTTGCATTTATGTAGGTCAACCTCCATTTCCAATATACACTCCCTTAACATCTCTGCCTGTTGAGAGCCTTGTCATGCTTCAAGACCCTGCTCATGTGCCATATTCCCAATGAAGTCTAACCTCTTTGTCCTGTTTCCCACTCCTGACACCCCTCCAAGTTATCATTCTTTTCTCAAATTTTCTTATTGCATTTTGCTTGTATCTGTTTTGCCATAGATGTTATATTAGCATAATCTACTTTTTAAAAAAGCTATGCCCACAAGGAACATAGATGCTTAAGAAAATGGACTGGTCTACAAGATTCCCACGTTTGGGGGTCTGATATAACTTTTGATCCATGAAGGGATCAAAATGAAGGTAATAGGAAAAAAGAAACCATAGAGGAAGAAAGATACCACAGAAAGAATCCACTTTGCTGAGCCATGAAGAAGCAGAGGGCAGGGGTTTTTGAGGGACCCTGGGCAAGTCACTTAAATGTTTGTCTCAGTTTCCTTTCCTGTAAAATTAAAGATATGGCAAACTACTTTTGTATTCTTGTCAAGAAAACCTCAAATGGGGTCATGAAGAGTTGGATGTGACTAATACAAAAGCAATAACAACAAAAAGCATATAAATAAATTTAGTGATTTGAAATTAAAATTCCATTTGATTCCACTTCTTTCCTGCTATGCTCCAAAGAACCAATGTTTAGCTTTTCTATATAGAGAGAAATTGTTACTAAATTTACAAAATCCTGGTTGCTTGTAAATTACTCTGAGATTGATTTTTTCTTTCTTTTTTTAAAAATAAAAGTATTTTATTATTTTCCAGTTACATGTAAAGCTAGTTTTCAACATTTGTTTTCATAGGATTTTAAGTTCCAAATTTTTTCTCCCACCCTCACTCCTCCCCAAAGCAGAAAGCAATCTGATATAATTTATATATGTACAATCATATTAAACATGTTTCTGCATTAGTCATATTGGGAAAGAAGAAGTAGAACACAAGGGACAAAATCTCATAAAAGAAGGAAAAAAACAATGGCCAAAAGTAGAAACAGTATGGTTCAATCTGCATTCATAGTCCACAGTTCTTTTTTCTGGATGTTGAGAAAATTTTCTATCATGAGTTCTTTGAAGTTGTTTTGGATCATTGCACTGCTGAGAAGACCCAAGTCTATTACTATTGTTCATCCTATAATGTTACTGTTACTGTGTACAATGTTCTCTTGGTTCTACTCCTCTCAGTTAGCATCAGTTCATGTAAGTCCTTCCAGGTGTCTCTGAATTCCTCTTGCTCATTGTTTCATACAGCACAATAATATTCCGTTACATTCATATGCCACAACTTGTTTAGCCATTCTCCAATTGATGGGCATTCCCTCAATTTTCAATTCTTTGCTACCACAAAGTGAGCTGCTATAAATATTTTTGTACATGTGGGTCCTTTTCCCTCCTCTATGATCTCTTTGGTACTACTAGGTCAAAGGGTATGAACAGTCCCATAGCTCTTTGGGCATAGTTCCAAATTGCTCTCCAGAATTGTTGGATCAGTTCACAACTCCACCAGCAATGCATTAGTGTTCCAAATTTTCCACAGCTTCTCCAACATTTATTATTTTCCTTTTAATATTAAACATTTTAAACATATTAAACAATCTGATAAGTGTGAGGTGGTATGAGGTCAATTTTCTGATTATCATGTTTTAAAAGGTTAAGGATTTCTGTTAAGCAAGAAGACACTCCTGATTCTTTTTTTTTTTTTTGCGGGACAATGAGGGTTAAATGACTTGCCCAGAGTCACACAGCTATTAAGTGTCAAATGTATGAGGCTGGATTTTAACTCAGGTCTTCCTTCCAGGACTGGTGCTTTATCCACTGCGACACCTAGCTGCCCCTGACATATCTGATTCTTGATTAATTTCAGCTGACAACTTTTTTGGCCACAGTTTTTAAAAACTTTAAGAACTCAAAATATTGTACATTGTAAACAATCAAAGGAAAAGGACCCATGTTTTGGTTATATCAAAACCCTGACAAGTCTCAATTGACTGTCTTAAAGACAGAAACAATATGTTAGGTAATGAGGAACAAGCAAAATATTAACACGCATTGCTATAACATCTTTTTTTTTTTTTTGGTGCTGATGTGTTAATGATTTTTTTTATTCTGAATAGAATTTTATTTTCCAAAATATATGTAAAAACAAAATTTTAACATTTAAAAAATTTAACATTTAAAAAAACTTTGTGTTCCAACTTCTCTTCCCCCCTCCATTTTCACCCCCCACCCACAAGAACTCAATCAATTCAAAATAAGTTATTGTGTAATTTAAGATTCTAAATGTGGATTCCAATCTGTTCTCCCAGTTTTGGGGGAAACTGACTAAAATCACTGATAAAACGAGTTTAGGTTTTTAAGGGTTTATTGGAAAATAGAAAGAAAAAGAGTGAGAACAAAATTCCAACAACCTGGCATTCCTATCTTTCCTCAAATTTCCTGTGAAGTCCTCTGCCGCCACCACCACCAAGTCAGGAACCCAAAAGCCCCCAGAGCTCTCTGCACAGGTTCCCTCTCCTCCTTCCTGTCTCCTCCCAGAAAATAGGAGGCTCCTCAAGTTGATTGGCTGGTAGCCTTGATAGACAGCACCCATGAGCAAATGTCATTTCCTGATGCCAAGGAAAAGCTACAATGCCTCTGAAGCATTTTCCTCATGGTGGAGCTTTCCCACAGCAAGTCTCCAGTAGGTGGCATCATTCCAATCATTACATTATACATGAGTAGTCATGGAAAAATTCCCATATTAGCTAGTTGTGAGAGAAAACAGTCAAAAAACCCCAAAACTTCAGATTAAGGAATTGTCAAAGAGGAAATGAAAAAAAAATTTTTAATGTGTTTCCATCTGTTTTCAGATACTATCAGTTCTTTCTCTGCAGATGGGCTGCAATCTTAATAAGTCCCTCAGGGTTACATTGGATCATTGCCTTGCTGAAAACAACCACATGCTTCCCAGCAGATCATCCCTCACTATTGCTGTTATTTTGTATACAGTACATTTCACTCTGCTTCAGCTCATGTAGGTCTCTCCAGGTTTTCCCGATAGCATCCTGTTCATCACAACCTCTATATCAATCTTCTTCGCAAAAGCCCAGCAAAGTAGGTACCATACATTTTGCCATTATAATCAATCATCATAACTATTTCCCTCCATCCCACTCCCTTCCCATGACATTTACTTTACTCTATCTTCTTTTTACCTATTCCTCCTCAGAGGTGCCTTACTTCTGACTATCCTCTCCCTCGCTCTGCACTCCCTTTTTTTACCCTTCCTTCCTTGTCCTCTTCCCCTCCTATTTTCCTGCAGGGTTAAATAGATTGCTCCTCCCAATTGGGTATGAAAGCTTTTCCCTCCATGAGCCCACTCCAATGAGATCAGGGTCCCTGAGCTAATTCTGTGTTCTAAATTTTTCTTCCTCCCTCCCTCCTCAACCCTCCCTATTCAATATGTCATACTGGTGCAGTAATGCAGAATATCTTCATCTTCCTTGAAAGTGTTTTGCTTTTTACTGCTCTCTCCCCAATCTGCCCTTTCCTCCTTCCCTTCCCCCCCGCCCACTTTTCTCTCTCCCTCCCCCCAGGGCAAAAGTATATTACTATACCTACTTGAGTATGTATGTTAGTCCTTCTTTGAGCCAATTCTGATATTAAGGTTCACTCACTCCCCAACTCCTTCCCCCTCTTCTACTCTCCTTCATAAGCTTTCTTCTTGTTTCCATCATGTGAAATACCTCCCCCCAGACCATCTCTTCCCTTCTCTCTCCCCCAGTTTATTCCTTCTATACCTCAACCCTATTTTAATGATGTCATCATGGATTAGCTAGGTGGCACAGTAGACAAAGCACCAGCCCTGGAACCAGGAGGCCCCCCAAGCTCAAATCCAGCCCCAGACATAAGACACCCCTCCCCATCTGCCCCACAAAGAACAAAACATAAATTCTTTACAGATATCATCCCTTCATATTCAGTTCAGCACTGTCTTCTGTGAATTTTTTGTGAAGAATTTTTGTTTTGCTTTGTTTTGTTTTGTTTTTTGGTAAGGCAACCGGGGCCAAGCGACTTGCCCAGGGTCACACAGCTATTAATTGTCAAGTGTCTGATGTCAGACTTGAACTCAGGTTCTCCTGAGTCCAGGGCTGGTGCTCCATCCACTGCACCACCCAGCTGCCCCTGAATTTCTTACTGAAATAGTTCTTATGATTTCAAAGTATTATCTTCCCATGTAGGAATGTAAACAGTTTGATCTTTTACTATCCCTCATGAAGTCTTTTTCCTGTTTACCTTTTTATGCTTCTCCAGGATCTTGTATTTGAAAGTCAAATTTTCTATTCAGTTCAGGTCTTTTCATCACAAATGCTTGAAAGACCTCTTTCTCATTGAAATCCCATTTTTGCCTCTGAAAAATTATACTCGGTTTTGCTGGGTACGTGATTTTTGGCTGAAGTCCCAGTTCCTTTGCCCTCTGGAATATCATATTCCATGCCCTTCTGTCCTTTCATGTAGAAACTGCTAGATCTTGCTTTATCGTTATTGGAGCTCCATAGTATTTGAATTCCTTTTTTCTAGCTGCTTGCAGTATTTTCTCCTTGACCTGGGAGTTCTGGAATTTGGCTATAATATTCCTGGAGGTTTTCCTTTTGAGATCTCTTTCAGGAAGTGATCGGTGGATTCTTTCAATTTCTATTTTAGCTTCTGCTTTTAGAATATTAGGGCAATTTTCCCTCACAATCTCTTGGAGGATGGTGTCTAAGCTTTTGTTTTGGTCATGGTTTTCAGGTAGTTCAATGATTTTCAAATTATCTCTCCTAGATTTATTTTCTAGGTCAGCTGTTTTTCCAAGGAGATATTTCACACTGCCCTCTATTTTTTCATTCAATTGGATTTGCTTTACTGTGTCTTGGTTTCTCATAAAGTCACTAGCTTCCATTTGTTCAATCCTAATTCTTAGGCAGTTATTTTCATCGGACAGTTTTTTAATCTCCTTTTCCATTTGGTTTTTCAAACTGTTGACTTTTTTCTCATGACTCTCCTTCATCGCTCTCATTTCCCTTTCCATTCTTTCCTCCTTTTCTCTACATCTTCTTTCTATTTCTCCTACTTTCTCTTCAAAGTCCCTTTTGAGAGCTTCCATGGCCTGAGACCAGTTCATATTTTTCTTGGAAGCTTTGGATGTTGGAGCTTTGACCCTGTTATTATCTTCTTCTTCTGAGGTTGTATTGTGGTCTACCTTACAAGTTTTTGATGGTCTTCTGCTTTCTCTTCCTGCTCATCCTGGCTTACTATTTCTTGGCTTTTAACTCCTTCTTTAAGTGTGGCGCTGCTTCCAGGACACACTGTTCAAGCTACAGCGTGGCCTGGGGGATGGTTGGGCTTCTTCTCAGCCTGCCTGGCCTCACTTTCATTTGATTTTAAACTCTCCACTGGGGGTGTGTGTGTGTGTGGGGGGAGGGGGGCTGATTCTCGGCTCCACTCCTGTTCTCAGCTTCAGAGGGTCCCAGGTATTTTGGGTTGAGGGGGGGGCAGGCTTTAATCTCACCTGGCCTGTTCTCAGGTCCGGAGATAACCTCAGGCCTATTTACAAGAAACCAACCAGCAAAGCTTTCTGTGGTGTGGTTTTCAGCTTCCGATGAGACTGCTCCCCTGCTCCCCTGCTCCCCTGCTCCCCTGCTCCCCTCCCCCATCTGGGTCTCCCGCCCACTCAGGATTTCTTCCTGGTTGCCATCTGGGGTAGGACAGTCGAATCCTTCCCCCCAATCCACTGGTACCCCTGCACTTACCCTGCCCAGGCCAGCCATTCAGTACAACCGCGTGCTCGGTTCCAGAAGACACCGGTGCTGCAGCCAATTCAGAGGCACTGGGGCAAATTCCTCTGGCGGGTGTCTGGTGTCTGGTGTGTCGGCCCGATTGTGGGGTTAGGCTTTATTCGTGGCCCAGCACGGCCCCCTGAAATCTATCTATAGCTGGAGAAAACTCTCAGCCTATATTTTTGTGTGTTTTTCTGCCCCAAGGGTTCTTTTATTGCTATTTTTGGGGTTATTGTATCAGGAGCCCTGTGAGCTTAATGGCTTTCCTCCATCATCTTGGCTCCACCCCCATGTTAATCTATAACATCTTAAAAACTTTAGACCCCTGGCCTAGGTAATACTTTATTAGGTTAAATTCTCAAAGCTGAAACTTGTCTTTTTTCATATAAATATTTTATTATTTTCCAGTTAGATTTAGAGATAATTTTTAACATTTGTTTTTATAAGATTTCTAGTTTCAAATTTTTCTCCCTCCCTCCCCTCCCTCCCCCCTCCCCAAGACAGCAAGTAATCTGATATAGGTTATATATGTACAACCACATTAAACCTATTTCTGCATTAGTCAAGTAATGAGAGAAGAATCAGAGCAAAGAGGAAAAACCTCAAAAAAGAAAAAAACAACAACAGAAAAACCCAATAGAAATAGTATGGTTCAATCGGCATCCAGATTCAACAGTTCTTTTTTTCTTCTGGATTTTCCATCATGAGTCCTTTGGAACTATCTAGGACTATTGTATTGCTGAGAAGAATTAAGTCTATCACAGTTGATCAACACATAATGTTGTTGATACTGTGCACAATGTTCTCCTGGTTCTGCTCATCTCACTCATCATCAGTTCATGGCAAGTCCTTCCAGGTTTCTCTGAAATCTACCTGCTCATCATTTCTTACAACACAATAGTTTTCCATTACATTCATATACCACCTATTCCTAAACTCTCTAGTGTTTTTATTAGGAATGGGTGCTGTATTTTGTCAAAAGCTTTCTCAGCATCTATTGAAATTATAATATGATTTTGGTTAGTTTTCTTATTAATGTGGTTGATTGTGTAAATAGTTTTCCTAATGCTGAACCAACCCTGTATTCCTGGTATAAATCCCACCAAGTCATAGTGTATTATCCTGGTAATCACTTGCTGTAATCTCCTTGGTAATTATTTAAGATTTTAGCATCAATATTCATTAGGGAAATTGGTCTATAATTTTCTTTCTCTGTTTTGGCTCTGCCTGGTTTTGGTATCAACACCATATTTTTGTCATAAAAGGAATTTGGTAGAACTCCTTCACCTATTTTTCAAAATAATTTGCATAATATTGGAATTAATTGTTCTATAAATGTTTGGTAGAATTCACTTGTAAACCCATCTGGCCCTGGAGATTTTTTTCTTATGGAGTTCAGTGGCATGTTCAATTTCTTTTTCTAATATGGGCTTATTTTAAGGATTTTATTTCCTCTTCAGTTAACCTGGGCAGTTTGTATTTTTGTAAATATTTATCCACTTCATTTAGATTGTCAAATTTATTGGCATACAGTTGGGCAAAATAGTTCCTAATTATTGCTTTAATTTCTACTTCATTGGTAGTGAAATCACCCCTTTCATTTTTAATACTGGTAATTTGGTTTTCTTCTTTCTTTTTTTTTTAAATCAAATTAACCAATGCTTTATCTATTTTATTGTTATTTTTTCATAAAACCAGCTCTTAGTTTTATTGAATAATTCTATAGTTTTCTTGCTTTCAATTTTATTAATTTCTCCTTTAATTTTCAGGATTTCTAATTTAGTATTTAATTGGGAATTTTTAATTTGTTCTTTTTCTAGCTTTTTAAGTTGCATGCCCAATTCATTGATCTCCTCTTTTTCTTTTTTATTGATGTAAGCATTTAGACACATAAAATTTCCCCTAAGTACTATTTTGGCTGCATCCCATAGATTTTGGTATGTTGTCTCATTATTGTCATTGTCTTATATGAAGTAATTGATTGTTTCTATGATTTGTTGTTTGACCCACTCATTCTTTAGTTTCTAATTAACTTTCAGTCTACCTTTCCATGGCTCTTTATTACATGTCATTGTTATTGCATCATGATCTGAGAAGGATGCATTTACTATTTCTGCCTTTCTACATTTGACTATGAGGTTTTTTTGTCCTACCTAATACATGGTCATTTTTTGAAAATGTGCCATGTACTGCTGAGAAAAAGGTATATTCCTTTCTGTCCCCATTAATTTTTCTCTAGACATCTATCATATCTAACTTTTCTAACATTCTATTCACACCTTTACCTTTTTCTTGTTTATTTTGTGGCTAGATTTATCTAATTCTGAGATGAAACTTGTCTTTTCAAAGCTAGGAATGCTTTTTTCTTTTGTAGTATGAGTTTAAATTCTAAAGACTTAAGAAAAACATTGCTATGGTTCTCAATTTTCTTTTCTCATTGTTTTATATAAAATTGCATTTTTTAATGTTACTATAGGTTCTGATTTATTTAACATTGATTACACATCTTCCATTTTCAAAGTTAAAAATTAAACCACTTTCATTCACAGCATTCAAAACCTTTCTGAGGCTTATAATGGAATTCAATATTCTTATCAGAAAAATGAAGCTTTTCCAAACAAAACCTTTTGAAACACATTTGAAATGTCTATCTCTTTAGGGCACAAAATGCATCTTCAGGATATAAAATAATTTTCCTGCAGCAATAAAACCCACCTTGATAACTTCATCATTTCAGAAAAAATGAGTATGGGATCCACTTACTTATAATAAACACTTGTACATGGAAAAATAGTTGGAGGTTAATGCTTTCTGCTTGATGAACTCTTTAAAAAACAATTAAAAACACTCCATAATTCTACTCTGAATAAAAGTACTTTCTGCATTCTGAGGGAACAACAAATAGATGAATGAATGAATGAATGAATGAATGAATGAAAAAAGCATATATTATTTGCATGCTATGTGCCAGCCCTATGCCATGGACTGGAGATACAAATAAAAAACAAGACAGTCCCTGCCTTCAAGAACCATACATTCTAATTCTAATAGGGGAAGACAACATATATAGGGGAATTGTGGTGATGGAGAGGTGTTTTGGTCAGGGAAGCCACAGGGATGGTGAGTGGAATTGTACATAGGATAATCGATTGCCATGACCTTTCCAGAAATGGTAGTGTTGATTTGATTAATATGATCCAAGAAAGAGGTGGAAAGCAGGTATTGGAGGGTGGGGGGAAAGAAGTTACATGAGCATGACAGCATGGCATGGTGATAACTAGTGTGGTGAGTTTGGGTTGGGGCTAGATAGGTGAACACTCACTAATCACTAGCCTAGGACATCTGGGCTACTTCAGCACATCTGGTTTGCTGGGTCAGAGGCAGAGGCTGGAGCACAGAAGTATGGTATAAATATGTCCAGAAAAAAAAATCTATCAAATATATGGTAGGCAAAGAAACTCCTGTATCCTATATTTTTTTCTGTCTGTGATGGTCAGGTGTCAGAGAAGAATGTCAGAGAACTGGCAAATGATCCTTTCCTTCCTAGTAAACTATCAAGTGAGGTTCTTAACTGTGTTAGGGGAGGAGGTGTTGGGAGAAGCTTGAGGAGACAAATGAAAGTTTAGTATAATACCCACTGTGGGAAGTCGGATCTAGATCCAATTAGGGAGGAGCCAAAGGATTGTCTTCTTGCTGTGAGGGCCCAGTTGATAACCTCTTCCTGAGATTTTAAATAAAGGATGACTGGGGACAATTTCAGGGCTCAACCAAACAAGACCGGCTCATTCTTCAAAATACTCAGCTTCAATCTATATCTGCCCGGCCCCCATGTGAGTTGTCTTTTGGAGATAATGGTTAGATTGTCAACTTCTAGGACATTCATCACATGTGGTACCAAATTTTGTCAGTCATCACCATAGACAAGTATCTTTAGTGGCTCAGAAGGCAATTATATTGTATGCATCTGTACTAATGTTTTCTAATTAGGAAAGTATTTTTTTTCAGACAATATAATCCTGCCCCTTTATAAAGTACTCAGAGTGTTGATGCCACTTGTAGATTTCTGCACCCTGAATGTTTGCAGGTCATATTTTTTAAATCATAAAAATATATTATTATTTTCTAGTTACATGTAGAGATAGTTTTCAACATTTGTTTTTATAAGATTTCTAGTTCCAAATTTTTCTCCCTCCCTCCCTTCCCTCCCCCCTCCCCAGGACAGAAAGCAATCTGATATAGGTTTTATATGTACAACCACATTAAACTCTTTCTGCATTAGTCCTGTTGTGAAAGAAGAATAAAAAAAAAAGGGAAAAACCTCAAAAAAGAAAAAAAACCTAAAAAATTAGAAACAGTATGGTTCAATCTACATCCAGATTCCACAGTTCTTTTTTCTGGATGTGGAGAGCATTTTCCATCATGAGTCCTTTGGAATTATCTTGGACCATTGTATTGCTGAGAAGAGTTGTCTATCACAGTTGATCATCACACAATGTTGATGCTGTGTATAATGTTCTCCTTGTTCTGCTCATTTCACTCTGCATCAGTTCATGTAAATCTTTCCAGGTTTTTCTGAAATCTGCCTGCTCATCACTTCTTTCTTTCCTTCTTTCTTTCTTTCTTTCTTTCTTTCTTTCTTTCTTTCTTTCTTTCTTTCTTTCTTTCTTTCTTTCGCACAGGGCAATGAGGGTTAAGTGACTTTCCCAGGGTCACACAGCTAGTAAGTGTCAAGTGTTTGAGGCTGGATTTGAACTCAGATCCTCCTGAATCCAGGGCCTGTGCTTTATCCACTGTGCCACCTAGCTGCCTACCCCCACCCCGCCTCATCATTTCTTACAGCACAATAGTATTCCATTACATTCATATACCACAACTTGTTTAGCCATTCCCCAATTGATGACCATCCTCTTAATTTCCAATTCTTTGCCACCATAAAAAGAGCAGCTATAAATATTTTTGTACATGTTGGTTCTTTTTCCTTTTTATGATCTTTTTGGAATGAAGACCTAATAGTGGTATTGCTGGGTCAATAGTTTGCAGGTCATATTGCTAAAAGTTAAGAGCAATGGTTCACAAAGGAATTTAGTCACACTATGCTCTGGGACTTGAAATATATTGACAATTCATAAATGTTTTTTGGGCTGGAAGTCCTTTATTGAACCCATAGTAGGTTCTCTTTTTTTTAGTTAAGGATAATGAGAAATCCTAGAATAATGGAGGTAAAGAAAACTTTGGAATGAAATCAATGAAATTTTAATTTTAAGTTCAAAAACTATCTTGTTTTGTTATATAATTTAGTATTCAATATTTTATTTTATTATTTCTTAGTATTTTTTCCAATTATATGTAAAGACAATTTTTAGCATTCATTTTGACAAAATATTGAGTTTCAAATTTTTCTCCCTCCTCTCCCCTTCCTAAAAGAGTGAACAATTTTATATAGGTTTTATATATATATGTATATATACATATATACAAAACATAATACATATATACAAAACATAATACATATATGCAAAACATAATTTCCATATTAGTCATGATGTGAAAGAAGAAATAGACCAAAGGAAATAAGATGTAAATATAACGTGAAAATAAGTATTTGATATTTTAGAAGAAAAATATTGCTAGCATAGAAGGTTTCTCACAAAATTACTTTGTACATTATATGGGAAAGGAGCATTCCAGTTTGGGAAACTAATTGCTGATTAGATTGATGCGAGGCTAGGGTGGAGACTCTAGTGTAGTACCACAGGGCTCTGTATTTGGTCCTGCTGTGTTCAACATTTTGTTAGTGACTGGGATGAAAGCCTAGCTGGCATACTTATCAAATTTGGGAATGATACAAAGCCGGAAGGAATACTAATTTATTGAATTAAAGAATTAGAATCTAAAAAGACAGTCTAGAATGATGGCCTGAATGTCATAAAGTTAAATTTAAAAGTAAATGAATGGAAAGTCTTCCATTTGAGTTCAGAAAAAAGTTTTTGGGGAAAATACCTGGGAAGTTTTAATAGAGTTTAATGAGTCAGTAGTTTGATATGACACTGAGGGGAAAAAAGCTCACTTACTTTTATGTTACATTAAGGGAAGTAGAAGGCCCATTGGGAGAAAGTTAGGGTTAGGTTCCATATTAAGACTCTAACTATCACCTAAAAGTGGAAAATAGCTGGGCATTTTACTCTAGGTGAAATCAGATTGGGTCACATGATACTGAGAATTCAAGAGAGATATCAGAGGAGGGTCTAAGGACAATAAACCAGAAAGGAATTTTGGGAGTGGTATAGTTGTGTGGTTGTGGTGATTATGGGGCTCTAGGAGTATTTCTCATTTTGTCTCTGTATTTGTATATGTAGGTAGTTTGCCAGTCTTTTTGGAGAAGTGACTGGTGGGGGGTTGGCAGGAGCATGAGTGGATTGTCTAGTTTAGACCTGCAACTGTGTGAATATTACTTGAATCTAGACATACATTTTGGGGGAGCTGAACAATGATAATTTATGTCTTGGGTTCAACTAGAAGTACATGCCTGAAAGGGCTGAGTGTTCAGTGTTTGTATCTACTATATCAGAGCTGTCAAGCATGTGACCGACCTGTAGGGTATATCATGGCCCACAACATGCAACATTCTGATGTGAGACTGAACCAGATTAAAATACAATTGGGAAATATTGAACAAAATAAATAAGAATATGATAGAATATAGATAATATTAATATGTGGTTTTCTGCACCTGCAAAGAGCCTCATGACTGGTTTAGTGGCCCTGTTTCTATTTCACTTTGACATGACACTATCCTGTATCTCATATATATGTACTTATATGAAAATTTGGAGTTATTAGAAACAACTAATTTTCACTTTCAATCATTCACCTTTTAAAGGCATAAGCCTGTTCAACTCAAAGCTCCCTGTATTTGTACATTTGAGGGAGGTGGTTCCACCTCCACCTTAAATTAATCAACATGTACAAAATGTAATAATATGGTAGTTAAATGATTTTCCTACAGTACTATAACATATGAGTAAGTCCTTAATTAGCTCCAGAGGGTTATAGGGCTTTGGCCATTACATGAAAGGCAAATGACCCCAAAGAGAAAGCATCTTGTAATTTGCTAAGAGAATGAGGCAGATCCCTTCATTATGTACTTGAAGGAATAACCCAAAAGAGAGTATAATACAAAAACTCTGGCAGAGAAGGGAAAGATACAATTAAAATCTTGCTAGGAAGTAATCTTACATATATTCAGAAACAGCCTATTTGAACTTAAAAGTTTATAGGGAATGCATATTGAGTTCTTTCTCACAAGGCTTTATTGATACTTCCTGGGACTTTTACATAGAAAAAAAATAACAACAAAAGAAAACATTTCTTTTCAAATTCCTTGATAGCTCCACAAAACTTTAAATGCAGGAACTGTTCAGTTACTAACCTATCGCTCACATAAATAATCAATCTTGGCACATTAACTAGACTAGGTCCAAGGGTGAATAATTATTTGCTATTTACTCAGTACAGAGTTTTAGGGCTATTCAAACTAATATATAATTATTGAACATGGAGGGTAAGGACACATTGAACAGGATCCAAAGAGGTCATGTAACCAGTTAACTCATGAGTAACTGACTTAACTGATAGATATAGGGCTATTCTTTTTTTTTAGCCTCAGAATTCAATTATAACAAATCTGTTAAAAGATCAACTTTAATTTTGTAGGATACAGAACTCCAATAAAAAAGTATACATAGCATCAAATGTGAATTCATTTGTTTCAAACACATGTGTGTCTGTTTTCCCAACAGTGTCCTTTCCTTATAGTGAGCATTCATATTGTTCTTTAAGGCTTGCAAAGTGATTTATAAATAATATCTCATTTGATCTTTACAATAACCCTGCTAGGTGCTGTTATTATCCTCATTTGAGGAAACTGAGGCAAACAGAGGTTAAATGATTTGCCCAGGGTCACAAAGATGTTAAGTATCTCAGGCCAGATTTGGACTCAGTTCTTGCTGATCCCAATTCTAGCACTCTAGCCACTATGCCACCTAGCTGTATAGTGTCCTTTCCTTAGAGCCAAGAAAGTTGGCAAGTTTCTTAAAACATTTTTGGTTACTATTTCCTTTATGGTAAAGAGTCATAGATGTTTTATATATACATATATATGTATATATATATATATATATGTAAACAATATAATTCAGTTCAATTTAATTCAATCTAATTCAAAGGCAATGACTATGGTTCCAATTTCTTGAAGGGGCATCATTTTACAGGTATGGCTTAGATTTCATGGACAATGAATTTCCAACTCTGAAACTGTGTGATCCTGTGAACAAACACTTCTCAAGTTAGTAATCAATTGCATTTATTAAGTGTCTCCCATGTTCCAGGCACTTTACCAGGGACAGAAGATATAAAGCAAAAAAAATTAAACATTACCCTTACACTCAAAGAACATACATTTTAGTATGGGAAACAACCCAGGAAGGAAAGTGTATACTAAATATAAAAATATGGTAATTTTGAAGGGGACATGTTAGCAGCTCTAAGATTGAAAAGTGGCCTCATTTAGGAAGTAGCATTTGAATTGAACTTGGATGGTTGTTTTGGATTCCAAGGATAGAGTTGATGAAGGAGAGGTATGTAGGAGAGACTGTGCAAAGAAATGGAAACTGTAAATGGAAAAAGGATACACTCTGTGATGGAGAGCAGCATGAACACTCTATCTATCTATGCACATATAGATAATATGCCTATATGTATAACATGCATGTTATATAATCATAGCACATCAATCAAATAATATATCAATGTAAACATGTCTTGAGTGATGTATAGTATGAGTCAAAGAGACACACAATAGATATCTCTAGCCTATTCTACCTATTTCTACCTTTCTCCAAGGGAGACTTTAATTCCTGTCAGGAGGGGAAGCAGGAAATTGGGGCCAGAGGCCACTCTACTCTTCTCAGAGAGAGGCAGGGGTGGGGTTCTAAGCTAGAATCATATCTGTCTGCTTTCTTTTTTATTGTTAGCCTAGGGGATGTAATTAAGTTCAAGCTAACTTCTGATTCCTCTGTCATTATTGAGAAAAAGCAGGATCCCAAGCTCTATATCCAAGGCTTGCCCCCTTTCTACCAAATACCAGTTCTACAATGAACACATAGAGAATAGCAAAGAAACCCATTTATCCAAATCATAGCAAAACAGGAATCAGGAAATACATACATGGAAGAATATATGCCCCAGGTAATAGGCAGAAAAGGAGCTCTGCTATTGTGGGTAATGTTAGTTCACCTGAGAGAAAGAGAAAGAGTCCCAGATTTCATCCAAGGGGAAAGTTCCTGAAGTCTTTAGAGTGGCAAGTTGGGGATAGTGACAGGTTGTGGATTGCCAGCTCCTCTCATGTCTTTCTATAGTATTTTCCTTCAGCACCTTGAAGTAGTGTTGGCCTGGTCCATCTTCCTTCTTGAAGCTAGAAGCCAGAAGTCCCAAAGGTGACTTATAGCCTGAAGAAGACTGAAGAAGGCTGGAAGTTCTCTTGTTCTCATTAACTCCACACCATCTCTGATGTAGGTTAAGGCCTTCATCTTCACCAACAGAGAATCCTATACCAATGGGCTTTCAGACATGGATTACATTCCTCCCTTGGGCCAAAACTCTTTGTAGTCCCTTGAAAAGATCAGCTGGGGTAAGTCTAAAACCTGTAAGTATACAGTATAAGCACAAACTTCAGTGCTTTAAAACAATAAAGATGGTTTTCTTGTCATCCCAGTCAACCAACTTTTGGCACCATTGAAACTAAAATAAAACAAATGCACTTAAACAGTACATGCACTAGACATGGCACTACACAAAAGATGCAATAATGTCATGTCTAATTACTTATAGGACATAACTTGTGAATATTTCAAAATTATTTGCAGATATTATATATGTATAATATATTTATATATGCATATTTATTTTAAGGACAGCTAGGTGGGGCAATGATAGCATGCCAGGCCTAGAGTCAGGAAGATCCATCCTCCTGAGTTCAAATCTGGCCTCAGACAATTACTAGCTGTGTAACCCTTTTTGCCTCAGTTTCCTCATCTGTAAAATATGCTAGAGAAGGAAATACAAACCACTCTAGTGTCTTTGCCAAGAAAACCCCAAATGGGGTCATGAAGAGTCTGATACAATTGACATGACTGAATAACAAGAACAACATTTATTTTAAATGTAAGTTGGTTGGTAAGTTCACTGTGCAACCACATAAGTCTTTTGAAAAAAAATCATCTTTCCCTTCTCATAGGAATTATTTCCTTTTGAGTATTCAGAATTTAATTCTTAGGCATCTGTCATCCTAGAGGGATAAAAGACCCATTCCTCTGAATGCTTTGAAATATGCTTTACTTAGATATGAGGTTATGTCAGGTTAAAATTTAATTTCTTCTCTTCTGTCATAAAGTCTAATAGAGAACAGTTGTTTCCCCATAGAATTCCCATTATTTCTAACATAACAACATTTTTTTCCTCTTAGTGAGAATCATATTCAATAGAAAATTTACCCTAGTTTGTTACACCATGTCTTTTTTTTATATAAATGTTTTATTATTTTCCAGTTACATGTAAAGATAGTTTTCAACATTTGTTTTTATAGGATTTCTTGTTTCAAATTTTTCTCCTTCCCTCCCCTCCCTCCTCCCTCCCCAAGACAGCAAGTAATCTGATACAGGTTATATATGTACAATCACACTGAACATATTTCTGCATTAGTCATGTGATGAGAGAAGAATCAGAGCAAAAAGGAAAAACCTCAAAAAAGAAAAACAACAACAACAACAAAAACAATAGAAATAGTATGGTTTAATCTTCATCTGGATTCAACAGTGCTACACCATGTGTTGAAGGGGGAAATCCTGAGCAAATCAAGAAGTTATTATTGACTCTTGGTCATGAGATCACTAAATGGTAAATTAATGACTTCTTCCAGGAACATGACAAATAAAAAAAAATGAACACCACAATATAGGAAATAATACAAGAAAACTTCCCCAAATTTCAAAAAACAGGCAAGACATCAACAAAAGAATACGAATCTTACCTCCAGGGGAAAAAGAAAGTGCTTCAAATTCCTAGACACATAGCAATTAAATTGTACAATTTTAATGATGGCCAGGAGAAAAACTTTCCAGTAGTCCAATATTATTCTGTAGTCATGGGAAATTGCAGAAGGGAATAGAATAGTGTTCTCTAAAAAAGCAAAGGAGCTCAATCTGTAACCCCAAATGGCGTATCCTGAAAACTCGAACCTAATGATCAAAATAAAAGATGGCTATTCGACCAAAGAGAGGCGTTTGAGACATTTCTGCCAAAAAATGATGGAGTATTTGACTTAGAAACACCCCAATCACCATAAATAGAAGAATGGTAATTAAGTACAACTATGGAGGGAAGAATGAATACTGGACTGACTCAATAACTCCATGTTTGCAGTTTTGTTATATACATTTTATTTTATTTTATTTTTTTAAGTAAGACAATTGGGGTTAAGTGACTTGCCCAGGGTCACACAGCTAGTTAAGTATTAAGTGTCTGAGGCCGGATTTGAACTCAGGTACTCCTGACTCCAGGGCCGGTGCTCTATCCACTGTGCCATCTAGCTGCCCCTGTTATATACATTTTAAAAGAAAGACAGACTGACCATTGGAGTAAAAAAAAAAAATAGAATAGGATCGTGAAGGGGAAAAAAGAACAAAATGGTTGTAGAACTTAAAGAAACAAGAGGAATTAAGGTGAAGGACCAGAAGTAAAGCACCACAGACCCTTCCTTGACCCTCCTACAGGTGAATCACTTTATTTTGTGAGGTGGAATTTCAGAATCCAAGGCTGCACAAATGGAGGAGGAAAGCTGGAAGTGATATACTCCTAACAAACTCATGTCTAAGCTCCCAGTGAAGGTGAGATGATTCCCACACTTCCTTTTTTTTTTTTTTTTTTTTTTTTTTTTTTTTTTTTTAGTGAGGCAATTGGGGTTAAGTGACTTGCCCAGGGTCACACAGCTAGTAAGTGTTAAGTGTCTGAGGCCAGATTTGAACCCAGGTACTCCTGACTCTAGGGCCGGTGCTCTATCCACTGCGCCACCTAGCTGCCCTCCCACACTTTCTTAGAAAGAAGAGGGCTCTGAAGAAGAATGGGAGAGGTGGCAGAAAGAAGGGAGGGAGTGTGGGGGACTAGAGTGGGAAGTCTCAAATTACATTTTTGTAAAGCACTAGCACAGTACCTGGCATATCGTAGCCTCTATATAAAAGCTAGTTATTGTTGTTAGTGTCTCACATCAAGGGAAGGGTGTGTTCCACTGCTGAGCATTCCTGTAAGGAAAGTGAAGTATGCCTAAAACAGGAGATGGTGACCGCATGATATCTTTAATCTCAAAGGAGTTGGTGCATTGATAGGCTATTTTCTCTGAGGGTAATGACTCCATTAGCTATATCTTGGCCTAGAAAAAGAGGTGTATGAACTTCTAGGGACACCTGACATGAAGAATTATGCATGTGTGTATGAGGTGGCATAGACATAGAAATGAGATGGCACAGTTTGTAGAAAAATGACATCATGGCAAGGTCAGGGAAGTAGGACTGAGACACAGTATTTGGGACCCAGAGAACTTTCTACTGCAAAATGCAGCTTATATCCAACACTGGCAGTCTTGCAAACTGACACTTGTAAGAGTGAGACAGAAGAAAAATTATATACTAGAGTAAGATCTATGAAATTGCTTAAAAGAAGGAGCTCAAACCTAATACTTTAGAAGTTTTAAGTCCGTGAGGATCAGAGACATTAAAGATGGAACAGATGGGGCAGCTAGGTGGTGCAATGGATAAAGCACTGGCCCTGGATTCGGGAGGATCTGAGTTCAAATCCAGCCTCAGACACTTGACAGTTACTAGCTGTGTGGCACTGGGCAAGTCACTTAACCCTCATTGTCCTGCAAAAAAAAAAAAAAATGGAACAGATAAGGATGTAGTCCCTGAGTCAGAGAACAACATTTCTGAATAGACTGGAAGGGAAGAAAAGTAATGAAGAGAATACAACAAATAAAATCTTTTTTTAAAAGCAAAATAAATGAAAACTAGAAAATTATAGAAATAGGAGAGAAAAAGGAGTAGTTTGACTTAATCACTTAACTTAGAGGAAAGAAGAGAAAAGGGAGGAAAAAAGATACCTAAATAAACAAAAGATAAAAAATTAATCAATAATTTAAGGCAATTTCAAAAGTAGGGACAGGATAGGCAAATGGGAGTAGGGGAATGAGAGAGAGCCTGTGGAAACAGATTACTATAGCAATTCTTTGAGAAAAATGAACTGCAGAGGCAAATTTCTCATTTAAAGGATGAAGAAGGGAAAAAAGCAATAGAAAACAAATAAAAAGAAATGGAGAAATGCACAATACTGCCACTAATAACTTGAAAAGTGAATGGTCTCATTCCTAGTATACATAATGAGCTGGTTCAAATTTATAAGATTAAGAGTTATTTTCCAGTTGACAAATGATCAAAGGATGTTAACAGGCAGTTTTCAAAGAAAGAAATCCAAATTATCAATAATCACATAAAATGTTCTAAGTCACTATTTATTAAAAAAGTCAGCTCTGAGGTTGTACCTCATAGTTTCTAGATTGGAAAAGTTGACAAAAAAGGAAAATGACAAATATTGGAGGGTCTGTAGAAAAACAGACACACTAATGCAGTGTTGATAGAACTATGAATTGATATAGCAATTCTGGAAAGCTATTTGAAACAGTTTTCAAAAAGTTACTAAAGTCTGCATGCTCTTTGACTACTAGACCTTTGTTCCAAAGAGATCAAAGAAAGAAAAAAAGGATCCACATATAAGTAAATAACAACTTGATTTGTAGTGTAAAATAAGTGGAAACTAATGGAGTGTGCCCATCAATTGGGGGAATGTCTTAAAAAATTATTGCATATGAATATAATGAAATGCTATTATGCCATTAGTGATAAAACTGATGGTTTCAGAGAAATCTAGGAAGACTTGTATGAACTGATGCAGACCAAAGTAAGAACTAGGAGAACAACTTTTTCAATAATGATATTGTTTTTGTTGTTGTTGTTTTTGGTGAGGCAACTGGGGTTAAGTGACTTGCCCAGGGTCACACAGCTAGTAAGTGTCAAGTGTCTGAGGTCGGATTTGAACTCAGGTACTCCTGACTCCAGGGCCAGTGTTCTATCCACTGCACCACCTAGCTGCCCCCCAATAATGATATTATTGTAAAGACAAAAACTTTGGAAGACTTAAGAACTCTTTTAAAACTCTGATCAATGACCAACTACAATCCCAGGTAGTTAATGATGAAGAATGCTACCAACCTCTTGACAGAGAGGTGATGAACTCAAGGTGCAGAATTAGACATGTATTTTTGGACATAACTAATGAGGAAATTTGTTTTTCTTTGTTACAATGGTTTTGTTTTCCTTTTAACCTCAGTTGGGGGAGTAGGGTGGCAGATGAAGGAGAAATTAAAAAAAAAACGGTTGTTAATTTAAAAATTAAAATATTTTAAAACTGGAAAATCTTGAGTAGATTAATATGTAAAATAAATGAGAATGAAGTTGTCCTGACCTATGTCTTGTTACTGGTCTCTGATGACTCTGGAGGAGCAAGTAAGGCTGATGATTTTATATAGCTCTACCTCACTTAAATCCAATTCACTTGCAAGTCAAGACATCATCCTCCTGATGCCATCAGTCCTTTTTGAGAATGAGGGATGAACAACAAAATAAGAAGCACAGAAGGAATAAGAAATCAAAATGCTGCAATCTGTTCTATAAAAGAAATACACATAAATGGCAGAGATGGACGCAAAATAAAACTGAGAGACTGGAATAAAATTTGTTATATATCAGGTAAACACAAAAACTCTGTAGTTCCAATCGTGCCATCAGACAAGACAAATTCAAAAAATTTACAACCTTAGAAATAAAAGTTCAACATCAAGCAAACAGAAAAAAATCTGGAGTTGCAATTATATTATGAGACAAAACAAGTAAAAAAAATTCAACATTACTAAAAATAAGCAAGGAAATTTTATCATTCCTAAAAAGACCACGGACAATGAACGAATAACACTAAATATCAACTCACCAAAGTAACATAGTATCTAAATTCATGAAAGAAAATTTCTATTACAGTTGATCATCATATAATGTTGCTGTTACTGTGCACAATGTTCTCCTGGTTCTGCTTGGTTCACTCAGCATCAGTTCATGTTAAGATTTTCCAGGTTTTTCTGAAATCATTCTGCTTGTCATTTGTTATAAAGCAATAATATTCCATTATAATCATATAGCCCAGCTTGTTTAGCCATTTGCCAATTGATGGGCACCCTTTTGATTTCCAATTCTTAGCCAGCACAAAAAGAGCTGCTATAAACATTTTTGTACAAATAGGTCCTTTTTAGAGGGGCAGCTAGGTGGCACAGTGGATAAAGCACCGGCCCTGGATTCAGGAGTACCTGAGTTCAAATCCGGCCTCAGACACTTGACATTTACTAGCTGTGTGACTCTGGCCAAGTCACTTAACCCCCATTGCCCTGCAAAAAAACCCAAAAAACCAAAACAAACAAACAAAAAAACCCAAATAGGTCCTTTTCTCTTTTGTTGGATGCCTTTGGAATATAAACCTTATAATGGTATTGCTAGATGAAAGAGTATGCACAGTTTTATAACCCTTTGGGTCTAGTTCCAAATTGCCCTCCAGAATGGTTGAATCAGTTCACAACTCTACCAACAGTGAATTAGTGTACCCGTGTTCTCATATCCCTTTCAACATCTAATATTTTTTTTTTGTCATATTAGCCACTCTGATAGGTGTTGAGGTGGTACCTCAGAATTGTTTTAATTTTATAGCAAACTTTTAAAGAACAATTAATACTTATGATATACAATGTGGTAAAAATTATTTGTAGTAAAAATTATTGGAGTTTTAGCTGACTCATTTGGGAGGGGCCACACCTGGCCCACCCTGAAGTTACATATGCTATTGAGGTCAGAAGGAGAATTCTCCATAGGCAGTTTTTGAAGGACCTCCCCTTTTGGGGGATAAAAGATTGAATGCTCCCTGAAGGGAAGTGTAGGTTCTTCCAGAACATGGGCTCTCTCTCTCTCTCTCTGTCTCTGTCTCTCTGTCTCTCTGTCTCTCTCTGTCTCTCTCTCAGGCTTCTCCCCTTCCAGTGGTGTGAGCAACTGTAGACTTTCCAGGTGTTGGTGAGTGAACAATGGAAAACCCTAAATTCCTTTGAATTAGCTTAATTGGAAATGATTTGGGGATTGCATAGGCTAAGTTTAGAGTTAAGAGTATTTATCTGTATTTCTTTTTTCCTATTTCCTTATCCTTGATTTTTATTAGTTTCACCTTTGTTGTTTAATTAATTCCCAAGTAATAAAATCTGATCCTTCTGTGAATTAAAGCTCTAAGGCTCCTTTCTTATTGGCCTCAGAGAAATATCTAAAAAAGGCAGTTCAGAGGGGAGGGTGAACTTAAAGGTCTCTCATATTTCCAGGACCCCAATATTAAGGCCAGTCACCCAATTAACACTCTGTATATCAAATTTTGGCCCTCATAACAAATAGTTCTCAAAAATTGAGAAAGAAAACCCTCTACCAAATTCCTTTTAGGAAACATAGTCCTAATGCTCAGACTAGGGAAATATAAAATGAAGAAAGCGATACTAATAAAATATACTAATATAAAATCTGAGATCAGCCATTGTGTAACCTTGGGAAAATACTTTAACATTTCTTATCCTTTGTTTCCTCTTCTATAAATTGAGGGTTAACTAGATGCCCTTCTAATATTCCTTTCAACTCAAAATATCTGATTTAGATCATCCTTAATATCAAGAAATTTGTAGTTAAACTGGCAAAAATGTTGTTGCAATTTATTGGAAAAAAACTTCAGTATGATCAAATTGGATTTATAACAAGAATGCAAGAATGAGTCAACATTATGAGAATAATGAACATAATCATATTAAAAATAAAAAACCATGAAAAACACATGATAATATAAATAGATCCCCCCAAAAGCTGTTTATAAAATATAATACAGGGGGCAGCTAGGTGGCACAGTGGATAAAGCATCGGCCCTGGATTCAGGAGTACCTGGGTTCAAATCCGGCCTCAGACACTTGACACTTACTAGCTGTGTGACCGTGGGCAAGTCACTTAACCCCCATTGCCCCGCAAAAAACAAAACAAAACAAAACAAAAAAACAAAATATAATACTCATGTTAAAAACCTTATAAACTACAGATAAGGGAAACTCGTTTTCCATGTGATGAGTATTTTTCTAAAATCAAAAGATTTCATCAGACATATAACTGAACTTTTTGGAATGCCCAAAAAGTTCTTGGATAGGGAGCAAAGGGAAAGAGCTACCTATTGTTGTTTGTTTGTCTTTAGTTCTCAAAGAGAAGCAATGACATCACATAAGTGATGTTTTGACTTGCAATGAATTGGATTTAAAAGTGAGGCAGGGCTGTGCAAAGTCACCAGCCTCAATGTCTCCTTCAGAACCATTTGGGTCTAATGGCAAGACATAGATCAGGATGACTGGAAATGGTCCTGGATATAGTGGGAGACCTTGGTCTTTCTTAAACTAAGGTCTTGGCCAGGTCTCAGTTTGTTTGAGGCAACACCTATTCGGTGATTAAGACTAGGTAAGAAATGAGGCTAAAGACCGCCTCTTTTACCTACTGACAAAGAATCAATCTGGGAAGGCAAGACCCTCAGGATTTCTGATCAGAACAGAAACAATTGATATTAACATTCACTCTAAGCCATCAAAACCCAAGGTGTTTAAGACTTTCCTAGGAGCCAAACTAACCAGAATGAATTGTTTGACTCTGACCTTGAAGATTGTTTGAAAGAGAGAGAAAGAGAAAAAAAGCCAAGCAAGATGGTGACCCAAGGAGGTAGAAGAAGTGACCAAAGCCATGGTCTTGTTTATGTCCCACTCTTACTCTAATGGGGCTGATATGTTCTCATAAACCTTATGTTCCTTCTTAGTATAATCCATCTGGTCACTTTGTCAAAGCTCATGGAAATGTGGTTATTTAGGAGTACTTTTGAAAAGCACTTGTCCCATTAAGCTGACCTCAAATAGCAAGTCTTGTAGTGTTGTCCTTTATTCTTGATAGTTATCATTCAGGCCAAAAACTATGCAGCCAGTAATATTTTTCCCAAAGATATAAACACAGATTTATAGTGTTTCTATGCACAGCAGATATTTACAAGATAACCATATATACACAAAGTGGCTCCTTTGTGTCTAAGAAATTGTTAGTGATAAAAACAGCAATGTTGTGGGTGAACTTGGATGTCATAGAAATTTGTATGCATCACAGATTCGGATTGCCTTTATTTTTAAAAGATGCAATACATATTTACTCCCTTGGAATAATGTTACATGCTTTGGCCACATAACGAGATGACAGAACTTAGACCCTGATGTTGGAAAAGATTGAAGGCAAAAGGAAAAGTGAATGGCAAAGGATGAGATGGAAAGATAGGCATGGAAACAATGAACATGAACTTGGACAGACTGTAAGAGATAAAAGAGCCTGGTGTGTTTTTGTCCCATCATGGACATAATGTTGAAGATGATTGTGCAACCAAACAACAAAAATAACAATGATATTTTGTTTGTTTGTTTGTTTTTCCAGGGCAGTGAGGATTAAGTGACTTGCCCAGGGTCACATAGCTAGTGTCAAGTGTCTGAGGCTGGATTTGAACTCAGGTCCTCCTGAATCCAAGGCCAGTGCTTTATCCACTGCGCCACCTAGCTGCCCCAACAATGATATTTTTTAAAGTGACTGTCTATACCCTTTGCCCTGGAGATTCTACTGTGAGGCACAAATCCCAGGGAAGTCAAAGGTGTAAAGAAAGGTCCTGAATACACCAAGATATTAATAATAGCACTTTTTTGTGGTACCCCCCACAAGATAAGTGCCCATCAGTTGGAGAATGATTGAACAAATTGTGTTACATGAAGGTAATGGAATATTATTGGGCTGTAAGAATGGGCAAATTGGGAGAAAGTGTGGTGCTATTGAAAGAGTGATCGAGTCAGAGTCAGAGCATGCTGAGTAAAAATCCCATCTTAACCACTTTACCTGTATAATCTCAGGCAATCAAGATCAGCAATCACTTATCCTCTCTTGGCTTCAGTTTCCTTGAACATAAAATGAGGGAATTGTATTAGATGGACTCTCAGTTATCTTCCAGCTCTAAATGTCTGATCTTTAGAGGCAACAAGATAGAAAGGAAAATCTCACCTCATAAATTTATTGGTTGTATGACCCCGATCTTCAGTTTCCTCACCTGTAAAATGAGGGAGTTGGACCTCTAAGATCTCTTCCAACTCTAAATCTATGATTTTATGATCCCATAAATATGAAGAATACAGAAAAGCATAGGAAGGCCCATCTGGATTGATGCAGAATGAAATAATAAGAAAATAACATGCGTATTGGCAATAATGTAAATGGAAAGAACAAGAAAAATCAAAAGCTGAACATTGTATGATTATAATGACCAAACTTGCCCCCAGAAAAAAGTCAAGAAAATTCACCTGCCTTTCTTCTTTGCAGAGGTTGGGGAATAATTACTATGTAATATTGTATATTCTGTCAGACAGCTGATTTATTGATTGTTTTTGCTGAATGCTTTTTTTCCCCCTCACTTCTAAATTTTTTCTGCTATAAAGTCTGGCTTGCTGGGTAGGGATGAAGGAAGGAAATATTTGGAAATGAAGGTGATACAAAAATTTAGGTCAATAAAATATTTTTTAAAAATTCTTTTGTTCTCCCTCTGGAATAGGAATAACCAAATCTAGAATGGTGAGTATCTGAAAGTGATGGAAATCATCCATAAGAGCTGTTTTCTTTGATAAAGAATATCAAATGGTGGTTTTTTTACTCAATACAAAATCTTCTAACTTCTATTAAAGCAGCACAGTGGATTCTGATCGGTATTGGGCTTTGGAAGGCTCTTACATGCTCTCTAGTGTGACTCACCCCCATGGCTTATCTCTGCTTTTTGATATCTAAATTGGGGCACTTGCCTATTCTTTCAGGAGGGCTATGACAAGTTGGGCTGGAAATCCAATTTTTCTATTTTCTCCTTTCTGATAGATATGGGTAACATTTTATTCTCTAAAGTTCCCAAGGACCAAAGAAGGTTCACATAAACTTTTTAAAAAGTCATAATTCTAACCTGCTGCAGCACCTCACACATTCAATAGCCACTTACATGGTGATCTCGGCTATTCATCATGTGACCAAGGACTAGGAAGTAAGCCAAAGAATCCTCAGAATGGTCAGAATAGAGTAGAAAAGTAAGGTGATCATAATGATGGTACCTTAGGAACATTATTCCAGCAGCAGGGTGGAGAATAGGTTGGAGAGGAAATATACTGGAGGCAAGAAGATCAATTGGGAGGCTATTAAATGGTCCATGCAAGAAGGGATAAGGACCTGACCTGGAGTGATTACAGAGGGAATAGAGGAGGAAAGGTTGAATGCAAGCCATATTATGGAGGTAAAGCTATTATAACTTTTCCAATTTGGTCAGCTGGAGATCATTCTCATGGTGAGGGCTTGGAGAAGGGGTGTGAGAAATAAATTGCCCTTCTTTCTAATTCACCAAATAATAGCTAAACCAGATCCATTCTCAAGGCTAGTTTCCCCCCCACACAATATAATGCTAGGGGCTAGGAGAAGGGCCTCTGACTTGTTCCCTTCTTTTAAGAGGGAATAAAGCCTTTAATTATACAACTAGAAATAAAAGACTTAAAAATGAAAACCCATTAGCATAAATGAGAGTGGGTTGGTAGGTAAATGATAATATCAAATCCTCACAGGACTATAGTTCTAGAACTAGAGGGGACCTTAGAAACAGATCCAACCTACTCATTTTATAGATGAGAAAAATTGAAATCTAGAGAAATCCAGTGATTTGCCCATGGTCACACAGCTAGTAAGTGGCCAAGGCAGGATTTGAAATCAGGCTCCCTGTTCTATCATCCCACACTCTTTCCACAGAACCATGCTGTGATTTGCTTGGCACTTGTGATTAGGGAAAAGACATCAGAAGGCTTTGGTCACCTGGAGCAGGGGTATGGGGGGAGGATGGAAGTAGAAATATAAACTTAGTGGATCTCATGATTCTTCCTATAGCTATCTTTAATCTGTATGTGGGTTTGGGCAAAGAAAAACTATGCAGAGGTATTTCATGTCATGTATAGCTGCCACTGGTAGTTCTCTCTCTCTCTCTCTCTCTCTCTCTCCCTCTTTCCCTCCCTCCCTCTTCTCTCTCTCTTCTTCTCTCCCTCTCTCTCTTTCCACATCCACATATATATTTATACATACATATACAAATAGTATATATTTATATATACATACAAACATGTTCAATTGTTTCATTCACATCTGACTCTATGTGACCCCATTTGGGATTTTGTTGGTGAAGATACTGGAGTGGTTTGCCATTTCCTTCTCCAGCTCATTTTACAGATGAGAAAACTGAGGTAAACAGCATAAAGTGACTTGTCCAGGGTTATACAGCTAGTAAGTGTCTGAGGCCAGATTTGAACTTAGGTCTTCCTGACTTTAAGCCCCATGCTCTATTCATTGCACCGCCTACCTGCTCCTAAATACATATATAGCTATATTTTTTATCTTAGTAGGAACTATATTCACAACCAATAAATGACACATGTTCACACAAGGTCAGGCCAGAAAAAAGAACTGAGTCATGAGTCATGTCACTGGTAATATTTCAGAACTGAGTAAGATTATCAGAACTGCTGATACTGGGGAGCTTTGACACTTGATCTCATCTGTCCTTCTTAAGGGGTCCCACTCAGTTCTACACCCATACACCCATGGGACCAGCTTCAAACTTCAAAAGTTTATCCTTCAAAGAGAGAGGTCAGACTCTTTTTTGTGAACTCTCTGCCTCTGTATACACCCATTTCAGAGCCCCAGAGAGAATCACAAAACTTGGTTTGACCCATGTCTAGGGTCTCTCCTGAAGAAGAGAGGAGTAGAAAGGCACTCAAAGTACAATGTAAATCAAGCATAGGTCAAATATTTATTTCCCCTTCATGAAAGAGATGCTTAATGCACACAAGATTCCTAAGCTTACACTGACCTTTTGTGTGTGTGTGTCTGTGTGTGTGAGAGAGAGAGAGAGAGAGAGAGAGAGAGGTAATTGGGGTTAAGTGACTTGCCCAGGGTCACACAGCTAAGAAGTGTCAAGTGTCTGAGGCTGGATTTGAACTCAGGTCCTCCTGAATCCAGGGCCGGTGTTCTATTCACTGCACCACATAGCTGCCTCCCCTTTTTTTTGTTTTTAATAAGAAGCAGTAACCTATGACAATTATTATACTCTCCTGAGTGGTTGAGATGGCCGTGTACATAGTAATATTGCCAATTTAGCATTTCACCTTTGCTTTGGTTCTATACTGTCTCACTTAAGGTCCATATCTTGTGGCAAGCCAAGCTAGGGGTAGGACTCCTCATCCTCATTGTCATCTTCTCTAAGATGTATATGGTTCTAGAAGAATCCTCTTGTGGATAGAGCACCAGCCCTGGAGTCAGGAGGACCTGAGTTCAAATCCAGCCACAGACACTTGACACTTCCTGGCTGTGTGACCCTGGGCAAGTCACTTAACCCCAATTGCCTCACCAAAAAAAAAAAAAAAAGAATCCTCTTGTTGCTGCCAGTCAGCTCCAACTGAGGGACCCTAGAGCTTCCAACCTCTTGAACTCATGAGGCTGCCTCAAGGTTTCACACATTCAACAACTATCAGTCACCTAAACTCTTGGAAAGAAAGACAAAGTAGAGCAAGTAGAAAGGAGCTCATGGAAATGGCCAAGGCTAGCTTAGTCAGGACACATCTTCTATTGCCTCCTCCCAATAACCATTTCTTGCTGGGTGGGAAGTGCAGAGGAGTCTTACATGTAAGCTACATGTTCTGGAGAGAAGAAGGAAGAGAGAGTTGGAGGACAAAGCCATTCCTTATAAAATCTACTGAGTGGGTCCCTCTTCCTTATTCAGTGGCTCATTCTCTCTACTGCAACTTTGATGATGGAATCCTCCTTTTCCTCCCTAGTGCCACCCCCACCCTCATCATACTGTATCATCCTAAAGTACCAGGTCTTTCAGCACTGAACCTATACAGGTTCCCAGAAGTTGCCAAGGTGCTCAGCACATACTCCACAGAATGTCCACTGTAGGTCCATCCCCCTCCCTTCTCCATGGTAGTATACTCCAATACAGCCACTGCTACATTTGAAAATTCAGAAATTGAGAGGTTCTATGTAAGGAATAAGCACTAGGCTTGGAGTAAAAAGACTTGCTTTCAAATCTTGACTCTGACCCCAAACAGCTATGTACAGGCAGGTCACTGGATGTCTCTGAGAACAGAATTTTCTCTTTGTCATCTAGGAAGGATAACATTAGTACCAACTATGTCAGAAGCTTATTGTGGAGAAAGTGCCCTATGAGTGTAAGCTATTATCATTGGTAATAATCACTAGTATATTATCTACAAATAGCTGGCAGTAATAGACTAGTTTGCTCAAGTACAATGTCATCTCCTGTCATATTGCAGAATTGAGAAAGCTTGTTCTTTTGGGAGCAGGAAAATTTATCTGTCATCTTAATGCATTATATACACTGAAATCAAAGCCACTCATTCACTTTTGGTGGCCAAATAGAAAAGAATTGTGATTTCATCTATTTTATATTGTGTTTCCTCTTGGGGGAAAATGGGTTGATTTTAGAAACGTATAAAATATAAGTAAATTGAAATGATAAAATAAGTTATCAAAAAGAAAGTTTGCCTTTCCAAGAAAAACCTAAAATCTCTATGGGGAGATTTATAAAACTACCACACTACAGCTTATATAGACGGTTTCATTTATCCACTAATCTAATAAACACTTATTAAGGGCACAAGCTATAAACGTAAATAGGACACATGTCCTGATCCTAAGTTAGTAGTGAGGGAAATGATTATTAATAACCAATGATGGGAGGTTGGGGGCAGAGCCAAGATGGCGGAGGAAAGACTGTGACTCCCCCGAGTTCCCAACAAACCCACATACACCAAAAATAATGCCTTAAGACAACTCCCAGAGCAGCCTAACCCACAAAAGAACAGAGTGAGACTATTTTCTAGCCAGATGGCTTAATTAGGTGACTAAGATCACCTGTTGTTTGCGCTGAGAAAGGAGCTTACCACATGATGCAGACTGTGCCTCCAGAGCCTCAGAATCTTTAGCGCCAGTGGCTTCTTCTGAAACTTGGCTTATGGACCAGTGAGGGGGTTCATTGGTTGGTCTGGGTGAATAGCTGTGGTTTCTGCTGGAGTTAAGGTGGAGCACCCAGATTCTGAACCAGTAAACTGACTTAAGTGGCAGCAGCCCAGTGAAGGAGGGATACAGGCACACCAAGCTCCTGACCATAGAGAATCAGATTTCAATCAGACATCTGCTTCTGGGTCAAGATGAGTAGGCAGAGAAAGCAGTGGATCATAGAAAGCTTCTGGGGGTCAAGGTAGACCAGAATACATCCTCAGAAGAAGATAATAACAAATTCAAAGCTCCAACATCCAAAGCTTTCAAGAAAAATATGAATTGGGGTAACTAGGTGGCGCAGTGGATAGAGCACTGGCCCTGGAGTCAGGAGTACTTGAGTTCAAATCCGGCCTCAGACACTTAACACTTACTAGCTGTGTGACCCTGGGCAAGTCACTTAACCCCAATTGCCTCACTAAAAAAAAAACCAAAAAAACAAAACAAAAAGAAAAATATGAATTGGTCTCAGGCCATTGAAGTGCTCAAAAAGGACTTTGAAGATAAAGTTAGAGGGGTAGAGGGAAAAGTTAGAGAGGTAGAGGAAAAAATGGAAAGAGAAATGAGAGTGATGCAGGAGGATCATGAAAAAAAGTCAATAGCTTGAAAAGCCAAATGGAAAAGGAGGTACAAAAGCTCTTTGAATAAAATTATTGTTTAAGAATTTGGATTGAGCAGATAGAAGCTAATGACTTTATGAGAAAGCAAACACAATAAAGCAAATCCAAATGAATAAAAAATAGAGGGCAATGTGAAATATCTCCTTGGAAAAAGAGCTGACCTGGAAAAGAGATCCAGGAGAGATAATTTGAAAATCATTGGACTACCTGAAAACCATGATCAAAATAAGAGTATAGACATCATCTTCCAAGAAATTGTCAGGGAAAATTGCCCAGATATTCTAGAAACAGAAGGTAAAATAGAAATCAAAAGAATCTACTGATCACCTCCAGAAAGAGATCCCAAAAGGATAACTTCCAGGAATATTATAGTCAAATTCCAGAGCTTTCAGGTCAAGGAGAAAATATTGCAAGCAGCTAGAAAAAAAGGAATTTAAATACTGTGGAGCTACAGTAAGTATAACACAAGATCTAGCAGCGTATACATTAAAGGACCAGATGGCATGGAATATGATATTCCAGAAGGCAAACTGGGACTACAACCAAAAATCACCTACCCAGAAAAACTGAGTATAATCTTTCAGAGGAAAATGGGACTTCAATGAAAAAGAGGACTTTCATGCATTTGTGATGAAAATACCTGAACTGAATAGAAAATTTGACTTTCAAATATAAGACCCTAGAGAAGCGTAAGAAGGTAAACAGTAAAAAGAAATCATGAGGAATGTTAAAAGGTTAAACTGTTTACATTCCTGCATGGGAAAATGAATACTTCTAACTCATAAGAACTTTCTCAGTATTAGGACAGCTGAAAGGAATATACTTAGACAGAGGGCACACGTGTTAAATGAATATGAAGGGATGATATCTGTAAAGCATTTATTTTTTGTCTATCCTTGTTTTTTGTGGGGCAGGCAGGGTGGGGTGGCTTATGTCTGGGGCCAGATTTTGGCTCAGGGCCTCCTGAGTTCAGGGCTGGTGCTTTTTCTATTTTGTCACCTACCTGACCCATGATGGCATCTTTAAAATAAAGGTAAGGGGTAAAAGGAATGCACTGGAAGAAAGGGAAAGGGAGAGGTGGAAGGGTGTAAAGTAGCTCACATAAAAGAAACAAGAAAAAGCTTATGGAGTAGAGGGGAAGATGGGGAGTGAATAAGCCTTACTCTCATCAGAATTAGCTCAAAGAGGGAATAACATACATACTCAAGTGGGTATAGTAATATATTTTGCCCTGAGGGAAAGTGGGAGGGGAAGAGGAGAAGGGAGGGAGAGGAGAAGGAAGGGAGGGCAGATTGGGGGAGGGGGCAGTAAAAAGCAAAACACTTTTAAGGAGGGATAGGGTGAAAGAAGATAGAAAATAGAGTAAATATCTTTTTTTAATAGAGTAAATATCAAGAGAAGGAAATAGGATGGAGGGTAATACAGTTAGCAATATTAATTGTGAAAGAAATGATGAGCAGGATGATATCAGAAGGATGTATGAAAAATGCAAACCATCAACAGAGGAAGAACTGATGGTATCTGAATACAGATTGAAGTATAATTTAATTTGTTAGTTCCTCTTTCTAAAATTATTTTTTCTATTTTCTTTCTCAACTTGACTAATGTGAAGATTTTTTGCATAACTGCACATTGTGGGGACCAATTTTTAATTGGCGAGTGCTAACTAAGCGGCTCGCCACAATATTGGGGCAAGGAAGGAGACTGGCAGCCTCCCTCAAAACAGAACAAGATTTATTTTGACAAGAATGAACTTTAAAAAAAACCACACAAACAGGATCAGTAGGATCAAGGGAAAGGAAATAAAATGGGGTAAGGGAAATTATAATACCTGCCCAGGAATCAGATGAAAATACGCAGCAGAACGCCTGTCACTTTCCAGCTTCTACCTAGAATGCCCAATTCTCCTCCCCCAAACCTAGAAACACCCCACACAGTCCCAACCAATGGGATGGCCACTCTGACAGTCACATGACTGCCCTCACTAGGCTTCCAATCATTATAATTTTGCCAGGCCCATGTAGGTGTCTGCGAGTGGTGATGACGTGAGGTGCCAGAGCCCTGGCAATGGCTAGAACCAGTGGGTAGAGCACTGAGCGGTTTGTGGAGCCCCAGGCCAGTGCGTGCCGAGGCATAAAAACCTCAAATAACAATTAATTCTTTACAACATGTATGACATAATGAATTTCTTGATTTCATAGGGAGGGTTTAGGAGTGAGGGATAAAGAAAATTTAGAACACCAACTTTTAAAAAATCAATGTGAAAAAATTTTTCTTTTTTTTTACATGTACCTTGGGGGAAAAATTCTAAATAAAAAATATTTGAACAACAACAACAACAACAAAACAATGATGGGGCAGCTAGGTGGTGCAGCAGATAAAGCACAAGCCCTGGATTCAGGGGACCTGAGTTCAAATCTGACCTCAGATTCTTGACACTTACCAGCTGTGTGGCCCTGGACAAGTCACTTAACCTTCATTGCCCCACACAAAAAAAAAGAAAAGAAAAGAAAAGAAAAGAAAAAATAACCAATGATTTGGGGAGATCTGGAGTTCTGCCTTTTCCCAAAGTTCTTATTTCAAAGCTCAGTCTTGAAAGGGTGAATTAGCTTTCTCCTCAATCCTTGGTCAGATCCCACCCAACCTTGTAAGGAATTTAATTTAAGGTGAGGAAACCCATTGTGTTCTACACAGGTTTGGGTGGGATACATTCTTTGATTAGGTTGTCCAAGGCTGGGCATTTTAGAAGTAAATGACATAATCAAAGTTACATTCCCCTAGTCACTTGTAATATTAATTCTTTGTCATCACTTATTAACCAATCAGAGCTGATTGCAATCCTCAGGAACACCCACTCTTCCAAGGGCATATAAACTCTGAGCCCAGCGTCAAGAGAGGTGTTTAGCATTTGAGAGTGCTACTGACCTTTGTATTAATAAAATGCTAACATTGTTAATAAAATTATCAATTACCCAGGAACTATGTCTCTTGATCTTTTTAAACATCACTGTAGCTTAAATGGCTACTGTTACAGCCTGATTTGAGGGGTGGCTGGAAGGCTCCCTGCTTGAGTGTCTTTCACAACCAAAATCTTGTTAGACCTTTATTTCTCGTCAAATGTAGTAGGGTCAGGAAGTAGTCAGTGTGACTGGGGCTTAGAGCTGATTTTAGATTGGACAAATATGGAAATCCATCCACTCTGCACCCTAATAAATTCAGCACTTCCTCCACAGAGGGCAGTCGACTACAGCCAAAGTACTGAAGTTCCCTGACTTTTTGGAAATCACAGCACTTGTTTGCCTACAGGGGAAAGATACACACACACACACACACACACACACACACACACACTGCCAGGATGAGCTTGGAATTCCCCAGGAACTGATCCAATTTCTTTTTTTACTAAACAGGGTTAGGTAAGTAGCTATGAATGTTGCCTACTTGCATATGTGTATATATGTATGTATATTTGTGTGACCGACTATCAGATAGTGTTTATAGTACTCACCTGCTATGGATGTATGTATGTGTATACACACATGCATTCTTATATAGCCACCAGCTAGTACTGACGGTTACCAGCTATGTATGTATGTATACATGTGTAACATCTAGGTAGTACTGATATTTACTTGCCTGCTATATTTATATGTAGATAGATAAATTTAAGTGTGTAGTAATACAGAAGACAAAAGAAAGTGACACCTAATTAGAAGAATGGTTCACCAGTTCTTTTGGGAGTGACAAAGGAATTGACAGTTGTTTTTTTGTTTGTTTGTTTTGCAGGGCAATGAGGGTTAAGTGAATTGTCCAGGGTCACAAGGCTAGTAAGTGTCAAGTGTCTGAGGCTGGATTTGAACTCAGGTCCTCCTGAATCCAGGGCCGGTGCTTTATCCACTGCACCACCTAGCTACCCTCAATAGTTGGTTTTAATGTTTCTTTTCTTCTCTGTCTCAGTCTCAGTCTTACTCCTTCTCATTCAGTCTCTCCTTATTTGCTGATTACTTTCCTGTAGTCTAAAATAAAAAAAATCTGCCCCCTCCTCAAAATAACCCTTGCTATACACCCAGAAACTATTAGCCTGTATCTCTATTACCTTTCTCAGTCAAACTTTTTAGATAAGCTGCCTTCAGTTCTTCTCTCATTCACTTCTAAACTCTTCAGTCTGGCTTCCGACCTCATCATTCTACTAAAAATGCGTTTTCCATAGTTACCAATGATATCTTAATTGCCAAATCTAATGGCCTTTTCTGAATCTTCATGTTTTATCTGCTCTGTAGTATTTGACATAGTTGAACATTCTTTTCTCCTGAACACTTCTCCTCTCTGGATTATCATGACACTGATTGCTTTCAATTCTTCTACCTGCCTAACCACTCTTTTCCAGTCATCTTTGCTCATTCACCATCCATATCAGTCCCACTGTTAGGGAAGGGGCTGACGTAGGTTAGTCCCTTGTTCAAGTTCAATGTTGGAAGGACATGAAGCACTTGAAAGTTATTTAAGTGTTAACTCAGAGGTTTACTTAGTCATGACATAGAAAAAAAAGATTCAAAAAAGGGTCCTCCAGAAGTTGGCTTGGGTAAATGCTTCCCTGCTCCACTCTGCCTTGCCTCCTTTTTCAAATGGAAACCAGATGGTCAGTAAGTCAGGGTTTGGCAACCCATGTAATTTTGAGCCATTTACCAAGTCTGAAGGAGCACAGTTCTACATGGGTAGGCCTTTTATGTCCTTAGGTGATCAAGCAGCCATGTCAATTCAGCCAGAGGATACCAGAAATCTTCAGTCATGCATACAGCATCAGCATTGGCCACAGGGTCCACTTTGTCATCTTTCCAGGGAAAAACCTGTGTTTCAGGTGGGAGGAGGAATCCTGGTATATAGTGGTCCTATCACATTCACTAACTGTGTGTATACCCTAAGATTCTGTCCTGACCTCTCTGTTTTTTACTCTATGCACCCTCTCTCACACTTGGTAAACTCAACACTTGCTGTGGGTTTGTTGGGATGTTTCTTAACCCAGAGGTCTTGTTGTCATTGTTTGTTCTTCTCTCTCAAAGAGGACCATGACATTGGGAAGTGATGTCATGACTTTCAATGAATTGGATTTAAGTAAGGGAGGGATGTGCAAAGTCACCAGCCTCACTCCTTCCTTCAGAGCCATCTGGGTCCAGTGGCAAGAGATATATCAAGATAACTGGAGATGGCTACAGATGTTTGAGGAGACTGGGGCTACATGACTTGCCTAGAATCACACAGCTAGTAAGTATCAAGTGTCTGATTCTGGATTTGAACTCACATCCTGTTGATTCCAGGGCCACTGCTATATCCACTGCACCACCTAGCTGCCCAGATGTCTTAAGACCCTTTCAGAGAGTAATTTCTCCCACCTTGGCTCATTTGAGGGCAATAAATCAGGAGCCAAAACTAGATGATAAAAAGTTTAATTAGCATCACCTGATGAGTATTTGCTAAGGAGGGAGAGATGACGCATCCAGACAAAGGAAGTAGACACATATGTAGGGTTTTGCAAAATCTTAGGGAAGAATTATGTGGCAAACAGAAAAGTTCCATCGGTTTACTAGGTGAGGCTGCTCAGCCACTTTTCTTTATTTGACAGGTTGAGGAATAGGAACAGGATGTTAGGCAATTTCGGGAAGAATGTGTTAACCTTGAAGTCATAGGAGTTACCCAAGACCAGGTGTGTTCCAGTGAGATAAAGTTTTCTCTAGTTAATCTTATTAGAATGTGCTGTTTTGGGCAGTAAATCTCCAACCTAATAGGGGTCTGCTTTTTAAGACAAGATCAGACAGGGTCATCCTGTATTTGCCAGCCTGAGGGTACCTATTTACATACCCCTGAAGCTATGTTTCTCTGACTTCTGAAGAGATGTTTTCCCCAAACTTGTAGTATATAAGGTTTTTTTTCCTGCTTCCTGAAAAGATTAAATTAATAGCTCTATGCAAATGAATGCCAGATCTACATATCCAGTCTTTAATCTTTCTCTTGAACTCCAGTCCCATATCTCCATCTTCTTATTGAACATCTCAAACCGGATACTCTGTACTCTAGTCATCTCAAACTTCCCATGCCCAAAACAGAACTCATAATTTTCCTTCTCATGGTGCACCATCCCTTTTCCAAATTTCTGCATTTCTGTCCTGGCCGATACCATCCTTCTAGTTATTCAGGCTTATATCCATAGTTTCATTCTCTACTCTTCGCTTTCACTTACCCTCCATATCCAAGCAGTTGCTAAATCTTATCATTTCTGTGCCTAAAATATCTCTTCTATCCATCCATTTATCTGCTCATACAGCTGGCCCCCTAATTTAAGCCTTTATCGCCCTTTGTCTGGTTTATTGAAATAGCTTTTTAAGTAGTTTCCCTACCTCAAGCCTCTTCCCATTAAAATCTATTCTTTACAAAGTCACCAAATTGATTTTCTTAAAGCATAGGTCTAACTATGCCACTCCTCTCCTCAATGAACTCCAAATGCTCCCTATTATTCCTAGGATCAATTCTAAATTACTGTTTCACATTTAAAGCTTCATACAAGGGGGCAGTTAGGTGGTGCAGTGGATAAAGCACCAGCCCAGGATTCAGGAGGACCTGAGTTCAAATCTGACCCCAGACACTTGACACTTACTACTTGTGTGACCCTAGGCAAGTCACTTAACCCTCATTGCCCTGAGAAAAGAAAAGTTTTATACCACCTCACCCTATCCTATCTTTCCAGCCTTCTTACAGATAACTCCTGTTCACATATGCTATAGTTCCTCACACATAACACTCAATCTTTTCACCTCTGTGTCCATTCCCCAAATTCTCTCCATTCTCACCTCTGCCCTTCGGAATCCCTGTGGTTTTTTTTTTAAAGCATCAGTTCATATGGCGGTCAAAAAAGGTGATAAAAAGACACTCTCAAGGTCTTTTTTAAGAACTTTGGAATTGATTGCATGACATGGGAGATACTGGCACAGGACCACCCAGCATATTGTGCCTTCATCAGAAAGGTGCTGTGCTCTATGAGCAAAGCAGAATTGAATGAGCTCAAAAGAAATGTGAGCTGTACAAAGTTAGAAAATTCCCTTCAAATGTTCAATGTGGACTATTTGTGCAACACCTGTGGTAAAGCATTCTGAGCTCTTGTTTGGTCTGATCAGCCATAGTCAGACATACTGTGATTTGACTTTAACATGGTGATGTCATTTCAGTCCTCTTTGAGAATAAAGGAAAACAAGCAGCTCCAATGCCACCTTCTGCATTAGCCCTTTTCTGGTTCTCCCTTACTAGATGGAAGTGGGTCTCTCTCACCCCCAGGTTACTTTGCTTCTGTTTTGCATGTTTTGCACTTATCTTTATGCACATTAGCTCTGCTGTTAGAATGCAAGGTTCAGGGGCAGCTAGGTGGCACAGTGGATAGAGCACTGCCCCTGGGGTCAGGAGTACCTGAGTTCAAATCCGGCCTCAGACACTTAACACTTACTAGCTGTGTGACCCTGGGCAAGTCACTTAACCCCAATTGCCTCACTAAAAAAAAAAAAATGCAAGCTTCATGCAAAGACTCTCACTTTTGTCCATTCTCACTGTCTAGCATGTAGGAAGTGCTCAATAAATTCTTGTTTTGTTTTGTTTTTATTTGTTGTTTGATTAAGCAGTATAGCAATGTTGTTCAGCTAATGCCATGTCACCTGTTGGAGGGCCTTTCATGGAGACTGCCTTCCCCTTTTTACAAATAAGGAAAGATAAAGGAATAATTTTGGAGAACTCTCAGGCAGAAGATACACATCAGTAAAAGGAATCTGGGTAAAAGTAACAGGAATTGTGCAAGCCCTAGTATTCCTTCTCTCTGTCTTCCTTCTTTAAGTAAAATATTATTAAGTAACATTATTTCAGTCCAAAGTACATTTACACTTATTTGAATGAAATAAAGCTCATAGGTACTTAAAAGTAAATGCAAATGGGTTTCAAACATCAAACTAAACAAGTAGGAATTGGTGGGGTTAAAGAAAGATAATACTATGGAGGGAAAGATCACAACTAAAATCAACCCCTTGATCTTGAAGGGATGATTAAATAGGAAAGAAAAACTGGGAAATGGAATCTAAGGGGGTGCCCCATCAATTGAGGAATGGCTAGAGAAATTGTGATATGTGGATGCAATAGAATATTTTGTGCCATAAGAAATGATGAGAAGGGGGCAGCAGGGTGGAGCAGTGGATAAAGCACTGGCCCTGGATTCAGGAGGACCTGAGTTCAAATCCAGCCTCAGACACTTGACACTTACTAGCTGTGTGACCCTGGGCAAGTCACTTAACCCTCATTGCCCTGCAAAAAAAAAATGATGAGAGATGATTGGAGACAATTTTGGGTAGTATTAACTGATGCAGATTGGAATGAGCAGGAGCAGAACAATTTATAACAGATTATAATCATATTATTAAGAAAAGCAACCTTGAAAGACTTCAGAGCACTGATGAATGTGATTATTGGCTATGTCTCTGGAAGGCCTTTGTTAAAATATGTTACTAACCTCTTGACAGAAGAAATGGGCTCAAGGTACTAAAAGAAGCATACACTTTTGGACACGGCCATTGTGTGTATTTGTTTTGCTTGATTATGCTTATTCATTACAAGGATTTTCTCCCCCTTTTCTCAGTTTTTTTTTTAATGGGGGGGGAGGTTGGGAAGGAGGAGTTGGTAAATGATACTAATCTCTGCCCCTACCATGTTTCCATAAAAGAGGTCCCTTGAAACATTTTTTAATGTATGGAAGAGAAGAGAAGGAAATGGACAAGCAGTTTGAATGTAACACATGGAATTTATTACACATTAAAAAAACAACTGGGGCAGGCAGATAGGTGGTACAGTAGATAAAGCACTGGCCCTGGATTCAGGAAGAGCTGAGTTCAAATCTGGTCTCAGACATTTGACACTTACTAGCCGTGTAACCCTGGGCAAGTCACTTAATCTTCATTGCCCCCCCCCCAAAAAAAACCCCAAACAAACAAATAAAAAACCCTTGAGTCTCATGACAGAAATTCATAGTCTTATATTTTGTTCTTTTTTGGTGTTGTGCTATATGGTATATCAAAATGCTCCTTTTTGGGTCTTTAAATTAATTTTGAAAAACCAGGGGGCATGGACGCAGAGAATCTGGGTTTAACTCTCTTTTGCAAATTGCTACCTTCAGCTAGTGGATTCCTTTATCTTGGCTTCAGTTTCCTTCTTTGTAAAATGGAGGGGTAGAACTACCTGGCTTTTAGAGGTCCTTCCAGCTTGAAATCTATAATCCTGAGGCTATGTTCTTGAGAATCCTTTTCTGTTCTAAAATCACATGAAGTAGTAGAGAGAATGTAGCTCATAGAGTCAGAAGGCCTGTGTTTGGCTTTTGCTTTTAATGCTTACTAGTTATATGACTTTGTTGTCATTCCATTGTTTCAGTTGTGTCCGACTCTTTGTGATCCAATTTGGGGTTTTCTTGGCAAAGATACTGGAGTTCTTTGCCATTTCCTTCTCCAGCTCAGATGAGGAAACTGAGGCAAGCAGGGTTAAGTGACTTGCCCAGGGCAACACAGCTAGTGAGTGTCTGGGGATAGATTTGAACTAGGGTCTTCTTGGCTCCAAGCCCAGCACTCTAATCCACTATGCCATACAGCTATGCTAGTTATATGATTTGGAACAACTCAATTTACCTCTGTAAGGCAGCTAGATGGCACAGTGGATAGAGCACTCATCCTGAAGTCAGGAAGACCTTAGTTAAATTCTGGCCTCAGATACTTATAGCTGTGGGACCCTGGGCAAGTCACTTAACTCTGTTTGCCTCAGTTTCTCATCTATAAAATGAGCAAGGGAAGGAAATGGCAAACCACTCCAGAATCTTTGCCAAGAAAATCCCAAATGGGGTCATGAAGAGTCAGACAAGACTGAAAAATGACTCAGTTTTCTCATATTTAAAATGGGAATAATGGTTTACTCACCTCAGAGAATTGTTGCAAAAATGAAATTAGATATGTCTATAAAGTGTTTTGTAACCCTAAAGTACTATAAAAATGTGAGCTATCGATATCTTAGCATATAGGCATATAAGATTTGAGCCAGTCCTTCCCCCCCACCCCAACCCCATCTTCTCCGTGAATGTTTATAGTACATAGAAGGTTCAACAGAGCTTCTGCGTTGGTAGAACTCAGCAGCAGATAAAGAGCCATGCAAAGGGAGACATAGGAGGTGCAGGAGTGAGGCTGGGAGCTGTCCAGAGTTGCTAGTGCTTTGTTAGAGATCTGAAAGAAAAAGACCCTCTGAGGTCTGCTAGAGCTACAGACACTCACTAGAGCCTGATGGAAGGAGCTGAAGATGTACTTCCCAGTAGGACTATGATTCCTTTTCCAAGACAGGGACTTCATTAAATGGTTCTATGAATGTGTGAAGACCAAAAGCTGAACCCTCAGTGAATAAAATGGAATTTGCTTAACAGTGGGAGGAGGGAAAGAATCTTCCCCAGCTGCTTACTAAGAGCTCAAATATAAATTCTTTCACATTTATGACTACTTTAAATAAACCCATTTTATGTTTAATGCTTGCTAGCCTAAGTGCTTAATAAACACGATCTTTTAGCATTATATCCTGGTTCCAGGATGATATAGGGAAAAATTGGACAAAGAAAGGATCTAGTTCTCTTAAATTCACTTTTTGCTATTGGACTCAAATGCCTGACTCAAATCACAACCATTTAGATTCAATGTGAAAAACATGAAATTCTCATTAATGACAATTGAGGAGATTTTGTTGTATGCCTCAGTAGACCTTCTTAAAATGAAAAGCAGCAACAGATGAATGTATTCTGTAGATACCTGTTAAACATTCCTTGCAAATGCCAACCAAATGACCTCCAATATGTGTCAGCTACATTTTTCCAATGAGTGACAATCCATGGAAATGAGGAGATCCAAAGATTAAAAGTCACTCAAATACTTGATGCTTTTCATACTGAGGATCACAAGCCCAGGAAGAATTTCAAATTGGTTGAACAGGATAAATACTACATGTCTCCTTATCTAGAGGGAAGGATCTACCCAGGATCTTAAGTACCTTATAATGACAATAATAACATTTATATAGCATCTACTATGTTCCAGTCACTGTGCTAAGCTTTAACAATCATTATCTCATTTGATCATCACAACAACCCCAGGAGGTAGGTGTTATTATTACCCCCATTTTACAGTTGAGGAAAGTGAGGCAAATAGAGGCTAAGTGACTCGCCCAGATCACACAGCTAGGAAGTATCTGAGGCTGGATTTGAACTCAGATTTTCCCAACTCCAGGCTCAGCATTCTATTCACAGAGTCCCCTATCTTTTCTGCATAGAGATGTTCTCCAGCTATATATCTCCTCTTCATTCCTTTGCTCCCATATTGTTCCTACAGAACTCCTTCTCACCATGGAATTTGGGAGTCCTGAAAAAGTCTAATATGGAATCTCTTCCATAGTTCCTGAAGTCTGAATACCTGGCTTCAAATACTGTCATTGACACTTAAAGCTATGTGACTGTGGGCAAGTCATTCCACTTTAGGGAAGTGCCACTTTAGGAAACAGTGCCAGATTTGGAGGACCTGGGTTCAAATCCTGACTCAGCCATTTACTATGACCTTGGGCCTCCAATGGTCTCAGTTTTCTACAAAATGAGGTTGTTGGGACTAAATGACTTCTTTCTTTTTAAATTTAAATTTTTAATTTATGCAATAAAACAAGAATTTCCATAACATATTACAATAAGAAAAACTCCTAAAGACTTCTAACGTCTCTCACCTCTAAATCCATGATCCTGGGACGTATTTTATTTAGTTTCTTCTTGAAGATGGTTGAGGAAAGGTATTAAGTGCTCAGAGCTCCTGACACAATTACTCCGAAAAACTCCAAATATAGTCATATGACATCCCCTGGAGCAGAAGAACCCACAAAAAGATGGGCTAAGATTATTTTCCAGCCAAAGACAGCTTAGAAGTTTGGCAGGAGGGGGCTGCTGGGCTGGGCTGAGAGTGGAGTCCAAATCTGTGATTGCACTGACACAGATCCAACCCCAGGCAGGCTGTTCCAGAGAAATACCCACAAGCCTCCAAATCAGCTGCAGCACCAGTGTCTTCTGGAACTAAGCTCACAGTCTGGTGAGAGGGTTGAACAGCTGGCCAGGGCGGGAAATACAGAGGTGTTTGTGGGAGCTGAGGAGGAATTCAGTTGTCCTACCCCAGTGGGGAACCAGGAAGAAATCTTGAGTGGGTGGCAGCCCAGGTAGGGGAGGGGCACAGGCTCATGGGAGCTAACAGCCACAGCAAACAAAATTTTGTTGCCTGGTTGATTAGAAAGTTGGCTTGGGGTTATTTACAGCCCAGAGCATAGGCCAGGTTAGTGAAGAACCTGCCCCTCCTTAAATCATACCACCTGGGACCCCCTGAAGCTTGGGACTGTGAAGCCTGGAAGCAGGGCCCCACTTTAAGAAGGAGTTAAAAGTCAAGTAAAAGATGGGCAAGATGAGCAGGCATAGAAAGTTGTGAACCATATTTACTTTCTTCTTTTGTAAAATGAGAATAACAATATTTGTACTATTAACTATGCAGATTTGTGGGATGGAAAGTTCTCAATAAGAAAATTAAGGCATTGCATAAATGTTAATTATGATGCTTATTCTTTGGGCTAAGGCACTGAAGACCCCTATTCAAATGTAAATAAACACTTCATAGATTTAGAGCTAAAGGGATCAGTGAGGTCCCTCATTTTACAGTGTGTATATTTCATTATGATTGGATCTCACCTTGTTTTCCTGATGAGGTACCTTGTCTATCACCCACATGGAAAATGGTAGAGGAAGGTCAGAAAACATCCATTAGGAAAGAGATGGCTTGTTTAGCAGTGCCTCCCAGCCCCTCCCCTGATATGTTTCTCTTCCCAGGACAGTACACTTCAGTGCCACTAGATCTGTGCTTGTGGGCAAATGGGTACATGTTCCAGTGTACTTGTGTGCCTGGAAGGACAAGTTAGGCACAAAAATGTCACCATTTCCCAAATGGATAGTAGAAGGAAAATATGAGACCCACTGTTCCAGATCTATGGAAACTCTGTAGTTGGCATGTTGGTCATTTAGCTTGATAAACAACACTGGATGAATCTCACCATCAACCTGGCAGGGAAATAGAGGACCTATTTGCTATTTTCTACTTCTAATTTAATCTAATTCTCTGACAGTGGCAGGATGAGTGGGAGGGCCTCTCTAACCTGCTGTCCTTATTTCATAACCTTCTTTCCTAGTGAATGTCTCCAAAATTGACACACAACTATCCAGATGGATAAAATGTTCTAATTTGTTGAAATTAATCCTTATGGATGCATCATTATTTTACTGTGTGTCATTCTTTGGTGCCCATGTCCCTCCTAATAGCACTAATGAGTTTTATATATATGCCCCCAAAAGAATCACTATTAACCTTGATTTAATTAGTTGGTAATTATACTAAAAATTTTATGTGCCGTATTTGCATTTGAGATATAAAGCAATTATCTTTAATGGAAAACTCCTTTTGCAAGAAAGCTCAGTTCTGGACTGAGCAGCCTTCCAGACACAACACAGCACTAACCAAGTTGAACATGCATCCTGATCCACCAATTTGTATCACTCTAAGCTATTAGAGACAAAAGGGCAGAGAGAACTTCTTCATGAGAAGCCAAGAAAAAAAAAACACCAGAAAAGTTAAAGCTAGAAAACATTTATAAAAATGGTCTATGTTCATCCAGCCCCATGAGCTTTCTTAGTTGAAGCCAAATGAATGGTGTTGGCAAAAAGCTGCATACAAAGAATCATATGGAATCACTGCTCTTAGAGCTGGCTGCCATTATTACTCTCTTTAAGCTGCAAAGTTGCATGATTCCTATTTTATACATTAGAAAACTGAGGCCCTTCGAAGTTGTGACCTGCTCAGGTTCATATAGCTAGTAAGAGGCAGGAGGAAGGGGAGATCTAAATTTGGATGCATATTATATGGAGTTAATTTTTTTTTTGGTGGGGCAATGGGGGTTAAGTGACTTGCCCAGGGTCACACAGCTAGTAAGTGTTAAGTGTCTGAGGCTGGATTTGAACTCAGGTACTCCTGAATCCAGGGCCAGTGCTTTATCTACTGCCCCACCTAGTTGCCCCCTAGAGTTAATTAAATATTAATGATGATAATCACATTTCCAAAAGAAAAATTTGAGCCTAAACTCCAGTACATTAAACAGTTTTATAAAAATGTTTTATCTATATTTTAATTAATTTAACCTTTTGAATTTCAGTTTGTGCTTTGTACTTGATGTCTTACATGAACTCTAACATTCTATGATGTTATGATTTAGGAAAATAGACTTTTTACTTCTGTTTACTACAATATAATCCAATTAGTCTACAGATCTGGGTTCTCATTGGTGAAGGTCTTCCCTCCTAGGATCCACGTCATGGCCAATCCATGCTTGTTCATGTCTTCCATGTCTTTCTGCCTCTCTAACTTGCTGTCCTTATTTCATAACCTTCTTTCCTAGTGAATGTCTCCAAAATTGAGACATTATCCATGTCTTCCAATAGGGTACCACACAACTTGCTAAGGACTCTTTTTATTTTAAAAATCATAAGGACACCAATGAAACATATGAGTTGTTCATCAATCATCCCTTGTTTTCATCATGTGACCAACCTATGTTTTTTCTCATGTATTTATTGAATGAAATCCCTTATTGGACTTTGCTTAAGTAGTTCCCTGTTTGTGATGTATAGAAGATCATTCACACCTACTGTGCAGCTTTCTAATTCTCCTTTGTCTACAGTACAATTGAGAAGTTATGGACAGACACAGAGATGAATACAGATAAATTTTCAGAAAACAAAGAAAGCTAAGGAAGAGGGACAGAGGAAAAAATTGAATAGAGAAAAAATTATTTGAATAATTTTTCTTTTCATCTGCAAATTCATCTCCAAGTCTTGCCTCCTAAGGTTTTTGTCTTTTTCTTTCCTTTTTAATTAAATTTTCTTTTCTTTTCTTTTCTTTCTTTTTCTTCCTTCCTTCCTTCTTTCCTTTCTTTCTTTCTTTCTTTCTTTCTTTCTTTCTTTCTTTCTTTCTTTCTTTCTTTCTTTCTTTCTTTCTTTCTGGTGAGACAATTGGGGTTAAGTGACTTGCCCAGGGTCACACAGCTAGTAAGTGTTAAGTGTCTGAGGCCGGATTTGAAATCAGGTCCTCTTGAATCCAAGGCTGGTGCTCTATCCACTATGCCACCTAGCTGCCCCTATTTTATTTTCAAATGAATATTCAATGTCTATCCTTCTCCCCTCCCCTTCCTCCATTGAGAAGACAAGAAAAACAACCCTCCTGTTATAAGCAAAAGAATTCTTTCATTGCTTTGCCTTTTCTTTCAAATTTTCTTCTGCAGATTTTTCAAAACTTCTAGAAAACTTTACTCATTTTTATGTTTTCTTCTAGATTAATGAAACAACTTGCCATTTCTTGAACTTATTTACATTAATCTACATTAAAAATTCCCCCAAGCCTTTTAAGATACCAAATGTTGCCCTGTCTACATGGCACAAATAAGCTTTTTATATTCAGTCAACTTAAAAAAAAATTTCAGCCCAAGAGGTCATCATTAAGGAAAGACAATTCACAAATTAAAAAATCATTGTTTTGTTTATAGCTCTATTGCAAATACCAATTACTTCTTGGTTAAAATAAATTCATAGTGCTGAGTGAAGTGAGCAGAACCAGGAAAACATTGTACACAGTAACAGCAACATTGTGTGATGATCAACTGTGATAGACTTAGCTCTTCTCAGCAATACAATGATCCAAGACAATTCCAAAGGACTCATGATGGACCATGCTCTTCACATCCATAAAAAAGAACTGCATAATCTAAATTCAGATTGAGCCATACTCTTTTTATTTTTTCTTTTGTTTTTTTTTCTTTCTTGAGGTTTTTCCCTTTTGTTCTGATTCTTCTTTCACAAAATCACTAATGTAGAAATACTTAATGTGATTGTACATATATAACCCATATAAGATCGCTTTCTGTATTGGGGAGAGGGGACGGAAGGGAGGAAGGGAGAAAAAATTAGAACTCAAAATCTTATAAAAATAAATGTTGAAAACAATTTTTTACATGTAACTGGAAAAAATACTCTTAAGATTGAAAAAAATAAATAAATTCATAGGCCTTGAAAAAAGGTAGCCAGAAGGATTTTTTTTCCTTGTTTTGCACATCTAACATTTTTTACCTTCTTGGGGACTTAGAAAATAAGGTTTATTATTATTATTATTATTATATGAAAGATGGAAGTATCATGGCATGGTGCTTCGTGTATTGGGCTTGCTGTGAAGAAGATTTGAATTCCAAACCTACCTCTGACACTTGAATTTGTGTTACTCTAGAGTAGTCAGCTATCTTCTATGAGTCTCAGGTCTCCTTAGGACCTATCTAAAAAGTCATAGATTACTTGAGAGCTTCTGAAGGGAGTTCCCACATGTTGATTACTCATGTATATAAAAATAGTTCAAGATAGGAAAAGATCAAAGGTTTTTTTAAAGAGAGGATATATATAATAATTTAAGAAAAATAAATTGTATTTATCTATCATTTATCTGCCTGCCTCTCTCTCTTTCTCATCTATCATTTATCTATCTATCATCTATATAATTATCCATCTATCTCTATCATCTATCTATCTATCTATCTATCTATCTATCTATCTATCTATCTACTTATCTTCCTATCACTCTATTATTTCTTCCTGTCTGTCTGTCTTTACCCACCTATTTTCTTATCTATAAACTGGGGGTGATAGCACTTGCATTACCAGCATCACAGAGTTTTTCTGACATATAAATGAGAAAATGAATACTAAAATAATTTACTAGCATAACTGAGACACAGCTGCTGCTCTCATATCCTTCAGTTTTCATAAATCATAGAGTCTAAAGGCTGGAAGGGAACTTTAAAACCATCTAATTGGGGGCAGCTAGGTGGTGCCGTGGATAAAGCACTGGCCCTGGATTCAGGAGGACCTGAGTTCAAATCCAGCCTCAGACATTTGACACTTACTAGCTGTGTGACCCTGGGCAAGTCACTTAACCCCCATTGCCCCGCAAAAAAAAAAAACAAAACAAAAGAAAAAAAACAAAAGAAAGAAAAAAAAGAAAAACCATCTAATTGGACCCCCTCATTTTACAAATAAAACAGGCCTGGAAAGGAGAAATGACTTGCCGAAGGTAATATTATTAGTAAATACCAAAATATGAGCCCAGGTCTTCTGACCACAAGACCAGTGTTTAGTTTAATTTGGTTTTGTATTCCCTACTATATAATTTTTGTTGATGTTGAATAAATCATTGTTTTGTACGTGAGCCCAGGAAGGGGTGCTAGGAAGTGTGTCAGGGAACCTTCCCTATGTGTACCATATAGGTAGGGGAACATAACCAGAGTATTTTTCATATTCTATCCAGTCCTTATTCCCCTTAAAGTCATATGTCTTTACTCCATAAATTAAGCAGCTTAGACTTCAGGTCATATTTCCAAGGATATTGGCTCTGATGAATATCTATTTCAAGGTAAGCAAAATCTGTATCTTGAAAGTACTTTCCAAGCTATTCCTTCTTCCTTAGGACAAAGCAGAGTCACAGTTCTCAGAACACTGTGAATATGAGCTATTATTATGGAGAGGTACTATGGTATAGTGTAAAAAGTCTTGGGATTAGAAGACATGAACTGGAAGTAGTCCTACCTCCTTACATCTATACTCGGTATAAACTATAACTAAGACTAGAGTTTAAATTACATTAGTTTTACCCTCCTAGTAATATCTCTGGGCCTCAATTTTCTCACCTGTAAAATGGGGATAGTATTGAAATCAGTGAATCATACATTTAGAACTGAAAGGGACCTAAGAGTCTCTTCTACTCCCCTCCCCCCACCCCCACACCCTTTTATAGATTAGGTAGAGAGAAGATGAGAAATGGCTTGCTTAAACTCATGCCTTGCCCATTTCTTAGGGTTATTGTGAGAATCAAATGAGAAGATGCATGTAATTTGTAACTGTGAAATGATAGATAAATGTGAATTATAATAATGATGATTTTCATAGACTTGTAAATATAAAAGTGAAGATAGAAATTAATGTTAAAATGACTAAGATTATCTACTGTACTAACAGGGTCATGATTTTTTTTTCACTCAGAGGCAGAATAACAGAAAGAATACAGTTCAGACATGAGACACAGTTGATACAAACAAAGATGGGAAATGGGATATGGGAAGCCTTTGGAAGAAGAAGACCAATGTGGCTAGACTCTAGTAAATAGAGTTACAGAGAAGGGGTGTGGAGCATTAGATGTGAGGAACAATAAAAAATTAAGTTTGGTTTAGCTATAGAATATGAAAAGGTGGGGAATGTATAATGGGGTTGAATGGTAAGCTGGTGCCAGATTGTGGTGGGGGGGAAACAACTTAAAAGGCAAGAAGGGGGCAGCTAGGTGATACAGTGGTTAGAGCACCGGCCCTGGAGTCAGGAGGAGCTGAATTCAAATCTGGCCTCAGATACTTGACACTTACTAGCTGTGTTACCCTGGGTAAGTCACTTAGCCCCAATTGCGCCACACACACGCGCGCGCACACACACACACACACACACACACACACACCACAAAAAAAAGGCAAGGAGGCTTATGTAAGAGGCAATAGGGAATTTTTGAGTAGGTGGGTGATATAGTCAGACCTAGAGTTCAGAAAAACCACTTTGACAGCTGTGTATAGGATGGATAGGAAAGGAGAAAAATTTGAACCAATTAGGGAGCTATTGCCATAGTCCAAGCTAGACACTGCTGCCTACTCAGGACTAAATCAGCCTTGTCTCCCACTGTGGCTTTCAGTGGTTTCAGGAATATCTTGATGAACACATTTGGACTTGAGTGGGCCCTATATGAATCTAGAGAAGGGGATAGATATGAGAAATATTCTGGAGGATGAAACAAGATGCGGCTCTGATTGTATTTGTAGGATGAGGGAGAGTGAAGGCTATACACAAGGATAATGCCAACATTGTGAACCTGGATGACCGGAAGGGTGGTGATGTCCTTGACAGAAATAGAAACATTTGGAAGAGAGGTGTGGTTTTGGAGGAAAGAAAAATAATTTGGTCTTGGACGTGTTGAATATGTAATGTTTATGGGGTATAGACAATTTGACATCCAATTGACAATTGCAGATGCATAAAAATAGATCAGGAGAGAGACTAAGGCTAGATATGTGGATTTGGGATTCAATTATATAGATAATAAACCTACAGGAGCTGATGAGATCATTGGAGTAGAGAGTATATAAAGAGAAATTAGAAGAAATCTAGTTAAGATTACGACATTAACGCAGAGCCGACTCTCTTGCATAAATCCCAGAAGATATATAAAAAGGCCCCCCCCAAGAACAATGGTTAATAAAACTGAATAAAAACAGAAGCTTGCTCCTCAATGCAGTGCAGAAATTCACAAAAGGATAGCTGGAAGTTGGCAAATGCTACTAGAGGGAAGTCAACATAAATTTAGGTAAACCAGTGAAGGGAAAGAAAAGGATCAAGCCAGGAAAGGGCCTCAGTTAAACATGTCAGAAGCTGGTAGATGTGGGAAGAGGAGCTGTGACAAATGGAACTGAAGCCAGCAAGTGCTCTGAATAATGGTTTGAAAGCCAACCTTTAATAAGATGAAGGCAAATCTTAGCCTGTCAAAAAGGAATCAGGGGGCACAGAACCAGCCCCAATATGTCACTGCACAAGGAGACACTGCCTGTCTCTATATTTCTGAAACCACCAGAAACCACAGTAGGAGACAAGGCTGATTTAGACCTGAGTAGAAGTATCTGGGTTGGGGAGCAGGGGCTATGAAGAAGGCTTGAATGCAGTTTCATCTCCAACATTCCACCTGGGCCATTAGGGCAACAGTAAAGGGGTGTGAACATATCTCAATCAGGAATCATAAAAGAATACAGAAGCAGGCAAGGCCAGAACCCATGGTAGATCACCAAGAAAATGAAGCAGAAAAATGGGGATTGTGACACAGGATGGACCCCATGACCAGTCACCCTGGCTAAATGGGGCAATGGCAGCAGAATTTGCACCATAGAGAGGACAGATGCTAAAAGTAAGCTGCTTTTAGGTTAAAAAATATATTAAAAAAAAAACAACTTAGATCAAATTAAGGAATGTCATCCAGTGAGCTGATTAAGTATTGCAGCTTCAAGTTCTCATAATTTGGAACCAAAATTCCTAATATCTTCCAGGAGAGGTGTTGTTTAAAGAACTCACACTTAGTTCTGGTCCTTTACCATCATGATTTGTAGATTCGATTCAAGAAGCATTTAAGTGCTCACAATGCTCCAAGCACTATCCAAGATGCTGGGAACAAAACCAGAACAGTTCCTGCCATCCAGGATGGAGAAAACAAAATCAAACTAATAAAACAATTTAAAGAACAGAGTCTTAATAACTATGTGGGGGGAGCCATTACAATTCAATTGTTCTTTTATTTTAATATCTCCCATACTTCCAGGAAATGAATAATACCATGACTTCATGTGTAAGTTTAGGCAACATTTCCCATCTCTAGCATCTCTCCATGTCTTTCCTTCTTATCCTGCACCTATTAAAAAGGAAAGACAAATTTCTTGTAGCAGATCTGCATAATCAAGCAAAACAAACTCCCCCAATGCGTTTAAACAACAATATGTGTCTCTTTCTGCACCATAAATCCATCATCCCTTTGTAATATATAACATTTTTCACCATCCATCCTCTGGAATCATGGATGGTAATTATAACAATCATAGTTCTTACAGATTTTGTTTCAACATTGTTATTACCATTGTATACAATACAATTTATAAATTGTTCTTCTAATTCTATAACCTCATACCACCTATTCTCAATCCCTTCTGTAGAAATTTCTAGAGTACTGGGTGCTTCAGTGGATAGATCTGGGTCTGGAGTCAGGAAGACCTGAGTGCAAATCCAACTTCAGACATTTCCTGGCTGTGTTACCATGGGCAAGTTGCTTAACCTCTGCCTGTATCCTCAACTTTAAATGAGGATCATAATATCACCTGGCCTGCTTGACAGAAAATAGAACTAGATAAATTTATTTGGACAGCGAAGAACCCATATGAAAGTGAAGATTCAATTCAGCATTCCCATAAACTGCTTCATGTTGGAATGATTTTGATATTCTACCATCTGGAAGAGTGTAATAGTAGTTATATTACTGCTGCTTCTTGAAATCTTTGTTTATACTCGTGAGTCTCTTGTGTTAAGAATTCTTTTGTGTGATTGAAATAAATAGCTATCATATCTGATTTTCACTTTCCATTGAATACTTTTCTACTACCCTAATTCTGGGGAGACCCTAGACATGAGGCAAAGGTAGATTTGACAAGGTTTTCTTCCAGGGTCAAGAAAATAAGAATACAGAGAGTTTAGAAAAGGGTACAATGCTTTTCTTTAAGGACCAGGCTCTTCCAGAAGTAAATTGAGTCCATAGACATGGGCCACAAGAAAAACCCCTCAGTAAAGAGGGTGACTGTTTTAGACGCACTCACCCAGCAACAGGATCTTATTATTATTACGTATGTGGTACTTATTTAAAAAAAATTTTTTTTTTGTGAGGCAATTGGGGTTAAGTGACTTGCCCAGGGTCACACAGCCAGTAAGTGTTAAGTGTCTGAGGCCAGATTTGAACTCAGGTCCTCCTGACTCCAGGGCTGGTGCTCTATCCACTGCTCCACCTAGCTGCCCCTAGGTACTTATTGTTGTATGCCTATAAAACCTAAACAGAATACCAGCACCATGCCAGGAAACTGAATAACTTCCATTTGAATTATCTTAAGAAGATCCTGAACATTACCTGGGAAGATAAGGTGCTGGACACTGAAGTCCTTTCTCAAGTTGAACTGCCAAGCATTCAAACTCTACTGCAGAGTGCAACTCTAATGGGCTGGCCATGTTATTGAAGTGTCAAACATAGGTTTACCTAAAAGACTGTTTTGCAGAGTACTCACACAAGGCAAGTGCTCATATGGAAGACAGAAAAAGTGACACAAGGACACTCTCAAGGTCTCTGTGCTCCATGAGTAAAGCAGAATTGCCAATGTGCAAATTTAGAGATATCTCCACTCTAAATGTTCATATAGACTATTTAAGCTCAATATGTGGTAGAGCCTTCTGAACTTGTATTGGTCTGATCACCCACAGTCAGACACACTGTACCTTGACCCCGATGTAGTGGTGTTATTTCAGTCCTCTTTTGATTTTACTTCTTCCCTCATACAAGAGTAGAGTATATTTTTTCCCAATTTAACATTTTGCTTATCACTTTACTAGGTGACTTTTTCCTATCCAAAAAGCAATTGAATTCATATGTCTGGTAGTGTGGGGAACATAAAAATATGCTTTCTGGGGCAGCTAGATGGCGCAGTGGTTAAAGCACTGGCCCTGGATTCAGGAGTACCTGAGTTCAAATCCGGCCTCAGACACTTAACACTTACTAGCTGTGTGACCCTGGGCAAGTCACTTAACCCCCATTGCCCCGCAAAAAAAAAAAATGTTTTCTTCAAACATGCTCCTTTTTAAAAATTAAAAGAACATGTCAAGAATTTGAGAAAATTAGGATCAGTACAACAATTTTTCCAATGATTGATTTATTCAGTACTATAAGAGTTAGGCTAAAATGGGCAACAGAAATTAAAAAAGATGTAGAATGAAGTCATCAGAGAGATGTACAACCCAAAAGTGGGGTGAACCAATCCTTTGGAAAGCTTAAGTAAAACCAATGGGTAGCCTGATTGTGCATTTGGAATCTACAGCATATTAAGACTAGTTAGAGAATATTACCTGAAGGAATTTATGTGGAAAATATATAAGAATCACACAGGATGAAAAGAAATGGATGGATTGAGATCTGCATCAATGAATTATCCAAATTAGTGAGATCACAGATCCATCAAATAAGTAATAAAATAAATAGAATTAGGAATTTCATAGTGAAAATAAGCATTTAAAAAACCTACTGTGGGGGGCAGCTAGGTGACGCAGTGGATAAAGCACCTGCACTGGATTCAGGAAGACCTGAGTTCAAATCTGGCCTCAGACACTTGACACTTACTAGCTGTGTGACCCTGGGGAAGTCACTTAACCCTCATTGCCCCATAAAAAAACTGAAAAACCCAAAACCAACCAAACAAACAACCCAAACCCTACTGTGTACCAGGCACTGTGTTAGGTACAAAAATTAAACATCCCATCTCAGTAACCAAGGAACTTAAATTCTAGGAAGGAACAGCATATGCATGAATAAGTATGTAGAGAACAAAAACAAAACTATGTTATAAGATACTGAATGAGTGCCACACCAGCTGAAAAATGAGAAACAACACAACTCACACACTTGAAAGTGAAAAGATTAATTATACAAGTATAATAAGCCACCAATGGTAGTTTTGTTTTTTTTGTGAGGAAATTGGGGTTAAGTGACTTGCCCAGGGTCACAGAGCTAGTAAGTGTTAAGTGTCTGAGGCCGATTTTGAACTCAGGTCCTCCTGAATCCAGGGCCGGTGCTCTATCCACTGTGCCACCTAACTGCCCCCAATGGTAGTTTTGAAGAGTTGCAAAATATCTCTATTTTAAAAAGAAAATTTTCAGTTAGTCATCCAGATGTGTTATAATTTGCTTTGGTTTGAATATGCAGATGTTTGGCAATATGTAGGTACAGCTTACTTAATCCTGTGAAGCAAAGTGGTCATTAGAAAAGACACCGATTGAAGACCTAGAAGATAGCCAGCTGTGTTATCATACCCATGTCACTTGTCTAATGTTTTTAAAAAGTTTAATGATTTATTTACTTTTAATATCCTTTAATTTTTTTGAGTTCTAAATTCTCTTGAGCCCTCCTGCCTCTCCCCTGAGAAGGCAAGCAATATAATATAAATTATACATTGGAAATAATGTAAAACATTCATATTAGCCATATCACCAAAAAAGAAGAAAAATAAAGTGAGAAAATTATACTTAAACCTCAATTTTCAGTCAGAGTTCATCATTTCTCTCTCTGAAGGGGGATAGCAGGTTTCATCATAAGTCTTTTGGAATTGACATAGGTCATTGTATTGATCAGAATAACTAAGTCTTTCACAGTTCATCACAGTTACAATATTGCTGTTATTGTGAACAACGATCTCCTCATTCTACTTATTTCACTTTGTATCAGTTCATATAAGTCTTGTCATGTTTTTCTGAAACCACTTCCCTTGTCATTTATTATAGCATAATAGTACTCCAACACATTATTGGATTCTAGTTTCTAATCCATTCTAATATCCACTTCTGGTTTATAGATGAGCTATCCCATTCATATTCACAGTTATAACTACTGTGTATTTACCTCCATCTCATTTTCTTTTGTTTACCCCCTTTCTTTCTCTTTTTTTTTTATCCTGTCCCTTCATAAAAAGTCTCCTTTGCTTCTGAGCACTGCCTCCCTTAACCCACCCTCCTTTTATCCTACTCCACATTCTCTTATTCCCTTACCTCCTATTTCCCTATTGGGTAAGATGGATTTATATATCCAATTAAGTGTGTATATATATTCTTCCCTCTTTGAATCAATTCTGTTGAGAATTTATTGTTTATTGATTCCAAGGTATCTGAACTTCAATCAGGCCAAATCACCACTCTGGAAGATCAAGTCTTTCCATCCCAAGATGTCTTAGTCTGGTAAACTGCTTTATCCCAACCTTTAATTATTTCTGCAGCTCTACAGTTCATTTTTAGACATTATTTTAAATTTGTGGAATTTGGGAGAGCCAGGTAATTTCCTGCCGTATTCTGCCATCTTCTCAGAATCCTCTCCTTTGCCAGGAGCTATTCTATTTTTGTCCTTAACACCTTGGAAGCACCAGTGCTTTGAACATAGTAGGCACTTAAATGCTTCTTGAGTTTAGTTTACAAATCATGATTTTTTTTTTTGGTGAGGCAATTGGAATTAAGTGACTTGCCCAGGGTCACACAGCTAGTAAGTGTTAAGTGTCTGAGGTCGGACTTGAACTCAGGTCCTCTTGACTCCAGGGCCAGTGCTCTATCCACTGTGCCACCTAGCTGCCCCTCAAATCATGATTTTTAAAGGACCAAAACTGAGTATGAATTTTAGAAACAGCATCTTCTGGAAAATATTAGGAATTTTTGCTCCAAAGTATTAGAGCCTAAAGCCCTCAAATATAATTGAGGGACGTTTTGAGCAGTTCACTAAATGGTGTTTAAAATATGTCATTTTCAGCCAGCATCAACTAAGAACCCAGAAGTTCCAGATTGGCTCTAACCCTGTTAGTATCCATCTCAGGATCACTGCTTAGTCACTTTCTCATCAAAGTGAAAACTTGAAGCATTCTACATGCTCAGCAGATTTGTGTGTGTGTGTGTGTGTGTGTGTGTGTGAGAGAGAGAGAGAGAGAGAGAGAGAGAGAGAGAGAGAGAGAGAGAGAGAGAGAGAGAAGAGATCCACTGATGGAACCACACCTCGTGGCTTAGTACTTAATCCTCTCTGATCTACTTTTAGCAGTCAGTCAATAAGCATTTATTAACCACCTACTATGTGGCAGGCACTGTTCTAAGTGCTAGAGATACAAAGAAGAGCAAAAGGCAGCCCCTGCCCTCAAGAAATGTTTATGACCCCACCTTCAATACAATTATGAATGAAGAAAGCATTAAATTGCAAAAGAAAACTAAAGAGATAAAACAATCATGCTATTTAATAATGAAAACAAAAGCACATACTCTTCCTCCCTTTTTTTGTTTTTGTTTTTGTTTTTTTTAGTGGGGCAATTGGGGTTAAGTGACTTGCCCAGAGTCACACAGCTAGTAAGTGTTAAGTGTCTGAGGCCGGATTTGAACTCATATACTCCTGACTCCAGGGCCGGTGCTCTATCCACTGCACCATCTAGCTGCCCCTCTTCCTTCCTTTTGACAAATTCTGTACATTAAAAAGTGTAAGATGACAGGCACTCTCAGTTGTAATCATTCCATTTTTTTTTTACCTTAAATGTTTTTGGGAAATAAGCTTAATTTTCCTCCAATTAACAAGCATTTAATTTTCTCTCCTTTCCACACTCCCTTTGTTATTGGGGGATAAAAAAAGAAAAAGAAGACTCTCTACAAATATACATACTCAACCAAAACAAGCTTTATATATTGACCAAGTAAAATATATCATTCTGTATATGTAACTTTTGGAGATGGTTTGTTTATGAATTTGGGTTTATGTTAAAACAAAATGTGTAGATGAAAAAAGGAAAATATTCATCCACTCTTCAGAATAAAAATACCCAACACTATTTTAAACAGCTGTAATGAAGATGTTGTCTCAAGATTTTTTTGCACCTATCCAATACTTCCTTTGAATAATAGCTTCAAAGAGACAATTGTCATTTCAACATGAATAATGTGACTTATATTGCATGTCATTTTCCTGGCCCTTCTGGCAAAAATTCTTGCTTACTGTCTTATTCTAATGCTATCTAAAAAAACCATGTAGTAGTAATTCAAAGAATTTTATGTTCATATGACTTAGAGGCTACTAGGTGGTTCAGAGGATTGAGTGCTAGACCTGGAGTCAGGAAGATGGACTCTAAACAAGTCACTTAACTCTACTGCCTCAGCTGGGAAATATTACTCCCATTTTATAAAATGAGTACCTAGCTCTAAGGATTGTTGTGAGGAGAAAATAACATAATATTTGTAAAGGGCTTTGCAAACTTTGAAGTGTTGCATAAATGCTAGTTATTATGATTAATTTTATGGTTACTTATCTGGAGGGAATCTTAAAATGTATGGGACTTTGTCAGTTACCTGTGTTTCCTCTTCTGCCCTGGTGGTCCACTCTCTTGATTGGTCATTGCCTGTCTTGGATCACTATTCCAGAAACGTTCCAGGCATGCTTCCCTTCCCTCTCTTTTCTCTGTGAATCTCCTTCATAGTCCCCTTTTCTTCTCTCCCTCCACATTCTCCAGTTCTGGAACCAAGAACCACTAGTCATGGTCATATTACTTCTGCCATTGTTCCTGGATGAAATGGGTCAGATGAGAAGTAAGTTGTTCCCTTAAAAGCTGTATCTTCTCCTGTAAATTAAAATTGCATTTTAAAAAAGAAAAAAAATTGCATGCGATTGTAGATAAAAATCTTTCTAGAGGAAAACTAGTATTTGATTTTAAAAAAGCTAGATGACTTAAACACCTGTGATCTCTTTGTCTAGGGGACCACTTGCCACAATCAATTTTGGTCACTTCAAGGAGGAAAAGCGGTACAATACAAGGGTTGTCCTTACATATTCCTATTTAACAACTATGGTTACATGCTTAAGTACTTTTTAGGATTGGGTTGGCCCAAAGTGGGTTTGAGGTTTGGGTTGTTGTTTTTTGGGGGGTTTTTGGCAATAACAAAATATCATTCAAAGATCTCTTCTTCCCTAGTATGTTTGTAGAAAATTACATATTATATTTCTATCAATCAATATGGGGGCCTTATAAGTCTGATCTACCTCAGGCAGTATGAATAAACTCTTAAATATTCCTAATAAATGTGAATACAGCTGTTAACCTGGAAAACTATTGGGGCTATATTGAAGAGTTTGATGCTAGTCAGACAGCATCTGAAATTACAATGTAAAGCAAATAAAATAGAGGATCCTAAAAATACCACAATATCTCTTCTCCTCAGTGCTTATGTCTAAATATTTCCAAGTCTAGAAGACTAATATTTAATACTGATTCCTCTAGCCATCTGCCATTCAGTTCCTAGACTATTTGAACTCTGCTCGAAACTTTGATATTATAAGCCCTCACTGAACCACTGGTACTAACTGAAAAAATTACATCATTTCATAGGTGCAATGATAGATTGGCCTATATCTTGATCTGGTTGTATGTGCATAGGACAGGTGTATGTGTGTATATGTGTGGGAGGTAGACTGGATAAGGGGATGGGTGAACAGAGGAATTTCCTGAAAAATGCAAGCTATTCACAAACCATCACCATAAATTATCTGGCCATAAAGGATGTCTTCTATGAGGAAATCCCATTGTTATTACTAAAGGTTGTCATTGCTTTGCCATGTATATATGCAGAACATCTGGGAATAATTTACATGATAACTATAAATAAAGCATATGGTTGGTATCTTGGAATTGATTCTGAAAGCAAAAAGCCTATAAAAGAGAATACTAGCTATTTAGCACAACCCACTCACTTTTCTATGAGAACTAAGAAACTGTTCAAGATTCAGTATTGATTTTTGCTCTATTGGTTTTTTGTTCATTCTAAGGGGAGACCTTCTTTGATTCATCATTTCATAGACTCTCATAGTTGGAAAGGTCTTCAAAGGGCATGTAGTCTACCCCTTCCCAAAATCATTAATGTCCTCTATCTCATGGTGTCAAATTAAAATGGAATGGTATCCCTAATGCTGCATATGGACTTAAAATGCCACAAATTAATGCTATCTGTGTTGTGTTGTATTGTGTTAATATTTATTTTGTTAAATATTTCCCAATTGTATTTTTTTTTAGTGAGGCAATTGGGATTAAGTGACTTACCCAGGATCACACAGCTAGTAAGGGTTAAGTGTCTGAGGTCGGATTTGAACTCAGGTACTCCTGACTCCAGGGCCAGTGCTCTATCCACTGATCTACCTAGCTGCCCCTCCCAATTGTATTTTAATCAGATTGGGGCCACTTTGGGAGTTTTGTGGCTGACACTGGCCTCAAGTTTCACACCTCTGCATATTACAACCCCAGTAATTAGTAAACCAGCTCCTTTTTAAAGGCCTTGTGGGACATGATGTCATCACTTTCCATTTGGGAATAGCTCTAATTGTTAACAAGTTCTTAGTTTGAGCTAATTACTCATTGGTCCTTTAAGACCAAGCAGAATAAGTCTCACTGCAAAGACTTGAAGGGGGGGTGGTGGGGATTTTCCCCTGCCTCTCCTCAATTCTTCTCAATTAATTTTTCAAAAGAACTTAAATGCTCTTGGTTCTAGTTTAATCCGCTGTGACAACAATCACAACTCTATATCAATTCTGTGCAAAGCATAGTACTGTTTTTGGCAGAGTGGGTTTATGAGGAATAGTAGAAGGTAAAGCTCTGTTTGAAGTTTATAGCTATCACCCAGGGCTATGAGATAACATCAAGGCATTCTCTTGAATTAGTTGATCATGTTCAGATTTTGGAGATGAGTGAAGGTGTCCACAAGTATGTGTTTTTAAAGCTGAGTCCACGTCAGGTATATGGGAAGTGGGCTTGAGTGCAGGGCTGAAGGCACTGGAATTGACAGGAGTGATTGTGGAACACCAGGGCTGCGCAAATCCCCAGCAAGTCATGTCAGGATTTGGGGGACTGTGATGATGAAGTCATGGAAGATAAAATATATGACTGGCATAGTTCTGATAACTAGTAATCCCTGCATGGGAGAGTGCTCAAGACTGTTAATGGATCCAGAATCTGAATGTGAGTGTAAAATTAATGGCAAATGGGATTATATAAGGGGTTTGTATCTGGAATATTTAAGAGAAGATAACATGTAGAATGTTTTGCAAATCTTAAAATATTATATATTAGCTCTTCTTCTTCCTTCCTTCCTCCCTCCTCCTCCTCCTTCTTCTCTTATAACTACAGTTGAGTTTAAGGTCCCACGTCAACATGTCATCATCCTGAGTCATGACTCTTGAAGAAATAGTTGGGCTCAAAGGATGTTGTGGACTAGCTGAAGTGGAGGGGGTAGTAGGGTAGACTACCTAGGGTACAAGAGATTGAACAAGAATTGCTAGGTCTTTTATGAATAATATAACTGGCATTTATATGGCCCTTTAAAGTTTGCAAAATGCTTTATAAATATTAAATTATTTTAACTTCACAACAATCCTGGGAAGTCGGTCCTATTATTAGCCCCATTTTACATATGAGAAAACTGAAGCAGATAGAGGTTAAATGATTTGCCCAGAGTCATACAACTAGCAAGTGTCTAAAGTGGGGGATTTAAACTTAGGTCTTCCTAATTCCAGGCCAGACCCTCCACCCACTGTGCCACCTGGCTGGCTAGTTCATTATTCCTCATATTCAACAATAGGAGTCAGTCCTTCTCAATATTTAATGGAACCATTTTTCAAGTTTCCCTTCCAGATTTGATAAGAACTTAGAAGATAAAGTAGAATTTAAGAGGCATCTAGGTGATATAATGAATAGAATACTGGTCTGGAAGACCGGAATTTGAATCTTGCCTTAAATACTAACTGTATGACCCTGGGAAGGTCACTTAACCTCTCTTAGCCTTTAATTTTCTCATTTATACAATGAAGGGGTTAAATTTGATGGCCTTTAAGGTAACTTTTAGCTCTAAAATTGGTCCTACATTGTGCTTTGTGTATACATAATTTTTGCTCATTTTGCCACCAGTGTTAGTCTTTGCTAAGGCCTCTGCTAAAAATATGAAAGGAAAGCTAGTCCAGGGACAGAAGTAATATGATTTCACAAGCATCAAGGTAGCACCTCCTTTTAGGCTCTCTTTGTGTTGTAATCAGGTGTAGAAATATTGGGTGACTTTACCACTTTCCTCAGAGTAGAGAGGAAAGAAACATTTGCTACCAATAAACCAAGGGACTGTTTCAGCAGATAAAATCAGAAAGAAATGGGAGTTTACTGCTGGTATTTGAGGTTGGCCCATCATATTGCTGTTGTAAAATACATTATCCTTAAAAAAGGGAGAGTCAGGTGTGTTGTGAGACTCAAATGAGCTAATGGGTATAAGGCACTTTGCAAACCTTAAAGTGCTATATCCATGTCAGTTATTATTATTGTTGTTGTTATAATACAGTTACTGGAGGGCAGCTAGGTGGCACAATGGATAAAGCACCAGCCCTGGATTCAGAAGGACCTGAGTTCAAATCCAGCCTCAGACACTCGACACTTACTAGCTGTGTGACCCTGGGCAAGTCACTTAACCCTCATTGCCCCACCAAATCCTCCCCCCCCCCAAAAAAAAGAATGAAGGTGAGGTCCTACCACTATAATTGAGGTCCCAGGGCCTGGGTCACACAAGAGCCAAAATACTGACAAGTTTACATACTATTGTTGTAGTGATAAATTGCTGAAGAAAATTCTTCCTTCATAGTTACCTTGGCATGTTTTCCATTAACCCCACTAAGTACTTGTCATGAGGGTCTACTGGAGCCCCAAAGTAAAAGAAGCAAAAATTATTTTCTGGCCATCAAAATTGATGAAGTGACACTACCTATTACTTCTATATTCTATAGTTGAAGACAGGGAGAGCTTCAAAAAAGGGTACCCCCTTGCTGGTTATTTAAGAGGTAACAGATGGAAAGGTCACTGTAGAAGAGCCTGAGTCTCCAACCTGGTAGAATATGAAATAATTGAGGGTTCTAAAGTACAACTTTCCCTTTTGTAGGGTTTCCTGTTAGCATTTTGTTCCTTTTGTGTTCTCATAGTTGTGTGTGTGTGTGTGTGTGTGCTGCAATGTGCTACAAGCTACAGTGATTTTTTAGGATGAAGTTTTTTCCTTGAGGAGTCACCTCAGTAAAAGAACCAGTCACCAATTGCTCATCTTTTGTCTATCTAATAACAGTCAACACTATAACTATACAATTCTGTGAGATTATAGATATAAATGACTTCAGAATAGCATTGCTATTTTATCAAGTACTGGGCCAATTGCATGAAATTCCAGATGGAATATTTTTTTCTTTCAGAAACTAATATCCAGGTGATTATTATGCCACAAACCCTATTTTTCACATCCAATTTTATGCTCTGTATAGGTTAAAGGTCCTACTGAAGCCATTGGAATTTAAATCTGTATTCATGCAGGGCTTTTTTCAAACTTTATTATGCCATTGAAGCAAGTATCCCTTGAGATACAAACGACACCAAAATGTCTTTTAGCTTTTAACACTGTGAGATTTAAAATTGGATATTAGATCATAAATCTCCCCTTTCTCTAGCATCAGTTTTGTCTGTGCCACTGATTTTCAATAAAGGCTGATTTAATTGATGAACCACAACATTCAGCCGATGCTGCTTAGCAAATGCTACAATTGTATCATTTCCTCCCCACTTTCCAAATTTCTTTAATTCATCAACATATTCTCCAAAAGGGGAGTCATTTACTATAAAAGACTCAAACTCTTGTTGCTAAAGCCCTAAAAAGGCAATTTCCGTCTCCTGATACTTTACGAAGACTGAGTCCCAAAGCATTTAACTACACAGTTGCCCATGTTTTTATCATTCCTGTTAATTTTAGGACTTGTGATCTATTTTGGGTTGGAAACCATTTCTCCTGAAATAGCCTCACACTGTGGCATTTAAAAAGTTTGAGAGATATAGTTTCTAGGTAATTTAATCATTTTATTAATAAGGCTAGTGTGTTTATTAATAAAATGATGGTCATCTGGCCATTTCCCTCTTGGACCAAAGACTCCTCATGGGGGTGAGTTTATATGACCTTGGAAGAGTAGATGTTCCTCAGGGTGGCAATCAACTCTGATTGATTAACAATTAATAAGAGAATGAATATTACAATGAGAGGTAGGCTATATTATAATGAGGGTCTTTGGTTACTTGACTTAGATCACCCAAGTCTTGGTCAAAAAGACATCAATTTCTATATCACCTGTTTGACAAAAGGGAGAATCTATATTTCCCCAGACCTATCTGACTAAACACAATGAGGAGAAATCCATCCATTAACCTAAACTTAGTATTTCTTTTCATTTCTGATTAGATCTTGGCCTGGGTAATCTTTGAGAAAGATTTTTCACACTGGTTGTTTTCTGGATAAGGAAGTAGAAAAGGGGAAAAACCTTGATTTTGATTCAATAATTAGTTATTATTTCTCTCATTACCATATACACAAAAGCCCAAGTATGCTTTGTGAAATAGTTGTAAGAAGCTCATAGTAGTGCCAACATAATTATAAACTTAATTTATTTGGCATTTCCCCAGGCAAATTAGCATTTCTTTGTTGACTGAGTGTAGTAGCAGTTAAATAATCAACTGAACCCATTTTGATGTGAACCATGGAAGGAAGGATCATTCAATACTAGAGAGGGGACTTTTTGAGGTCATGAAGCTTATACTCCATCAGTGTATTACTTGAACTCTTTGTTTTATCTCTCCAAGGAAAGGAATCTGATCCCCCTCACACTGGACTCATTTATGCACTAAACATTGATTAAGTTTATAAAAAAAACCAAACCAACAGAGTCCGTGAAATTTGATCCACTTCAAGCTTTAATATAATGCTCTGAGATGTGTGCTAATTTGTATTTTAGAACCACTGAATTTCAGGATTGGAAAACACATTTGTTTATCAAGTTTCATATCCCTATTTAACAAATAAAGAATTTCAGTGATTTGTCCAAGGTTACATGGCTACTTGGTGACAGAACAGAGAAATCAGGTTTCCTAACTTCCAAGACAGTGTTTCTTCCATTACAACATATTTCTTCCATGTAAGTGAATTTTTTAAAAAGTCTCAAAAACAGCACAGTGAATCTCTTCTTTACTCAGAATGATGTTTTTATTTTAAATGAATTTTGAATAAAATATAGAGCTTGATGTCCGAGTCTCTAAGGATGATATTGCCTGTATTGCCTCACAAAAGGTAGAGCAAAATTTTAACAAGAATATAATTCAAGGGAGCATCTAGGTGACGCAGTGGATAAAGCACCAGCCCTGGATTCAGGAGGACCTGAGTTCAAATCTAGTCTTAGATACTTGGCATTTACTAGCTGTGTGACCCAGGGCAAGTCACTTAACCCTCATTGCCCTGGCAAAATAAATAAATAAACGAATGAATGAATGAATAAATAAATAAATATATGTGTATATATATATATATGTAAATTCAATTCTCTTTAGTTTCTAGTTATCCTATGATATATTTGCTAAGAATACAGGTATGAAAACCATGGAGTCCAAATGACTAATTCATCTGAAGATATTTTATTATTTTCTTTAATGTTTGCTATGACTAGTTGAAGAGAATTGCCCATCTTATATTATTCAAAGTTCTTTTCATTGAAATGTAGAAATGTGGAGAAGGATGATTTTTTATTGCTACTGTTTCTATAGCACCATAGCTTGTTCCCTTGGTGCACAGTGTCTCTCTCTCTCTCTCTCTCTCTCTCATTCAAAAGGGCACAATGATAAAATATATCAGGCCAAGAAAGAAACAGAAAATGGTCCTCTAAATCTCTGTTCTGTAGGGTGGTTGGGCTAATGGTTAAACTATCTCTTGCTGTGGCCAAGAAAAGGCCACTGTGGGGAAGTCAGGGCCTACAATCTCAGAAGCAGAAAGTAAAATACCAGTTCCACTTGAATCTTTAGTAGGTAGTAAGTATGTTTCTAATAATTTAACAAGCAGGTCCTCCTCCTACTCTGGCAAAGGGAAGTAAAGAGCTTGTTCCAACCATGTCCATCTTCTCTTGTCCTTACTTACATCTCTGAAGAGGTCTGTGTAGCTCAGGAAACATACAACTAGAATAGCCAAGTTCATGCTGAGTCATCAGTGGCAAAAGTACTAGATTGGGAGGAATCCAGAAATCTGGGTGTAATTACCAGTTGTGACACTAACTTTCCTTAGGCTTTACCTCCAAGTCATCTTAGGCACTTTGAGTCTCAGTCTCCTTATCTGCAAAATGAAGGACTGGGCGATCTATAAGGTATCTTTCAGTTCCCAAATTCTTTGATCCTCTAATCATACATGTGCCCAAAATAGTGCATACACATTTAAAGGACGTCCCTAAACAAGTTCATGACATACTTAGGCAAATATGGTGGGGAAGAGAGCTAAGTGAAAACTTTCATTCATTTTCTGCTCACTTAGGCAACAAGCCACAATGAATATCTATTGTATACAGCAGGTGCTACCTCAATCTACGATAATATAATTGTAGAGACAAAACTACTGGAGAAAGTTAGAAAATATAAGAACAATCGCAAATGAACACATTACAAAGTATAAACTTAGGTCCTTAATTCATGAACAGTTATTTTTCCCAGACCCAAGCCCAGACCTAGACTTGGAATTTCCCCCAGACCTGGAATTCTGGAATGGGGCATGTCCAGAGTGGCTCAGATGGCATCACCGCGAGGAAGATGCTAGAGAGATGATGCCATCTCTCTAAGCAGAGGATCCCAAGGAGCTCTTTCAGGGAGAATTGTGAAAAAGTGTAAAGGAAATTTTTCAGAGAGACAGGCTATGAATTATGGGTAGAAATTTTGTCAAGGGTTTTAGTCAGCTAGTAACTTGTTGAAGAGAAGGCTCTTTGACTGGCTGCAAAGACATTTGAAAAATTCCATCAGCTTCAAGTGTGGCCTCTTTGCTTCTCTCACTTCTGGGGTTTTTCAGTCAAGAAAATGGTATCCAGGGGCAGCTAGGTGGTGCAGTGGATAGAGCACCGGCCCTGGATTCAGGAGGACCTGAATTCAAATCCGTCCTCAGACACTTTACACACTTACTAGCTGAGTGACCCTGGGCAAGTCACTTAACCCCAATTGCCTCACCCCTCAAAAAAGAAAAAAGAAAATGGTATCCATTTAAGGGTATGGAATCTTCAGGCTCAGGACAGTGAGCTATAGGAATACTGAAATTGGCACCCAGGCTAGACTTTTCAACTAGAGCAGCATCAATGCCACGGGGAGCAAAGAATGATTTTTAGGAGTAGCTTTCAGGACCCCAGCCAGTGAGAAAAATTCATCTGGCAGTTGGGTGACATCTGGACATGAGCTTGATAAGAGTAAGGCTTTTTAAGAACTGAGTTACGTTCCTGCTCCTCAGAGAGCAAGGAGTTATAGGGAACAGTATGACCCTGAAATGTTGGGGGAAATGTTTGAACATTTGTTGTTATATCTTTGAAGCAAATATTCTTGTGTAAAAGTGACCTGATAGGGGGCAGCTAGGTGGCACAGTGGATGAAGCACCAGCCCTGGAGTCAGGAAGGACCTGAGTTCAAATCTGGCCTCAGACACTTAACACTTACTAGCTGTGTGACCCTGGACAAGTCACTTAACCCTCATTGCCCTACAAAAACAAACAAACAAAAAAGTGACCTGATATTAAGTGGCTAAATAGAACTGGTGGTGCTAGTCACCATTCCCTAACAAATGGTGGAAACACAACTAGTGAAGGTTTAATACATTGGCAGAGGAAAGAAACACCCCTTAATCTTCTTGGGGGCATCCCAAAACCCTCTGGGGCAGATATAGAACACCTAGCCTTGAGGGAGTGGGGGCAGATCATACATGCTAAAATTCTCATTGAATAATTAAGCAAATCCATGGTTTAATGCTGCTAAGAGTTAAAGAAGAACCTCTTGGCTCTGAGAATGTAAGTTGGCAGTTAAATAAAATTATTATGAACCTTAATAAGTACTGTAACTCCATGCCAACTTATATTTTCTCTTTCGTTCTGTTTTGAGGAATTTCACTGGGGAGCATGCCTAATTATTTCAGTTTTATGTATTGGCATAATTCTATCTTTATATTACCACAACTTTTTGTTGTTATTAAATTTTCATTGGAATGGTATTTGTGGAGGGACAGTATACAGTATAAGGGAACTCCCATGTTCTCTTAGCTTTCTGAGGTAGGGAGAAAGAGGAAGGCCAAGCTTTTAGAATCCAGTCTTTGTTAGCCAGGGTGCTAGCTGTTCCTCCCAGACTAGTGTCATCTGCAAATTTTTGCTGGTTCTGCTGCTCCAAGAATTGTCTTATGGGATTACTTTCAAGGTATGTGGATGGTTTGTGTAGGGAGCTCTGAGGGTCGCAGCCTTTCCTCTGCCATCTTGGGCCCACCCCCCAATCATCTGCAAATTTGGTGAGCATATTATTTATGCCTTTATCCATGTCAGTTATAAAATTGGCGAACAACACAGGCTAAGCATAGTACCCTTAGTTAAGTACCACTGGAAACTATCTGCCTTGTAGGTATTGAACCACTGATAGCTACTTTTTCAGTACATCCACTTGATCAGTTCTGCATCCATTTAACTGTTTTGTTATATGGTCTACCTCTCTTCAACTTTTGCATAGTAACAGTATTAGAAACTTTACCAAATGCTTTGCTAAAATCTATCCCTGTAACTCCAGCATTTCCCTTATCTAGTAACTTTGGCAAAGAAGAAAATGACTCATTCTTGAAGCAATGTTTGCTCTTTGCAACCATCATTTCCCTTTCTATATATTCACCTGAAATTCCTTTCATTATCCACTCTAGAATTTTCACAAGTAATGGAGTTGCCCTTACTGGCCTATATTTTGCTAACTCTGTTCTCTTCCCTTTTCTTGAAAATTGGGACCACTTTTGCTCTTCTCCAATTTGGAAAGACTCCCATTTTCTTTGACCCTTCAAACTTTCTTGACAGATTCATCAATTATATCTATCTTCCAGTTCTTTCAGGATCCATGAATGTAGTTCATCTGGGACAATCATCAATCAATCTCTAAACATTTATTAAGCACCTACTATGTTTGGGCACTTTGATAAGTGCTAGACAGCTAACTTGAATTTATTAAGGACAATGAGGTGCTCTCTTATCATTTCCATACTTATCTTGTTTATTAACTTCCTATTAGCTATTTTTCTTTGCTATTGTTTGTTGGCTGTTATTTCCAGTGGAAAGATAATTTTCCTTGGAAGAGAAAACAGAAGCAAAATTAGAATTCTACATTTTTGTCTTCTCTCTGATGTCTTAATCATCATTTCATCTATTCCACATTGAGGTCCTCTCCCTTCTTTTATTTTCTATTTTGTTTCAATATAGCTTTTAAAAGATAACACCCAAAGATTTTTTCTGTTCTTCTTACCTCCCCTCACCATCCTGACTTTTAACATTTCCAACATTATTTTCACAGGACCATATCATACTCATATTTGTCCTCTGTTAGCTGCCTTTGCTTTCATATTCAGTACATTGCTTTAAAAAATCTAAGTCAGTTGGTATATTCTCTATATAACAAAATGGGTTTTTCCCATTTTTCAAAATTTTCTAATTTTGCTTGTCATTGGAATTGTTTCACTTTTTGACTTTAAAATAGCATTCTTGAACATTTCTCAACCCTTGTGGGCTGCCTTTCCATTTAGAATTTTAGAATCCTAAGTATCTGTCCTCTGAAACCCACAAAATTTCCTTTTCCCAGCTCTAGGGTGTATACCATAGTATTCCCAAATTAATCTCATGATCATAAATTCTAAGAGGTAGTAATCACTTTTCCCTAATGTTCCCATCATTTCAGTCCCACCAGTCAAGTCTTCTAATACTGAGCAACAGATCTAGAATAGAAATTTCCCTTGTTGTTTTCTTTACCTGTTGATGGATGAAATTAAAGCTAAGCCAAACCAAGAAATGATTAACTCCTCTCCTTTTGGCAGAGATGTGCAGGAGATATTTGGATAATCAATGTTCTCCATCACTCTTAATTCATGCCTTTGTGTCAGGCTTGTGATCTGTTCTCTTAGGGAGAGGGGGCAGAAAATGAAAGATGATAAGACTTGTGTTTTATTCCAAAGGGAAGAACAAGGAACAATAAATGGAAGTTGCAAAGAGATAAGTTCATGTCTGATATTAGGAAAAACTTCATAGAATTGATTAGCTAAGATGACAGAGTAGGAGGAAGCAGTATAGTCTAACTCCCACTCACAACTATTCCATAAAGACTTCCAAAATTCACTAGACTGAATCTTGACCAGGAATTTTCTTTTCCCTAAATTTCTCATTTCTTTTCTTTTTCTGTACAAGTCTTCTGTAGTGTATTTAAATTATATAATTACTTCTGTTTCTCCCTCCACTGACTTTCAACTATATGCCTCTTCCGTGTATTCTTTTATCTAGTTCACTGATTTCTTCAGATGAGAGTATCTTCTTGAAATATGATGCTACTATTTGGAACTATGCACAAAAGGTAATAAAACTGTGCATGCCCTCTCACCCAGTAATACCACCATTAAGTCTATATCCCAAAGATATCATTAAAAAGGGAAAAGGACCCACATGTACAAAAATATTTATATATTTTTTTGTGGTGGCAAAGAATTGGAAATTGAGAAGATACCCATAAATTGCAAAATGGCTAAACAAATTGTGCTATGTAAATGTAATAAAATACTATTGTTCTATAAGAAATGATAAGCAGATTTCAGGATTACATGAACTGATGCTGAGTGAAGTGAGCAGAACCAAGAGAACATTGTACATAGTAACAGCAACACTGTATGATGATCAACTGTGATAGACAGCTTTTCTCAGCAATACAATGATCCAAAATAATTCCAAAAGACTCATGATGGAAAATGCTTTCCACATTCAGAAAAAGAACGAGGGAGTCTGAATGCAGATTGAAACATACTATTTTCATTTTGTTGTTTTTTGTTTCTTCTTTCATGTGGTTTTTTCTTTTGTTCTTATTCTTTGTTCACAACATGTAAAACCTATATCAGATTGCTTGCTGGCTTTGGGAGGGGGAAAGGAAGGGAGAAAGGAAGAAAAATTTGGAATTCAAAATCTTACAAAAATGAATATTGAAAATTATCTTTATATGTAATTGGAAAAGATAAAATAAAATAACTATTTAAAAAAGAAATACAATGCTGCCTATCAAACTCCCCTTTATGAATCCTACTTCTTTTACATATGCCCATCCAAAGGCATGGTCTAGTAATGTGTTTCCTCCCCTAAGTTTCAGTGATATGCTATAGTAACATTTTCTTCCTTACATCAGGAAGCAAATTTGTTTATTGGTTGCCTAAATACTGCCTCTAATTTGTTGTCTAAGCACTGGCATTTGTGACTAATTATTTGAGGTCACATATTTTCCTATTGATTCTCTTCTTGTATTTTGTTTACTGCAAACTTCTGGGTATCTCAAATACTATTCTTCCTTCATTTTAGTTATGCTAACCTATCTAACTTGCAAGATATATATAGACAGTGTTCTCATTCTAACATCCTTTTTAATATGAACTAATTTTGCTTAGATTTGCAAATATATTCTTACCATCCTTTGTTAGGTATATCCCCTTTCTGGATAACAATCTTTCATCATTTTTTTTTGGTGAGGTAATTGGGGTTAAGTGACTTGCCTAGGGTCATACAGCTAGTAATTGTTAAGTGTCTGAGGACAGATTTGAACTCAGGTCCTCCTGAATCCAGGGCTATCCACTGTACCACCTAGCTGCCCCTCATCATTTTCAAGAAGTAGTTGTGGTTTGCTTTTTGGTAATGTGTGGGTTGTAGAGGATGTTTGGCAGAGAAGAAAAGCTAATTACTCCCTCTTGGCTGGTAGCAATACTACATCTTCCTAGCCCCTACCCAAAATGTGACTTTCCTCTTAGTTAATAACTATTGCTCTACCCCATAGGGAAATGATGTCCTTTTAAAAATGTTGACAGAATAATGCCAGAAGGGAAAATTACTTAAATTGCTACCATAAAAAACAAGATATCCTCCACTAAGCTGCTGTACCTATTTGTGCCTAGAACAGTCTATATTAACTTGTCCTCTCACTTTAGTGAAACTATAAAAACATGAACATCATTTTTTCATCTCAAGTCCACACTTGGTATAACCTAGCATTAGAGAATTAAAGAATCTCGGGAGGCAGCTAGATGGCACAGTGGATAGAGCACTGGTCCTGGAGTCAGGAGGACCTGAGTTCAAAGCTAGCCTCAGACACTTAACACTTACTAGCTGTGTGACCTTGGGCAAGTCACTTAACCCCAATTGCCTCACTAAAAAAAAAAAAGTAAACTCCAGTAGCATTCAGCAACTCATGAGTAGGAAAAAAAAGACTGTTATAAATGACTTATGGCTGAGATTGGCAGGGAATGACTGGTGGAAATACAAGGAGGGGAGGAATTCAAGAGTGGAAGACAGTGTATAATTCAGGGTGGCTAACTATAGGATCAAGATTAAGAAAGGAGGAGCAAGTTGCTGGGTACAGGACAATGAAAATATCAATTGATAGGGCTTCTCAGCTGGGCATTTTAGGGGGTGGAAGATATTGGGAATGTGGTAAAGGAGGCAGAAAGCCTGGATATTTGGAAGTTAAGGTTAATCTCTTCAGTCTTCTGCCCATTTCCATCCTAATCTTTGAGAGGTTCTGGTGATGGGTTGGGTGAGTTGATAATAATGGCATCCAAGAAGATTGAATTGTAAAGAAGACCTCTTGCCCAAGACAACAAGCTACTATATCATTCCAAAGTTTCTCTTCACCACAATTCTGATGAGTGAGTGAGGATGTGGCCCAGGCCAGGCCAGCATCATTGGTTTCATGGTGTCTCCTTTTTCCTCAATGGTTGCAGCCATGCCCTCTTTCCCTCAGATGAAAGCATTATTTTTTACTCCTTAGATTTTTTTAAAATGTTCTTGCTTGGCTCTATCCCTTATATCAGATTATGATTACATGTCATATTCCTCTATTAGAATGTAACATCCTTGAGGGCAGAGACTATTTTGTATTTATCTTTGTATTTCCAGCACCAAGCAGTGTGTTTACTACATAGACATAATTTTAATAAATGTTGGTTGAATTGAACAAAACAAAATGAATAGAAGAAGCCTATTATAATACAGTGTAGTTCATTTGGCTTCAGTCATAAGGCTAGTAATCTTGTAAAATAACCCAAAATAGTAGCATAATTAATTGCTGTTGGGGCGGCTAGGTGACACAGTGGATGAAGCACCGGCCCTGGAGTCAGGAGTACCTGAGTTCAAATCCGGCCTCAGACACTTGACACTTACTAGCTGTGTGACCCTGGGCAAGTCACCCCCATTGCCCTGTGTAAAAACAAACAAACAAACAAACATAATTAATTGCTGTTCAAAACCATCTAAATAGGTTCTTTAATGGCACCAAGGAAACTTGGATGAAATGAATGGGAATAAACGACAATAAAAAAGGCTAAATCAGATCAAATAACAGACTTCAAAGATAATGTTCAGCAAAGGGTTAGAGTCACTTGAATACATTTTCATTCTCTGGATTTTAAGGTTAAAGAAAGTTAAAAATCTGAAGTTAGGATGTTATAGCAAAATCATTTGCTAAATAGGACAGAAAGAAACTTACTGTTAGACTACCTATGGAAACCTCTATGAGACTTAAAGTTTTGCTGGACCTACTTGAGAGATAAAATGTATTTCTTACATAGAAAACCAGAAAAGAAAGAAAAGAAACAATCTTGTATCAGTGGGTCATATTTTGATTAGAAAAATCTCTTCTTCTATTTGATGCTTGTCCAGGTTTATACTGAATTAATTCCTCCAATAGATATCATGGCTATGAAAGTTTTATAAAATTTAATCTCATCAGACTTAGGATACATTAATAAAACACAGTATCCAGAGAACCAAGATGACAGTAAAGATTTTGCTTCATATATCACACTGCTGTCACTCCCCTCAAACGGTGATTTATCTTTTGCCTCTCTTGATGCCACCCGCCGCCCCCCCCCCCACCTCGCCCTTTCCATCCCAGATTATCTCTTTTCAAAATGCTTCTGGAGAAGCTCCAAAACTCACATGTTAGGTATGCTATATGACAAATAAAACCAAAATCTGGTCTTGTAATTTTTCATAAGAATTAGTATCATGGTGGTCTCTCACTGTACAGGAGGACTGGTTTATGGAACTAGGACCTAGATTAGTTACCTTCTTTCAGACATTTCACATTGTTTCCTTTCATACAGTCCATATTCTAGACAAATGAACAGACTAGCTGATCCCTGAACCACACGTCAGTCAATAAATAATAATTAAGTGCCTACTATATTCCAGGTACTATGCTAAGTGCTTGGGATACAAAAAGAGGCAAAGGACTATCCTTGCCTGACAATCTAATGGAATAGAAAATGAACAAACAAATATGCACAAAGAAGTTATATACAAGGTAAATAGAAAATAAGAGAGGGAAGGCAGCATTTCCCCTATGTCTGGAATACACTCACTCTTCACCATTTAGAATCTCTAGCTTCTTTAAGGACTCATCTCAGATACATTTTCTCACTGGTGGACTTATCTGAGCTCTCCTCTCTCCCAACCCCCTACTCCTTTAGTTGTTAACTTCTCTTCTCCTAAAAGTACCCCATTTTTACTTAGATATTTATTTATCAAGGGAATTCAAACTTTTTAAGGACAGAAATGGTTTCTGTTATACACACATAAATACATACACATATATGTATATGCATATCTATGTATATACATCTATGTATACATATATATGTGAATATGTACACATACATACTCATTGCCTAGAACTGTGCTTTGTACATTGGAGAGGCTTAATAATTACATATTAAATTGAATAAGTATCTCCAGCAAGAAATGATCTCTCTACTAGCTGTTAAGTGATCTTGTCTTACCTTGTTCATACATCCCTTCATTTTATACCTCTCTCCACTTGTACTCCCTCCTTACCTCAGCCTCATCTCTGGCAAATTGTGAGATAATAATTATTATCAATCAGTATCTTGGGAGAACCTGGGGATCAATCATTTCTCCCCCCCTACTCCAGAAAGTCAAGCTCTCCTTGAGATACTTCATCAAATGTCATCTGGGACAAATCCAAGTGAACAAAAGGAATGGAAATAGATTTTTTTTTCTAGATTGCTGAAGGACTGGTGGGATTAAATAACACCTAGACAATGGACTTTGCCTTGAGCAACTTGAGTAAGGGATTTGGCATTTCTTTCCTGGATGTCATCCTTAGAGTTCATTTTAATATAGACCACCTTCAAGTCATGTCAACCAATAGATTTGAATAATGCTAACCAATTAGATTTGTTTGATGTATAATGATCCAATTAGCTTTAATCAATGTATAATTACCCATCTCTATCAAAAAAAGGGTAAAAAAGCCCTTAGAAGATACCACTTGAGGGCTTCTGGGGTGTCTTCTGGGTCTCCTGGCTCTCTGGGACCACAGGGTCTCTGTCTTGTTCTTTCTGGCCAGATGATCTTCTTGTGCACTCCCTCCCTCCCTCCCTCCCTCCCTCCCTCCCTCTCTCTCTCTCTCTCTCTCTCTCTCTCTCTCTCTCTCTCTCCCTCCCCCCCCTTTCTCTCAGGTCTCCTTGAGAACACATGCTATCTCTCTGGGAGATCACATGGGTCTTTTGGGGCTTTTCTCCTGCTCCCACTAACTGGCATGCTGAAGCTCTCTCTCTGCCTTTACTATTACGTGGCGTGGGACCATAAGAAATTAGGGAGACATAGTTAATCCTTTACTGGTATAATAATATAAATTAATATATGCTTACCCCAAACTGGTGTTTATAGTAATTAATTTTCAATGTCATAAAATAAAAGTTAAAACAAAAACAATAGGAAGCAAACCCCAGATAAAAGCAAAGAATAAGTTCTGAGTGGGATGGATAGATTCCAGAGGCAATTTAAAAAGAATAATAATCAGTAGATTTCTAGAGCTAGGAGAGAGGAGAAATTGTTCTCTTGCTTTAAGATCCATCTCAAGAGGCATCTTATTCATGAAGGAACAATTTCCATGATAATTAGCTCGGGGGTGGAGATCATGGGGAGGGGGGCATTGATGATGGCAGAGTGGAATCTGAGCATTGCAGCTGGTGGGAAATTAGGAAAGTTTCAAGATATATGCAGAGTAGATGGAAGCTAATATGAGAAGAGAATGCACTAACATCTGGCAGAACATGGGAAAGGCCTTCTGAAAAATGTAGCATTTGACTTGAATTTAAAAAGGGACCCAGAGAAAGTAAAAGGGAGAAGTAAGAGGGTAGAGCATTCTAGGCATAGGGAGCACTCAACAAATAAGTATGTGAAGTAGGTTTCCAACCTATGTCTCCAGATTCAATGGCCCATGTACCATTCCTTAGGGCTTCCACATTTTTAGTTTTCAAAGTAATCTTCTCCAAGGTTTTGTTGTTTTATAAAGAGGTTAGACAAATGAAACTTATTCTACAACTAGATTTCCTGAAACCTGAAGATAAGAAGGATTTTTTTTTTTTTGGTGCGGGTGGTGGTAGAGATTCTAGTTTATCAATGCATAGATATGGAGAAGTACTGGGTAGAAAGGGTTCCTTCCATTAATGCTACCAGGGCCCTTCTTGCTATGGGACCAGGAATACAGTAATATCAGCTGTGTGTTCCTCTACTTTTCTGAGCCACTCAGAGGTGGTAGCCATGTACAGTCTGGTAATCTAGGGAGTTAGTATAATGGTGCCACCATTGCTCAAATAATTTGATGTTGCTTCTATTTTGAAATGTCTTTCAGCACCTTCCAAAGAACCTTTGTTACATTCATCTTACTGTCCTCAGTGGTAGCAGATCTTTATCCTTTCAAGCTGATTAGATTTTTATAAATAACTAAAAGCTATTTGGAGCCAAGTTCAGTGATTACTAGGTAGGGAGTTGAGTCAAAAATTACATTTTTGGCCAAAAATAGGGTATGACTATTAAGCTATGAGCCTGTTGGGTTTTTTTTTCTTTTCTTGTATGAAACTGGATCCAAAAGTAGCACAAAAAAGAGTTCCCAAAATATTTTGAGCATGACAGTGCTTATTGGAATGAACATATTCCAAAGAAGCCCTAAGGTTCTTACTTGGATACTGCTCTTTTACAGAACCACTCCATCACATAACTAGAGAATTGGAAGGACCTAAGAGTTCATCTACATTAGCTAATACCTGAACAAGAATCCCCTCTGTGACATTCCCAAACAGTGATCCTTCAGTGTCCTCTTTTTTTTTTTTTTTGGTAAGGCAATTGAGGTTAAGTGACTTGCCCAGGGTCACACAGCTAGTAAGTGTGTAAAGTGTCTGAGGCCAGATTTGAACTCAGGTCCTCCTGAATCCAGGGCCGGTGCTCTATCCACTGTGCTACCTAGCTGCCCCTCAGTGTCCTCTTAAAGACTTCTAGTGAAGGAAACGCACTACTACTATATTTGGAGAGTTCTAATTCCTAGGAAGTCTTTCCTCCAATCAAATCTAGATCTACCTTTCTTCAACTTCTACCTATACTTTTGCCCTCTCAGGCCAAGTAACTCAATTCCATCTCAGGTGTTATTCAGTCATTGACCTGGTTGCATCTAACTCATAGGAGGCCTAGAGATTTCACCTGTATATCTTTGTTGTTTGTTTGTCTAAGATGGGCTGTAGTACTGTGCCCACTATCTAATCTACATCCAGCATGTGGATTGGCCTGTAAATGTGATGGATCTATACTCCCTGTTCTCATGGGGTTTTCCAGCTCATTAAATCTCCACCATGATGTTTCCTTCTATGCCCTGTTATCTCTCAAAGTCTGTCCAAGTTCATGTTCATTGTTTCCATGACACTATCTTGCTGTCCGATCCTCTGCCATAGCCTTCTCCTTTTTTGCAGGGAAATGAGGGTTAAGTGACTTGCACAGGGTCACACAGCTAGTAACTGTCAAGTGTCTGAGGTCACATTAGAACTCAGGTCCTCCTGAGTCCAGGGCCAGTGCTTTATCCACTGCACCACCTAGCTGTCCCAATTGTTATATCCATCCTTACTTTTCTAATTTCTTTTTTTTTTTTTTGTGGGGCAATGAGGGTTAAGTGACTTGCCCAGGGTCACACAACTAGTTAAGTGTCAAGTATCTGAGTCTGGATTTGAACTCAGGTCCTCCTGAATCCAGGGCCAGTGCTTTATCCACTGTGCCACCTAGCTGCCCCCTCCCCTTTTCCTTTTGCCTTCAATCTTTCCCAACATCTTTTCCAGTGAGTCTTGTCTTCTCATTATGTGGCCAAAGTATTTCAACTTCAAGTTCAGCATTTGACCTTTCAAAGAATAGTTTGAATTAATTTAACTCAGTATTGACTGATTTGATCTCCTTGCTGTCTAAGGGACTCTCAAAAGTCTTCACCAGCACCACAATTTGAAAGCATTGATTCTGTGGTGCTCCCCTGTGCTTATAGTCTGTCTCTCACAGTCACATATTACAACTGGAAAGTCCATAGCTTTGACTATATGCATCTGTGTCAGTAAGATAATATCTCTGCTTCTAGTATATTGTCCAGATTTGCCATAGCTTTTCTTCCAAGGAGCAAGCATTTTTTAATCTCATGGCTGTAGTCATCATCTGCAGTGATCTTTGATCCCAAGAATAATAAGTCTGATACTGCTTCCATTTCTTTTCCCTCTATTTGCCAGGAAGTGATGGAACCAGTTGCCAAGATCTTAGGTTTTTTGATGTTAAGCTTCAAGCCAGATTTGACACTCTCCTCTTTCACCTTCATCAAGAGACTTCTTAATTCCTCTTCACTTTCTGCCATTGGTGATATTGTCTGCATGTCTGAAACTATTTATATTTCTCTTGGAAACCTTAATTTTGACTTTTGATTTATCCATGCTGGCATTTCACATGATGTACTCTGCATATAAGTTAAACAAATAAGATGACAATATACAGCCTTGTCACCTTAGCTTTGCACTCCCCCTCTTCCTAACCCCCACCCCCCAAATCCTTTAAAATATTTGCTGGTAGGGGCAGCCAGGTGGTGCAGTGGATAAAGCACTGGTCCTGGATTCAGGAGGACCTGAGTTCAAATCTGGCCTCAGACACTTGACACTTACTAGCTGTGTGACCCTGGGCTGGTAAAATAGCCAGGCTTGAGCCAATATTCTTGTCAGTGCCTATCATCTCTAGGTACTAGAGCTTCTGTGACATCAGCCAGCTCCAATCTGATGGAACCGAAGGAGTTCCTCACCTCTCAAACTCACATGTTGGCTTCCAATATAGATAATCCCATTCACCCCTGGAAAGTTGTCATCTATTCAGAAAAGGAAAAAAAATTAGAAAAGACATTCAGAGGCCAAGAAATTAGCTCACTTAATTAATTCATGCTCCATGTTCCTTCCATCAGGAAGAGAATTCTGAACATGTTCCATGGGCTGGCCCCCACTAGAATTTATTCAATAAAAATATATTAAAGGTTATTTTAATTATTGATTCCTTTTCTATAGATTCTGAATTTGCACTGGGCCTAAGATGAGTTCTTTCACATAATAGCTCTTCAAATACTTGAAGATGATTATTATGCTCCATGTCCTCTAGCCTGACCCCCCTCTCCCACATCTACCCTTTCCCAGGTCATATGTGCTTAGCTTCATTTAGATATGTACATCCTGGTATGTATTTTTTTTCAGGGCAATGAGGGTTAAGTGACTTTCCCAGCGTCACACAGCTAGTAAGTGTCAAGTGTCTGAGGCCAGATTTGAACTCAGGTCCTCCTGAATCCAGGGCCGGTGCTTTATCCACTGTGCCACCTAGCTACTCCCTAGTATTCATTCTTAAAAAACACCACACAATTCTCAGTGTCATTAGAGCATAATCACACAATGCACCTCTGTAAATACAATTTGCTAGGGTTTGCTGTGTAATGAAGAGTAACCATATAGGCATATCCCCTTTCTTAAAGTTGTCTAAATATATATATATATATATATATATATATATATATATATTAAAGAATAATGTTTTTCCTTTTAATTCAAACCATAAACCATATATATGTGAACCATCTTTCAGTGAGACTCTAACTCATTCTCATGTTAAATATTTCCCTTGGGTACAACAAGGGCTTGAAGTTCTCAAAAGAGACCCAAATACAGTATTGCCTTTCAAGGATTTCTTCAACTTCAGTGATATTTATGACTTTAATAATAAAAACCATAGACTAACGGAAAAGTATATACTGCATTCCAATTAGAAATATCCAAACCCCACACAATTCCCAAGAAGGAAAATAGCACAGTGTGTGAATGTTTAAGACTATAGATATATGTCACATCAAGTATTTTATAATCCCAGTTTCCAGAATGGTATAAATAGTTATTCTTTGTATTACTTGGAGAAGCATTCTTCTAGTAAATGTTTGAGGCTTTCTGCACCTAATTTTATCTCTTGGGAATATGATGATAAATCATTCACTTAGAATGTCCAATGAGTATTTATTTGACGATTACTGTAAATATATAGTGAAAGGCTGCCTAGAATCAGGATGATGTGTTTAAGTCTAGCCTCTGATGTGTCCCTGTTGCCTAGCAACATGTCACTTTCTTTTTTAGTTTTTGGTTCTTTACTGATGGGGTACACAACCAAAAAAGAATAAATGGATGGCTGATAAAAGGGTGAAAGTTCTGAGAAGAAAAGCAATTTATCAATCCAAGGCATTGTTATGATATCAGAAGAAGAGAAAGGGAAAAGGAAGATTTATCAGGTCAAACTTCATAGAGGAAGCTCTCAAGAAAGAGAAATGGATTTGGAGTCAGGGGATCTGGGATCGAATCCCAGTTATGATACTTACTAATTGTGTATCAATGGGCCAGTAACTATATCTTATTCAGTTTTCTCATCTGTAAAAGGAAGGTATAAGAACAGAAGACCTCTAAAGCCACTTTTACTTGTAAGTCAGTGATATAAGCTAATGGTCTCAAAACCTTGATTGTCTGCTCCATCAGCAAAAACTTTTTAAGCATTCATTTCCCATATTTATTTATTCATTTGTTTATGAATTTTATAGTTCTAAGTTAAGGGCATTTTCTTTTCTTAAATTGATACTGTGGCTTTCTTCCTTTTTTCTCTTTCTTTCTTTTTTGAAAGCCCACCTAGCTGTACTACTTTAGGACTTCTCTGATGATTCAACCAGGCCATAGTAAGCTCATTATTGGCAAATACTCATCACCCTGCAAGGCCTCATCAGCCTTGGCACTTCACCTCATCATCAATCCTCTGTTGCCTCTGATGGAAGGGTGGAACCATGAATTCTAAAATCTCTATTTGGGAGCCAATCTGGCAGAGAGAAGCTAGGAACTTTCCTGAGCTTTCCTGTATTTCCCTCAAAAACATTAAATCAAGCCTCTAAACAGATTCTGGAACTACAGAACCTACAAAAAGAGAGACAAAATCCTGCTACATGAGATAATTTAGAAGACTTCAGAAAAGGTCTGTCTCACCTGGGTAAAAGGGAAGGGCAGCTCAGCACTACTCATCCCAGCCGGCAGCTCACCTCAGCAAAGCTCTGCTCAGTATGGCTCAGCACCACTTGTCTCAGCTGGCAGCTCACCTTAGCAAAGCTTGGCTTAGTGGGCAAATCTCTCAGCATAGGTTGGCTCAGTGGGCAGCTCAACACTGTTGCAACTCGACACAGCTGAGAGTGGGGCAGCTGAGAACAGAAGCTTGCAACTGTGAGCCCTGTGCCCCAGGAGCAGACTTCAACTTGATAAGTTTAAAAATAGCCTACAACATGAGCGAGAAACAAAAAAGGACCCTTACCGTTGACAACTTCTATGGTGAAAGGGAAGACCAGAACTCAAACACAGATGAGTTGATCAAAACGCCCACAAGTGAAGACTCAAGAGGGAAGATGTTCTTGTCTCAAGACCAAAAAGCCTTCTTTGAAGAGCTCAAAAAGGCTTGTAAAAACCAAATAAGAGAGGTAGAAGAAAAAATGGAAAAACAAATAAGAGAAATGAGAGTTATACTGCAAAAAGAAGCACAAAAAATGACTAAGGAAAACAATTCCTTAAAAAATACAATTGGCCAAATGAAAGAAAAAATTAGCCAAACAGAAAAAGAAGTGCAAAAGCTTACTGTGGAAAATAAGGCCTTAAAAATTAAAATTGAACAGATGGAAGTAGATAACTCCATGAGACAACAAGAATCTGATGAGCAGAATCAAAAGACTGAAAAAATAGAAGAAAATCTGAAATACCTCATTGGAAAAACAACTGACCTGGAAAATAGGTCCAGGAGAGGTAATCTGAGAATTATTGGACTACCTGAAAGCCATGATCAAGAAAAGAGTCTAGACACCATATTCCAGGAAATTATTAAGGAGAACTGCCCTGAAATTGTAGAATCAGAGGATAAAATCATCATTGAAAGAATCCACTGAACACCTCCTGAAAGAGACCACAAAAGGAACATTTCAAGGAATATTGTAACCAAACTCTAGAATTATCAGGTGAAGGAGAAAATACTCCAAGCTGCCAGAAAAAAATCATTTAAATACCATGGAGCCAGAGTCAGGATTGCACAGGACCTGGCAGCTTCAACATTAAAGGATTGCAGGGCTTGGAATATGATATACAGGAAGGTGAAGGAGCTTGGATTACAACCCAGGATCAACTACCCAGCAAAACTGATCATTCTATTTCAGAGGAAAAGATGGACATTCATTGAACTAGGGGACTTCCAAGGCTTCCTGAGAAAAAGACCAGAAATAAACAGAAAATTTGATCTCCAAATACAAGACTCTAGAGAAATATAAAGAGGTAAACCAGGGGGAAAAAAGGGCTGTTCAATGATGTTAAACTGCTTGAGTCCATATGAGGGAGGATAATACTTTTAATTCTTGAGATCTGTATCTCTGTAAAGGTGTTGTTATTAAATCAACTTTGACATGATGATATAAAGAAACTTAAGGAGCAGAATAAAAGAAGACTAGGGGGAGGAGAGGAGGGAGAGATGGAATGGGGTTAATTATATCATAGGAAGAGGCACAAAAAAGAACCCATTACAACAGAGGGAAAGAAGGGAGGGGTGGGCATTGTGGTAACCTTACTCTCATCAGACTTGGTTCAGGGAGGGAATAAAATACACTCCCATTTGTAAAAAGAAACAGCTTACTTTGTAAGGAAACAAAAGGGGAAGGGGAAAAGGGGTGGTATTAATAGAAGGGAGGGCACAAGTTGGGGAAAAGGGGGAAAGAAAAAGAAGGGCAGCTAATAAAAGGGAGGGCAGATTGAGGGAGGCAGTGGTCAGAAGCAAAACAATGGTCAAGTGGAATAGGGGTGTAATGATTGGAATGACGCCACCTACTGGAGACTTGCTGTGGAGAGCTCCACCATGAGGAAAATGCCTCAGAGGCATTGTGGCTTTTCCTTGGCGTCAGGAAATGACGCTTGCTCATGGGTGCTGTCTATCAAGTCTACCAGCCAATCAACTGGAGGAGCCTCCTATGGTCTGGGAGGAGACAGGAAGGAGGAAAGGGAGCCTGCGCAGAGAGCGCGGGGCCTTTTGGCTTCCGGACTTGATGGTGGTGGCGGCAGAGGACTTCACAGGAGATTTGAGGAAAGATAGGAATGCCAGACTGTTAGAATTCTGTTCTCAATCTTTTTCTTTCTATTTTCCAATAAACCCTTAAAAACCTAAACTCGTTTTATCAGTGATTTTTAGTCAGTTTCCCCCAAACTGGGGGAACACATTAGAATCCACATTTAGAATCTTAAATTACACAGTTTGGCTGACCACGAAGAGGAAAACCGAACGTTCATCTTCTGATCTTCTGATTGGGTAAGATTTCCCCTCCCTTGTCCCCTTAAATTGGAAAGAACTACCAAGTATAGGCTATTTTAAATTTCAAATGGATCTTTTAAACACCCTAAGTACCCCTTTTCTAGCTTTACCTTCACTAATCAAAGATGTTGGCCAGCTTGAACTTGAATATATTTTTATTACTCTTTGTGGTTTTGTGGGGCTTTTTGGTGTGGTATGGAGAATTTGGCATGTCCTAGATAATGTTAGAATAAAGATGATTCCCTGGGATTCCCCATTAGGAAAGCTACTTATGGATTGGAATGAGGGAAAACTTAGACTAAATACAACCATGACCAGAGGAGAGCTTATCAGACTGTGTTTTATGTGGCATGAGGAATTACAGGAAGAATGGCCCAAATATGGGTCATTTGATCCCCAAACATTGAGGCATTTGCAAAGAACCCTAAGTAGATGTCCACCTGAACATTTACGTTATTGGAAAATCTGGGCCAGAGCAAGTGAAAATTATCATACTAAAAATATAAAACGAGGAAAATCCAGGCCCCAGTTTACATCTGAGTCTGCCACCCAAACTGAAACGATAGACTGGCAGACAGACATGGCCTGCCTAACCGAAATGCCCAACAGAACAACTAAATCCAAGGCCATTCAGACTGAAATTCCAAATGACCCAACTCTTATTCCCTCACCCTCTACTTCCTCCATGCCAAACAAACAAATAAAGAAAGAAAGAAATGATTTCCCTGTAGAGGAGACAGAGAAAGTAAAAATTTTTCCCCTTCAAGAGATCCTCGCCCATGGTCAAAAAGGTACTATACGTAAGCTCAGACAATACACACCTTTTACACCCAAGGATTTGGCTTTATGGGGACAAAGCACTCCTAAATTTGATGAAGATCCCACAGCAGTTATCAGGCAGTTTAGAGCAATTTTTAGAGCATATCAGCCCACTTGGAATGATGTTACTGACCTTATGGAAATAATATTGTCCCCAGGAGAAAGAGCAGATATAGTAGCTGCAGCAAACAGCCTGGAAGCCACGGGAAAGGTTGATATTGGGTGGCCTATTCAAGACCCTGACTGGGACCCCAATAACCCTGAGCATTTTGATATGTTGAAAGATGCAAGGGAAACATTGCTGAAGGCAATGGAATCCTGTATTAGAAAGACTGATAACTGGCAAAAATTTATAGATATAGTTCAGGGACCTGATGAGAGACCTAATAGATTTTATGACAGGCTGTGTAAGTATGCCAGGCAATATGCTAGACTAGACCCATTAGACAGTAGAGACGCCCATATTATCTGCTCTCATTTTGTAAACCAGTCATTACCAGAAATTCGGAAATATTTTAAAAAGCAATGTCCTGGGTGGAATAGTTTGAGTCCTGACAGACTTAAAGAAATAGCAACATATATTTACGAAGGAAATGAGAGAGAAGAAAGGAACAGACAGGAAATTTTAGCTCCAGTACAGGAAACAACAGGGCAGAGAAACTGGAAAAATTGAAAATCGTTATCAACCCCCTAAATTTTGTGAGTACTGCAAAAAACAAGGACACTTCTTGAGGGAATGTAGAACTAGAAAACAAGACCTTAAGAGGACAATGACCGAGAGCCTTGAGGAATTCTTTGGGGGAAATCGAAATAATTTTGGAAACTTTTATCAGAAAGGAAACAACCGGAGTAATTATAACCCTTATTACAGGCAGAATCAAAATGGATATAAATCTTTTCAGGGGGATACAAAGAGACAGTATCAGGATAACCGTACACCCTATCAGGGAGGAACAGAAGGACAGAACCAGAATCAGGGTAACCATGGACTCCCTCAAAGGGGGGCACAGGATTGACAAGAGGAAGGGGAGGAATGGAACAAAGATAATGAAAGCAACATATTCCCAGATCTGGATTTTTTGAATGCGCTTGTGCCAGTTCATTCACCTCCCCAGAGTAATGAACCTCATGTGACCCTCAAAGTAGGGGACACGTATTATGACTGTTTACTAGACACAGGAGCTTCTAAATCAGTATTAATAAGCAAACCAGATGCTGGGTGTAGACCTGTAGGATTTTTAAATGTAGTAGGAGTCTCAGGAAAGAGCCAGAGAGTGGCAAAATTGAATCCTCGCATGGTATCTATGGGGCCCTTAACAGTAGAACATTCATTTTTACTCATGCCTGATGCCCCTGTAAATTTATTAGGTCGTGATCTCCTTTGTAAGCTTAGAGCAACCATATCTTGTGCTCCAGATGGGGCTGTCTCCCTACAATTGCCAGAGGATACTGTTCATTTATTACCAATTTTACTTACAGAAGCTCAAGGAACAGTAGGGGAGGTATCCAAAATCCCCTCTGACATTCCTGAGTCTTTATGGGCCTCATCCCCTAATGAGGTGGGGCTCCTTAAGTCTGCCATACCTGTTACCTTTAAAGTTAAGGGGGGACCACCCCCCTCCATTCCACAGTATCCATTGTCTAGGGAAGCAATAGAAGGGATCACCCCTATAATTGAGGCTTTGAAAAGCCAGGGTATTATTATTCCATGTCATCACTCTCCATGCAATACTCCCATTTTGCCAGTTAAAAAACCCGAGCCTGGGCCAGATGGTAAACCTGTTTATCGTTTTGTGCAAGATCTTAGAGCAATTAATAATTATGTTATCCCTAGACATGCTATATTGGCTTCCCCTTCTACCATACTTTCTTCCATTCCCTATGAATCTACATGTTTCACAGTGGTAGACCTCTGCTCTGCCTTTTTCTCCATACCAGTACATGAGGACTTCCAATATTTATTTGCTTTTACCTGGAAAAATAGACAGTGGACCTGGACTAGACTCCCACAGGGATTTGTAGACAGTCCTACATTATTTTCCCAAATTTTACAGCAGGATCTGGCCTCTATTACCTTTAAAAGCTCCACACTAGTACAATATGTAGATGACTTACTTTTGGCCTCTCCTAATGCTGAAATTTGTCAGGAAGATAGCCGTCACTTACTGCTGGAGCTGCACAAGAGAGGACACAAGGTTTCCAAGACAAAGGTACAATGGTGTTTGCCCCAGGTAGAATATTTAGGATTTATTTTGGCTGCTGGAACTCGCTCTGTCTCTTCTAAGAGAGTCCAGGCCATTCAACAACTTTCTGCCCCCTCTACTATAAAAGAGCTAAAGAGCTTAAGAGCATGATTGGCAAATTATGTACTGAAACCCATTTGAAATGGCCTGATGTTCTACCATTGGCATTATTCTATCTACGAAGTAGACCAAGGGGAGAACTTCATATATCTCCTTATGAAATGCTTTTTGGTCACCCTCCTATCCAAGCTAAAACTTTTTCCCCAGTTTATACATCACTGGTGGGAGGTGATACTTCTGTTGCCTCCTATATACAGGAATTACAGACCAGGCTACGTGAACTCCATGAGGCAGGAGCTGTGGTCCAGGCAGGCCCATTAGACTTTTCATTGCATAACTTCAACCCAGGAGATAAAATATATGTAAAGAATTTTCAGAGAACCAGTGGAACCCAACCTGCCTGGGAAGGACCTTTTCAGGTATTATTGACAACTCCTACTGCCATTAAAATTGGTGAAAAAGACTCATGGATTCATTGCTCTCATATAAAGCCTGCACCATTCATAGGTGAAGAGATTTCAGATAGACCTGAGGTAGACGCTAAAGAGCTAAAAACCCTAACGATAGCAACTGTTAAAGAGCAAAGAGAGTTCAGAGGAAACAGGCAGTTCCCATTTGATAATCCCACTGATCAGTTAAATGCTTTGGGACTCAGTCTTCGTAAAGTATCAGGAGACGGAAATTGCCTTTTTAGGGCTTTAGCAGACCAGCTAGAAGGTCACTGTAGAAATCATCTCAGACACAGACAAGAAGCTGCTTCTTATATGATTAACCATAGACAAGAGTTTGAGTCTTTTAGAGTAAATGACTCCCCTTTTGAAGAATATGTTGATGAATTAAAGAAATTTGGAAAGTGGGGAGGAAATGATACAATTGTAGCATTTGCTAAGCAGCATCAGCTGAATGTTGTGGTTCATCAATTAAATCAGCCTTTATTGAAAATCAGTGGCACAGACAAAACTGATGCTAGAGAACTCCACATTTTCTACCATAAAGAACATTATGACAGCATTAGAAAGATCAATGACAATTCAGAAACCCCTGCCACTTTGGCTTGCAGAGAATTGGGGAACCAGTTAAAACAATGTGGCATACCCCAAACTCTAGCAGCTTAAATACCTTATAATTTAACAAGCATTTCCTTCTACAGGCAAAAGCACTGAAGCACATGGCCTAGTTTTCTGGCCCACCTCAACTATTTTTTAAAAATTCTTTTGTTTTGACTTTTGAAAGGCACTAAAAAAACCTGGAATTCACCACACCTTTAAGTTCTTTAAAAGCACAAAAGGGTGCTTAGCGAATCTTTTGTTTTTTATTTTTATTTTTGGTTTTGCTTTGTTTCTTGACTTTTGTTTCTTTTGCTTTTCTTTAAAACTAAATTTTATAAACTAAGTGATTATTCAAAGACATTTTAAGTATATGCTGTGGGTGAGGCTATCGGGCCTCAGAAGCTACCAGAATTTTTTTTTTTTTACTCTTTCTTTTTGAGAGAACCATGAGTTCTAATGAGTTTTGTTTTATTTATTTATTTTTTCTCCTTTCTCTTTTATGTTGTTCTGTTTAACTAAAAAAGACCAGAAAGGGTTATTGAACCCTATTGCTTGATACCTCACTGAAAACATTGAATATTGAAATCTTATTTCTTTTTGAAAAATTAATCACCACTTTAAGTATCTGCTACTGTTATACTAGAGAATTCATGTATAAGATGATGTGGTTTACTAGCTAAAAGAAGATTATGTGATAATGTCTAATGTAATCAGCTATTTACATTCATTTATTATTTATATGTCATCATACTCTGGGTATGGTTTGGAATTATTGTATATATCACTAATATATTCTCAGTTATGCAGCATAGCACGCATTTTTACCATCATACTGTCTTTGGTGAAATTAATGAGATTTTGGAAGTATGGAAACTTATCATTTCAGAGACTAATTTGCTGTGAACTCTGATGCAGGCCCTGTAGAGAATATATGTGCAACAAAAGGAGAGACAGGTATACGTAAGTCCATGGTTTGCTTATGATGGTGACTATGTAGAGCACAATTACTAGGCACAGTCCAGTATTCATCCTCTCTCCCTCCTAATTTAACCTAATTTAACTGAACTTACTTATCTTTTTATCTCACTCAGTTGAATTCACCTGTGGCCTAGCACAATCACTGGCTGTCTCGGAACCATGAGATATGGTATGATAACCTTTCCATAACATTTTCAGGTGTCATGAACACATACTAAATTTGACTTTGATCCAGACACATGGTGGAAAAAAGTGTTACTGATTGCAAAATGCTATGCTAAGGTTTAGTAAAAAAAAAAAAATACAGCAATTCAAACAGTTAAAGAAGAAATCCAGCTTTCCAGACCAGAGTCCAGAATCCAGAATCCAGACCAGAGTCCAGAATCCAGTTTTCCAGACCAGAATCCAGTTTCCTCCTGATGACATCTTACCACTTCAAGAAGACAAGAGAACTCAGAGACTTTATATGAACTGTTTTGCTTTATTAGCTTTTACTATCTCCTTTCTGTTATATACTATCTGTAACATGTACTCTCTGCAGAGGCTCTCCCTTTGCAAGACTAATGTCAAAGCGTCGGTTCATGAGGAAAGAAAAAAAATCGCCCCTCTGGACAAAACTTTCCTCTCTTCCTTTTCTGTATTGTTGTTCGCATATTATTAGTTAGCAATAGTTATTATATTCTTTTTACTGTTCCGTCAAGGAAACATTTTGTTTCTTGAGGAACAACAGGGGGGACTGTAATGATTGGAATGACGCCACCTACTGGAGACTTGCTGTGGAGAGCTCCACCATGAGGAAAATGCCTCAGAGGCATTGTGGCTTTTCCTTGGCGTCAGGAAATGACGCTTGCTCATGGGTGCTGTCTATCAAGTCTACCAGCCAATCAACTGGAGGAGCCTCCTATGGTCTGGGAGGAGACAGGAAGGAGGAAAGGGAGCCTGCGCAGAGAGCGCGGGGCCTTTTGGCTTCCGGACTTGATGGTGGTGGCGGCAGAGGACTTCACAGGAGATTTGAGGAAAGATAGGAATGCCAGACTGTTAGAATTCTGTTCTCAATCTTTTTCTTTCTATTTTCCAATAAACCCTTAAAAACCTAAACTCGTTTTATCAGTGATTTTTAGTCAGTTTCCCCCAAACTGGGGGAACACATTAGAATCCACCTTTAGAATCTTAAATTACACAGGGGGAAAGAAGGGGAAAATGGAGGGAAATAAACAGTTGATAATTTTAACTGTGAATGTGAATGGGATGAACTCTCACATAAAATGGAAGTGAATTGTAGAGTGGATTAAAAACCAGAATCCTACAATATGCTGTTTACAAGAAACACAATTGAAGCAGAGAGATATACACAGAGTAAAGGTAAAAGGCTGGAGCAGAATATATTATGCTTCAGCTAAAGTCAAGAAAGCAGGGGTAGCAATGCTTGTCTCAGACAAAGCAAAGGCAAAAATAGATCTAATTAACAGAGATAAGGAAGGAAACTACATCTTGCTAAAAAGTACTATAAATAATGAAGTAATATCAATATTAAACATGTATGCACCAAGTGGTATAGCATCCAAATTCTTAGAGGAGAAGTTAAATGAGTTACAACAGGAAATAGACAGTAATACTACACTAGTGGGGCATCTGAATTTTCCCCTCTCAGAATTAGATAAATCTAGCCACAAAATAAATAAGAAAGAAGTGAAAGAGGTGAATAGAATATGAGAAAAGTTAGACATGATAGATGTCTGGAGAAAACTGAATGGGGATAGAAAAGAATATACCTTTTTCTCAGCAGTACATGGCACATTTTCAAAAATTGACCATGTATTAGGGCACAAAAACATCATAGTCAAATGTAGAAAGGCAGAAATAGTAAATGCATCCTTCTCAGATCATGATGCAATAAAAATTACATGTAATAAAGAGCCATGGAAAGGTAGACTGAAAATCGATTGGAAACTAATTTCATTCTAAAAATGAGTGGGTCAAACAACAGATCATAGAAACAATCAATAACTTTATCCAAGAGAATGACAATAATGAGACAACATACCAGAATTTATGGGATACAGTCAAAGCAGTGCTTAGGGGAAATTTTATAGCTCTAATTGCTTACATGAATAAAAAAGAGAAAGAGGAGATCAATGAATTGGGCATGCAACTTAAAAAGCTAGAAAAAGAACAAGTTAGAAATCCCCAATTAAATACTAAATTAGAAATCCTGAAAATTAAAGGAAAAATTAATAAAGTTGAAATCAAGGAAACTATAGAATTAATCAATAAAACTAAGAGATGGTTTTATGAAAAAACCAATAAAATAGATAAACCATTGTTTAATTTGATTAAAAAAAAGAAAGAAGAAAACCAAATTACCAGTATCAAAAATGAAAAGGGTGATGTTACCACCAATGAAGTGGAAATTAAAGCAATAATTAGGAACTATTTTGCCCAACTGTATGCCAATAAATTTAATGATCTAAATGAAATGTATAAATATTTACAAAAATACAAACTGCCCAGGTTAACTGAAGATGAAATAAAATCCTTAAATAAGCCCATATTAGAAAAATAAATTGAACAAGCCATTAATGAACTCCCTAAGAAAAAATCCCCAGGGCCAGATGGGTTTACAGGTGAATTCTACCAAACATTTAAAGAATAATTAATTCCAGTATTATACAAATTTTTTGGAAAAATAGGTGAAGAAGGAGTTCTACCAAATTTGTTTTATGACACAAATATGGTGGTGATACCAAAACCAGGCAGAGCAAAAACAAAGAAAGAACATTATAGACCGATTTCCCTAATGAATATTGATGCTAAAATCTTTTTTTTCAACTTCAACAACTTTTATTAGTATGCAGGCTTTGAAATAAGACATCAATAATCCTTTTTTTTTTTTTTTACTAGCTGTGACCATTATGTAGATTTCATTGCTTAAATCTTGTCTCATAGTTACTTTAGTCTGTGAACACAGAAGGAAAAAATAAAGGACATTTTGATCAGTCACTTCCTCTTGGTCAGTGGAGGGCAATTACTTGTCTTTCTCGTTATTTTAATACTTTTTTTTGTGTGTGCTTTAGGGGCAGCTAGGTGTCACAGTGGATAGAGCACTGGTCCTGGAGTCAGGAGGATCTGAGTTCAAATTTGACCTCAGGCTCTTGACACCCACTAGCTTTGTGACCCTGGGCAAGTCACTTAAGTCTGTTGCCTTTTTTTTTTTTTTAGCAACAAACATTTATTTTATTTTCCATTTACATGTAAGGGTAGTTTTCAACATTCATTTTCATAAGATTTAGAGTTCCAAATTTTTCTCCCTCCCTATCCTCCCCCCTCCACAAGATCACAACCAGGTTATATATGTATAATCCACAAGCGTTCTTTTTATCAGTTCCATGCTATGCATATAGTGCATACATAGTAAGCTTCCTCATTAGTACCTTGGGATTGTCTTGGATCCTTGCACTGCTGAGAGTAGTTAAGTCATTCACAATTACTCATTGAACAATACTGCTGTCACTATGCACAATGTCCTCTCAGCTTTGCTCACTTCACTATACATTGATGTTCATTAGTCTTTCAAGGTTTTTCGGGGATCATACTGTTTGTCATTTCCTGTAGCACAAGACCATTCCACTACAATCCTATAACACAGCTTTTTCCATAATTCCTCAATTGATGGACATTCCCTTGATTCTCAATTCTTAGCCTCCACCAAGAGTTGCTACAAATATTTTTTGTACAATTTCCCCCCCCCCCTTTTCTCTTTTTCATGATTACTATTGGTAACTGTTTCCCTTCCATCCTATTCCCTTCCCAATGATATTTATTCTATTATCCATCTTCTTTCATCCTATCACTCTTCAAAAGGCATTTGCTTCTGTCTATCCCCTCCCCCACCCTGCCCTTCCTTCTTTTGCCCCTTTCTCTCTTAATCCCCTTCCCCTTCTATTTTCCTGCAGGGTTAGAGAGATTACTCCACCCAATTGAATGTGTACATTATTCCTTCCTTGAGCCAATTCTAATGAGATTGAGGCCTTTGAGCCAATTTTGGTGAGTGTTAGGCTCATTTACTGCCCAGATTAAATAGATTACTCCACCCAGTTGGGTGTGTCTGTTAGTCCCTCCTTGAGGCAACTTTGATGAGTTTAAGATCTTTGGGCCCTTTCTGATAAGTGTAAAATTCATTTACTGCCCTGGTCCTCTCCCATCTCTTCCCCCACTCTATAAGCCTTTTCCTGTTACTTTCATGTGGGATTTCACTTCTGCCCTTCCCCCTCCTCCAGTGAATTCCCTTCACCCCTCAATTTAACCCTAAAGATGTTATCATCTAGCTCAGTGACACAGTGGACAAATCATCACCCCTAGACCCAGGGGGATCCCAGCCAAAACCCGGCCTCAGACACAAGACAGTCGCCCGCTGTACAACCCCAGGTATGTCCCCCAGCTCCAATTTTTTTATGGTTCTCTGGGGTCTTGTATTTGAAAGTCAAATTTGCCATTCAGTTCAGGTCTTTTCATCACAAATATCTGAAAGTCTTTTTCATTAAAGTCCCATTTTTTCCGCTGAAAGATAATGCTGAGTTTTGCTGGGTAGGTGATTCTTGATTGTAATCCCATTTCCTTTGCCCTTTGGAATATCATATTCCATGCCCTCCGGTCCTTTAATGTAAAAGCTGCTAGATCTTGTGCTATCCTGACTCGGGCTTCACAGTACTTGAATTCTTTCTTTTTGGCAGCTTGCAATATTTTCTCCTTGACCTGAGAGCTCTGGAATTTGGCTATAATATTCCTAGGAGTTTTCCTTTTGGGATCTCTTTCTGGAGGTGATTGGTGAATTCTTTCAATTTCTATTTTAGCTTCTTCTTCTAGAATTTCAGGGCAATTTCCCCTGAGAATATCTTGGAAGATGGTGTCTAAGCTCTTCCCTTGATCATGGTTTTCAGGTAGACCAATAATTTTCAAATTATCTCTCCTGGACCTATTTTCCAGGTCAGCAGGTTTTCCCAGAAGATATTTCACATTGCCCTCTATTTTTTTATTCATTTGGATTTGCTTTATTGTGTCTTGGTTTCTCATAAAGTCACTGGCTTCCATTTGTTCAGTCCTAATTCTTAGGCAATTATTTTCATGAGAGAGCTTTTGTACCTCCTTTTCCATTTGGCCAATTTGACTTTTCAAACAGTTGACTTTTTTCTCATGTCTTTCCTGTCTCACCCTCATTTCTCTTTCCATTTTGTCCTCTACCTCTCTAACTTTATCTTCAAAGTCCTTTTTGAGCACTTCTATGGCCTGAGACAAATTCATATTTTTCTTGGAAGCTTTAGCTATAGGGACCCTGATGTTGACATCTTCCTCTGAGGGTGCCCTTTGGTCTTCCTTGTTACTGAAGAAACTTTCTATGGTCCTCACCTTTCTCTGTTGGCTCATCTTGCCTTTCTTTTACTAGACTTTTAGCTCCTTAAAGTGGGGCACTATTTCCAGGCTGCAGTATCCCAAGCTTCAGAAGTCCCAGGTGGTATGATTTAAGGAGGATCAGGTTCTTCACTTGCCTGGCCTGTTTCCTGGTCCTAGATGACCCCAGACCAACTTGCTAATCAGCCAGCTTTGTGTGTTGTGGTTGTTAGCTCCGATGAGCCTGTGCCCCTCCCTGACCTGGGCCACTGCTACTCGAGCCTACCTCCTGGTTCTCAGAAGGGATGTAAAATCCAAGTTCTCCCTCAGCACCAGCATAGACCCCTGTAGTCTCTCCCCTGCCCAGGGCTCAGCCCACTCACCAGACTGTGAGCTTAGTTCCAGACAACACTGGCACATCAACTGATTTAGAGGCTCTGGGGGTCTCCTTCTCTGGTGAGGCCTTCCTGGGACTGGATCTGTGTCAGGGTTACTGTGGGGTTGGGCTCAACTCCTGTATCAGCACAGCAGCTCCCTCCTTTTGACCTTCCAAGCCATTCTTGGTTAGAAGATGATTTCAGCACATTCTTCTGAGTTTTGCTGCTCCAGGCATTTTCCTATGGCATTATTTAGATGTTTTTTGGAGTGATCGTGTCATGAGTGATGCTAAAATCTTAAATAAGATATTAGCAAGGAGATTATAGCAAGTGATCACCAGGATAATACACTATGACCAGGTGGGATTTATATCAGGAATACAGGGCTGGTTCAACATTAGGAAAACTATTAACATAATCAACCACATCAATAAGAAAACTAACCAAAATCATATGATCTCAATAGATGCAGAGAAAGCTTTTGACAAAATATAGCACCCATTCCTAATAAAAACACTAGAGAGCTTAGGAATAGGTGGAGCATTCCTTAAAATAATAAGCAATATCCACCTAAAACCACCAGCAGGCATTATATGTAATGGAGATAAGTTAGAGGCCTTCCCAATAAGATCAGGGATGAAACAGGGATGTTCATTATCACCTCTATTATTTAATATTGTACTAGAAATGTTAGCTTTAGCAATCAGAGAAGAAAAAGGAATTAAAGGAATTAGAATAGGCAAGGAGGAAACAAAATTATCACTCTTTGCAGATGATATATGATGGTGTACTTAGAGAATCCTAGAGAATCAACTCAAAAATTACTTGAAAAAATTAACAACTTTAGCAAAGTAGCAGGATATAAAATAAATCCACATAAATCATCAGCATTTCTATACATGACCAACAAAGTCCAGCAGCAAGAGATAGAAAGAGAAATTCCACTTAAAGTAACAGTAGATAATATAAAATACTTGGGAGTCTTCTTGCCAAGACAAACCCAGGAACTCTATGAACACAATTACAAAATACTTTTAACACAAATCAAATCAGATCTTAAAAATTGGAAAGATATCAATTACTCATCGATAGGTTGAGCTAATATAATAAAAAAACACAATTCTACCTAAATTAATGTACTTATTCAGTGCCATACCAATCAGACTACCTAAAATTATTTTATAGAGATAGAAAAAGTAATAACAAAATTCATCTGGAAAAACAAAAAGTCAAGAATATCAAGGGAAATAATGAAAAAAAATGCACAGGAAGGTGGGGTAGCTGTACCAAATATGGAGCTCTACAATAAAGCGGCAGTCATCAAAACTATCTGATACTGGATAAGAAATAGAGTGGAGGACCAATGGAATAGGCTAGGCACAGGAGACACAGTAGTAAATGACATTAGTAATGTACTGTTTGATAAACCCAAAGACCCCAGCTTCTGCGATAGGAACTCAGTATTTGACAAAAACTGCTGGGAAAACTGGAAGATAGTATGGCAGAAATTAGGCATAGACCAACATCTTATACCTTATATTAAAAGAAGGTCAAAATGGGTACATGATTTAGACATAAGAGGTGTTCTAAATCACTATTGATTAGTGAGATGCAAATTAAAACAACTCTAAGGTACCACCTGACACCAATCAGATTGGCTAAAATGACAAAAAAGGAAAATAATAAATGTTGGAGAAGCTGTGGAAAAATTGGAACACTAATCCATTGTTGGTGGATCTGTGAACTGATCCAACCATTCTGGAGAGCAATTTGGAATTATGCCCAAAGGGCAATAAAGCTGTGCATACCCTTTGACCCAGCAATACCACTCTTGGGTCTTTTTCCCAAAGAGATCATAAAAAAGGGAAGAGGACCCACATGTACAAAAATATTTATAGCTGCTCTTTTTTTGTGGTAACAAGTAATTGGAAATTGAGGGGATGTCCATCAATTGGGGAATGGCTGAACAATTTGTGGTATATGGATGTAATGGAATTCTATTGTGCTGTAAGAAACAATGAGCAGGTGGAGTTCAGAGAAACCTGGAAGGACTTGCATGAACTGACGATGAGTGAGATGAGCAGAACCAGAAGAACATTATACACAATATCATCAGCATTATGTGTTGATCAACTGTGATAGACCAGATTCTTCTCACCAATCCAAAGGAACAAGAAAGTTACAAAGGACTCATGATGGAAAAGGCTCTCCAAATCCAGAAAAAAAAAAAGGAACTGTGGAATATGGATGCTGATTGGACCATGCTATTTCTTTTGTTTTTGGTGCTGTTGGTTTTCTGATTTGAGGTTTTTCCTTTGTGCTCTGATTCTTCTCATATAACATGACTAATGCAGAAATATGTTTAATGTTATTATGTATATATAACCCATATCAGATTGCCTGCTGTCTAGGGGATGGTGGGAGGGAGGGGAGGGAGGGAGAAAAATTTGAAATTGGAAATCCTATATAAACAAATGCTGAAAACTATTTCTACATGTAACTGGAAAATAATAAAATACTTTTATTTAAAAAAATAAAATCTCCATTTAAGGTGGAAACTGAACTCAAAGCATCTCATTTCTCACTTTGCTGCACTTTGGGACTCCCTTGCTCTTCCACTAGTCAGGAAGTATCTTTTATTTGTATCCCTAGTGCTTAGCACAATATTAGGCATATAGTAGATGCTTAATGTATATTATCTGATGATACAAGCTACACATTGTGGTAAATGCTTTTTACATCATTTATCTCATTTGGTCCTCATGACAACCCTGTGAGTTAGGTACTATTATCATCCCCATTTATCAGTTGATGAAACTGAGACAAACTGAGGTTAAGTGACTTGCCCAGGGTCACATAGCTTGTAAACATTTAAGGCACAATTTGAACTCAGGTCTTCCCAACTCCTGGCCCAGCACTGGAAGAAAGTAAGGAAGGAGGGAGGGAGGGAAGGGAGGAAAGAAGGTTACAATTGGGGTCACAAAGAGTCAGACTCAAGTGAAACAACTAAACAATAATTTTGTTAATCATCTTGGAAAAAGTTTTTTCCTCACCTCTGGCAATGAATAACCTAGAAAAATACCAATAAAAAGGACTGACCAAATTCAACTTTTAAAAAAATTCTGGTGGAAGAAGGAAGGAAGGAAAGAAGGAAGGAAGGGAAGAAAGAAGAAAAGAAGAAAGGAAGGGAAAGAGGGAGGGAAAGAGGGAAGGAGAAAGGAAGAGGGGGGCGGGAGGGATTCTAAAAAGGCAAGGTTGAGAAGGGGATGCATTCCAGGCATGGAGACAGGAAATAATCTTAATGTATGACGATTATGATGCAAGAATGTCACTTTGGCTGGTCAGTAGATTGCAGGAAGCAGAGTAGAAGGCTAGACAAGTAGGCTGGGACCAGGTTGCAAAAGATTTTAATCAACAAACAGAGGAATTTATAATTGACCCTGGAGTCAATTGGAGTCATTGAAATTTATTGAGCAGGGCAGTGACGTGTTCAGAACTGCACTTTAAGAAAATCACCTTGACAGCTCTGTGTTGATTGATTGGAGTGGAGAGAGACTTGAAGCAAGGAGACCAATTAGGTAAGTATTGCAACAGTCTGGGTGAGAGTTGCTGAGCATCCAAAAAAAAGGCAAGGCTCACATGAGAGAAAAGGGGACAGTTGTAAGAGAAGTTGTTGATGTAGAAATAACAAGATTTGACAGCTGATTGGATGTATGGGATGAGTGAGAGTCAAGGATGACACTGAAATTGTTAACCTGAGTGTCCTAAAGGATGGTGATACCTTTGCTAGAGCTAGAGAAATTTGGAAGGGGGCTGAATTTGAAGGGAAAAATAAGATCTGTGATACAGATTACGATTCATCCACACCTTATCATTCTATATAACCCATTCAATCTCCCCAAAAACAAAAGGGGAAAGGGTTCTTACAAGGCTGTTTCATCAGTGTTCAGAATCATCTAAAGAATGCCTCCAATAGCCACAAATTGATGGAAGAGGTATAGGGTACAGGTTGTGGGTATGCTGGAGGTGGGGTGTGGGATTTTTATCATGGTACCTGAAGGCTTACTATATGTGCCTGGGTCAGGTAGGCTATAACTCCTTTAAGGAATTGACTCCACAAAGAAGGCAGGGAGCTGACATAGTGACCTGAAAATGGTAGAATTGTGATTTGTTGAACAATGAAGGGATATTAGGTCTATGAATATTGCTGCGAGTGTGGGATGTGACTATTCTTTCTATGGTTGTTTGGTCAGGCAACACCTGGGATGATCCTATGATTCTGAAAGTACCCAATTTTGAGACCACTGATTGAGGCAACAACATTTATAAGGGACATTTAAAGATTTTCTCAAACTGGCTTTAGGCTTCTAACACATTATACTCCTTCAAATATTGTATAGTCCAACCAACTTAATATTAATCAATCAAGAGCAATTTCATCTCCCATTCCCATAACTCAAATGCACTCCTTTTTATCAACTGTTTTAAAATTTTAAATTTTTTTGGTAATTTTAAAAATTCATTTTAAACTTTGTGGGGACCAATTTTTAATTGGGGAGTGCTAGCACCTCAAATAACAATTAATTCTTTACAACTTAAATACAAAATAATAAAGAATATTAAAATATAGCTTTTGTATCTGCCTTCTTCTACAAACAGAATCGATAAACAGATCAGAGAAGTTATAATATCTTATAATATCTCCTACAATTTGTTCCCATACCTGTCCTCTTACAAAATATAACAGATCAGAGAACATGGTTAAGAACCAGATCAGAGACAGACAGAAAAAACATAATATCAATTTAATATTTTGTTGTCCCAAGAAGAAAGAAATAACACATGATCATGTGTGGAGTCTTCCCTAAGAGAGAAGCTTGAGGACTCTCTGTTTCTGAAGGTATATAAGGTTTTCTAGGCTCACAGGTTACAGAATAACTTTATTGGCATGATACAGATCAACCCATTACAAATGTAAATCAGTCAAACAATACAAGTCAGTTTAACAGCTCAACTTAAATCACATGCTAATGAATTGATAGGTGGAAACTGGAACAGGTATCATCAGAGGCTGAGGAGGTCTCTCTTCCTAGGGAAAGAAGATTGTGAATGGGAATTTCAAAGGGGCCTTTGAGTTTGTTTATTCTCTTGAGGAAAGTAAATTGGGTCTGGTTGCTTTGAAGTCTGAGCAAAGGGCATCTTGCTCCTATTAATCCAGGGTCTCATAAAATCCATTTGGATAGTAAGGTACCTCCATCAAATCCAGGTGATCCATATATTCATATTAACAATACTCATAAATATACGTAAGACCATATTATGTATATTTCCATCGGTCATCTCTCTGAATCATTTTCCTTCATAATTCCAAGTCTTCCCAAGTTTTTCTAAATAAAACAGCTCATCATTTCCTATACCACAGCAATTTCCCAACACAATCATATCCTATCTGAGATATATTTGTCCTCATTGGTTGACCAACAATAGGTCCCAGACCAGGCAGGCCTCATTTTGCCATTGTTTTACCTCTGGAGGGCTCAGAGTGGGCATAAAAAGCAATTGTATTTTTTTTTTTTTGCCTAGAAACCCTGAGGTCCTATAAATCTATTTTCTTTTGACTAGGTAAAAGAGGCCTTTCTTTGACTCCTTTCTTACCCCTCCTTAAGGGGAACCTAGTTGGCATAGGGGATAGGGCACTGGCCCTGAAGATGGGAGGACCTGAGTCCAAATCTCACCTCAGACACTACTTGTATGACCCTGGGCAAGTCACTTAACCCTAATTGCCTTAAAACATCTGGGACCATGCCCAGTTGTCCTGATGTATATCTTGCCAGATGGCTCTGGAGGAGTGAAGTTGGTGACTTTGCACAGCTCTCCCTCACTTAAATCCAATTCATTGTAAGTCATTACATCACCTACCCAATGTCATGATCCTCTTCAAGAATGAAGCACAAACAACAAATATATGAGAGATTGTCTATGGAAGTTTTTCTCCCAATTATCTGGATTTCTTCTATCTTGGCTACATTGTTTTTTATACCAGAAATTTTTAATTTAAAATAATAGTATCCATTTTATACTTTCAACAATGGTCTCATCCTATAATATAATTCAAAGTCTGCTACTGCTAAATCTGCTTTCTTTACATCTTTCTTTCCCTGTCATATCCACACACACACACACACACACACACACACACACACACATATATATATATATATATATATATATATATATATATATATATATGTAAACTTTTTAGAATCTATAGCTTCTTACTACTTCCTCTGGTATATTTCCCAAAATTATACTTGTACTGATGGGTTGGGTCCCCAGAAGATGCCTGATACTTCAGGTTCTAGGGGTAACCTTATGGGTAGCTACTTCTACTATTATAGTTCATGAACTACTGCCAGCAAGATTCTCTTAAGCAACAAGCCAATAATTGCAAAAAAGCTCTTAGTAAAGGTATTTACTCAGCTAACATAACAAGAATAGTATTTAGAAATCATTTTCTGTATAAACCTTGGGTTCACTCTCTCACAAATATACACAATGTTCAAAGGAACAGTAGGTGCAAACTTAAAGAACAATGCTTGTTGTGTACATAATCTGAGACGAACAACTCGCATTGGTATTCTGTATTTGGCTCTTTAAAAAAAAGGAGAGCTGGCCTAATGATTTGCCATGATCTCAAGAGAAATTGGTTTATTCTGATTAACACTTTGGGGACTGAACCTGAGGGCAACTTATTGGAGTTATCAGAAGAAAAGAGAAAATAGAGATTTAGCAGATGTGAGTTAAATAACATGACAAATAGAATATTGCACCTTAAGATGGTCACTTTTGTGACTAACTTTGTTATGCAATTAAAAAACACAATTTGAATTTATAAGTTACTGCTTTTGGGGACAGCTAGGTGGTGCAGTGATAAAGCACGGGTCCTGTATTCATGAGGACCTACCTGAGTTCAAATCCAGTCTCAGACACTTGACACTAGCTGTGTGACCCTGGGCAAGTCATTTAACCCTCATTGTCCCATACACACAATAAAATACTGCTTTCTGGGTTCATCTACTAGCTGATTTAGGCTCAGAGCTAAGGTGAGCTATGCATTTCTATCATCTAAATAGAAATAAAGATTTTTTTCCCCCAGGGAAATTAACCACAAATAACTGTAAAAAGCCTTTTAGGCTTTTTTTTGTTTTGCTATTTTCCCTCAGAATAATAATAGTAGTTCAGGTTTTTCTTCTGAAGCATTTATAGAATCAACATATTTATTGAAATATAGAGAACTTTTATAAATAATAGTTCTTCAAAAATACAAATAATTTTTATCCATTCATTCATCAAGCATTTCCTTGACACCTATTGTATGCATGATCTTGGGCTACATTGTGGTAGGAATCTAGAACTCCTGCCACAGGTTAAACAGTTTGGGCTAAGAAATTTAATTCACACAAAACAGATAATCCCTTTGATCTTCAAAGTTCCATCAAATTGATGTAGAGGTAATTATCTATTTGAAAATAGATCAGAGTGGAGGGATTCTCAGACAAGGATGCTTGCTTTTGTAATTGCCTTTTAAAACTTTTCTTTTTCTTGAGTTATTTTAGGTAGAGGGTTCTTTAAATATGGGACAATGAGAGCAGGTGGAAATAGTAGTCATTTTGGCCACTTAATTTCGGGAACTTTTAGAATATATACGTGTATGTGTGTATGTATGTGTATGTATATATATATATACACACACACACACACACATATATGTGTGTGTGCATATGTGTATATATACATATATTATGTATGTACATATATATATGTATATGTATGCATACCTATATGTCTTTCATTTGGGGGATCATGTATGTTTTAGGAGAGAGGGATACTTGAGAATAAAGTTGATGAGGTACATTATGCAACTAAGGATAGCAGACCTAACATATATTCTAATTTTGTCTCATTCAGGCTTAAGCAATTTGCCCAGTGTCCATGCCTTCCTGTCTCTTAAAAGGTGCACAACTATTTGGCTACATCTCTGTGACTTTGCTGAGGATTAAGAAATTGCTTCTTAAGACAGGATGAGCTTCTTGCAAAAAAAAAAAAAGCCTTTAAATATGAATACTACAGGAAAGTAATTTGTAATCTCTGGCACTGACACGGGAGAAAAAATCAGCCTTGTATCTTAATCATAGATCATGGGAAAATTCTGTGCCATCATTTCTTTTTTGTTTGTTTGTTTGTTTTTGGTTTTTTGCAGGGCAATGAGGGTTAAGTGACTTGCCCAAGGTCACATAGCTAGTAAATGTCAAGTGTCTGACACCTGATTTGAACTCAGGTCCTCCTGAATCCAGGGCTGGTGCTTTATCCACCGTGCCACCTAGATGCCCCCTGTGCCATCATTTGTAAAAGCCATGGTTAGCTAAGAAATGGGCTGTCAAAGTAAAAACTGGTGCCTTGTTCTACAACTCACTCAGGAATATTAGTCAAATAAAAATTGAATAAATACTTGTTTTATTTTTGTTGGCCAATTGGAAAAGCAACAAGAACCTAAGTATGTTAGAGTCATAATAGGTCAATTCATCTGAGAGCAAGGGTCTTGAGGAACATGCCTGAAATACTACAAGTGTCTTTTTGGCATCATTGGACATTTTAAAGTTTGTTTTCACTGGGCCGTTGTATCTAAGAGTTATGTTTTGAAGTGTTTGTTTTGCCTCCCAAGGCAACCCTGTAGTCTGAAATATCTGTTCCTTGAGCAATCCAGGGAGGGCTGGAGTTTACCATTCTGCCATTCCAAATGAAGAATGGTCAGGCTCTTGAGTGTTCATTGATGAAGAGCTAGACATTACCCCTATAATTCCCAGAGTAGTAGCGAAACCTAAATTGCTGAGAAAATAATTAGCTGTATCTCTCAACTCTAACTGCCCCTCCTGGAACAGGACTGGACTGGTTGTAGGCTGTGCCAAGTTGTTCTGTGCTACTGATTTGTTCTCTTCCTTGTTGAAGGAGCGAAGGGTTGTAGTAGTCAGAAGCAGGAAGTTCTTGCACAGATATAATAGAGAAGCACTATGAGATAAGCCAAGGTTGGAAATTGGGATTTTGGTTGTGCAAAGTGGTGCCATGAATAGAAATGGGATCAAAACCAAAAGAAAATAAAACTCAATGAATCTTGTGAGAAATGGTGTCCAGGGTCAGGCTATAGAGATGCAGTACGGAGGAAACCAATTGGGAATGTTCAAACAGGAAAAAAGATTCTTTCAATTTGCTGCACTCAGTGTGAACATGTGCATATTTCTGTTTGTTGTTTGTTTGTTTCTTTTTGGCCAGGCTGTGTGAGGCTAGGCTCACCTTCTATCTTCCTTTGAATTCAATGCACAAAGGAAGCTCACATTAAGGATTTAATACAAACAACACAAGTGACATCCAGGGTACATTCTGGGATGAGCATAAATTCAGCCCCATCATCTTTTCCTTTGATCTCTGCAACACTAAGCAGTGATCAATGACAAAAACGGATGATTACCATGAAGCACTGAAAAATTCTGTTACCAAGCAGATGGTAACTTGTCTTCATTCTATTTACTGATTAAGGGAACTAGACTAATTTGGCAAAGATTTTCAACAAGTCTTGGCTCAAAGTTTTTCATTAAATGAGATAAATATAGTCACACTCAGTTATTAGTAACAGAATCCCATTACCCCTCTGGAAATATGCAATGCTTCAGTCTAGTTTCTTAAGAAAACCATTAACAAGTGAAGGCAATGCTGGAAATTCCAGGCACCATTTCAAGGCAGTAAGGGGTGGGAGATTTTTGGCCACAAAGTCTTTCAGGGTGCCTCAGAACAAAGAGTGAGTAATTATTCTGCCCATGGGAAGTGTTGGCCTTGCTTCCAACTTTTGCCTTGGCATGGTAAAGATCCCTTTTGAAAAAGTGTCTGGCCATAGTGCAATAAAAAGAGAAAACAAGAGATGCATTTAAAATCATTTATTTATCTTTTTAAGCATTCATTTTTAAACTGTCAAGTTTCAAATTCCTCTCCAGCTCCTCCCCCACCCATTAAAAAGGTAAGCAATATTATACTCATTATACATGTGAAGTCATGTAAAACATAATTTGACATTAGTCTTGTTGGAGGGGGGGGAAGCAAGAAAAATAAGTGAAGAAATATGCTTCATTTTTTGTCTGTTTTCTTTCACAACCTGACTAATGTGAAAATGTTTTGCATGACTACACACGTATAACTTATATCGAATTTCTTGAGTTCTTAAGGAGGGGTGGAAAGGGAGGGAGGAAGAGAATTTGGAACATGAATTTTTAAAAATTACATTAAAATTTGTTTTTATATGTAATTTGGGAAAAAATAAAATTCTAAATAATTGGGGGGGGGAAAGAAATATGTTTCAATCTGCATGCAGAGTTTAGCAGTTCTTTCTCTCTCTGGAAATGAATAGCATTTTTCCCCATAATGGATCCTTTGGAAGTGACTTGGATCATTGAATTGATCAGATTAGCTAAGTCTTTCACAACTGATTATCATTATAACATTGATGTTACTGTGAAGATTTTTCTCTTTGTTCTGCTTACTTAACTTTGCATCAGTTCATCTAAATATTCTCAGGTTTTTCTTATACCAACCCTCATCGTTTCTTACAGAAAAATAGTATTTCATTGCAATCAAATACTACAACTTTTTCAGCCATTCTCCAATTGATGGACATCCCTTCAATTTCTTATTCTTTCTCACCACAAGAAAAGCTACTATAAATATTTTTGTAGGTCCTCTTCTTTTTTCTTTAGAGAGATTTTTTTTTTTACATTTAACAAATTCAAAAAACAATACCTCCCTATTTATTTTCTGTATTGATAGAAGGGAATAAGGATTTGGTTCTCTAGCCACCTCACCCATAATAGATGTAGTCACAGAAAAAATATGAGTACGTAAAAGAGGTAATAAGCTGTCATTACCTGGTGATGACTTTATGCAGTTTAAAAGCCTTTCTCTATGGAAATTAAAGAGAGCAACCTTATTGGATGATCTAAAAATGGGCATTCTTTTGCAGAGCTTTAAATAGATACAGTTTAGGGTAGCCTAAGCCAAGATCCAGTAGTGGATGAAGAATACAGTCACTTAAAGGGAATTGTAGAGGGAGAACAATGCAGCTCTTGGACCACTTAGAGGTACAGCAGGGGAAAAAAATACCCCAAACCAAATAAATTTAAAAGAAAATTATATAAAATATTCAAGCAACAATAAACTCCAATATTCAAAAATGGGAGAAAAGGGGATCCCACAAAATTATTATCTTTTTTTTTTAGTGAGGCAATTGGGGTTAAGTGACTTGCCCAGGGTCACACAGCTAGTGTTAAGTGTCTGACGCCGGATTTGAACTCAGGTACTCCTGACTCCAGGGCTGGTGCTCTATCCACTGCGCCACCTAGCTGCCCCCAAAATTATTTTTATAAGATGAACATGGTCCTAATTATCTAAACCAGGTGTCAATGATAGAGATAAAAATGATGAAAAAAAACCCCACAACCCTACAGACTGAAGTATTAACTACTTTAAAAACCACTCTACTAAATATGAATATAAAAAGAGTGGATACAATATTTTTAAAAGGTTACAGCAATATATTTAAAAGACTACACACTATACCTAGGTTGGATTTATACTAGGGTGGAAGGGTTGTTTCTATATTAGGAAACAGTAAACATAACAAACTAGTTAATTATAAAGCAATGAAATTCCCATAAATATATCAATAGCTGCAGAAAAAGCATTCTATAAAATACAATAATCATTTATGTCAAAAACATTAAGAGGAGGAATAAATGGAACTTATAAATAGTATCTAAGTAAAACTGAGAGTTAGCATTATTTACAACGAAGAAGCATTAGAAACCTTTCTAATTAGATCAGAGATAAGAAATGATGTCCACCATAATCACATCATTAACTTCCAAAGAGATGTATGTCCTAGATATTTATCATAAACAATTTTAAAGGAGAAAAAAGAAGATACCTTTCATAGATATGGATAACATGAGGGATCTTGACCCCCCCTAAAAATGATCAAAAGAGAGGAAATGGCCAACTTCAATTATGCAAAGTTTGTAAGGTTTCTGTACCAACAAAATAAATCTATTTAGAATTAGGATGGAAACATTTAACTTGGGGAAAATCTTTGTAGCAAATTTCTCTGAGAAAGGTCTTATAAGCAAGATATAAGAGGAAATCATACACACACATACATACACACAACAGCTTTTAATATGAACAGGTAATTTTCAAAATAAAAAATGGAAACTATCAATAAACATATGAAAATCACTACAAATTTCTAATAGAAATGCAAATTAAAAGAACCATGAGTCCCATCTCATGCCCATCAAATTGCCAAAGATTACTTTTGACTGTCAGTGAATATTAGTTGTATATCTTCTGAACCTGGAGCTCTATTGCATGTTGGTGTCAATCCAAAAGGGGGTGATTTGGGATATTTGCCATCCTAGCAGGATGCAAAAATAAACATAAAGTCATGTTTAACTTAAAAATGAATTTTTTTCTAAAGGAACAGATTGCTGTTATATTATTTATATTTAAAAGAGTAAATATTTAGACTTTGAGTTTTCAAGAAGTGAAATGTAAGAGGTTTGACTCAATAACTACAATTTATATATCAGTGATTAAAATGTCACCATTTGTTTCCAAGATATCCTAGTTTAGCTATTCCCTATACCTTCATTCCTTGTCAGAATAAATTTTGTGGGCCAACTTTAGGGGAAAATGAAGCATTAAAAAAGTAATTTATTACAGAGTATGCACACTGATCAAATTTTATCAGATGTTTCTCATCTTGCTTACCATATCATGAAACTATATATTTCCCAAACTCTATAAAACCACCAAGGAAACAACTGTCATGATGGAAAGATATCAGACATAATTTAATTAAATCTCACAGAATGTCAAATATAAGTTCATTGTAACATCAAACCTATGGAATGATTTGAGTTTTCATTGAAAGTAATTCAAAGGTTTAAAAAAAATTTTAATTAATTAATTTTTAAATTCAAAGTTTTAACAACAAGATTGCGTTCATTTTAAAATAGATTTTGTTCTGTTCTATTTTTGATGTTTTTAACCTGGGGTCTAAGGACCTCCAGGAAATCTGTAAATAGATTTCAGTGGATCTGTGAACTTGGAACTTTAAAACTATTGATGACTGTATTTCAGCAAAACTGTTTTCCTTTAACAATACTATGTATTTTATTTTATACATTGAAAAAACTAATTCTAAGAAGGGATTCCCCCCCCCCAAAAAAAGAAGGGATCCCTAGGTTTCACTACACCGTCAGAGGTGGTCTATGACACACAAAAAAGGTAAAGAACTCCTGGTCTACTGTATATAATAAAAGTATAAGAAAAGCATTTGTTTATAGTGGGGCTTAAAATCACTGCCTCTGTCAAACAGAATGGGATGTATGCAAAGGTTAGAAAAAAGGATATAGTTTTTCTATAGAAAACTTGCCCTCTGGGCTGCTTTGTGAGCTTGGGGGAGGTCAGGAGATACCTTCTGATCTAGGCTTTTCCCTCAATAAGGAAAGCTAGAACAGGAGAGGCTTCTAAGAGATTGAGTTTCTCCTGGTGGGACAAGATGACATTTTTGCTGTGTCCCCCAACCAATGCTGCTACTTCAGTCTAAGCTGGTCACAGCTTGTGGAGGACTGTGGTGGCTATAAGGGGATATGGAACAGTCTGTAGCCAGCAATTAGTACAGCAGAGGCTGAACTGAATGAGACTGTCATCATTGTGAAGCTACTCCCCATCTCCAGAAGCAGTGAGACCAGCAGGAAGTGGCCCCAAACTCCAGCTCTTTCCCCTGTTAGGGCAAGAATGTTTGCTAAACCAATCTCAGTGAATTCCAAATCCTCCACTCTTTCCTATGATCTTCCTCTCCATTTCTTGGGCAGAGAGAGTAAGGAATTGGTGGGAGGATTAGGGGGGAATCAATCAGAGAAAGCAGTTTTATTACCTTTTTGTTATTTGAAACTTTTTAAAACATAACTTTGCTAGACTTTAACAAATCATATAGATGTTAAAAAGTAAATTATTCAAGTCCTACGGATGAATTCTATTAGAGGAGAATGGATGGTCTCCTTAAGGCAGTGTAGGTGGTCAGAACAGAGGTGAGAGATTTTCCTATTTAAGTTATTTTTTAAAAATTATACTCTTGTGCTATAAGAAATGATGAGCAGGGGGCAGCTAGATAGCGCAGTGGTAAAGCACCGGCCCTGGATTCAGGAGTGCCTGAGTTCAGATGCGGCCTCAGACACTTGAAACTTACTAGCTGTGTGACCCTGGGCAAGTCACTTAACCCTCATTGCCCTGCAAAAAACAAACAAACAAAACAAAACAAAACAAAACAAAAAGAAATGATGAGCAGGATGATTTCAGAAAAACCTGGGAAGACTTAAATGAACTGATGCAAAGTGAAGTGAGCAGAGTCAGGAGAACATTGTGCACAGTAACAGCAATATGATATTATGATCCAGTGTGAATGACTTAGCAATAAAATAATCCAAGACAAATTCCAAGGGACCTCATGATGGAAAATGTTATACACATCTAGAGAAGGCAGGTAGAATTGGGGTGCAGATCAAAGCATACTACTTTTTTTTTGAACTTATCTTTCTTTTTTATGTTAATTTGAAGTTTTTTCACCTAAAAGTATTCTTTTCCAATTACATGTAAAGATAGTTTTGACATTCATTTTTTTAAGATTTTGAATTCCAAATTTTTCTCCCTCCCTTCCTTCCTTCCTTCCTTCCCAAGTCAGCAAGCAATCTGATAGAGGTTATACAATATAATCATGTTAAATATATTTCCACATTTGTCATGTTGTAAAAGAAGAAACAAAGCAAAGGGGGAAAACCACAAGAAAGAAGAAACAAACAAAAAAATGAAAATAGTATGCCTCTATCTGCATTCAGACTCCATATAGTTCTTTGGATGTGGGGAACATTTTCCATCATGAGTCTTTTGCAATTGTCTTGGATCATTGTATTGCTGAGAAAAGCTAAGACTATCATAGTTGATCATAGTAGAATGTTTCTGTTACTGTGTAGAATGTTCTCTTGGCTCTGCTTTGAACTTGTTTTTCTGACTATAGGCCCAGCACTCTATTGTACCACCTAACTGCCTAATTAGTGATAATGATGCTAAAAAGGGCTTAAAAATGAAAAGAAAGAAAAGAGAATGAATGGAGTATTCTAAATACACAAAGGAGAACAGAAAGAAGTTCAGGATTACATAGACATAGACAAGCAGGACATCTCTGGAACTGACATTTTAAATTTATTGCATACTTTAATGAAACATGCTGCACATTACGTAATAGATATTTGTGGTTTCATTTACAACCCTCTTTTTTTTTTAAATTTTTTTTTTTTTGGTGAGGCAATTGGGGTTAAGTGACTTGCCCAAGGTCACACAGCTAGTAAATGTTAAGTGTCTGAGGCTGGATTTGAACTCAGGTTCTTCTGAATCCAGGGCTGGTACTCTATCCACTGTGCCACCTAGCTGCCCCTCATTTACAACCCTCTTAATCCTAATTTTTCTCTGTTCCTTGTATATGAAAATGCTCATGTTTGTTAATATTTGTTAAGTTCAGAATAACAAAAAAATTAAAATTAAAATCTTGAAGAAAAAAATACTCCTTCACTGGTATATAAGTCCTTTGCTGGGACCAAAGACAGATTTCCATTGCTTTTCTCACCCTTAATCTTTTCACTTTACACACAGTCCCAAATTATATGCAGCATTCATTCTCTTGGGAAGTGGAGTTTCCCAAGGCTTATCCCCAGTGACATGACTCAGGCAGTCTAGGCAGTATGGCTACATTAGGGTACAAACAAAGATATTGGTGGTCTGAGGTATGAGGCTGAATGAGAATTCACTCACATGATATAGCAACTATCCTTAGGTGCCTTATTTCTCTCTAATCTCTGCTATTTCTATACAATGCTGGCTACTGTCTGAGGCCACAATGGTCCCTTTCTCCTTAGATCTGTTTCACATGTTGGTCTTTGACTAAATTGCCTCAAGGAAATTGTTCATTCAGTTCCAATATTCTTAAGTTATTTTGAGGAAATGGGTCATAACAATTGTAAGTGGCAAATGCTAAAAATTATTTCTCTAGTCATAACATAATGTGAAAGTATTAGCCAATGCAGATCACACTCATAGGACATTGAGATCACCATGAGCAATATATCTTACCATATTTCCCAACACTGGGTTAATGGAAGCTTCAATACAAATCCAACTTGTCTATTGAAACAGGATGATGAGTACACTTGGTATAGAAAATATAAATTTTTTTTAATGTCAAAAGTGGGAAGTGAGCAATTATCAATGGTAATAGCATCCAGAATTCCCATATTTAGATTATACGAGAAAAGAAATATGACAATGATAATATTTTGTCATTTGAAGATGTAAATGAAAACAGATTTTATGAACAAAACTTCACAAAGATAATGATTCTCTAATGAAAATAAGAAGGAATTTTTAAAAGTTTCCATCTCTAGGTCACAAATGCTAATTTGTATAGTTATGTGATGATAGCAAAAATTTAGCTCTCTCATGAGATGGGAAAGGAAAGGAAATGAGTCAGTCTTTGAGTAAGTAATCTATTTTAGGCTATCGGAATGGACCAAGAATGATGATTTGCTTGCCTAGGCTTTTTATGATTTATGATTAAAATTAGCTACTTAAAAAAGACAGGAAAATATTAATATCCTTGGTAATATCACAGGACTTTCCTGGAAGGGAAGAAAGAAGGCAGACAGGAAGGAAGGGATGGAGGAAGAAAGGGAGGAATGGATGGAGGAAGTAAGGAAAAGAGGCACAGAGGCAGGAAGGGAGGAAAGGAAGGAATGGAAAAAGAAAGGGAGGAAGGAAGGGAAGGAGGGAGAAAGGAGAGAAGAAAGAAGGAAGGGAAAGCCAAGTTGTCAAGGACTATAAAATCTAAATGGAGAAGTTTATATTCAATTCTAGAAGAAACAATAGAAAAATACTTATCTTAGGGGTGTTGGAAATATAGACACCATTTTACTGCTAGTGGAACTGTGAATTGGTTGTCATTCAGGAAACAATTTGAAATTATGTAAGAAAAATTAGGATATTGTTTATACAGTTTCATCTAGAGATTGAATTATGCCTCCAAGAAGGTTATTGACAAGGAAATGTCCCTATGTACAAAAATATTCATAGCAACGTTGACAATAAAAAGCTAGAAATAAAATCTGTGTTCAGTGATTTAAAAAAAATGCTGAATGAGTTATAGTATAAGAATGTCAAGGAATATTGCTGAACCATGAGAAATGATTAATATGACAAAATTCAGAGAAACATGAGAAGTCTTGTATGAAGATAAACAGAGTGAAGAAGATAGATTCAAAATTCAATAACTACTATGAAAATACAGTTGGCACTATACTTCCAAAATTTAAGCATGCATCCTTCTTTTCTGTTATTAACTGGTAAGCTACAAAAGTGAAAAGCTCTACGGTCTGAATCATAATCATGTTATTGGTGGGCATTGCTTAACTGACTTGAAGGAATGTGCTTTGTAGGGGTAGTTGGGGGAGGGAGTTGTTAAGCATCTATTGTTTTAAACACATGTATTTATAAATAACATTAATTAAATTTAAACAAAAGATGATAGACAATTTCATAACCTGGCCTGCACTGTACCTCTTCCTAATGAAGATATGATCAAACTTGCCCCAGAGTTAAATGTGTCCTTAGATAATGAGTTCCCCACTCATGCTATATCACACTTTGGCTCCATCACTCCTCTATCAGGAGTTGGGTAACTTGCTCTATCATTGGTTCTCTGGAGATATAATTGGTAATTGCATTGATCAGAGTTCTTAATTTTTTCCATGTTATTTTTCTTTACAATATTGTAGTCATTATATAAATTGTTCTGATTCTGCTTTCTTTGCATCAGTTTCTGCAAGTCTTCCTAGGTTTCTCTGAATCCATCCCTTTTATAATTTCTTAGGGAATAATAATAATCTATTACATTTGTACATCATAATTTGTTCACTCGTCCCCCAGTTAATAAATATCTCTAATTTCCCCCCAGTTTGTTGCTGCTACAACAACAAAGCTGTTGTAAACTTTTTGTAAGTGTTGTTTTTTTAACTTTCTTTTCAGATAGGTCTAGTATTATGTCTTCAGATCAAAGAGTTTAGCAATTTGTAGTTACAGTTCCAAATTCCTTTCTAGAATGACTTGACCAATTCATAATTGAGCTAAGAGAGCATTCGTGTTTCTGTCTCCTCACAGTCCCTCACAAATAATTTTCATTTTTATTGAACTTTGATGATCTGATGTGTATAAAGTAAAACTTCAAAGTGTCTTAATTCACATTTCTCTTATTCTGAACATTTTTTCATATGGCAGTTGATAGCTTGGATTTCTTCCTTTGAAACCTATCTGTCCTTTTGTAATTTATCCATTGGGGTATTGCTTTTGTTTTTATAAATTTAAATCAATTTCTTATATATCTTAAATATCAGACCTTTATCAGAAGAACTTGCTATAACAATTTCCCTGTTTGTTTTTCTTTTAATTGCATTGATTTTTTAAAACAAACAATTGAAGAGACAAATAAACAAACAAAAAATACTTTTAATATGCCATGTGTCCTCCTTTTAGGCAATCTTTTTTTTTTTTTTTTTACAATTTGACATTGAGCTAATAAGATTTTGACACATTCTTTAATTCTCCTTAAAACCACATATCACATGGAATAGTAAGTGTATCTTTGATGTATTCATCATCAAATGTCTATTTTCCCAAGCATAGCCTTGATTAAAACCTGCAGATTTTATTGGAGTTTAAATCAGATGAGTTCTTAGATCATTAAAACATCTTTATATCTGTATCTTGAATCAATTTAACTTTTTGTTATACATGTCACTGTGGCAGTGTAATATTGTAGTATAACATCTCCATTTGGGGATTTGTAAAATTTTAGAACAGTTTTGTTTTTCTCAATGCATCAACATATTATTCAGAATTCATTTATTTTATCATTTACTCTCGTACATATACATACTTAAGTTTATTACAAACAGTTAAAATTTGTAAAAGTCTCAGTTTGCTAAAGAACTACAGGCTATGCATTCTCTTTGTGAATGCCTCCTCTTTGTCTCTCCAGATTCAGATTCAATAATGTTTCTCCATGATTGAGATTCAATAATGTGATTTTGTTCTGTAGTCATCATAGTATCTTGTACTTTTTTATAGAAGAAGGAAATCCATAAAGCAGTTGCTGCATTTCTTCTGCAACATTTAGGTTGGTGGTTTTTTTCTGTTTTCATCTGTTCAACACAATTTGGAACTGTCTAATAGATCATTTGACTATGTAGTTGTAGACATAAACTCTAAGTTGATTTAGACCTGCCCAGTGGTAATATTGTATTTCTCCAGCTAACTTTTAAGTATCTGAGAAGGGAGGGTGGATTGGGTGAGGTGATTGTCAGAAGTAAAATACTAGACAGAATGAAAGGAGAGAGAGAAGGATAAATGGCAGGGAGGGAGGATGAAGGTAAATACACAGTTAGTAATCATAATTGTGAATGTGAATGGGATGAACTTACCCATAAAATGGAAGCAGATAACAGAGTGTATTAAAAACCAGAATTCTACAATATGTTTTTTTTAGAATAAACTTATCTAAAGAAGACACATAGAGAGTAAAGGTAAGGGGCTGAGGCAGAATATACTATGCTTCAGCCAAAGGGGGAAAAAAAAGCAGGAGTAGCAATTATGATTTCAGACAGAGCAAAAACAAAAGCAAAAAAGAGATCTGATTAAAAGAGATAAGGAAGGAAACTCCATTTTGCTAAAAGGTACCATAGAGAATGAAGAAATATCAACACTAAACATATATGCACCAAATGGTATAGCATCCAAATTTTTAAAGGAGAAGTTATTAAAACATCTTTTTCAAATTCACTGCAGAGAAAAGAGGAAGCTGGAGGAAAAAAAACAAGATAACAGGAGTGTGTACACACAAAGTTATCTTGTTTGTGATTATTTAAAGAAGTTAAATGAGTTACAGTAAGCAAAACTATATGAGTGGAGAACCTCAACTTTCCTTTCTCAGAACTAGATAAATCTAACCAACAAATAAACAAGAAAGAAGTTAAAGAAGTGAATAGAATTTTAGAAAAGTTAGAAAGATGCGACAGACAGAGACAGAGACACAGAGAGAGACAGAAACAAAGACAAAGAGAAACACAGAGACAAATAAGAAGAGGCAAAGGTAAAAGGAAAGGAAGGAAGGAAGGAAGGAAGGAAGGAAGGAAGGAAGGAAGGAAGGAAGGAAGGAAGGAAGGAAGGAAGGAAGGAAGGAAGGAAGGAAGAGGGAGAGGAAGGAAGAAAGAAAGAAAGAAAGAAAGAAAGAAAGAAAGAAAGAAAGAAAGAAAGAAAGAAAGAAAGAAAGAAAGAAAGAAAAGAGGAGGATGAGGAAGAAGGTAGAGAAAAAGGAGTTGGAGAAAGAAAGGTAGGAGTGTTGGTGATCAAGAACCCATGGTACAATGGAAAGAATGTTGGATTTGGAATAAGAGAATGTGAATTTTAACCCATGTTCTTCAATTTACAGTTTGCACAATCTTGAACAATTCACTTATCCTCTTTAGACCTCAGTTTTCTCACTCATTAAATGAAAGGATCAGACTAAGTCACCTCTAAGGTATTTTATAACTCTAAATTTATGATGAGAGAGAAGGAGGAGGAGGAGGAGAAGGAGGAAGGAGAAGGATGAGGGGAATGAGGAGAATGAGGAAGATATGAGAGTTAATGTGAAAAATAGAAATTTGGAATTAAGGTTCCCCTAATCCTGGGTGACATTGTTGATGTTCAGGGACTTGTAAATAAGTTTGAATAAACTGAACCTTGACCCAGGTCTTTTTAAGGTTCAAAAACTGAAAGCTAATTTTGTATGTGCTTGGTGAATTTTCACATGCTTCCTCAGTGCCTGTTTCCAGCTGGAACTGAAAATGGAAATACTTATACTGAAATAACACTGGAGAAGGAAATCTTGGTAGATTTTTGATCAAGCTGGAACAGAGTCACACTGCAAATCTCAGGAGAGTGCCTTAGACAGTATTTTTATCCTTGCTTCTACCACATCCTAGAGAGAGTCTCTGAAGCTGTGGATTACAGGGTCATAAGAGACTACTAGGTCCCAGAAAACTTCTGAAATAAAGTTTTTAAAGAAATTCAACTTGTTAGGAGCTCCCTTCCAAACACCTCAGTCCAGAAGCTATTATTTCTATAGTAAGGTAAGGACCATCAGCATTATTACTGATACCTTTTCAACTTGAGTTTTTTTCTGAATCATAGCAAGTAAATTGCATGAAATTCTTGAGATGCTGCAACTCCTTAATGCTTCAAGAGTCTCTGAAGTATCACCAGAGTACATAAGATCTCTGGTTTCCTCTCAATGTCTTCTCCAAATTGCCATTTGAACAGGAGTTTTGTTATCTATCCATGGGATCAGGAAGAATTGGACATGACTGAAACAACTAAACAACAATATAAAACAACAGCAGCAGCAGCAACTAGCACTTAGTTAGCCCTTCAAGATTATAACTGAAATGAGGGGAATAAAAGGGCAGGATTCAAGTCTCAATTCAATGATTCTAATTCCAGTACTTTTTCCACTGCACTCAATGAAACTTACCTTTTTTTGTGTCCCATTCTTTTGTGGCCCCACCATGTAATTGGCTGTATAATTTCATCAATTGCTTCATAACAATAGGTGATGGGACCTTGGTTTCTTATCCAGGAAACACATTTGCATTTTCAATAATTACCTTTTAGAGACAAACCCAAAGAAAGGACTCTAATGGCTGGACTTTTATACACCATGACAGATTACCAGGGAAGATGTTTCAAGGAAAAGATAGCCCTATAGCACTCCTGCTAACAAGCCATGTACCAAGACAGATACCAGCCCATTCTGCCTATACATGTGTCAAGCTGTGACTTTAATGACTTGCTTGTGAAATTGATTAGTTTTCTCCCTCATTTTGCAGATGGAAAAATTGAAACACAATGAAGTGATGGCTCAATTTCACATCATGCATGAGGGTTGGAGTTTGAAATGAGAGCAAGGGACCTAATTCAGTTCTTTGCTATACTCAATGTGTGTTTTTTAGCCAAAGATATAAAAATTAATTTGACATATAACTATGACCTCTTTTTTAATTTAAGAAGGGTAATTATTTTCCCAGTTTCTGAAATACTATGCTGAATAAACCTATATTGCTTTACTTGTCATGAGATCTTGGTATATCCCTTAATAAATGGTCTCTTGGGTTAACATGTGTCATAACCACAGACTTTGGGAAAGCATAAAAAAAGTCTTTCTGCTCTGACAAATTTTTTTCCTTATAAAATGAAATTATATTTACTCTTTGCAATATTTTGGGGTAGTCTTTTTCCTATAACCATCATTTTAGGTGAGGGTTAAAGACTCACTAATAAAGATCCTATTTACCAGAGCCCTGAGATTATACTCATCTGGAAAGACAATTTAATATTCTAAAACAATTCCTCAGAGATTAAAATTTTCAGTCATATGTGACTTTATTAAGGCCCATTTATGAATTGTAGCTTTCTTGTTATTGCCTTAGAAGCTACTTAATAAAAATAAGAGAAAGCTGTTCAGCTTTAAATGTGCATTTGGCGGGGGATAGGAGAGCATTGTAAATAAAGCCTGTTTAATTAAGTACTAATTTATTATTTATGAAGAAAGAGCAATTTAATCTTTCAAACCAAATTCTGTCCTAAGGCTATGAAATACTATTTCAGAGATTTGGCGCTGGACCCAATCATCTAATTTAATAATTTACCTCATTTTACATATGAAGAGGTGGAGGCCCTGGGAAGATCACAGATCCTTCTAAGGCCATATAGGAACTCAGTTTCAAAGGTGGGATTTGAACCCAGACTCTAGCCTTCAAATAAAGCCTCTTTCTATTATACCACACTGTAATGGGTCTTGCCTATTCTATTTCAGTTACACCCAATTCTTTGTGACATTATTTGGAGTTTTCTTGGCAAAGATATTGGAATGGTTTGCCATTTCCTTCTCCAGCTTATTTTACAGATGAGAAATTAAGGCAAACAGGATTAAGTGACTTGCCCAGGGTCACACAATTAGTAAGTATCTGAGGCCATATTTGACCTCATAAAGATGAGTCTTTCTGACTCCAGGCCTGGCACTCTATCTACTGTGTCACCTGTCTTCTCTCCCCCAAACCACATTCTTTTGCTGTCTACATGGCGTATTTTTTTTTCTTTGAATAGCATTTTATTATGTAGTCTGAAGGAAATTTGTAGCAAGGTCAAATGTTGACCTTAACCTACAATTCTTTTTTATTTGTATTATTAATTATATTTTTAATTCACAGAACAAAAAAGCATTTCCATAACAGTACAATAAAAAGGTGACTGCTCATGAAACTGTAAATCTACTATGTACAACTTGCTATTCCCTCCAAATATACAGGTATCATGTAAATTTTTCCCCCTTTTTCTTCCCTTCTCCCAACCCCTACGATAGAGATAGCTACCATTAGAAACAAATAGGTGTGTGTTTATATGTGTATGTGTATGTATATGTATATATGTAAAATTATTCTGTACATACTTCTATTTATCAGTTCTTTCTCTGGATGCAGATAGCATCTTTCCTTCATATGTCCTTTATGTTTAATTTGTGTATTTATAATAATCAAAATTACTTATGTGTGGTTTTAAGTTAATGATTACAGAAATATTTAAAATTTTTAGGCAACTAGAAAACTATTTGGGGAGCTATACAACATTTCTTGAATTGGCACCCTTCTTTCCACTCCCATGGATACCACCCTAGTTAAAGACTTCATCACTTTTCACTTGGGCTATTGCAATAGCTTCCTAATGTACCCACTAATCTTTTCACTTTCCAGTTTACCTTATCCCTTAGTGCCAAAATGTTCTTTCTAGAATTGACAAAATTACTGTTCTGTTCAAAAAATTCCAGGGACTCTCTTTTGAATGTGGGCAAAAATGCATTGAAAGACCTTTTGTAAATCTGATTCCTACCTACCTTTCCAGGCTTAATAGAAATTAAGCCCCTTCATATACTTTTGTTTTAGGATTAGTGTTTCCCTGATGTAGCTTCTTTTTCCCACCCACAACATCTGGAAATTTTACCTAAAAGAAGACAAAGCTGTTGATTCAATTAATTTTGTCCTGGAGAGTTTTTTTTTTAAATACAAAATGATAGTTTTGATATGGGCTAAGTGATAAAGGGACTACACTAAACTAAAAGGTTTACATCTATAATCAGTTTTCCATTTTTCCGTAGGTGGGTCATTGGCATTAATATAAAATAGTAGCTTATTATTGACTCTAGAAAATTGGTACCCTCCCTAGGTACTCTCATTTTTCTTTTTGTTGGGTTCTAGTCCTATATCTGTAACTGCTTGCTGGACATTTTTGCCTGGATAATCCCCAGGCAGCTCAAACTTAGCATGTCTAAAATTGAATTCATCATCTTTTCCCTTCGATGGACACCTTCTCCTAACTTCCCTGTCTCTCGGGCAACATAATTCTTTCAATCACACTGTTTGACAACTGAGGAATCATTCAACTCTGTATTCTACCATCCCCCTAAACAATTGTCAAATCTAATTGACTCCACCTCTTCAATATCTTTTGCATCTTTTCTTTTCTCTCTACTTTTATCACAACCACCCTAGGCCAGGCTTTTATCACCAGTCACTTGGACTATTCCAATGGTCTCCGACCTAGGATCCCCAGATCTCATCTCTCCCCTCTCCATTTGATTCTCCAAATTGTTGCCAAATCAATATTCCTACACTCCAGATGAAAATGCTTGGGTGATTTCTTCTTACTTCCAAGAGAAAAATCCAAATAGCTTTGTTTGGTACTTAAAGACCATCTCCACCTGGCTCCAACCACTTTCCAAACTCATTTCATATTACTCCCTTTTATAAACTCCAACCTGGACTATATGTTGTTTCCTCTACAGGACATTCAATCCCTTTTCTCCAAGTCTTTGTGCAAATTATCTGCCATTCTTTGAATCTTCTCCTCACCTGCTCTTCCTTTCAGAACCCCAAGGTTCATTTAAAGCTCAGCTGAAGGTTTGTCTCCTTCAAGAGATGCTCCCAGTTATTAGAACCCAACTCTAAGTCCTTACATCTTTAATTTGTATATATTTATATACAAATATATTCTATATATACTTTTGTATGTCTTTCATTTGGATAAATGCTCTGTCAACTTCTCTGTGAACATGTTATATTCCTCCAGCAGAAAGGGAGCTTCTTGATGTCAGGAATGATCTCATTTTTTTGTATGTACATACATATACATATCTATACACACATATTTATACACATACATATATATACATATCTATACACATACATATATTCACACACATCTTTCCAATGTCAAGCACAGTACTAGCAGGTAGTAGGATTTTAATATGAATGGCCTATAATTATATCACTAGTTAGAGAGCAAAACCTATTTTATCAAAGGGCCGGGAAGTTGGGAAACCAGCCCTGCACCAGGAAAGATCACTCTCCCCTGTGAACTTTCATACCTTGAACAAAGAAACATGAGGAAATTCTATGTCACCCATAGGAAAGACTTGACAGATAGATAAATAGATAGATAGATATAGATATAGATGTGTGTGTATGTATATATACATGCATATATATATACATACATACACACATATGCTTAGGAGGGGGTGCCAATCACACCCATTTGAAATAAGACAGGATGTGGAAGTAAGGACTACCAGTTCCTCTCTCTTTTTTTTCCTTAAGGTACTAACCACCTGGATAAATGCCTTTATCTTATACGATGCCCCTTGCCCCTTTAGCTTTCACTTGGATTTGAGACGGGGAATTGCTAATGTTGTAACGGCTGACATTTTCATGTTAGGAGAAGCCCCGCTCCCTTCCTCTTCTTCTCTCTCTTCCCTCTTGAGAGATCTTTAGAACTCCCACTGTCTGGTCCTGATCTTGGATTAGCTTCTTCTCTTCCTAAGCTGGGAAGAAGTACAACTCTGAGGCTGCCCATGTAAAATGTGCCTTTCGTGTAATTGCATATGTTTTCTGCTGTACACCTGCATTATTCAATGTCTGAGTATGTCTCTTATTTTGCTTTTATGGTTCGTGCTACATTCATGCTATAGCAATATCTATTCATTGTCGTGCATATACACTACTCATAGCTGTTGTATTTTATGTATAGGTCTACTGAAGGTGTTAGTATTGCAGCTAACTCACTTTACTTAGTTGGTGAGGCTTATTGATTTGGATTGATTGCTGCATACTACAGATATGCATGTATTGTTGAAATGTGCATGAGTTATAGCCTGCATATGGTTATAGGCCTGTTGGCATTGTAGTATCCTCTCAGATTGTTGTTGTTGTTGTTGTTGTTATTGCTTATCCTTTGTTCTCAAAGAGGACCATGATATTGGGAGGTGATGTCATGACTTTCAGTGAATTGGATTTAAGTGAGGGAGGGATGTGCAAAGTGACCATCCTCACCTGCTCCTCCTGATCCATCTGGGTCCAGTGGAAAAGACACACATCAGGATGACTGGAGATGGTCCTAAATGTTTAAAGCAATAGGGGTTAAGTGACTTGCCCAGGGTCACACAGTATGTGTCAGGAGTCTGAGGTCAGATTTGAACTCAGGTCCTCCTGACTCCAGGGCCAGTGTTCTATCCACTGTGCCATCAAGGTGCCCCATTCTCTCAGATGATCCTCTGTAGACTACTGAATGTACTGCTAATGTGAATTTATTTTATTTCATTTTCAGTGGTACTTAAGGCTGGCTACCCGAAACTACAGAAAAATCACTTGGTTTTTGTTTGTTTTTTGCAGGGCAATGAGGGTTAAGTGGCTTGCCCAAGGTCATAGAGCTAGTAAGTGTCAAGTGTCTGAGGCCAGATTTGAACTCAGGTCCTCCTGAATCCAGGACTGATGCTTTATCCACTGTGCCACCTAGCTGCCTCACTCTTGTTGTTTTAAAGCATGGATGCTTCTGTTTATATTGTGTCATTACAGATTTTGGACTTCCTTCAGCTAAGCTTTGCAAGATATTGCAAAGATTTTCAACCCAAAGAAGGAATATAACCCAAGTCCCAAAGCCCATTGATATGGAATTCTTTCCTCATTGATAAAGATCAACATCTCAGGGAAGAGTAACTGGTGGAGTTTGTGAGAGGGAAGAGAGGAGAGCTCCAGTCTCTTCATTTTGTTTAGACTTTTCTTCAAGTCTCTTTGGGCTCTACAGTTACTTTAGGAGCTTCTGACTTCTTGCTTCAAGAGAGATGGACAGGGGGCGGCTAGGTGGCGCAGTGGATAAAGCACCGGCCCTGGATTCAGGAGTACCTGAGTTCAAATCCGGCCTCAGACACTTGACACTTACTAGCTGTGTGACCTTGGACAAGTCACTTAACCCCCATTGCCCCACCAAAAAAAAAAAAAAAGAGAGAGATGGACAATGCCCACCCGACTTCAGTACTTTGCCCTAACACTCTGGCCAGGAATCTTGTCACCTGACTTTATCATGATCACTAGGACTATGATGACGATATGAAGAAGGTCATCATTAACAATTAAATGCCACTTTACCAGAAGCCAGGGCTGGAAGGGTGCATTCTATAATAAATCACTAATCACAAATTGACAAAGGTTAATTTAAATGTAGGAGTCATTTCCTTTTCCTGGGGATGAAAATAAAAAGTGATATAGTCAGATTAGAAGTATGCTAGGGGGACAGCTAGGTGGCACAGTGGATAAAGCACCAGCCCTGGATTCAGGAGGACCTCAGTTCAAATCTGACCTCAGACATTTGACACTTACTAGCTGTGTGACCCTAGGCAAGTCACTTAACCCTCATTGCCCCACAAAAAACAAAACAAAACAAACAAACAAAAAAGTAGTATGCTAGGCTAAGTTTTTAATGCATTCTGGCTAAATAGAAGACAGGCCTTTTTATCTGAAAGTCTTGATTTTATATATATATATAATATGGTATAAAAAAATTTATATATATACATATATAATATGGTATAAAAGCTTTGTCCAAGTATATTTTGTTTGTGCTATAAGAACAAAACGGCTGAAGCTGAAACTAAGCAATTTTCAAAAACTTCAGGATATATTATTTGGTTCCCTGAAAATATGATGTCTTACTTGAACTTTTTAAGCTAAAGCAATGTTATCTCCATGGAACAATATGGGTTCCTAAATTTAATTGAGTTGTTTTATTTCTACTCTCCACAAATTCATGGAAAATGACTATTGTTTGTCCATATCCTTTATTCTTATACATGCCCAGGGGCACAGTGGACTATAATTATAAAGATACTTCCAGTTTTAATCAAACTGAATCCTTTAAAACACTGTAAATGCAACGTATTACAAGTACTTTTAATGTTAAATGAGCCTTCTGCAGGATATATTTACATATCCAATCAAAAGCATTGACAAATGACACACTTTCCTTCCTATTCATCTTGGTTATTGCATTCAGTTCTGTTTGCCTTTAACAGTTTAACAAAGACCTTTGATAAGCTGGAGAGGGTCAAAAGAGAGTAAGTAGAATGGCAAAGGATCTTGAGTTCAGGTCAAATAAGAAGTGGGGATGTTAAACCTGAAATGGAAAAGACTCACAGGGCACATAATGCCTGTATTCAAATATTTGAAGGGCTATCACATGGAAGAGGGATTGTTTGGTCTATTTGGTCTCTAAGAACAGAACTAAGAGCCATGAGGTGGCAGTTACAAAGATGCAAATTTAGATCTGGTGTTAGGGGAAATTTTTTCTAACAATTAGAGTTGTCAAAAATTAGTATGGGCTCAATGGAGAAGTGGTAGATCCCTATCCTTAGAACTGTTCAAGTAGGCAATGGATTACCAACTTGGGTATGTTGTGATAGGAATGCTTTTTGGGTAGATTACCACTATGGTCTTGTCTAACTTGCAAATTCTATGTCTGTCATTCTAGATTTTTGTCTAATCAGTTCACCAACAAACATCTACCAATTGCTTACAATAGTCAAAATGGCCCCTGCCTTGAAGGAACTTATATGGTTTGGGAAATAACTAATTTAGACCCTTAGTTTATTTCTAATTCATATTATTCAGTTGAGCCTGATTCCACAGGGATAGTGATTATTAATGTTCTGCTTATCTACTGAGATACAGTTAGTCAGTCTAGTGAATTTGCTTATTTAGCTAATGGCTGATGAATAAATGACCAAGCCCAGTGTGGCAGGGGGTGACTCAATGGTATGGAAAGTCCCCCAGTTATTTTTTAATTGTACCCCCATCATTGTCATCTTTTTGCTAGGAAAAGAGCCCTATGGCATTTGACCAACAGGTCCTATGAGCACTTGACCAAAGGGTAACCCTGCCTGCAGGAGCTCCCAGCAAATATATTTTTTTCCAATCTTTTGCCTAATATAGGGCAAATCAAAGACCATCAGCTTTGCCTATATTTGGATATACTCTACTAGCTAATTTATTGCAAGTATGAGCTGAGGATTCTCTTAGAAGGTCAAGATACAGGTCTATCAACCAATGAAACTGTATATTTGACTTTGCCTCTTCTGTACCATCTGGGTATCAAGCACTATACAACTAAGACCAGAGAGAGAGGGCATCTCAGACTGTGATGAAGATCTGAGGTTCACTTCATTAGAGGGAGCCATGGACTCTCTAACAAAGTGCTATTGGCTCAGAGCTCTGCCTCAGTTTCTTTTATTTTATTTGGGGAATTTTGGACCCCCAAATGGGGAACCAACATGCACATTTATGATTAAATAAGAAGCCCTTACCAAGAAGAAACAAAATAATCTTGGATGGGAAGGAAACTTCAAGAAAGGCAGATGGCACTTGAGCTGACCCAAACTGAACTGAGTGGCAGTAGGAGGAAATCAGAGATTATAAGACATAGAAGTAAATAGGGAGTGTATTTCAGACATGGGAGACAGCCAGTAGAAGGTTTTAGAGATAGGAGGTACAATGTTGTGTTTGATAAGCAATTATAAGTCAGTCCGGTATGACTAAATTGTAGAGTGAGGGGAAGGGAGTAATGTTTAAGAAGGCTGAAAAGGTGGGGTAGGAGCAGGTTTTAAAATGCTTTAAAATAACAGAATAATTTTTTTTTGGATCTAACAGATTAATAGTGAGCTTCTAGAATTTACTGGGAAAGGAGCACATAACATGGTCCAATCTAGGCATTAGGAAAATCACTTTGGTGGCTATATAGATGAAGTATTGAAGTGAGAAGAGATTAGTGGCAAAGAGGCCATTATAGTAGAGACAAGACCAAATTGTGTAAGTGGAGAGCAGGCAGCATATAGACAGATGTTGTGCAGATTAAAATGACCAGATGTGATGACTGATTGGACAAGGAAAACTGAGAATTGAGAATGATAATAAATGTTGTAAACCTGAGTAGCTGGAAATATAGTAACATCCTCTGATAATATGGAAATCTGGGAAAAGAGTGGGTTTGGGAGAAAGCTGAGTTTTGGACATGTTTAGTTTGAAATGCCTGCAGAACCTCCAAGTTGAAATGTCCAACAGGAAATTGGTTATGTAATACTAGAGCTCAGCAGGGAGACTAGGGCTGATTAAGTAGATTTGAGGGAAAGCTTCATAGAAAAAATAACCACATCCATCGGAACTGATAAGATTACCAAATGAAGGAATATAGAAAGAAAAGAAAACAGTCCAGGAGAAAGCATTGTGGTATACCCGTGGGTAGTGGGCATTACAAGAATTATGATTCAAGAAATGAAGCTAAGAAAAGACAGGTAGGAATCAAGTCAGTAAAGGTCTCTGCAATTTCCTGAAAGGGGTCTGCCAACTTTTATACCGGTTTGAGTCTAGACCCAACTCTTTGTCTACTTGTATTGTCTGCTTATGATGAGCAAGAGAGCAGTGTAATTAAAAAACAAAACAAAATCAGAGAGGAGAGAGGATTCAGGAGGTTAGTGTGCTTAAAAAGGTGGAATTCGGCTGAGAGGTTAATAAAGGAGAGGAATAAGAGGCTATTAGATTTGGCAAGTAGAGGGTCTTCAGAGAGACAGAGAGCAATTTCAGTTGTTTGGTGAGGTCATCAGCCAGACCAGGTGATTTAGAAGAGGGTCAGACAAAAGGACTTGGAAGGTAGAAATGCAGGCAGATTTTTCAAAGACTGAGAAAGGGAAAAAAATTTAGTATGACAGGTGGTGTTGTAGGGGTTATTTTCCCCTTCAGGTTGATGGAGGCTTGGGTATTGTTCAGTCATTCAGGTGTGTCTGACTCTTCGTGACTCCATGGGCCATAGCACCCCCGGGGCCTTCTATTTATCACTATCTCCTGAAGTCTGTTCAAGCTCCTGTTTATTGCATCCATGACACTATCTATTCATCTCATCCTCTGCTTGTCCAATATGAAGGACTTTTCAATGCCGTTTCCATGACACTATCTATCCTCATTCTCTGCTGTCCCATTTTCCTTTTGTTTTCGATCTTTCCCAACATCAGGATCTTTTCCAGTCTTCAGCTTAATATTTGACCTTCCAATGAATGGCCTGAATCGATTAATTTGATCTCCTTGCTGTCCAAGGGACTCTCAAAAGTCTTCTCCAGCACCACTATTCGAATGTATCAGTTCTGTAGCACTCGGCATTCATTATAGTCCAACTCTCATAGCCATACATTGGTACTAGAAAAACCATAGCTTTGACCATATGGACTTTTTATTATGCTGTCCAAATTTGCCATAGCTTTCCTTCCAAGGAGCAAACAAACATCTTTTAATTCTATGGTCACAATTGCTATCTGTGGTGATCTTTCAGCCCAAGAATATAAAATCTGACATTGCTTCCATTTCTTCTCCCCCTATTTGGCAGGAAGTGATAGGACCAGTAGCCATGACCTTTTTTTTTTTTTTTAAAAATGTTAAGCTTTAAGCCAGCTTTTACACTCTTTTCTTTCACCTTTATCAAGAGGCTTTTTCATTCTTCTTCACTTTCTGCCATCATAGCAGTATCATCTGCATACCTGAGATTGTTGCTATTTCTCCTGGAAACCTTAGTTCTCGCTTTTGATTCATCAGCCTGGCATTCTACGTTATATACTCTGCACAAAAGTTAAATAAATAAGGTGACAATATAAAGCCTTGATATATTCCTTTTCCAGTCTTAAACCAGCTCAGCTGGAATTCTGTCACCTCTACTAGCCTAATTGTTAGCAAGTGTTGCTAAGGCCCACTTGACTTCCTTCTCTGAAATGCATGGCTTTGGATCATGGTTATTAGTGATATTAAGATCTTTCTTGTATATTTAATATATAAGATCTTATATTGTATATAAGATATACGTGGCATATATTATATATAAGATCTTTCTTCTTTATATTCTTGCCACTTGTTCTTAATCTCTTCTCCTTCTATGAAATCCCTACCATTTTTACACAAAATCTTGAAGAAATCTTTTGTCTTTTCCATTCTATTGTTTTCTTCTATTTCTTGAATTGCTCATTTAAGAAAACTCCTTATCTCTCCTTGCTATTCTCTGGAATTCTTTATCCAACCAGGTATAAGCCTCATTGGACAGCCATTTTGTTTTCTTGCTTTTCTTTTTCTTTGGGATGTTTTTTTTGTTGCTCCCTGCTGTAAAATATTGTGTACTTCTGTCCATAGTTCTTGCACTCTATCTACCAGATCTAATCCCTTAAATCCATTCATCATTTCTATTTCATATTGATAAGGGATGCTATTTAGGTCATACCTATATTGTCTGATGATGGTTTTCCCTACTTTCTTCAATTTGTCTGAATCTTGCAATAATAACTTTGTGATCTGTGCCACAGTCAGCTCCAGGTCATATTTTAACTGACTATATAGATGTTCTTTGACTCCAAATCATATAATCAATTTGATTTCAATATTGATCATTTGGTGATATTCATGAGTACAGTTGGTTTTGGGGTTGTTGAAGAGTGTTTGCTATGACCATTGAGTTATCTTGACAAAGCTCTATTAGTCTCTTCCTTGCTTCATTTTGTACTCCAAGGCCAAACTTGTCTCTTATTCCAATTATCTTTTGGTTTGCTACTTTAGCACTCTAATCCTCTATGATGAATATGACATCTTGTGTGTGTGTGTGTGTCTGTGTGTAGCATAGAAATATTACAGTAATATTGAATAGTTTGCCTTAGATTCAAACGGATATCATTCTGTCATTTTTGAGATTATACTCCAGTATTGCTTTTTTCACCCTTTTATTGACTATGGGGGCAACTCCATTTCTTCTAAGAGATTCTTGCCCATAGTAGTATATGTAATGATCACCTGAATTAAATTCACCCACTCCCATCCATTTAAGTTCATTTAAAGCAACGGAAGAAAACCAATAGATAGGGAGAGATTGAAGATTGCAGTGAGAGTGCTATTTGATTCAGTTGGCTAAGGGAGGACCTGAGGGAATGGGATTAAGGATGTATGTAGAAGGGCTGGTATTAGTAAGAAGGACTAAGTCATCAGAGACTAAAGTAAATGAGGACTTAGTGGGAGAAAAATGTCAAGGGGGTGTGAGATGAGGGAGGAGACGGGGGGAAAGAAAGAGTTTACAATTAACAACTGTGATTTTCTTTGTAATATAGGAAATCAAGTTTTCAGTTAAGAAGGTGAAGGAAAAGCAATGGTAATCTGGAGCCAGTTCAAATCAGCCCACTAGAGTTGATTGTTAAATTTTCAATGTGAGCATTTTACACTGCAGAAGTCAGCAAATGCTACAAATCAGGGCTTCATTTATTGTTGATTTTAATTGTCCAGACTTGAGAAAGTGATGGAGAAAATGTTAATAATGCATATGAAACTTGAAAGTGTGCTGTGCATACATCCCCCCCCCAAAGATCCCATTAATTTACCACCTTCACCTCCATTTCTCACCCCCACTCCCTGTAAGGAGTATTGCTGGAGATCTAAAAAAATAGAATTTATGGCATATCTATCATGAATAGATAGAGAAACAGATAGCCTTGATGCAGGGAGGGCTCAGTTGAGATATCAATCTGATGATGGTGGTGGTGGTGGTGATGATGATGATGATGGCCAGTATTTTGTAATGGACCCAATTACCTCAGAATTTGTTGCATGATTTTGTTGATTTCCCACTTTTCCCTCAACATCCAGTAAATAGAGTCCTGGGTCTAGAGTCAGGAAGACCTGAGTTCAAATTTGACTTCAGATACTTACTATCTATGTGATCCTGGGCAAGTCACTTCATCTCTGTTTGTCTCAGTTTTCTCAACTGTAAAATGAAGGCAATAATAATACCTATCTCTCAGGATTGTTAGAAGGATAAATTGAGATAAAATTTATTAAAAAAACACACAATAGCACATAATGCCTTGCACATAGTAGGAGCTATGTAAATGATTATCCCCTACTTCCAGTAAGTGCTTGTTCCTTCTACCTCACCCAAATCACAAGAAAAAGTAGAACCATCATTTCACTGATTCAGTTAGGATTCTTTTTCTCTTTTGAGTTGTGTTCAACTAAATATCAGAGAGAGGAAACCATTTGATCAAAGAAATTTATAATTTCATGGAGGATTGTTTTAAGAGTGAGTCTTCCTATCCTGCCCAGGCTGGAACAGTTGGGACTACTTATAACCTGATCCCACTACTAATCAACACAGGAGCTTTGATCTCCTCTATTTCTGACCTGGAATAGTTCGCCTCTCCTCAGGCAGTCTTGGTAGCATCCTCAAACTTGAGAGCTCACCATATTGGTTCTGAGCTTAATGTGGATACCCAATTGTTTTAGTCCTGCTGCAGCTCAGAATTCCTAATTGCAAGACAACTCTTTGCAGCAACATGCAGTCCTGAAGTTCACTGTGGTATAGAAGAAAGAGTACTTGATTTGGAGTCCTACAACTTGGATCAAATCCCAATTCTGCTACTTATTGCTTGTGGGATCTTGGGCAAGTAATTCAACATCCCTGGGCACCTTCCAGTTCTCTATCCTATGAAATTCTTTTCAGGATGTTTGGATTTCTGAGAAAGTTAAATGGGTTTTTTAGGTAAGAAAAGAACAGAAGGTAGGTGGGTGCATTTCTAGATATCTCTGAGATGCTTCAAAGTTATTGGCCTTAGAAAGGACTTTTTTTTACTTCTTTTCTATTATATTTTGGTAACTGTTATTTTGACCCATTGTGAAGCTGTGGTACCTGTCTCTCCAAGCTGACCATTGTTTGTAGCTAATAATAGAAAACAGTTATAGAGGCAGCAAAATTAATTATACTTTGTACCTTCAACTCAGTTTTCATGAGCAAAGGCAGATGACTTATTACAAATTTTCTTGAGGCTGTTCTTCCATAGCTTGTTGACAATCTCCCCTTTTAAATTCAGATTGCAATGATGCCCTTCAGCTCAGTACATGCCAAAGCTGTGTGTATGACATAAGTGGATTGCAGATGAGATGACTTTCATTATTTTAACAATCAATTTGGCTGTAGGATAAACATGCCTCATTTCAACAAAACACAATGCACACAAATCAAAACCCACAAAACAGATTGATTAGGTGGGAATTATAGTCCAATTCCAATTCTCAAGAGTGCATGAAAAAAATTTTTTTTAAGATTTCATGATCCTGTTGATAAAAATGTTCCTTCAAATGAATCAGACTAAAACTCATCCATGACTACATAAACTGTATAACTTTTGCCCATATCCTTCTATAATTTCCCTAAAGAGGATCCACCAACACCTTCTTACTTTCTGCTGATATTGGAAGGATACTAGTGAAGCTGTCCACCTTGTCATAATGCTCCCTCACCACATAGCCAGTTCATCTTCTTTTTTACTCATGTTTCCCTTATGACATCCTTTATACCAGGTCTTCTTTAAAATTTATTTCTATGTTGCAGCCTCCTCATACCCAGAATGTATCTCTCCATTGCTCTCCATTATTGTTTCAATTCTTTGGAGACTATTTTGTTTGATGTTTCTCAGCCAAATAGCAGCCCCAGTTGGGTGTCCAAGTGCTTAAATTAATGCAGACTGCAAGTCTTCTATGTCTTGCCACTGTGTGACTCTTGTCAATGTCTTCTCATAAGTTTGTCATAAGAAGGGCACCTATTATGCTTGTCTTTTTCTCCTCCTCCTCCTTCTTATCCTACTCCTTTTCCTCTTCCTCCTCTTCCTCCTCATCCTCATCCTCACCCACATCCTCTTCCTCCTTGTCATTGTCATCACCTCCTTCTCCTTCTTTCTTCTTCTTCTCCTTCTCCTTTTCCTCCTCCTCCTTCTCTTCCTCCTTCTTCTCACCAGCTCTCTATCCACTGAGGCATCTGGCTGTGATGAAGGAGGGTCATGAAAAAAAGTCAACAGCTTGAAAAGCCAAATTGGCCAAATGGAAGAGGAGGTTCAAAAGTTCTCTGAAGAAAATCATTGCTTAAAAATTAGGATTGAGCAAATAGAAGCAAATGCTTTTATTAGAAATCAAGACACAATAAAGCAAATCCAAAGGAATAAAAAAAATAGAGGGTAATGTGAAATATCTCCTTTAAAAAACAGCTGACCTGAAAAATAGATCCAGAAGAGATAATTTGAAAATTATTGGACTACCTGAAAACTATGATCAAAGAAAGAGCTTAAACATCATCTTCCAGGAAACTGTCAGGGGAAATCACCCTGATATACTAGAAGCAGAAGGTAAAATAGAAACTGAAAGAATTCACTGATCACCTCCAGAAAGAGAACCCAAAAGGAAAACTCCCAGGAATATTATAGCCAAATTTCAGAGCTCCCAGGTCAAGGAGAAAATATTGCAAGCAGACAAAAAAGAAACAATTCAAGTACTGTGGAGCCACAGTCAGGATAACACAAGATCTAGCAGCTTCTACATTAAAGGATCAGAGGGCATGGAATATGATATTCCAGAGGGCAAAGAAATTGGTATTACAACCAAAAATCACCTACCCAGCAAAACTGAATATAATCTTTCAGGGGGAAAAATAGAACTTCTATGAAAAAGAGGATTTTAAGGTATTCATGATGAAAAGACCTGAACTGAAAAGAAAATTTGACTTTCAAATACAAGACCCTAGAGAAGCATAAAAAGGTAAACAGAAAATAGAAATTAAGAGGGATGTTACAAGGTTAAACTGCTTACATTCCTAAATGGAAAGATGATACCTCTACCTCATAAGAAATTTCTCAGTATTAGGGCAGATGATAGAAATAAATTTAGACAGAGGCACAGGTGGGAATTGATTATGAAGGGATGATATCTGTAAAGCATCTTTTTGTTTAAATTTTTTTTTGTGGTGTGGTTGGAGTTAGGTGACATGCCCAGGGTCGAGCAGTGGGTGAGTGTCTTGTGACTGGGGCTGGATTTGAGCTTGGGTCCTCTTGGGTCCAGGGTGAGTGCTTTGTCCACTGTGTCACCTAGCTGCCCCATGACAACATCCTTAGGGTAAAATTGAGGGGTAAGATGATTGCATTGGGGAGGGGAAAAGGGAGAGATAGAATGGGGTGAAATCCCACATAAAAGAAACAGGAAAGGGCTTTTGGAGTGGGGGGAAAGATGGGGGAGGAGCAGGGCAGTGAATGATCCTTACACTCATCAGAATTGACTCAAAGACCTTAATCTAATCAGAGTTGGCTCAAGGAAAGAATAACATACACACTCAATTGGGTGGAATAATCTATCTAACCCTGCAGGAAAGTAGGAGAGGAAAGGGATAAGGAGGGAGGGGTGAAAGAAGAGAGGGAAGATTGAGGGAGGGGGAAGTGAGAAGCAAATCCCTTTTGAGGAGGGATAGGGTGAAAGAAGATAGATAATAGACTAAATGCCATTGGGAAGGGAATAGGATGGAGGAAAACATTTAACAATAGTAACTTTAACAGAGAAAAGAAAAAAATGTACAAAAATATTTATAGTAACTCTTTGTAGTGGTTAAGAATTGGAAACTAAACAAGCTGTGGTAAATGATTGTAATGGAATATTATTGTGCTATAAAACATGATAAGCAGGATGATTTCAGAGAAACCTGAAAAGACTCATGTATAAAGAACTGATGTATAGTGAAGTGAGCAGAACCAGGAAAACATTGTTCTCAGTGACAGCATTAGCGTTCTATGAGCAATTGTGAATGTCTTAACTACTCTCAGCAATACAATGATCTAAGACAATCCCAAAGGACTAATGATGAAGCATACTATCCACCTCCAGAGAAAGAACTGATTGATTGAACACAGACTGAAACATGCTATTTTGCACTTCCTTTTTTTTAATATAAAATGACTAATATGGTAATGTTTTACATAATCGCACATGTATAACCTATATTTGATTGCTTACCACCTCAGGGAGGGAGTAGGGGATGGAGGGAGGGAATAAGAGAGGGATACAATTTGGAACTCAAAACTCTAAATAAATGAATGAATGAATGAATGAATGAATGAATGAATGAATGAATGAAACTAGAGGAAAATGGAAGAATAGCTCACAGGTATTCCTTGGAGGGTCAAAGAAAGGAGGTGGTAGCACATATAAACAAGAAAAAAGAAGCATCCATTAATAGGACACTTATTCATCTTATAATACAGTACTCATAGATCTCCAAAAAGATCACTGTGAAAATAATTATGGCTTATGTACCAACAATAGTTGCAGAGGACAAAGATTGGAGATTGTGAATGTTGCAAAGTAATTCATTGCTTTACAAAAAGTTTCTCTGTTTAATAACAGATTTATCATAAAAGAAAAGGAAGGCAGAAAGACAGGTTGGCAGGCAGGCAGGAAGGAAGGAAAGAAGGAAGGGAGGGAGGGAGGGAATGAGCAGTGTGGGGGAAGGAAAGAAGGGAGGGAGGGAAGAAAAGAGGGAGGGGGATGGGAAGGGAAGGTAGTAAGGAGGGACAAAGGAAGAGAAGGGAAGGAGGGAGAGGAAGAAAGGAAGGGAAAAAGGGAGAGAGGGAGGGAGGGAAGTGAAAGGAAGGGAAAGTGGGAGGAAGGAAGGAAAGGGAAGGAGGGGTGGAGAAGGAAAGAAGGGAAGGAGGAAGAAAGGCAAGGGGGAAAGGAGAGAGGGAGGGAAGGAAGGATGGAGGAAGGAAAGGAGGGAAGGAGGAAGGGAAAGAGGGAGAGAAAGGAGAGAGGAAAAAACATTTATTAAGTGATAGGTACTGTGCTCAAAACTAGGAAAACAAGCAAACAGACAGTCTATTATAATCAGGAAAGAAAATATGTAAGAAGAGCTGGAAGGGAAGGTGGTATACATGTGTTGTGACATGGTTTGGAAATGGCACAGGGTCCCAGAGACAGAGTTCAAGTCATGATTATTTTAAAAACCCATCATCCCTTCCCTCCCCATTCAAGTCATTATGAAAAAACAAACAAAAAACAACCAAAATGAAATCATTCATATGTATCTTTAGATTTTGCAAATTATCTCAAATGTACATTATCCCATTTGTACCTCACAACAATGCTGCCAGGAAAGTAAGAATTATGACCCTGATGAAGAAATAGGATGACAGAGATTAAGTGACTTGCCTAGAGTCAAATAGCTAATAAGTGCCAGAAATAGGAATTGAATGTATGTCTTCCTGACTTCAAATCTAGATATCTATTGGCAATTGACTATTGATCTATTGACTAGGCATCTATTGATCTATTGACACATTATTTCTCAATTTATACATTCGTCTACAGGAGTTCATTTATTACACAAAGTGAGGTTTGCTTAGAACTGCTAAGACTTGAGAAATTGGCCAAAGGATGATGATTGGCGTATTTTTGTGTGTAAATTGGACCTCCATTTAAAAGAGCAGCATGTTTCTAAGGACAAAGTTGGCTCCTAAGTGCTTCCAAGTCCCATACTGCCACAGCAAATGATTTATTCCCTTAAATCTAACAAATAAATCAACACTGCCTCATTTGCATGTAAATCCCTTTCCTAGTATACAAAGGAAATTATACTTTTTAAATGTTCCACAGTTAATAATACCCCAGAAACACACTTAACTGTAAACACACTTAACTGTTGTTAACAATAGTTAAGTGTCTTTCTAGAGGTATTATTTACATGAATTATGAACATTTTTCAGTCATTAAAAGGCATTTTTCACTTTAAGGTGAGTTACTGCCAATAATCCATTCAAATACTTCCACTTGAAACAAAAAGTGGGTCCTGATGTTTTCTTTTCATTCTGACAGTCTAAAGAGTCTAGTGTCATGTCCAACTGATCACCCTGAAATTGGGATTCTTACCAACAGTTGTTTTGGTTAAATTTTTTATTTATATCATTGACAGAGATCACATCCTGCTCTCAAAGGCATCTTCTGTCTCATTTAGTGACTGTTTTTTTCTTCTATCTAAATGCCTACAGTGTGAAAACATTTTCAGTTTTAAGCAAAACTAGAAAATTAGGAGAATGGATTGATGTATCACATGCATGTCCATCAAAATTATGTGACTGACAAAACATTTACAGACAGAAAGGCTGTGTGGCCTTTAAATTCTATTCACTGATTTAGTGGAGAAGGTGCTAAGCAGGGAGATAGGAAAATTTGATGAAATACTTGCTGTTATGTCATATAGAAAAACTCAGAACAACAAAGTGAACAGTAAAAAATAACAAGACATTTTATTCAGGCTCCAGGAATTGCAATCCAAGACAATTTCAGATATATATATGCTTAGGAGGTGCAGCTAGGTAGGTAGATAGAACAGCAGATAGGATAAATAATAGCAAGTTATTTATTGTAGGTGAGAGAAATGATTATTAATAACCAATGATTTGGGGAGATCCAGAGCTCCCCCCCCTTTTTTAAAGTCCTGATTTTAAAAGTTGCCTCTTAAAGGACATTGCTAATAATGAGATTGGACTTTTTTTGGTCCAGATTCCACCCAAGTGGGGTAGTCATTGTGTTCTGCTCAGGCTTGGGTGGGCCATAAATTCTTTGAACAGATTGCCCAACACTGGGGTTAACTTGCAAAGTATATGGTTTAATCAAAGTTCAGGTCTAGCATCTTGTTGTAATATTCATTCTCTCATTAATTGTTAATCAGTCAGGGTTGATTCCCACTCAGGGGAACACCCAGTCTTCTAAGGCCATAAAAACCATGAGTCTGCCACCATGACTCTCTTTGGTTTAAAAGAGAGATGGCCAAGTGACTATTATTTTATTAAAATACTGGCATTATTAATAAAGTGATTAAATTACCCAGAAATCAGCCTCTCTAACCTTTTAAAATGCCACACAGGGTAATAATAGCGCCTTCCTGGAAAAACCCCAGTATCAGTTTAAACCACTTCCAGTCAACAGAAGCAGGGCTTTGACTGGGCCCCAAGCCAGGGTCACCTATAGGGCAAACAATAGCCAAATTCTGGGGAGATAGGGGTTGCAGAGGTATACTTGGAGCTATATCTATCCAGGAACAGGGGCAGTTAGAAACTCTTGGTCTAGGCAGAGATTCCCAGGAATTTACTTTGGGGGTAATGAGGGTGATTAGAATTGGGTTGGGGTTCCCAGAGGTTGACACCCTGAAACTGGGATGTTTAGAAAGAACTGTTTTGACTAAATATTTTATTTCTGTCATTGACAGAGATCACATCTTGCTGTCAAAGGAGTCTTGTCTCATCTAGTGACAATGTTTTTATCAAAATGCCTATAGTGTGAGAACACTTTCGGTTTGTTTTTTTGGTGGGGCAATGGGGGTGAAGTGACTTGCCCAAAGTCACACAGCTTGTAAGTGTCAAGTGTCTGACACCGGATTTGAACTCAGGTCCTCCTGAATCAGGGCCGGTGCTTTATCTACTGTGCCACCTAGCTGCCTGGAACATTTTTAGTTTTAAGCAAAACTAGAAAATAAGGAGAGTGGATTGATATATCACACACATATATGCCTATCAAAACATTGTTAACTGATGGACATTTACAGACATAAGGGCTGTGCGGACTTCAACTTTTATTCACTGGCTTAGTGGAAAAAGTGATGAACTGGGAGATAGGGAAATCTGATCAAATCTTTCCTGTGAGGCATACTGTGTCACCTTAAATAAGTCATTTAACCTTTGTTTACCTCAGGCAAATCCCTAGGATTTAATCTACTAAACCATGTGCAGGTTATAATCTATATAAATGGAAGTTCTCCATTCTGAAGAAGTCATTTCCATGTATACTGTGCATCCTTCTCCCACTAAAGACTTTTCCACTAAAGATAATTTACCTTGGAGTGGTTACATGGACATAATAATTTACATTCAAATATTTCTTTAAATATTACTATATTCATATGAAGATATTCACTCATATTTATATTTCATATGTTCATAAATCTCTTGAGACCCTGAGGTAACCTCAGGTTCTCTCCCTGGCTTATAGTAGTTGCTTAATAACTGTTTATTATTTGATTGGCTTAAAGAGTGGATTATACCTATTAGATCTATCAGAGGGCAGGGTCAACCAAGCTGTTTGTCCTTCCTTCTCAAAGAGCACCAAGACATTGGGGTGATGTCATGACTTGCACTGAATTGGATCTCTCCTCCAGAGCCATATGGACCCAGTAGCAAGATATATATCAGGATGACTGGTGATGGCCCCAGATGTTTAAGGCAATTGGGGTTAAGTGACCTGCCCAGGGTCACACAGCTAGAAAATGTCTGAGGTGAGATTTTAACTCAGGTCCTCTTGACTCCAGGGCCAGTGCTCTATCCACTGAACCACCTAGCTGCCCTAACCAAGCAGGAGAGATTGTAAGGACAGATCCAGTGATGAACTGGATGTCTCTTTTCCAAGGACTAAATTTGCTAAGTCTTGAGAGCACTCAGCTGGCCCAAAGTGATGCAGGAGGCAAAAAAGAGGTTAATAGAAAAACCTAAGACCCAAGCTCTAATCAGATATTAACTCCAAAAGGGAGTCAGACCCCACTTAATGGATAACTTACAAGTCAAAATGCTAGGTTCTCTTACCCACAGAAATCAGTACCCATAACGGGACCATAAAGGGTCAGGTCAAATAACAATAAAGGAGTTGACAGCCTATAGAAATTCAGACTAGAAATAAAAGAAAAATGAAGGTGTTTTGAAACTAGTCATGGGAAACAGAAAGAGATGTGCACAGAAAAGGCCAAATTTGTCCCCAGATTCACCTTATGACACGTAAACCCCAAAAGCATACCTCCACAGAAAAAGGTAACCACCTCAGGGGTTGGCTTAGACCCTCAGGAACTCCAAATTAGGATAAGTCCTCCCCTGTATCTCCCTAAGGTGGAGATTATTATAATGAGACTAATAAATCAATTTATCTATACTATAAATATAACTGTCTTTTCTTTCACTATTCCAGAGATACCCTTCCGGTTTTCTGGGTCTCTCCCTGTGATCACTCACAGCATTGCAATAAAACTTGGTAAACTGAGTCACTGAGTCTTGTAATTCTTTTGGGACAACTCATGATCAATTTGACCCCAAATTTCTGCCCACATCAAAAGGATGATGCAATTTCAGCCTCAGTGAAAGACATCTTTAAGGGACTTGGAGGCAGAGGTTCGCACACAGATGTAATAAAAAACCCTTAAAGTAGTGAAGTATCAGATGCATCTATCCTGATTAATAAGAAAGTGTAGTGGCTTCTTATTCTCTCAGGATAAAAATGCAAACTCCTCTGTTTGGCATCAAGAGTTCTTCACACTCAGACTACATACAACCTTTTTGGGAAATTTATTTTCAGTCTCTCTTGAGGGTAATGATGTCATTCCCCTCCTTCTACTCTGTTCCAGTCAAACTGGTGGACTTGATGTTCCTTGTACATGATGATACTCCATCTCCTTTCCCTATTCCCTTTCAAAGATTGTTACCCATGTCTGGAACACTCTCTCTCTCTCTCTCTCTCTCTCTCTCTCTCTCTCTCTCTCAATTCTCATCACCCTCTTGGCATTTCTAATTGGCTTCCAGGGTCAGCCCAAGGGCTACCTCCTACACTCTGCTTAAGAGCTAATATTTATATAGCACGTTACTTGCTGTGAAACACTGCAAATATTATCCCATTTTATCCTCACAATGACCCTGGGAGGTGATGTTATGATTATCCCCATTTAACAGATGAGGAAACTGAAGAAGACAGAGGTTATAAAACTTGCCAGGATCACAAAGATAATTAGTATCTGAGGCTGGATTTGAACTGGTTTTCCCAACTTCAGGACCAGAACTTTATCCATTATGCCACCTAGATGCCCCATTACTTTGTATGTCTTTTGCAATTTCTTTTCTGTACTGCACATTGTCCACCATCCTTCTCCTTCAGTAATATGTAAACCCCTGATGCCAGATACATTTCACTTTTATCTTGCTATCCCTAGCACCTAGCAGAGTGCCTGGCCACCTAAATGGCATTTAATAAATGTTCATTTGATAAAGTTGGATTAAGGGATTCTTTTGACTGAATCAAATTAAAGACTGAAGGAATGTTATTTGTTTCTATGCAAAACATTTGCTGACAATAATCTGTTCAAATACTTCCATTTGAAACAAGAAGTTCATTCTGACATTTCCTTTTAATTCCAACAATTTAAAGATTCTGGTGTCATGTCTTCTAACTGATCACCCTGAAATTGGGATGTTTACCAATAGCTTCTTGGGTGAAATCTTTGATTTATGTCATCGACAGAGATCACATACTATTCTCAAAGGCATATTTTTCCAATGGTTTTATCTAAATGCCTATAGGGTGAGAACATTTTCAGTTTTAAAGCAAAACTAGAAAATAAGGAGAATGGTTTGATGTATGGCATGCATGTCCATCAAAACACTGTGACTGATGGACATTTATAGACAGAAAGGCTATGTGAGCTTTGGATTTTATTCACTAGCAATTCCTCTTCCATCTCTTATGCCGATGTTCCCTACTGTGCTCCAGGATGACCAATTTTGTTTTTATTCTGCTTTTAGAAGAAGAACTTGTCTATATCTTGAATCTGACATCTTCAGTATACTTGATATAGTATTTAAGTATTATTAGACATATTAAATATCTTTGGATCCTCAGCCCTTCGCATTGTGACTGATACATAGTACTTAATAAATGTTTATTTACTGACTAGGCTCTTTGCCTATTTACTATTTCATCAGATGCTTTACATGCATACATACATATATAAATACATATTTGTGTATATATGTATACATGGGTATATATACATACACATATATGTAATGTGTGTGGATATATAAAATTTCTAATGTTAACCAAATATGTGCATTCTAGTGATATTTTTAGTTAAATGAGTTTCTTGTTTTTCTGGCTATAGTCAGAAAGCAGGCTGCATAGCTAGGCAGACTCAGGACTTCTGGGGCCTGGCATATAGAGGCTAGAGAAGAGAAGACTTTAAGGGGTACACAATAGTTGTCTTCAAGTATCTGACATGCTGTTATGTGGAAAGGGGCAACTAGATGGGACAGTGGATAGAAGGCCAGCTCAGGAGTCAGGAGGACCTGAGTTCAAATCTAGCCTTAGAGCATTATGAATTGTTTGCCTCAGTTACTCATCTGTAAAATGAGCTAGAGAAGGAAATGGTAAGCTACTCCAGTATCTTTGCCAAGAAAACTCCAAATAAAATCACAAAGAGTTGGACATGACTGAAGGAAGACAACAGCAACATGTGGAAAGAGTCTCAGATGTGTTTTGCTTAGTCCCACAGATCAAAATTAAAAGCAGTGGGTGGAAGTTGTAAAAACACTAAATTAGTTATGAAGTTAAAAAAAACCCTTATTTACTGCTAGAGTATTCAAAAGCCAAATGGGTAGCCTTGGGAATGAGCCCTCTGCCCATCCCCTCCCCTCAAACAGAAGTCTTTTTAACTAAAAATGGATGTCACCTTGTATGGGGTGTTGTCAAGAAGATTCTTATTCAGGTATAGGTTGGACTAGATGGGTTCCTGCCTGAGGTTCTTTCTAACTTGGAGAGTCTGAGATTCCTATTTCTGATAGACTTCCATACACACACAAAAAATGTCATAAGACTATAGAATGTCATGAGAGCTCTTCCAATTTAATCTTCTAACTATAGCATTCTACTAGAAAAAGGATACTGTAGATTTGATGTAATAATATCACACGAAAGAAAGCAGCAGTCTGAAAAATCATGTATTTTAACAATAGAATCATATAAACATTAATAATGGCAAAATCCTAATAATTGGTATCAAATATGATCAAAATAAAAGTATTAGATATAATAATTAGTGATAGATAAAATCAAAACCAATTGAAAACTAAAAACCGTGAAATTGAAAATCTAGTCTATTTCCAGGAACCCTAGCAATCTGCTCATGTACTTAAGGTTGTCTTCCATATTTTTACCAGTATAAAAGTAGTGGTTCATAAGTTCTTGGACAGGGGGCAGCTAGGTGGTGCAGTGGATAAAGCACTGGCCCTGGATTCAGGAGGACCTGAGTTCAAATTCGGCCTCAGACATTTGACACTTACTAGCTGTGTGACCCTGGGCAAATCACTTAACCCTCATTGTCGTCCCCCGCCCCCCGCCAAATAAGTTCTTGGCCATTTGGATAAGTTTTTCATCATCTTTACATATGATAAGGATATAAAGGTTTACTGAAGTGAAATATTACCATTTTAATTTTATATAATAGCTTACATGCTTGTAACATTTTAAGGTTCACCACATCTTTATTATAACTTGGATAATTCATTTAATCTCTAGGAGCCATAGCTTCCTCAGGCAGTTGAACTGGTTCAGGGATTCTTAACTTTGGGGTCCATGAACTTGTTTTTAAAAATATTTTGATAACTGTATTTCAATATAATTGGTTTCTTTTGTAAGTATGTTTTTAATTTCATGTACTTAAAAATATAATTCTGAGAAGCAGACCATAGGATTCACCAGACTGTCAAAGGAGTCCAGGAAACCACAACTGGGTAACATCTGATGTCTCTTTCAATTTTTAATCTATGTTGTATGTCATATTTTTTTTACAACTTTCCCCCCAATTATTAATGGCTATAAGGCCAAGAATTGAAGTAGTAATCCATGTATATAAATGGGCACTCGTGGGGCAGCTAGGTGGTACAGTGGATAAAGCACTGACCCTGGATTCAGGAAGACCTGAGTTCAAATCTGATCCCAGACACTTGACACTTACTAGCTGTTTGACCCTGGGCAAGTCACTTAACCCTCATTGCCCCGCAAAAACAAAATGAAACAAAACAAACAAAAAAAATAAATAAATGGGCACTCGATCTAAAATCTGTTGGACGATGCATTCATCTGACAACTGACTAATAATGTCCACAATAATGAGAGATTTAGTAGACTATGCCTGCACTGATGTTCCTTACCCAACTTAATGGTTAGAATTTGTAACTGATGGCTAGTTATTTATTAGAATTTTCTAGCTCATCAAAGCAAATTTTCCACGCATGAAAAATGTAGGTATTAGTCAAAATATAATTACATGGTTTAGTGGGAACTGGAAGCTGGTAGATGGCAACAACACAGGTAAGATGGTTTCAGAAAATGGCTACATGAATTCCAATTCCTCCAGTTTTCTAAGTTTGAAGATTATTGTTCCTTTTAATTAATTTATGACTTGTTTAATGAAATCTTTAAGTTTGGAATTCTGTTAAATGATTTTTTTTAATTTAGCAAAGGTTATTTATTATTTTTAAGGATATCTATTATAATAGTATTTAGGAGCCTAACATTTTACTGTATCCTTGATACACAGTGCCTTGCTTCTTGTAGGTATTGAGTAAATATACTGTGACTGTGACTGTGACCATGACTCACCCTCATTCACTAATATAAACACATATATACACTATTTTTTGTTTCCTATAACATGACCAAATCTTTAAAACAAATTTCTTAGAATAGGCATGGGGCGGCTAGGTGGCGCAATGGATAGAGCACCGGCCCTGGATTCAGGAGTACCTGAGTTCAAATCCGGCCTCAGACACTTGACACTTATCAGCTGTGTGACCCTGGGCAAGTCACTTAACCCCCATTGCCCCTCAAAAACAAACAAACAAAAAAAATAGAATAGGCATGCATATTAAACAGAGATACATACACTATGGTACCACTCTCTCCTCTTGTTTTTTGGTAACGTGTAAATGTCATTGTTCAGACACTTGGTTGGATTCATTACTTAGCATTCCTCTTAGAATGTTGGCCAGCTGTATTGATTTCAGTAGTTTTTCACATAATGAAATGGCTCCTCATTGTCCCCATGTAGACGATTACAAGGTTTTACAATTTTAAGCTTCAGTGATCAAACTTTTGGGGGTGTAGGAAATCCCCCCTATTTCTGTAAATCTATTAGTGGTAAGGAGAAGAGTGTTGTACCAGATAGAGATTTGAACTTGGAGTCAGAAAAATCTGAGTTTGAATCCTACTATGATAATAATTAAGGGGGGACTAGCCCCTCTGGTGTGAGGGCTTGTGGAGCCTTTTTCAGGGCTGTCCATCTGCCATCCAATTCTCACCTGTGACTTTGAATGACATATAAATTCCCATGGGTATCAGAACAAGGATAAAATTCACAATCAAGATATAAAGGGATTTTTCTTCTGTGGATTTAACTTGGTTTTCCTAACCAGCTGGTGGTAACTCTTGGACCTAGGCAGATGAGGGAAACTTAATCTTTCTAAGGCAACTGAATATAATGAAAAAAATAAAATAAATGGACCTGTAGTCAAAGGACCTTCAAATCCCATATCTTCCGCTTCTTATCTGGGTGAGCTTGGGCAAATCCTATAACTTCTATGCACCGGGGTTTCCTCATTTGTAAAAGGAGGGGGGTGAACTAGAGAATCTTTGAGGTTCTATCCAGTTCTAAATCATATGAACAAATACCTTCTTGTGGGTTCCTGTGCTTGGTAATACATGAAGACAAGAGGAACAGTTCCACCTATGGGCAAACTTTGGATACATGGATGTCCAAAGCCTTCTTGGTATGCATTCTGTACTCTTCTGCGATGACAAGTTATTTGTGATGGGAATATCTGTTTCATTTAATTTTATATTTCACATTGTGAAAGGGAATTAAGTCTTTTGAATGCATCTTTTACTTTAACTTCTCATGTGAATAATTAAGTTGCATTTTCTACTAGTGAATTGCAGTTCTCCTAGCAACATATAAGAGAAGGACAATTAGTTCTTAATAGGTCTGACATTCATCTTTGATGTTTTATTAACTAAGTAGACATTGAATACAACAATTATGGGGACTATGCTGTTCCTATACAATAAATTTCAGGAATTCTAAACATACTATTGTTATTATTTTCATTATTCACATAACATGGCAACTACAAGGGATAATGACAAGTCAAGAACCAAGCCCTTGTACCACAAAAGAGTTTACAATGCACCCACAGATTCATTAATACAACCACCAGGAGTGAGCTACAATGTAGATTCTTAATTGCCAATTAATTCACTGGATTCGCTTTAGATCTCTGTAAGGTGTCAGACTGAGGACACTGGCAGCAAGGGCCAACTTTGCATGTAGTAGATCATTAACCAACTGGCTATATGGTGTGATTTTCAGAGGCGTCAAGACGATAGCCCTGCTCTCAAAACTTTAGACTCCTGAAATTCCCTCAACTTTATTCCTTAGGCTCCAGATTTTGTCTTCCTGTTAAAATGTAATATGTAAAAGAAGGGCACTCAATGTGTAACATGCTGTTACAATAATTAGTTCAAATTTATAACAATGTAATAGTCCATACATTCTACATATGCTTCCCCTTCCCCCTTCATCCCCTGTGACTTTCAATAGTTTATTTTAGATGAGAAGTTATGAATTCAATAACAATTGCTTCAAGCCCCCAAACATTTAGGGAAAAGTTGGGCTTTCTGCCTTAATCTACATTTATATCTATTCTCCTGATAACCCCTGGCTTCTTTGTGGTTGAGGCAAATTCAACCACACTGAAAGTTTTGAGTAACAAAACAGTATGTTATATTAGTCTGTGGATATAACAAGAATCAGGTGGGGAAATTGGCAGAAAAATAGTTTTTTTTTTTCCTTAGGACTTCAGTTCTTGAGTAGATGAGTAAACTGGTTGTATCAACTTTAATCTTCTCTTTCGAGATATATGTGGGGCTGATGTTCTTCTTTATTATTTTCTTTCTCTGATACGACTCATTGCTACTTTCTCCTCCTTTTGCTGGTTGCCTCTGGACTGTTGGTTCTTTCTGGGTGATATCTGTGTGCCCTGCTCCCTTTCTCTCTGCCTCCACACCCTCAAAATTTTTATCTCTTCATAGATACCTTCTCCCTATTGTACAAGTTCTTCAGGATATGCCCAAATCTTTCACAAAATTGTTATGTTTGATTCAAGGAGGTGTACATGCCCTGTTCACACTCAGTTCAGATTGATTCCAGCAAGAATTGGCCCTTCTTAATAAAGTTGACTGATTTTAAGTGATATAGGATAATCAATGAAGCCCTACCCTTACAGAAGATTGGATAGGAATGGGTGAAGAGAAAGGTATGGACATTCCAGGAATATATTGAGAAATTTTTCATTATATTGAGCAAGAATCTTCCACTGTAATCTCTATTCTTTGGACCTGGTTCAACAAAGCAAATTATACCTAATTGTTTTTAACATGATAACACTTAAAATGTTTGAATACCCCCCCTCACCCCCAAACTTCTCTTCTCTGGTTTAAATATTCCCAATGTAAGGTCTAAAATTCTAGCTGTGATGTCTAAAATCTAATGAGTGGTCACCTTAAATTAGGAAATGTATTATTAAAGTATATTAGAGGTTAGTGGATAGAGAGAAAGAGAGAGGTAAAACAGCCTTCGTATAGCTATGTCTAAGAGCCAGCCTCCAAACTCCCACCAAGCCCAAGTCTGGAACCAAAAAGACCTCACTCTCTGCGCCTTCTCCCAGAAGCCTCCTGTAAAACAGGAAACAGGGCTGTCTACACACACACAGCTCCAAGCTAATTGGCTGGTAGCTCTGATTGACATGACTAACAGTGGCAGACACAATTTCCTGATGCCAATCTGACCTTCAAAACCCTAGAAAGGTCACTTCTAGATGCTAAATCACATGCGTTCTTTTCATGGCGGAGCTTCCCTGCAATATCTTTCTCAACAGGTTGGTAGCAATCTGATTCTCACACCACTTACTTTGATTAATTTTTCTGCAGCTTTCTTTCTGGAAAAGGAGCTAATGGGAAGTGTTTCTCCCCTTTGGAGGAAAAACTGAAGGACTGAGGCAAAAGACAGAGGATGATGGGGAAGAGGGGGGAGGCAGAACCCAGGAACTTTTGAGCCCTCAGAATGAAAATAGTATACTTAGATAGTATACTTAGATCTGCATTCAGAGTCTGTAGTTTATCTATTGACAGAAAACTGTTAATACTAAATGTTACTTTGCCACTCCTTTAATGATCCTAGTGATGTCAGAATGTCAGTAATGGCTTTACATTCCTACTCTTAAGGTATTTAGTCTTTTTTTGTTTGTTTGTTTGTTTTTACGAGGTATTTACTCTTCATTGGGTTGAGCTGAACTACACCCCGAGTTCCCCCCACCCAGGGATTTTTACCTTGTAAAAGGACCCAGCTTTAACTGAATCTCAGCTTCTAGGGTCCTTGTCCTCTTCCGTTGGAATTCATGGCATGAAGTTTAAAACAGCCAAAATAAGTGGCTTTCCTTGTCCAGATTGCTAAGGGTCACTGTAGTCTCATGACCAGGCCTTACTACCTCTTACTACTTCCTCCCCTTCTTAAAACATAAGGAACCTTTCATGGGTCCTTTGGTTGGGAAATCCATTGTACTCTGCAATTGGGAGACATCCCCCAGGGTTGCAGGTTTGCTACCCTGTTATCTCAATTCAAGATACTTTATTCCTTATACTCATGACTTTGATTTATTTCAGGACTTGACACTATCTATGTCCACATCCGTGTCCGTGTCCGTGTCCGCGTCTATATCCACGTCTATGCCTATGCCTATGTCATATCTATATCCATATCCATATCCATATCAAATGGGGGCCTTCTCTCATGCAGAGTGGCAAGGGAGGGAGAGAGGTGGTTTGGAACTTATGATGTAAACAAAAAAAATGAAATGAAATGAAATGAAAAATAAAAATAAAAAAGATGCCCAGAGCAACTGATGTTTTTGTTTCCTAATTGTCATTACAACTTCTTACCTTGAGGAAGCCTCTTGAATGGAGAAGCTACTTCCAATGACACAAATTTAACATTTGAGCTTGGTAATATTGAAATTTCTTTTTGGAAATAGTAAGACCTTAATTTACTACCAGTTGGGTGTTTGTTGTTGTTGTTGTTTTTAACTGGGCAAATGGCTTTACCTTTTAAATAATGATTTACTATTTTACTGAGATTTGTAAATGGATAAAGTGTTTGGCTTTGGAAATGAAAGGTTAAATGACTTGCCTAGAGTCATATAGCTAGTTTGTGTCAGCAGTGGGACTTGCACCTAGGTTCTCCTGCCTCTGAGGTTGGCTCTCTATCTGATACATCCTGCTGTCCCACATGGCAATGTACAATAATAATATTAAATACTTGGACGTGGTTTGAGGACCCTGCCATCCCACCTTAGGCATTTAATACCAGTGTCTAAGTGTTGTTCTAGCTATTTCCTTAGAGTTTTACCCTAGAGCTGGGGTAGATTCAGAGACAAATCTGGTGCTTTGGGGTCATCCCCCCTCACTTAGGATTGAAACAGAGTCTGTGTGGGCCCAGTTCCCTTGTGGTTCCCCATAGGCTTCGTTCGTGTTAGTTATAAGTTATATCACTAACTTACCTAATGATTTGGGGCAGATAACTAAACCTCCAGTTTTAAAAATTTCCACCAAAATATACCTTCCAAGTTTTTTTTTTTTAATTAAGGAATCAAGAACAAAGATCTTTAAGAACCTCAGGATAAAGCTGCCAGTAGCAAATTTTTTTTTTATAATTAAAAAATATTTCTATTGGCAGTTTGCTTCTATCCATGGGGAGCTAAAAACTACAGAAGGTTTTTCATGGGATGTTTTTATCCATTTCTCACTTCCTCTCATCTATTAATGTGTTTTCTCCTGCCTTTTAGGCTCTGACACCAGACTCTTTTTGGTTTTTTTTTTTTAAATGAAAGAAAAAGATTTGTTTTGTATTGATGGAGGCACAGTGAAAAAAATAATTTAATGCTGTCTTAAACAACAGCTCTTTCATTTGTGGTATTTTAGTGAATGTTTTAATTTTGTACTTAGGCCTTCCTCAAAAAGACCACATTTTGGAAACAGATTAAATAAAACGACTTAACTTTCCTTGCTTATGTTGGAAGGACATTTTTTCTTATAGTTGTTTATACTCTGAAACCTCCAGGCACATGCTAAGAGACATTTCTTATTTAAAAGACTAAATTTAATCAATGATGAATATGGGGCTTTATGGCTTTTGAATATATTTTTTTAATTTAGGGTTTTTTTTTCCTCTCCAGGCAATTGCCTGAGATTCATCTGTGATGAAAGATATTCTCAAGGATGTGTTAGACCAGAAAAGGAGGTGGGTGGCTCAGGCAGTGAGAATGACAGACAAAGATGGCTGGTTTGAGTACTCTACTGGTAACTGTGAAATATTAAACAATCCAAATAAAGGTATCCAGGGTACTGAATGGATCCTCTGGTGAGGATTTGTGGGAAAATGTGGAGAAGAATCACCCAGGATGAAAATGTATAAAGCAGCTTTAATCTGCTCTGCTGAATGGAACATTTATGTTGATGAAATAATATTCAGAATAACTGATATTTGCACTGGTGAAGGGAGAAGCTAAGTCATTGAAAGCATAGGTCTGTAGAGTATTGTGAGGAAAAACAATCCTCTTCTCAATAATTCTCAGGAACTCAGCAGAGACATGTGACAAAGGCTCTTTTATTTCTTCTCGTGAGAAGGAAGCAACCTAGTGTCCAAAGAGGGGGGGGGTGCAAAGAAAGGGGGCTCGCAGGCCCTGTTTTAAACCCTAGTCCCTAATGCGATTGGACCCTTCCCTTTTTCATCACTGGTCCGATTACTCAAGGGTTACAATCTACATGCAAAAAACTAGCTAATTGGAACACAGTATTCCCATCCCCAATCAGTTCTTCCTTATATGGGCATAATTCAGTGGACCTTTTTCTTCCTTGTATGGACACAACTCAGGAGTGGACCTTATTGAGACCAGGGCTCCTTGAACCATGTGATTTTGTTAGCCAGAGGGGTAGGAGGGGATCTGAGACCTTTGTCCTAAAAACAGGTCAGGAGGAGTATGTATCTCTGCTTATATTCCCATTGAGAGGAGACAACTACCCATTTTCTCACAAGTATTAAAAAAAAAAAAATCAGTAACCATTATCTGACTAATAAAATGGAGATGCTATTATGCTTTTCTTTTATATATATATCAGGACGTGGGTTCTTCAGTCCTCTCCATGAATTGGAAACCCTGGGTCCTAAAAGCATGGAAGATTCTAAACTTAGGGCTTTATAGTTGATTGTTAGAAACAGATAAACTGAGGCATGACCCCTGCCTGGTGCAAAGAAGGAAGGCTTTTTTATTACAATCTTGCAAGAAAGGGCATGCACTCTATAGAAGAGTGGTGAGCCTTGCCACAGCAAACTTCCCTCTTTATCCTAGATCTAATGCAAAGTCCCTCCCCCTTGTGGGTTCACATTCTTCACAACGCTTCTAAACATGTAGACTCCCACCCCCCCCCCAGATGTGGTGCCACTGCTGCCCCCAACCCGTGGGACAACCAGACCCTGAGATTTTACCATTCTTTGTTAGCAAACTTCAGAAAACCTCTGCTAACTCAGCAGGGAAAGGAAGGAAAATTGGGGGGAGGGAGGATAAGCCTCTAGGGCTTGAATAATGTAGTCTGTTCTTATCTGAGAAGAGCATCCTCTCCTGCTTAACTGTTAACTCAGCAGGAAAAGGAAGGAATGGGGGTGATGGGGAGGGAAAGAAGTCCCCAGGACTTCAATAATGTATCCTGCCTACTGAGGAGGACACATTATTCCTCTCATTGATCAATTTGATAGGTTTTCTTCAAACACCTTGATGATATTGTATGGGCTTTTCTCTGAAGGGTACTTCTCTACACAAATGCCCTAGTCTCTTTGTCAAGAGGACACAGGAAACTCCTTTAATTGGTCTCTAGCACCTGGAGCTTCCTTCTGATGATTGGCTGACTGAAGATTAGGAGCATGGACAATTTGTCTGGAGCCTTTGACATAAGCATAAAATATGAAATGACAGCATTTTTTCCTTCCCATGATTTTGAGATCTTGGACCACCAGGACAGAGTACCAGAAGGAGAATGGAAGGATTTCTCCTCCCATGTACTCAGGAGCAGAAAATGTTGTCATATAGAAGAAACACATGGCATACAGCCTGGACTTGACAAGACAAGCTTGAAAGAGGATTTTGGGGATCTTGAGTTCCTGGCTTTCTTCTGCCTGTTTTCCCCTTTCCAAAGCACAGGTTAGAGACAACTGATCCCCAAAATGGATGTTTTCAGTCTCTGGGGTTATCACATGCATAGTATTGAGTTTAAGAATTCATGAATTTTTAGGAAAACATTGTACACAGTAATAACAACATTGTGTGATGAGCATCTATGAATGATTTAGCTCTTCTCAGCAATACAACGATACAAAAGAATTACAAAGGACCCATATTAGAAAATGCTATCCATTTCCACAGAAGGAACTGATGGATTCTGAATGCAGAGCAAAGCAAACTATTTTCACTTTCTTTCTGTGCGCATGTGTGCGTACGTGCATGTGTGTGTGTGTGTGTTTTCCTTTTAGTCTTCTTTCACAGCTATGACTAATATGGAAATGTTTTACATGATCGCACATATAAAACCTGCACCAAATTGTTTACCATTTTAGGAAGAAGAGAAGGGAGGAAAAGAGGGAGAAAAATTTGGAACTCAAAATTTTGTAAAAATGAACGCTAAAAATTGTCTTTACATACATTTGGGGAGAAAAAGAAAATACTATTTTAAGAAAAGAATTCCTAAGTTTGAGTGTCAAGCACCGGACCTCCAGAGGGAGATTTCCCTAACATTATGTTTTCTTAATAGCTGAAAGATTAAAGCCATTCTACATCCACCCCAGAAATCCATCCAAGATTCTGGGAACCTTACTCTCATATTCTTGATATTTCCAGGATACCAATGAAACACAAAGGATACTTGTTATGGTTATGTAATTGGTCTACCTTCTTATGTTTTTCTGTATTTCTTTGATGGCATCTTTTCTGTGACTTTTGCTGCTTAATTCCTTTTTTTATAATATGTTTTTAATCTATTTATGCTCATTATTCTTTGGAGATCATATACCATTGATGCCCAACCATACAACATAACTGGAAGAACTTTGGTGAAAATGATCAATTTGGACCAATTAATCAGTAAATATTTATTGAGCTCCTACTATATGCCAGGCACTGTGTAGAGATACAAAAAGAGGCAAAAGACAGTCATACCCTTAAGGGGTGTAAAATCTAATAGATTACATTAAATTGAAATTTTTTGAACATACAATCAATGTCATCAGAATTAGAGGTGAAGGGCAGCTAGGTAGCACAGTGGATAGAGCACTGGCCCTGGATTCAGGAGGACCTGAATTCAAATCCAGCCTCAGACACTTAACACTTACTAGCTGTGTGACCCTGGGCAAGTCACTTAACCCCCATTGCCCCACAAAAAAAAAAAAAGAATTAGAGGGGAAATAGCAGAATGGGAAAACATCTTTAGTGAATTTCTCTTTTAAAGATTTGGCATTGGGGCAGTTAGGTGGCTCAGTGGATAAAGCACTGGCCCTGGATTCAGGAGGACCTGATTCAAATTCGGCCTAAGACACTTAACACTTACTAGCTGTGTGAACCTGGGCAAGTCACTTAACCCCAATTGCCTCACACACACACACACACAAAAGATTTGAAATTATCTATTAATCTATCTATCTGTCTGTCTGTCTATCTATACAAATAGATATACATATGTTTGTATCTATGAAATAGATAAAGATCTATACAAAAAAGAACCATTCCCCTATAACTAAATGTTAAAGGATATGAATAAGCATTTCTCAAAAGAACAAATGTAAACTACCAACAACCTTGTGGCAAAATGTCCCAAATCACTAATGATACTAGAAATGAAAATGAAACCAATGCTGGTTCTGCTTCATATCAATTAGATTACCAGAGCTGACAAAAAAGGAAAGTGACAATGGTTGGAGAGGTTGTGGATAAATAGCCACATTAGTGCACTATTGGAGCTGTCATTTGATCTAATCATTCTGGAAAGCAATTTGGAACCCTATCCCCAAACTCACTAACCTGACTATATCCTTTGAACCAGCAATACCACTACTAAGCAGATACCTGAAGGAAACCAAATACAGAGCAAAATGATCCATATGGACAAAAGCACTTGCTGTAACTTCCCCTTGGAGATGCATGATAGAGAGAAGCCTCTTCTTATTCATCTCCCACTTCAGAGAAAGTAATGGATATCTTCTGGTGGTTTTCTATCAACCACAATATCATTTTTTTGTTTTGGGGGGCAAGGCAATGGGGGTTAAATGACTTGCCCAGGGTCACACAGCTAGTAAGTGTCAAGTGTCTGAGGTCAGATTTGAACTTGGGTCCTCCTGAATACAGGGCTGGTGCTTTATCCACTGAGCCACTGAGCTTCCCCCATATCACTTTTAATTGTCTGCTGAGACAGAATTCCCTATATATGCTAAGGGATGATCCCCAACCCTCTGACCTCTTCTTCTAGCTGATCTTTAAGAATAAGGAGAGCTCATGGAGATGCATACATTACTATGGATAAAATTTCTTCCTTTTATCTTGCTTCAAGTCATGAACTTATGGCCTCCTAAGCAAGCCAGTGCCAGAAATGGGACTGCCTCTAGTTTTTTTATTTCTTTCCTTTGGTATCAGAGCTTGTGAGATCTCAGAAAGCATATGATAACTTCCCCTTCCCAGGCACCTGTGGAGCATGGTAGTAGTTTGCAGTAACAATAGCAGCAGAAACAGTATGGATGAGAGTAGAAGAATTGCCCACACAGAGTCCCATACCATGGGAAAGAAAGAGTGAACTTGGCATAGAAGAGGTTGTACTCAGTCAAAGTGAAATGTAAGATAGCTGACAAGCAGCTCTTGCAAAGAAACATCTTATAAACATACCCCAAATGCCTGAATATTGGCTTCTCAACTGATTATAATTACTCTATGATGCTTTATTTAGTATTCCCTTTTCTGTGTTTGGGAATAAAACTGCCTGTTAGAAACGTGATTCATATGTCTACTTTGGATACCTTTGTATTTCCTCTCCTCCTCCTTTTCCTGGGGAGGACCCCTTAGCCTAGATCTAAAAATAGACTTGCTCCTAAGGACTATGAGGTAGAGCAGGAATTGAAGTACCAGTGAGTCTAGTTGAGGTGATAGGGAACCCCCAGAATCATGAATTCAGTATACTAAATCACATTGGAATATACAAAATAATAATGAAAGATGTACAACAAAGACAAAACAAGCATTAGTTTTTAATAGTATGATATATTATAGTTGGCAGGAAATTTAAAGGCATTGAAAAAATTTAGGGGGTGTTACTGGTCTTTATTATCCCACAGTATTAGCCAGTGAAAGTATACATCCACCATATTTGCAGTGTAATTATTGACTTTTTGTCCATGTTATTCTCATTCTCTATATTCACCCAGAAGGGAGACATTTATTAAGAGCTTCTAGATTATCTTAACCACATGTCTTTTCTACAATGTCTGCATGATGCTGAACTGAATAAAGGAATTCATAGGGCTATTCTGCTGGGGACATTATAAGAATTCAAAAATGAGGCTTTATGAAGTGGTAAAATTATTTAAAGGTAGGAAAAAAGATTGAACAAGCAATAAGGCTGAGGAACAGACAATATTCATCTTCCTAGCATTGACGTTTTTTCCTGGAGGAAAAGAAATTATTGTGTGGATATAGATTAGTCTACAAATTTTAAAATGTCAGACTCTGACCTTTATTATTCCCCCTTCTTTATTATTTTTTCTGCCCTTTGTTTAGCTCCACAGTGGCAAAATGAAATGCATGGGAAAATGGAGCCAATGATAGAGATGATTCAGGCATACTGCTTGAGAATAAGAGGAAGGAAAAATATCTCCCTCTTGCAATTGGCATCTTGTCTCTCAGATGATTGCTTGCAACATTTCCACCAACCTCCACCAGCCAGGTTCTAATTGGTCCCTGATGGATTGTGGGGTTTTCTTCTAATGCTATAGATTCAAACCCTCATTTTACTTTGTTCTCTCAATGTTAACTGTCAGTTACAGCTAATATCTCCTTTCTATCACTGACTCTACACTGACTGGTGCCCTAGCATAATTTTAAAAATTAAGGTCAATTACCATTTATAAAGGGGAATTAGCTTTAAAGATATAGCAAGAACAGACATCACAAAGCACCTCCCCAGACACCTTGGTGGAAGAGGGGAGGAACTATGTCCTATACCACCTTAGTCCTTGGCAAGAGTAGGCTCAACTTTAAAGCTGTGTGGGAGAAGCTAGGAATGCAGGGTACAGGCAACTACCCAGCTCAATTCTCCCAACATTCCCCTCCAAATAACTTTAAAATAACTCCTCAAATCAAATTTTAGAGCACCAGATCCAACAAAAGGTTAGAGTAAGACATGTTTCCAGCCTAAGACAACTTAGGAGGTTGGCAGGGGAGGTCTGTGACATAGGATTGGGGGTCTATTCAGAGTGCACATAAGAAGCAGCACTAACAGTGGGCATTGGAGGCAGATGTGACTGCTAGTGGTGGCAGAAGCAGCTTCAGGAGCTCTCAGAGACTACAAGGGGTTTGGACAACTAGTCAGAAAGATATTACATAGGCACTGGGTGTGGATGGCACTGATTGCCAACTCTCTTGACCATACACAGTTCTGGGTTGCATTTCCAAGGCAGAAAGGAGTGCTTGTGGTTGCTCACAAGGGAGCAGGGGCCCTGGTCACAGTTCAAAGGCAAAGAGAAGTGCTAACCGCTTGTGTCTACAAGGGGTCAGGGGTCTTTCCTGGGTAAATACTAGAGTACAGACCAGGAAAGCAGTGACCATGCCTCTCCTTGGATCGTATCACCTTGTAATCACTGAAAATTTGCATACCCCCAGAAATAGCTCTGAAAACAACAGCATGAAAAAGCCTAAAGCTTCAAACAATGCCTCCCCATCCCCAGGTGAGCAGAGCCCAACTTTAACATAAAATTTAAAGGTAAGAAATAGAATGGAAAAAGAGCAAATAGCAAAAAGAAAACCATAAAAAGTTATTATAGTGACAGGGAAGACCTAGACATAAACTAAGAAAAAGACAACAATGTGAAAATAGCTATAAGCAAAACCTCAAAGAATAATGCTAATTGGATACAAGCACTACAAGAATTCCTGGAAGAATTAAAGAAAGTGGTAAGAATGGCAGAAGAAAAATTGAGGAAAGACATGAGTGATAAAAGGAAATTATGAAAAATAATTAATTACTTGATAAAAGAGGCACAAAAAATATACTGAAGAAAATAGGATCTTAAAAAACAGAATTGGCCTAATGATAAAAGAGGCACAAAAATCACTGAGGAAAAGAATTCCCTAAAAAGAAGAACTGGCTAAATGAAAAAAGAGATATAAAAGCTCACTAAAGGAAATAATTACTTAAAAATTAGAATCTGGAAAGTGGCAATTAGTGATTTCATGAGACATCAAGAAACAATAAAACAAAATTCAAAAAAATAAAAAATAGAAGAAAATGTAAAATATCTCATTGGAAAAACAATTGATTTAGAAAACAGAAAAAGGAGAGAAAATTTAAGAATTATTAGATTAATTCATGATTTTAAAAAAGAGCCTTGACATCATATTTCAAGAAATTATTAAGGAACACTATCCTGATGGAGATGAAAAGAATCTACTGATCACCTCTTTAAAGAGATGCCAAAATGAAAATTCCCAGGAATGTTATAGCCAAATACCAGAGTTTACATGTCAAGGAGAAAACACTTCAAGCAGCCAGAAAGAAACAATTCTGACATAATAGAGTCACAGTTAGGAATACACAAGATTAATCAGCTTTCAAAGGAAGCAAAGGGCTTGGAATATGATATTCCAGAAGACAAAGGAATTAGAATTAAAACTAAGAATAACTTACCCAGCAAAACTGAGTATAATCTTTCAGGGGGAAAATAGATAGTTAATGAAATAGAAGACTTTTAAGCATCCCTGATGAAAAGGCCAGAGCTGTATAGAAAATTTGATGTTCAAACACAATACTCAAGCATAAAATGTAAACATGAAAAAGTAATTATAAGAGACTCAATAAAGTTAAAGTATTTATATTCCTATATGGAAAGCTGATACATCTAACTCCTTGGAACTTTCTCATTATTAGGGCAGTTAGAGGAAGTCTCCAGAGACAGAGGACATGAGCATGAGTAGATTATATTAGTATGATATCCAAAAAAAGCTTTTTTTTTTTTTAATGAAGTGGTGAGAAAGAGGAATACACTGAGAGGATAGGGAAGGCAGAAGTAAAATAGGGACATTTATCTCACATAAAAGAAACATTGAAGGAAGAACTTTGATCATGGAGGGGAAAAACAAGGGGAGTGGGCAATGCTTGAACCTCATTCTCATCAGAATTTATTCAGAGAGGGAAGAATACACACATATACACACATATATACATACACATGTATATTAAATTGAATATAGAAATCTTTCTTACCCAATAGGGATATAGAAGGAGAAAGGTATAAAAGATATGGCAATAAAAGGGAAGGTAGATGAAGGGAGGTAGTACTCAAGAGCAAAACAAACTTTTGAGGAGGGATAGGATAAATGAGAGAGAAGGATGAAATGAAGAAAATAGGATGGAGAGAAATACACAATTAGTAATCATAACTATGACTGTGAATGTGAATGGGATGAGCTTACTTATAAAATGGAAATGGATACCAGAATGGATTAGAAACTAGAATACAATAATATATTGTTTATAAGAGTCTTACTTGAAACAAAAAGACACTCAGAGAGTTAAAATAAAGAGCTGAAGCAGAATCTAATATGCTTCGGCTGAAGGAAAAAAAGGTCAGGGGAACAATCATGACCTCAGACAAAGCAAAACCAATAGTAAACTTAATTAAAAGAGATAAACAAGAAAATGCATTTTGCTTAAAAGTACCAAAGACAATGAATTAATATAAAAAAATGTATAGCAATTTTCTCTAAGAGCCTCATTTCTCAAATGTGAAAAGAACTGAGTTTGATTTATAAAAATGAGCCATTCCCCATTTGATAAATGGGAAAAAGGATATGATAAAAGGGCAGTTTTCAGAAGAAATCAAAGCTATCTACAATCATATGAAAAAATTCTCTAAATCACTATTGATTAGAGAAATGCAAAATAAAATAACTCTGAGGTACCACCTCACAGAAATGACCTCACCTATCAGAAATGACAAATACTTGACTATTCTTGACAATACAAAGATCCAAGACAATCCCAAAGGACTATTGATGAAACATACTATCCACCTCCAAAGAAAGAACTGATATTGATAGAGCAGCCTGAAGCATGCTATTTTTCACTTTCTTTCATTTTTTCCTTTTAATCAAGTTTTCTAGTACAAAATGACAAACATGGTAATGTTTTCCATAATCATACATGTATAACCCATAAATGATTGTTTGTCCCCTCAGGGAGGGGAAGGAGGGAAAGAGAGATACAAATTGGAACCAAAACTATAAATAAAAATGTTTATTATTTAGAAAAAAAGAAATGACAAATACTGGTGGGGATAAGGGAAAATAGGTATGTTAATAAAACAATGATGGAAGTGTGAACTGGTCCAATCATTCTAAAGAACTATTTGGAAAAATGCCCAAAGGTCTATAAAACCACATACTCTTTGTAACACAATTCCACTATTGGGTCTGTACCCCCAAAGAGATTAAACAAAAAAAGGAAAAGGACCCATTTGCACAAAAATATTTATAGCAGCTTTTTTGTGTGTGGTGGCAGAAAATTGGAAATTGAGGAGATGCTCATTAATAGGGAATGTCTGAACAACCTATGACATAAGATTAGGATGGAGTACTGTTATGTTACAAGAAATAACAAGGTGGGGTGCTTTCAGGGGGAAAATGCCAATACCTATATGAAGTAATGCAAAGCGAAGTGAGAACTGAAGTGAGAAGAAATTAGAACATTGGGCACAGTAATAATAATGTTGTATTGATGATCAACTGAGAAAGACTTGGCTTCTCTGATCAATACAATGACCTAAGGCAATTCCAAAGTACCCATGAGAAAAAAAAATCTTATCCACCTCCAGAGAGAGAACTGATGAACTCTGAGTGCAAATTGAAGTATTTTTCTCACTTTGTTTTTTTATATTTGCTTTTTAATTTTGTGATATGGCTAATATGGAAATATTTTGCATGATTTCACATGTATAATTGATCTCATTTTGCTTGCATTTTCCATGGGTGGAGGAGGGTTGGGAAGTAAGTAGAGAATTTGGAACTCAATTTTAAAAGAATATTAAAGCCAACTAAATGATAATTTTTCAAGAAAAAAAAACTTTAAAGCTATGTTTCAGTGGACCTACACATAGAATTACTCTGATGCTCTGTAGCCCAAATGGGATTGCATCTGTGGTGCATGCTCATAAGGGTTAGACTTAGTCAGTCCCATATTACATGTCTATAATAACAACATCAAAAATTCACACGGTAATCTCACTAGTGTCAATTACCACCTCTATGCAAATGATTATTAGTCCTATATATCTTGGTCTCTTGCCTGAACTACAGTCATGTATCCTTAACTGCCTTTGGGGCATTTGGAACTAGATGTCCCTTAAGCATCTCAAACTCAACATGTCTAAAACATAAAGGTAATAAGTTACCTTTCCTTAAAAATCCTCCCCACTTCTAAATTTCCTTAATATTGTAGAGATGTGTCAAACACATGGCCCATGGCATCAAGAAGCCCACAATACTTCAAGTGCAGCCTCAACCAGATTTAATTACAATTTGGAAATATTTAACTTACTAAATATAATAAAACATAGATAATACTAATATATTGTCTTCTAAGTCAATATACAGTCCACAAGGATCATTATCTATGATTTAGTGGTCCCTGATTTTATTCGCTTAATGCTATTGTTATAGAGGACACCACTATTTTCCCAGTCACATAGGCTCACAATGTCATTGTCATCTTCATTCTTACCTACTCCACGTAGTTAATACTTTACCAAATCTTATTATTTCTTCTTTCAAAACATCTCTTACTAGTACCCCCTTTCTTTTGCTCAGGTAGCCAGCACCCTTATAAAGGCCCTCAGGTGTATGGGGTATGCAGGAAGGATTAGCACTTCTGGTGTGACGGCTTACCAAGCCCTTTTCAAGGCCACTCATTAACTTTTGGTGTCTACCTCTCCTCCAACTCTCACCTGTGGCTCCAAGAAGCTATAGCATGTGCAGCAGCCATAACTAGGTAAAACTGTCTTGGCAGATGGGCTAAACCAGGTTGAGGGTAACTGAGCTGCCTTAGACCTGTTTGATGGGTTAGGGGAACTGTCTACCCTAAGCATGTGAAGTCTTCCCCCTGCAGAAGGGGCAAATGAGAATAATTTGTTCCAATCGTCACAAAGGAAGCTGGACTAGAGTTTGGTCAGATATTAAAGACGCCAAAGTTATCTACTTTATCTTGGGCCATTGCTGGTTGTCCTGACTTTTGTCTTGCCATTGGACTTCAATGACGCTAGAAGAGAGAGTGGGGTGACTCTGCTTTATTTAAATCCAATTCACATACAAGTCAGGACATCATCCCATGATGTCATTGGTCCTCTTCAAAAATGGAGGACAAAAACAACAGGCCCACATCACCTCTCATTTATATTTTTTGTGCAGGGCAATGAGGGTTAAGTGACTTGCCCAAGGTCACACAGCTAACAAGTGTCAAGTGTCTGAGGCTGGATTTGAACTCAGGTCCTCCGGAATCCAGGGCTGGTGCTTTATCTACTGCGCCACCTAGCTGCCCACCTCTCATTTCTAAACTACTCGATACAGTATTCCACAGTCTCATTTCGACTACTGCAATAGTTTTCTAATTGGTGTTCCTGCCTCAAGTCTCTCCCTACTCCATTTAGCTGCCAAAGAGATTTTCCTAAAGTATAGCTCTGGCCGTGTTACCTATTACTCAGTAAACTTAAGTATATCCCTATTACCTCCAAGATCACATATAGTCTTCTCTTTGGCATTTAAATATCTTCACAAGTTGGTTCCTTCCTACATACCCAATCTTCCACTTTACTCCCCTACATGTATCCTATAGTACAATTATAGTAGTCTGTTTATCTGTTCCTTACGCAGAAAACTACATCTCCCTTCTCCTTTGCTCTGCTTGTCCTCCATGGGTAGAATGTCCTTCCTCCTCATCTCAGCCTCTTGCTTTCCCTAACTTCATTCATGACTCACCTCAAAGTCCAACTTCTTTCTGTTCTCTTCAACTGCTATGCCTTTTCTCTTGAAGTTACCTTCTATCAACCTTGTATGTATATGTACCTAGACATTTACATGCCCTCCCCTACATGAAGGTGAGCTACTTAAGGGCAGGGACTTCTTGTCTTTCATTTGATTCTTACAATAATCCTATGAGTTAGGTGGTAGTATTATCCACATTTTACAGATGAATAGACTGAGGATCAGAGAAATTAATTGACTTACCTAGAATCACATGGATAATTAGTGTCAGAATCAGAATTTGTGAATTTAATTCTCTTTAGATGTTGTAATATAGTATTTGATAAAAGTTCAGAATCAAAAGAATATTAAAACAAAAACAAAGACAATAATTTGGGTTTTTCCAAAAGCTTTGCTCAATCTATGATATAAATATGTCTCTCATTAACTGGAACCATGATTTAAAAAAGAATAATTAAATAGCTTTCATCCAATTTACATTTTTAAGGAACATTTTGAATAATCTTAATCCTCTTTTTTGGATTTCTACCAAGAAAAATGATAACTTTGTGTTGAAACATTATGCTCTCCTTGATGGTGTGTGGAAATCTTCACAAATAATAGGTTATTAAGCCACACAGTTTTCTGTGATAATGGTAATTTATTTTTTTATTTTTTGGGGGGGGCAGGGCGATGAGGGTTAAGTGACTTGACCAGGGTCACACAGCTAGTAAGTGTCAAGTGTCTGAGGCTGGATTTGAACTCAGGTCCTCTTGAATCCAGGGCTGGTGCTTCATCCACTGCGCCACCTAGCTGCCCAATGGTAATTATTATTAAAAGTTGAAGAAATAAAACTGATTTTTCTCTGATAACACAAAAAGTGTAAAACAAAAGACAAAGTTCATTCATCCATTCAATCAATCAGTATTTATTAAGTATCAGGCAGTATACTGGGGATACAAAACCAAAAGGAAAATAGATATTGCCTTCAGGGAGCTTACATTCTTCAAGGGGATGGGGAACAATATGTCTGGAGCTAAATTAAATATAAACATAAATAAGTACAAAATAAATCTCTCTGGACTCTAGGGGAGCTCCAACAACTGGGCCAATAAAGAAAGGCCTGCATTTGGTAAAGTTTGCCCTGGGACTGAGGTACAGAAAACATCTTCTTGTAGAGCCAATCAGAATGATCAACAGAGAAACTTCAAAAATATGCTTTTGACCTTCATAGAAAGCAATAGTTACAATAAAAAACAAGTATAAATGGGGTGATTAAGAGAAGAGAAAGCATAAGAATCAGTGATAGAGTACAGAGCTAAGTGGAGAGAGGAGGGATAGAGCAATTAGAATAGAGTAGTCCAATTATAGATTACTAGTGCTGATCATACTGCTTCTCTTCCACCACTTTCCTTTTCTTATAAAGAGGTAGACAGGGGACAAAGAGAAGAAAAAATGTAAGGATATGATGGAAAGAAATTCACAATTAGCAACCAAAACCATGAGTGTGCATTGGAGGAATTTACCCATAAAATGGAAGATCATAGAATGGATTAGAAAGCAGAATCCAACAAGATTTATAAGAAACACACTTTTGAAACATAGAGACTTATACAGAAGTTAAATGGGAGGTTGAAAAAAATTGATTATGATTCAGATGAATTCAAGAAAGCAGAGGGTAGCGTGGCAATTATGATCTTAGACAAGTCAAAAGTAAAAATATCCATGATTAAGAGAAAGAAGTAGCAAAATTATATGTTGCTAAAAGGCACTATAGATTATGAACTAATGACAATGAAAGATTTTTACAATATACTGAAGAAAGCAGAAGGAAGTTCAGAAGGGGCCACAGAAGAGCAGAAAAGTATTGATACAACTGTGACAGTTAAAATAATTATTATGGGCACAAGTTTTGGGTAAGCTTATTAACAATTTGTCAATTTTTAAATTTCTATGGGTTAGAGATTGACCAAGCATCTCCTTAGCTTCTCATGGTTCCAAGAGAATGCATGGCTACCTGTCCAGGTTTTTTATCCCTTTTCGAATAAGATGTGAAAGATTATACACCAATCAAATCTAATTAGTTCACATAATTAAAGGCAGATTAAGTCAGAAGAACTGATATATCTATATATGGTAATCAATTCAAAGAATTCAGATGGCTCTAGGACTGGCTACTGTCTGGGTATGGTCCTGAGGGGGACAGCAAGTCTAGCTGACAGCATGTAACACAAGGGAATCTGAAGTTCTCCATATACTGGTAATCGATAATTATTTTCTCACACTACTGTGTTAAATTTAACATAAAGGGGCAGCTAGGTGGCACAGTGGATAAAGCACTGGCCTTGGCTTCAGGAGGACCTGAGTTCAAATCCAGCCTCAGGCACTTGACACTTACTAGCTGCCTGGGCAAGTCACTTAACACCTACTGCCCTACAAAAAAAAAAAAAATTAACATAAAGACTTATAATTTAATATACTATCCTTTTTTGCTGTTCTTCTTTGTATAAAGAAGCCATTCATGTTTGTTGATGTTTGTCAAGGTTATGATTTTAAAAAAGGATAAATTAAAGAATAAATATAACCTGAAAAGATATAGGTGTTTTTGATGGTCTACAAAGTTAATGTGAACCAACTCTAGGATGTGGCAACCAAAAATACTATTGCAAGATGTTTAGAGATTTAGCAGTGGAAGGAACATTAGAAGTAACTTAGTTCATTCAATCCTTTCATTTTACAAACAAAGAAATTGAGGATCAGGGAGGTTAAGCTACTTTCCCAAGGTCACTCAGGGAATAAATGGTAGAGCCAGAATTTAAACCCAGGTCCTTTGACTCCAAAGCAATTACCTTAGGCTGTATTGAAACACATAATCCAGAAGGTGCTGTTCCTGTTGTTCTCTACTCTGGACAAACCTTATTTGAAATATTATGTTCCATTTTGGACATTAGATTTTAGAGAATACATGACTAGGGGCAGCTAGATGGCGCAGTGGATAGAGCACCAGCCCTGGAGTCAGGAAAATCTGAGTTCAAATCCAGCCTCAGACACTTAACACTTACTGGCTGTGTGACCCTGGGCAAGTCACTTAACCCCAATTGCCTCACACAAAAAAAAGAGAGAGAGAGAATACATGACTAGATGGAGATCACACAGAAGAAGGCAAATAGGATGGGGAAAGGAGAGAATCAGTGGGAAGGAAATGGGGATATTGTTGTGGAGAAAAAGAGATTTAGAACATACATGTATCTTGAAGTATTTGTGGAAAATTATTTAAACTTTGTTCTGTTTGTCCCCAAAGATCAGAAGAAGGAAGAAGGAACAAGGACATTTCAGAGATGCAGATTTGGGCTAATGGAAAGAAACCACTTCTTAACAATTAAGAAATATACAAACATATATGTATATGTATATGTATATAGATATAACTTATATCAGATTACCGGCTGTCTAGGGGAGGGGGGAGGGAGGGGAGGGAGGGAGAAAAATATGAAATTGTAAAGCTTGTATAAGCAAAAGTTGAGAACTATCTTTACATGTAACAGAAAAAATAAAATACCTTATACATAAAAAAAATATACAAACATATGAGTTATTTGGGGAAGTAGTGGGCTTCTTCCTAAAGTCTTCAACAAAAAGTTAAATAACCACTCATTAGGAATATTGAAGGGGAAACTTTTTTTTCTTTTCTTTTCTTTCTTTTTTTTTTTGTGAGGCAATTGGGGTTAAGTGACTTGCTCAGGGTCACACAGCTAGTGTTAAGTGTCTGAGGTTGGATTTGAACTCAGGTACTCCTGAATCCAGGGCCAGTGCTCTATCCACTGCGCAACCTAGCTGCCCTGAAGGGGAAACTTTTCAACCCAGGTTGGGCCAGGTTGGAACTAGATGAATCACAGAATTATAGATTTAGAATGGAAAAGACCTCAAAGTCAACAGGAATTTGTTGTTGTTGCTGTTTGTCCTTTGGGAATTTATTAAATGCCTCCAATAAACCAAGCACTATCCTAAGCACTGGGGAAACAGAAAAGCAAAAACATCCTTCGTTTTACAGATGAAGAAACCAAGCAACTGTTCAAGTGACCAGTCCAAGGTCACACAGATAAGGTGGTAGAGTCATAATTCAAACACATATCCTCTGGCTTCAAATCCAGTCCTGCAAGAGGCTCCTTCTGACTCTGACAGTCTATGATTTTGGAAGAGACACTGAGGGATAGCCTGGAGGCAGGGAAATCAATATGGAAGCCATTATAATATCTCAGTTAAGAGGTCATGATAACCTGAACTAGTGCCCATGTGCAAAATTCACAGAGGTGGGAGCTGGAATACTATGGATAGAACACTTGAGTTTTACTAGAATGGGGAAGGGGAATGATTATAAAACAAGATTGGAAAAATAGGTAGAAATCACATCAGGAAGGTTTTTAATGCCAGGTTGTCTTAGAGGAAATAGGGCATCATTGAAGACTTTGATAGGAGACTGCCAGAATCAACTCAATATTTTAGGAATACCAGTTTGATAGCTGTGTGGGGGGTCATCTATTTGAATATTCTTATTTACAGAAAAGAAAATGTTGCCTAGAGAAATTAAATAAATTGCCCCAGCTCCTTCTACCTGAATGCCCCCCTTTCTCATCCCATCCTCCCTAACACATACACAGAGCAAGTCAGGAGAACAGAGTCCGGAACCTATGTCCACTGATTCCTAACCTACTTTTTATATTATATGATATACCTCTAAAATCTCTTATATGTTTGTTTTACTCACTATAATTTGTGTATGTTTTTGACATTATATTTAGCATGTTATAACTTTCAACACTGAACATGCAGTTACAGAATGTCATTACAGTAAAAATAGCATCAGTTTCTATAGGCGTTAAATCTTTCCACATTTTCGTTTTGGAAAGTGGAGATATTTCAATGTTCATTAAAATGTTCACGTTTGTCAATGGTTCAAGGTTTCTCCTGTGAGTAACACTCTTTTTTGTTTGTTTGTTTGTTTTTGGATTGTTTTTTTTTTTTTAGTGAGGCAATTGGGGTTAAGTGACTTGCCCAGGGTCACACAGCTAGTAAGTGTTAAGTGTCTGAGGCTGGATTTGAACTCAGGTACTCCTGACTCCAGGGCCGGTGCTCTATCCACTGTGCCATCTAGCTGCCCCATGAGTAACACTCTTAGGAAGACTTCCTTAAAAGGGATTCATCAGGAATAAAGAAGACGGCTGAGTCTGAGAGGAACTATTTAATCGCTGGCATTTTCCCATTGGTATTGTGGTGCCTGCTGATCTTTTCCATAACCCTGGATTGATACAACCAGTGCAACTCCCAGAAAGGCAGTGGGCTGGATTCATAACAATAGTAGCGTCCCTGCTACATGGTAAGTCCCATGCTGAGCACTTTCTGGGAAATAACTTCCTCTGGGATAGAATTCCCAGTAAATGTTCTCTCTACGACACAGAGCCTTGATGATGCTAACTCTCCTCCTATGTCGTATGGCTCTACACAAAGGAATTTTGATTCTGCAAGTATTGGAAAATCCTGGTGTGGGAACCAACACAAATCTGAACCCTCTGAGACCTTAAGCAATAAATCCTAATGAGGTCCTTGAGGTACATGAAAGTTCAACGACTCGCTCAGGGCCACAGGGCAAGTGTTGTGGACCTGCGGGGAACCTTCTCCTTGAAACTAAACCAAAGGTCAGAAACACCTAAAGAGATAAATGGTACCTGATCAAGGTTCAGTTAGCTCTAGGACCACCACCCTTCATTCAGGTCCCCCCCTACCCCTTAGGGAGATAAGATTAGGTGTGGCTGCTGCCTTTGTGTGAGGTGGAGAGAGATGGCCTAAGAGATCTGGAGCCACCCCTTATGCAACTTCCCCCAGAAACCACCAGTGGGGGATGGTCCTCCCCCAATAAGGGAACTTTCCACAGTCAGATAATCACTTCATAGGACCACCACCATTGGTCCTCTATAAAAGTATCTGCCTCTCTCCTGCTCAGGGAGAAAGGTATCTCCAAGAACCACACCTCTGTGCCATGCCTTCTCCCCATGAGAAGTCCAAAGATTTCTCTCTTGGTTTCCTTTCCCTAGCACCTAAATAAACTATAATTTTATTCTAATTGGATTTGTGTGCAAGAGGGTATAATTCTTTAAAGAGGAATTCCTAAGAACCGCTACCCCAAACCCCCTCTCAACTTCCCCATAACAGCAAGTAAATGTCAGAGGTCAGGTTTGAACCCAAAACTTTGCAACCCCAAGGTGAGCGCTTTGTTCACCATATAACACAGCTTCTTATACATCCAATACTATAACAATTTGCAGATAGGAAATTTTCAGGCCAACATTCTACAGTTAGGGAATGATGAAGTATCACTTGTTCAATGTGCTGCAAAATGTTCTTTACCAGATGTTGCTCTAAAGCATTAATTCACTACAACATAATCAAAACCCATTCATTAAGATCCACTTGCATGTGGCCTGGTCTGATTCTGGAGAGAGCAATTCATATAGTCTCATCCTCGTATAGGGAAAAATGAAATAGAAATAGTTAAATGGAACTTCGGATTAACCTAGTTTAACCCTCTCACTATGCATGTATAACATCTGAAAGGAGTGATCCATACTAGACTACTATCTATCTATCTATCTATCTATCTATCTATCTATCTATCTATCTATCTATCTATCTATCTATCTATCTATGTGTGTGTATGCGCACACATGTATATGTGCATGTGTGTATATGTATATATATATATATATGCACACATATATAGAATGGAAATCTGTCTCTCTAGTATTTCTATCCTTTAGTACTAGTTCTATCTTTTTAGAGCTTCAGACAAGTCTATATTTTTTCCCAGAAAATCCACAACATTGTTAAATATCCCCAATCCCAGTTCATCTAGTGGTTTAAAGTTAAAAGTATTGGGGCAGCTAGGTGGCCCAGTGGATAGAGCACTGGCCCTGGATTCAGGAGGACTTGAGTTCAAATCTGACCTCAGACACTTGAAACTTTTAGCTGTGTGACCCTGGGCAAGTCACTTAACCCCAATTGCCTCACCAAAAAAAAAGAAGAAGTTAAAATTATTTTCACTATCTTGGATACCTATTTTACTGTTTACCTTTTGACATGTGGTATCTAAATGTGATATTTCAGACATTCTAAAAACTAGTCTCTCCTCCATGTCAACAAGCATTTATTAAGCACTTCCTATGTGCTAGGGACTGTGCCAAGTGCTGTCCAAAGCACAAAGTTCAGCAGAATTTGTTTTCCTTGTTCTGGACACTTTTGAAGCCGGTTTTAGGTTTGGCTTCCCCTCTGAGACTCCCTCAATTTGCAATCATTCATGGTTTGGAGTCCCCAGAGAGCAGATACTTAGTTATTCTCATGGTTCTAGGGGTTACACTGAGTTACTGTGCTTCTAGTATTATTACATCTGAGCCCCAACAGTGTGCTTCCAACCAACAATCAGTCAGGTCACTTCATTAGCTTTTTCAAAGGCATTTAGCAGAATGGTATAGTAAGAAAAGTTGATATGAAACATTAACCCCCAAATCCTGGGATGTACTCTTCAAAAACACACAAGTTCATGGGAAGAATGGGATCAAACTCAAGAGTACTATGGTAGAGGGGCACACATGTAGACTACACATGTACCAAAGAGGTAATTCATAGTCCTTGGTGCTCTGTGGCCTATAAGTCTTATCTTGATTCCATAGCCAACATTCTTTTCCCATTCAAGGGGACATGCTCCTTGAAGCTGACTCTGTCCTTGGGTTATAGTCCTTCTTCATCCATTTGTCCCTGACACATCTCTGTTCTCCCAGCTGGATGTCTTGTCTCCTATTGATCCAGTTTCTCTGGTTCCAGTTGGATATATACTGCTTGATACTGGTACAGCTTCTCTGGTGACATGGTCAATGGGGGAAGGGGAAGAGGAAGTTAGAAAAACTGTCTTCTTTTCCAAAAAGCAATTCCCTCTCAGAGGCCTAGCTCCAGTGCTAGAAACTTGAGTTCTCAAACTTGGAATCCTTTGTCTTTGGAATCCTAAATCTACCACTTAACCAATGGCTTTTTTTAAGTGAGGCAATTGGGGTTAAGTGACTTGTCCAGGGTCACACAGCTAGTAAGTGTCAAGTGTCTGAGGCCAGATTTGAACTCAGGTCCTCCTGACTCCAGGGCTGGTGCTCTATCCACTGTGCCACCTAGCTTCCCTGAATGGCTTTTTTAATGTACAGACTAGAGCTACTTTTTGACTCTTTCAGCCAGTCCCAAGATGTGTCCCATGTAGTTTCATACTCCTTCATCTAATCACGACAGGACCCAATCCTCTCAGATGGTTTAATTTTTTATTCACACATTATGGCGGGATTGTAGGAAAATTCCTTAACACCTAGTTTATACTATTGATTTATTGGTTCAATCAAGGCATCTGGGTCTTCTATAATTATACTAATTGAGATAGAGATAGAACCTCCACTTTATCATCAGGATTGTAGAAACTTTCTGATTCCTGGTTGGATGTGGCTATGCATATCTGGTGAAATGATCCATTCCTACTAAAATATGACATTTTCCTAAGATAGTATTTCATTTTTACAAATGAAACAAAATGTTTCATCTACTTTGGGGTGGTTATGTCACATTGCTGACTCATATCAAGCTTGCTGTCAAAATCTATGTAATTTTCATATGTACTCATAACTAATCTTTTCAAGGTTGTTGGTAAGTACAGTGAGCAAACACTATCAGTAGAGCTCTGGGCCTAGAGTCAACATGACCTGAGTTTAAGTCCAGCCTCAGAAACTTAGTAGCTGTGTGAACTTGGACAAATCACTTTACCTCTGTTTGCCTCAGTTTCCTCTACTAAAAAATGAGGATAACCTACTTCTCAGTGTCTTTGTGAGGATCAAATGAAATTGTATTTTAAAGTGTTTGGCACACAGGTGCCTGTGTTTTATAAATGCTAGTTATTTTTAGATCTTCATCTTTTATTTATGCTACCCATCTTTAAAAAATTAAGTATAAAAATTTATATTTATTCTTATTGCTTTTTGTCTGATTAGATTTGGCTCTCGATTCTATACTGCTGACATCTTTTTTTAGACTATGATTCTGTCATTTGGTTTTAAAGCTATGCCTCCCTGCTTTGAGCAAACAGCACATTTGATAAGCAAGCTTTCTGTTTTCATCTAAGTCATAGATAAAAGGTTGAGCATGATAGGCCAAAGCCCAGTAACGTAATGCCAGAAACCTCTCTCCAAGCTGACATCTGTCCATTTATTTGTCCAATGTTGCATGGATTCAGCTGTAGTCATGGAAAACAATGAACACAGCAAGTGCAGGAGGTCTCTAGACCAAAGGATCTTCAGAAGAAATTGGAAGCAGGGCTGGCCACACATGGCTAAGCATGAAAACATGTATGTACCCACAGAACAACCAAATTCATCAAACTGGCATAACATTATGTAGTTTGACATCCCTTTACTTGCTTGTTATAAAACTACTGAAGCTTGGACCTCACACTTCATCTCTTATAAAAGTTCTCTTGCACCTTGGCAAAACCATTGGTTTTAATCACTTCTACTTTAGATATGACCGACTGTCTCTGGCCCTACCAGCCCACTGACTAATGTACCTGGCTCTTGATCTTGGTTTATTTAACATTATTCTGACCTCCTCTGACTTCTAAACCACAATTCCTTCTCCCTGTCTTCTCCCTGTCTCATCCTCCTATAACTTACTGCTCCTAAAACAAGAAAAAATCAAAGGAGTGACACAGATCCCACTTATTTATAGTACTTAGTCAGTCCCAGCCCTGGGAAGAGTGGTGGGAAATTATGCATTAGTCAATATGCAATAAGTGTGGTCCTCCCATTGGGCAACAAACTATCTAAATCTATTACCCGTCGTCAATCATTATCATCACCACGACCACCACCAGTAGCCATTTATTAAGCCCTTACTATTATGCCAAACTTTGGGCTAAGCACTGGGGATACAAAGAAAGACAAAAGCATGGCCCTTATCTTCAAGGAGCTTATATCTAATGAAGGAGATAACATTTGAGCAACTATGCACACATATATTCAGTATAAATATATATAGTTACATAAACATATGTACATACATATACATATTATAAATACAAAAAGAACATATATATATGCAGTATAACTATATACGGTACATAAAACATGTATATGAGAATACATGAAGCAAAAATAAAGTACACAAAACAAATGTATACACATGTGTGTGCGTATATATGCAGTATAAATATACAGTAATAAATCATGTATATATAAATACATAAAGTAAACAAAACATTCAATATATATATATATATGCACATATAGATATAAGTGTATATCCACATTAATAGAGATGGATAAATGATAGATAGATAGATAGATAGATAGATAGATAGATAGATAGACAGACAGACAGACAGACAGACAGACAGACAGACAGATGGTATAAATGAGATTTACTCACAGAGGATGGGGAAGGGATTGTGAAAGACTTCTCATAGAAGGTGGGATACAAGTTGTCTTAAAGGACACCCGGGAATCCAGTAGTGGGAGATGAGAAGGAAGGACATTCCAGGCATGGGAGGGAACAGTCACTGAAAAAAAAAATAAAACAGACAAAACATGGAGCCCAGAGATGGGGTGTTGTGTGGGAAGAATATTAAAAAGGTCAGTGTCACTAGATAGGGTATGTAGAATAGAGTCAAGTATAAGAAGACTGAAAAGATGGGAAGGGGCTAGATTGTGAAAAGTCTTTAGCAGTCAGATGATTTTGTGCTTGATCTAGGAGGAAATATTGAGAGAGTGGGGAGCACATTCAGACTTGAGCTTTAGGAATTTTCACATCTTGTCTACAAGCTTATTATGAGAGACTTTATAGAATATTTTTTGCTGAAATCCAGATGCACTGTCAGGTAATATGCAGCTCCTTTGCTGAAGGGCTCTTCATATATGGCCAATAGGGATAGATAAACACATACACACACACACACACACACACACACACACACACACACACACACACACACACACACACACACACCAAAAAAAACCAAACCAAACCAAACCCGGACAATAGCCGCTGAATATGGACTTCAGACGAGTGTGGCCATATGTACATCTGAAAAGGTGACTGTTAAGATTCACCTGCCTCTGCTGGCTGGTAAGAGGTATCAGGAAAGGCTCACTACACTGCCCTTGTCATGGGTGAGCTTCTTTGAACAAACTCCAGCTAGCTCAAATTCAGGTTCATTACCTTTTGCCAGAATCTAAGCTTCCCCCTAGTGGCTATTTGCTGTTTCACCCCAGCCTGTATGATAGATGGAGTATTCAAGTGCTCTCTGGAACTAAAATATACTGTTAGTGTCTCTAGTGCTCATCGTAGGGGTTTGTACTTGTTCTCATCTGGCGACAGAGAAAACAGCTAGAATCCCTCGTGGATAGAACTAACAATCACAAACACAGGCTGTCCCCTTCAGCTTCTCTGTAGATACATCTGACTCAGCTTTTTGACATAATCTGGTGTCCTGGTGACGATTTGAGACTTTGATCAAAATATAGTCATTAGGACCATGGAACCTAAAGGATATCTCTTTTGCAGCTGTTCTTGCTTCCCTTATGCTGCAAGTTTTCCACATCCTAACCAGGATTACAAATTTCAGTCATTGACTTAGGATGATACTGTCCACAAGAGTAGGTGGCAGGGAGGAGGTATGCAGAGGGTGTGGTAGGGCAGAGGCAGCCCTGGGAGATGGGGAACATGGCAAGAAGACCTATGGGATGGAAGCCTAGGGAGAGACAAGGAAGCAAGGGAAGTCACACACAGATCACAGGGCTGGTGGGAACAAAGAATTGTCATGGCCTTAGTAGGGCAGCTTGGTGGCTCAGTGGAAAGTGTCCAGCCTAGAGTCAGGAAGACCTGAGTCCAAATCTAGTCTCAGACACTTAGTAGCTGTGTGACCCTGGGCAAGTCACCTAACCTTGTTTGCCTCAGTTTCCTTATCTGTAAAATGAGCTAGAGAAGGAAATGGTGAATCATGCCAATATCTTTGCCAAGAAAACCCCAAATGGGCCCATGAAGAGTAAGACACAACTGAAATGACTGAACAATATGCCTTCATCCTAGGTCGTTTCATCCTAGATATGGCTCGAATCATCAAGTCAAAACAACCTTTCTACCCTGTTCTCATATTCCTGGGTTCTAGCATGGCCTTTCACTTAAGTTGATAAGGAAAAAAAAAAAGATGATAAGGAAGGGGTGTTGGCACACCCCATCTCTCTGTCAACAAATATCAGAGGTAGAATTCAAACCCATGTCTTTTCTCAGATGTCAAGTCTTATGCTCTTTTCATACCACATTTAGGGATAAATTTGGGGTGCTTTCCATCAGAAGCTAATAAGTTCCCTGAAAATTCAATTTTTATGTCCAAGGATAAGTGACAGACTGGTATTGTAGCCCAGAAGCATTTGCATGTTTGAAGAGTCTCATGCCCTCTATTCCATTATTGGAAGGGCTTCAATGTCAGATAGAATTTTTTTTTTTTTAAATAGGGTAAGCCTATGAAATGAGAACAGTGTTTAGCTTATTTATGTGTAAGGCATATATTAATGAAACAAATTATCTGGAGTTAATAAAAAATAATCATTTAAAATCGATTTTGTAGTCTATTAGGTTTGCAATCATTGTAAGTACTTTGAATAGGGAGAGAAATAATGTGTATTTATCCTGATGAACATTAGCTTTAAAATGAGCAAGATCTCCCAAGGTCTAGACACTCTGTTTGGGGAGAGGCTACCAGAACATTCACCCACAATTAAAACATGGAGAAAATGAAAACTCTGGTAATTTTGCAAACTTTACTTTTAATGGAATGGAAAAGATTTTATTCAGCGCTTACTATACATCAAACACTGTGCTGAACACTAGGCATACAAATAAAGAAGAGGCAGTCTCTATCCCCGCCAGGAGCTTACATTCTAATTGGGGGAGATAATAAATAAAAGAGAGTTGTTTTATAGCAGTTGTAAAAGTCATATGATGTGGGGGCTAAACAACAGAGCACATTGTAAGGCTCAGTAGCTCTTGGAGAACAATGGCTGGGCAGATCAACCCCAACCAAACACTGAATCTAGACCTATGATTTTATTAGTTAAAATGAAGTCCTAATGGAGAAGATCTTATCTAAAGCTTATATATAGTCTTAGTTCTTAGGACACCAAGAGGTAAAGATACCTACCATTTATCATGGCCAACATGCATCAGAGAAAGACTTGAACTGTCATTTTAATACCAGGACTGGCCCAGGATCCACTATATACTGTCCATCTTACTTTTTTCTTTTCTTTTTTTTTTTTTTTTTTGGTGAGGCAATTGGGGTTAAGTGACTTGCCTAGGGTCACACAGCTAGTAAGTGTTAAGTGTCTGAGGCTGGATTTGAACTCAGGTCCTCCTGAATTCAGGGCTGGTGCTCTATCTACTGCGCCACATAGCTGCCCCTGTCCCTTACTTTTTTTTTTTTTAATGTATGAGGTATTTTATTTTTTCCGTTACATGTAAAGATAGTTCTCAACTTTTGCTTATACAAGCTTTACAATTTCAGATTTTTCTCCCTCCCTCCCCTCCCTCCCCCCTCCCCTAGACAGCAGGTAATCTGATATAAGTTATATCTATATATCTCTATACATATACATATAGATAAAGATATATACACACACACATATATATACACATAATAACATTAATCCTATTTCTGCATTAATCCTGTTACAAGAGAAAGAATAAGAGCAGTGATGCAAAACCTCAAAATAGAAAAAGAAAAAAAAAAACAACAGCACCCAAAACAAAAGAAATAATATTGTTCAATCAGCATCTATACTCCACAGTTCTTTCTTTCTTTTTTTTCTCTTGTTGTTGGAGATCCTCTTCTATCTTGAGTTCCCTGGAACTCTTCTGTACCATTGCATTGGTGAGAAGAATATAGTCCATCACAGTAGGTCAACACTCAATGTTGATGATACTGTGTACAATGTTCTTCTGGTTCTGCTCATCTCACTCATCATCAGCTCATGTAAGACCCTCCAGGTTTCTCTGAATTCTTCCTGCTCATCATTTCTTACCGCACAATAGTATTCCATTGTATTCATATACCACAATTTGTCCAGCCATTCCCCAATTGATGGGCACCCCCTCAACTTCCAATTCCTTGCTACCACGTAAAGAGCAGCTATAAATATTTTTGTACATGTGGGTCCCTTTCCCCCTTCCATGATCTCTTTGGGCAAAAGACCTAAAAGTGGAATTGCTGGGTCAAAGGGTATGCACAGCTTTATCGCCCTTTGGGCATAATTCCAAATTGCTCTCCAGAATGGTTGGATCAGCTCACAGCTCCACCAACAATGCATTAGTGTTCCAATTTTCCCACAGCCTCTCCAACATTTATTATCTTCCTTTTTTGTCATTTTAGCCAATCTGATAGGTGTCAGGTGGTACCTCAGAGTTGTTTTAATTTGCATCTCTCTAATCATTAGAGATTTAGAGCATTTTTTCATATGGGAATAGATAGCTTTGGTTTCTTCATCAGAAAACTGCCTGTTCATATCCTTTGACCATTTCTCAATTGGGGAATGACTTGGATTCTTATAAATTTGATTTAATTCCCTATATATTTTAGAGATGAGGCCTTTATCAGAAGCACTGGCCTCAAAAATTGTTTCCCAGTTTTCTGCCTCCCTTCCAATTTTGGATGCATTGCTTCTGTTTGTACAGTCCCTCTTACTTTTAACAAGTTCATGAAAATTTCTTAATTTTCTTAAAAGATAAGAAAACCCTTTTAAACAACCTGAAATTCTGGGACTTGGGGAAAATATAAAAAGTTGCTAAATCACCATGAAAAAAGAAAAGTGAGAATGATAGTAGGAAATGTATTCTAATTATAAGCAGTTAATCAAAACAAATTCACCAAGCTATTTGGTGCCTTGATGAGAAATGTGTGAATATACTTATCTGATGTCTCAGGTCAATCAAGCATCACTCTTAAAACACTCAAGAGAAAATGAGTCTCACCCACAGACTGTCCTGGTTTCCAATGGATTTTTTTTTATTAGATTTCTTAAGTTTTATAAAAAGTTGGATTATCATATGCTTCATATTCCTAGCATTTTTAATGCATAGATGAAACCTCCCAGAAGAATATGATAGAACTTTCTCACTCAACAAATTAGCAATGTTAATAAGGGAAAGTGATATGAATAATGGGGTAGTAAAAGGAGTATTAGATTTTGTTAGAAGATTGGGGATTGATGGGACCACTCAGTGGATAAAGCACCAGCCTTGGATTCAGGAGGACCTGAGTTCAAATCCGACCTCAGACATTTGACGCTTACTAGCTGTGTGACCCTGGGCAAGTCACTTAACCCTCATTGCCCCACAAAAAAATAACAATTAAATTAAATTTAAATTTAAAAATAAGAAGATTGGGGTTTGAGTTTCAACTCCACCACTTACTGTGTGATCTTGATAAAATCACTTAGCCAGTCCAAATTTCAGTTCTGTTTATGTGTAAAATAAGGGAAATAGCAACCTTACTTGTTCTCAGGTTCTAGGGTACCAACATGGCATTTAATTTACAAAGAAAGAAATGTCAGTATGCTTCACCTCTCTGTCAGCAAAACACCATGAATAGAGAACTTCTGATCATATTGTGCCCAACCATTTTACCTGTGCGTCTTGACATCTCCGGGTTCCCAACTTCTGTTTTTCCATAATGATTCTTCTATCATCCACCATCTGGTTCAAGCTGCTTCTCAGCATCTCCTTCCATTTAAATCCAGCTTTTATGTGGGTATTACTCCTGCTACTTCCTAGGCATTTCTTGGATCTTCTCAGCATAATAAAAATGAAGTCTTGTTGAAGCCAAATAAAGAGAAGGAATAAGGAAAAAGTGATGGTTGAGAAGGTCAAATCCATTAGAACTGGGGGGAAATAGCTTTTGTGAAAGCATTTCTTTGTTTTGTTTTGTTTTGTTTTTTTAATTTTTGCAGGGCAATGAGGGTTAAGTGACTTGCCCAGGGTCACACAGCTAGTTAAGTGTCTGAGGCTGGATTTGAACTCAGGTACTCCTGAATCCAAGGCCAGTGCTTTATCCACTGCGCCACCTAGCTGCCCCCGTGAAAGCTTTTTTTTTTTTTTTTTTTTTTTTAGTGAGGCAATTGTGGTTAAGTGACTTGCCCAGGGTCACACAGCTAGTAAGTGTTAAGTGTCTGAGGCTGGATTTGAACTCAGGTACTCCTGACTCCAGGGCCGGTACTCTATCCACTGCACCACCTAGCTGCCCCCGAAAGCATTTCTTAATGGCCTATAAGGGGAGTTTCTATTGAGTAGCAAGGGAAGAAGTCAGATTTTAATGAGTTGAGGAATGCGTGGGTAGAGAGGAAGTGATAGATTGTAGACTTCTCTTTGTAGAGTTGTTTTTTTTTTGTTTTTTGTTTTTTTTTTTTGCGGAGCAATGGGGGTTAAGTGACTTGCCCAGGGTCACACAGCTATTAAGTGTTAAGTGTCTGAGGCTGGATTTGAACTCAGGTACTCCTGAATTCAGGGCCAGCGCTTTAACCACTGTGCCATCTAGCTGCCCCCTCTTTGTAGAGTTTTGACAGCAAGGATAAGGAAAGAGATAGGACAATGGTGTGAAAGACATGGTTTGTTACCATTTAGAAAGGAAAGTGGTGATCACTAAGAGCTAGCATAAGTCTATCAAGAACAGGTCATCCTAGACTAACTGAAATTCCTTTTTTTGAACAGAGTTACTACATTGGTATATTAAGGGAATGCCATATACATAGCAAACCATGCACTCTGAGGATCTAGTGACATTGGCTTCTTGATGTACTATGAACAAGACATTCCATCTCTTAGCTTTGGGAATTTTCTCAGGTTGTCTGTCTCCTGTGCCTAGAATGTACTCCCACTTCCTCTCCACCTACTGGCTTCTCTGACTTCCTTCAAGTCCCAACTTAAATCCTTTCTTCAAAAGGAAGCTTTCCCAATCCCCTCCTAATTCTAATTCCTTTCTTTAGTTAGTTATTTCCTGTTTATCCTATGTATATAGCTTATTTGTACATATTTGTTTGCTTGTTTTCTCCCCCATTAGATTGCAAGTTCCTTGAGGGCAGGGACTGCCTTTTATCTCTTTTTGTATTTTCAGAACTTAGTTGAGTGCCTGGCACATAGTAGGCACTTAATAAATATTTATTTGTTAACTGACTGAAACCTGGATTTGAATAAGGCATTTGATAAATTCTCTCATGATACTCTTGTGCACATGATGGACATATGTAAGATGGATGAAAATATATTTGGATGGATAAAGCACTGGCCCTGGATTCAGGAGGACCTGAGTTCAAATCTGACCCCAGACACTTGACACTTACTAGCTGTGTGACCCTGGGCATGTCACTTAACCCTCATTGCCCCGACCAAAAACCAAAGAAACATAGTTGTGTGGATTGAGTAGCAGTTCAATGCTAATTAATAGATCAATATTGATCTGGAGTGAGGATTCTAAGAAGCTCTTCTAAATCTTATTCTGGTCAATATTTTAGAGTACACAATGCAGGAAGAGTAAAGTTACAGATGGCTCCTGACAAACTGATTTCCCCCAGGCTAGGATGTAAGCACCACTACTGTGAGTACAACTTGGGGGGAAATATTAAATAGGGGGTGCTACAACAGGTCAATGACAGAATTGAGAACCAAAAAATCTGGACAAGTTAGAATGAACAGTGGGTGAAATGTTAGATGAAATTTAGCTGGAATGGGTTGAGAATTGAATTAATCTATATTTGGGTTCAAAAACTCAACTTCATAATACTAAAGGAAGTATATCCAAAAAAAAAAAAACTTCATGTGAAAAAAAAAAAGAACCTGATGTTCATAGTAGACTGCAAATAATCTGGATTAATGTACCAGTCAAAATAACTAATAATAATATTGTTGTTGTTCCATAATTTTCAGTTGTATCTGACTCTTTGTAATCCCATTTGGGGTTTTCTTGGCAGAAGTATTGGAGTCCTTTGCTGTTTCCTTCTCCAGCTCATGTTACAGATGAGAAAACTGAGGAAAGCAGGGTTAAGTGACTTGCCCACAGTCACAGAGTTAGTAAATGTGTTAGGTCAGATTTTTGCACCCAGGAGGATGAGTCTTCCTGACTTTAGGACTGCCGCTTGCAAAATACCCAAAATAGTGACTGTAGGAATACTAAAGTATTTTGCCCTTATTGGATAACATCTAAAGTCTTAGTTCAGTACTGTGTGCCACTTTTAAGAAGGCCATCAATAAACTGGAGTGTTTCCAGGATGATGAAGGGACCAAAGACCATAACATCTAGGAATCAACTAAGAAACTAGAACTATTAGTTTAAAAAGTCTCAAGGTGGGGGGGGGCAGCTAGGTGGCGCAGTGGATCAAGCACCGGCCCTGGATTCAGGAGTACCTGAGTTCAAATCCGGCCTCAGACACTTGACACTTACTAGCTGTGTGACCCTGGGCAAGTCACTTAACCCCAATTGCCTCACCAACAAAAAAAAACAAGGAAAAAAGAAGTGAGAAGACTGGAAGTTTGGTATGATGGGGGGAGAATAGGAAGGGCTGTGAATGTGAAACAGAGAATTTTCTATTTTCTCCTGGAAGTGACAGGCAGCCATTGGAGTTTGTTAAATGTAGGGAGAGGGTGAATGTGGTCAGATATGTGCTTTAGGGAAGTTCTGAATGGAGGATGGACTAACTAGAGTGATGAAAGACTTTTGGTGGGGAGACAAACCAGCAGGCTATGGCAGTGGTCCAGGGGTGACATAATGAGGATCTTCGTCAATGTGGTGGCAATATCACAGAAGAGAAGGGAGCATGTGCGAGAGTTATTGTGAGGGCATATTTATATTCTACTTTATAGTATTCAAATAGTGGATATTACATGGATATTCATGTCCAGGTATAGGTTGATCAACATGATCAAAGAGGTCCCTTCCAGATCTGAGATTATACAATTCTGTGATTTTATAGATGAGGAAACTAAGACCCAAAGTCTCACAGGAAGTTAGGGATGGAGCTGGCACTAGAGCTTCTGGAATTCCCTTTAGACTACAGTATTTTCCTCTTTTTTTCAGTTTTTAAAAAAATGTTTAGTTTATGGAATAAAACAAGCATCTCCATAATGTAGCATACATTTTTTAAAATTTCACATGGAATTGCACATCTATTATATACAACATCCTACTCCTTTTAAATATATAACAATAACTTAAATATATTATATATCATGTAATAATTCATAATCCATAATATATTGTGCAATAATTTAAATAGATAATATGCTACATTATGTGATAATTTAAATATATTATGTATAGTGTTGTGTAATAATAATTTAAATATATGATCATGTGAATTTCTTTTTTTTCTTTTCTCCCCCCATCCTAGAGATGGCTACCATTAGACATAAATATGCCTCTGTGTTACCATTAGACACAAATATGCCTCTGTGTGTATTATATATATATACACACACACACACACACACACACACACACACACACATATATATATATATATATATATAAACCCACAGAATAGTTATCCCTCTGTTTTGGTCATAATCCTATTTGGAAAATGGAAGGAAATACATTATTTGCCTTTTACCTGCCTTGTTTCTTTGCCTTCATTGTCTCCTCTTATTCCTGGTACCTTTACCTTATGTTACCTGTTTAAAGTTCTGAGTACAAGCACTAGGCAGTGTTGTATATATGTTATACAGGAACTTACAAATATTTCATGAATGTTAATTAACAGAAAAAGTCAAAGAAAAGAAAGCTCTCTGAAGTCACCCTGATGAAATGACAAATTCATAAGTCACATTCTACTGAGGTTTATGGGAGATGACAGCTATCCAGCAAAGAGCACTGGATTTGGAATCACATGATCAAAGGTTTAATTCTTAGTTCTCCGTAGTTCTGTTATCTACTGCCTCTGTATCCCTACTTTGCCTGGCTGAGCCTAGTTTTCCTAACCTGTCATACAAGAGGATTGGCTTGGATGATCTTCAAAGTCCCTTCCAGATCTAAAGTATGATCCTATTGAAAGACACCCTAACAGGCAACCATACTCAATGACTGACATTTACATAACATTAGAAGAGTATCTCTTAAAACAACCCTGTACAGTAGGGATTATCATCTCCATTTTTCATGATGAAACAGCCTCAAAGAGGTTAAGTGACTTGCCCATGGAAATACAAATAGCATATATAGCAGCAGGTGACTTGCTTTTTTGCTCTGAAATATTTATTGGGAATTTGCAAAATCAAGAGTGAACATAATCCCAATACAAATGTACATGCAGACATGTCTACAGACCATGTCTTTCTGGCTCCAAGTCTATCATGCTCTCCACTATAATATATTGGTTAGCTATGAAGATATGAAATACCATCATTATTAGTGCTTGATCTACATAAGGCCTGGTCCCTTCATAACTATAGTAGATAGACAATTTCATGAGTTACCTTGGCCACAAAAATTCATAAAATGGTTAATAATCTACTACTGATAAACCTCTTCAAACTTAATGAAAGGAGACTTTGGACTCACTCTTCTAGAGCAAGGCTGGCTCTATTTGCTATCACTAAAACCACAATAATAAAGAATAATAAAATATTGTTGTTCCATAATTTTCAGTTGTATCTGACTCTTTCTGACCCTATTTGGGGTTTTCTTGGCAGAGGTATTAGAGTTCTTTGCTGTTTCCTTCTCCAGCTCATGTTACAGATGAGAAAACTGAGGAAAGCAGGGTTAAGTGACTTGACCAAGGTCACAGAGTTAGTAAATGTGTTAGGTCAGATTTTTGCACCCAGGAGGATGTCTTCCTGACTTTAGGACTGCCGCTAGCAAAATACCCAAAATAGTGACTGTAGGAATACTAAAGTATTTTGCCCTTATTGGATAACATCTAAAGTCTTGATTCAGTACTGTGTGCCACTTTTAGAACAGTACTATAGTACAATTAGTACTATATAGAACAGATATATATATATGAAGAGGTGGGGTGATTCCTCCCTAATACAATCAGTTCAAACAATCAGTGCCTGTGATCTCTCTGCTGCTAATTGCCAATGATTAGTGCCCCATTTAATGAATTAACATCAGTTAGCTTCTGTGGAAGGATATTTACTGAGAAAATATGACAATAATGGAAGAACAAATGTTTCCCTGCCAATATCTGGAGGCACCCTCTCCCTTTTAGCACCTCGTCTGTATGAATACTGGGTTCAAACTTAATATGAATTCTACAAAGTATTAGTCCCACCAAAGATAATTCCAAGAATAGCATAGCCACTGGGTAAATTCTCATCTGTGCTACTTGTGGGCTGGGTCTTTTAAGTCATTCATCTAGTCCTCCCTGTTGGTCTGGGGCTGGAAGATCATTCCTCATGGCCTCAATTTTGAGATGGCTGGCTGCAAAACCTACCATGAACTTCAGCTCCCAGACCTCTGTTGGCTTACTAGCCTTTTGAAGTTCATGTAATTGTGACTCTCCAATACTCTTTCATCTAAAAGTAGAAATAATAGATTCAATAGAGAAAGAAGCAACAGGGGAGGGGGGGCACAGCTAGGTGGCACAGTGGATAGAGCACTGGCCCTGGATTCAGGAGGACCTGAGTTCAAATCCAGCCTCAGACACTTGACACTTACTAACTGTGTGACCCTGGGCAAGTCACTTAACCCCAATTGCCTCACCCCCCCCCAAAAAAAGCAACGGGGCCACAGGCCACATCACAGTAATCTGAGTGGTGAGGTCTCTCTACCCACTTAGAGGTTTAGAGAATACATTGATGTCATAATCTATTGCCACCAGGAAGGAAAGATCCAGACCGAAGAAACTCACTCTGGTTAGTTAATGTCTTTAGAATGCACCCTTGTTCTGGCTCCACAGTCAATGAAAACAGTACCTTTTTACCTTATGGTTAACAGACCAGAACCAGTCATTGTAGTTGTTGTTTACTTGTATCTAACCCTTCGTGACCCCTTTTTGAGTTTTCGTGGCAACTGGAGTGGTTTGTCATTTCCTCTTCTGGCTCATTTTACAGACAAAGAAACCAAGGCAAACAGGGTTAAGTGAGTGACTTTCCCAGGGTCATATAGCTAGTAAGTGTCTGAAGCTGGATTTAAATTTAGGTCTTCCTGACTCCAGGCCCAGCATTCTATCCACTGCACTGCCTTATAGAATGTCTCTATGCTCCAAAGTCTGTGTGGAGATTGCATCAGTCAAGCAAGCTGTGCACATTCATAAGGAATGAACTCACTGACCAGTCCCCTTCTGCATTGTCCTTGTCTAACAGTCAATTGTCCAACCCATATTTGAAGGCTTTCATGCTTGATGGCATCTGCTTGTGCTTGCATTCCACTGGTATAGCTTTCAAGCCCAGAGTAAATTCTACTTTGTGAGGAAGCTGCAAAGTAGGACCTCCATGGAGGAGGGTTAACATACAGACCAAGAGTCACAATATAAATCGAGTAATCGTTACTCCTCAGTGTGTTTTGTACTTTCTATTCAATGCTTTTTGTTTTAATAAATTGATTGGTGGATATTTTCTGAGTGAAAACAAGAGGAAACCCTGAAGCCAATTGATGAAGGGAATTACAAACCCCTCCTCCTTCAAGAATAAGTCCATCACACAGTGGATAAAGCACCAGCCCTGGATTCAGGAGGACCTGAGTTCAAATCTGACCTCAGACGCTTGACACTTACTAGCTGTGTGACCCTGAGTAAGTCACTTAACCCTCATTTCCCCACCAAAAAAAAAGAATAAGTGCAGCGAGGTGCAGAGGAAAGGGCACCTAGCTTTGGCTCAAACAAGTCTCATGACTAGAATAGGTCATTTCTAGGCCTCAGTTTCCCCATGTGTAAAATGACGAAGTTGTACTTTATTACCTGAAAAGTCTCTTCTAAAATTCAATGATTCTTGTGATCTCTGAGAACAAATTACATGGTGAAATCATCTGCACAGTTAGATTATCTCTACAGGTAGTCGAATTTGCAGGCAGAGAAAATTCCTCTGATGGCATTCCCAGCCATTAGGCAATTTTCAGAACCAGCAGGCTATGATTGATCTCTCCATCACCATTTCTTCTCTAAAAATTCAATACACATACATGTAATTCCATAGGAAGATGGTTGAATAGACAAGAATGATGTAATCTCTCCTGCCTAAAAGATATTAGTAAAATTGAACTGTAGGCAGAAAGTCTATATGTGATTCAGAAAAGCAGCCCCAACCATAGGGGTAGTTGGAAGAGCTCAGCATTTGGCATCAGAAGAAAATGGGGTCCACATCCCAGCTCTGATGCTTGCATACTGTTGGAATATGGGCAAGTCACAATCTTACCAAGCCTTATTTTCTTCATCCACAAAATGGAGGAAACAATATTTGGAATACCTGAGGGTTGTCATGTGGAAAATGTTTTAAAAGCCATGAAGGACTATCTAATTACCAGTATATAAAAACAAATATTGTCAAGATTCAGATTTTGCCATAGTATTTCCTTCTCTGAATATTCCCATTCCTTTTGTCCTTTCTCCTTTTCTTCAGTGATATATACATTCATAACTTGCACATGGAATTTATTTCTTCAAAAGAGCCATGGTTCTGCCAAAGGTGCATGGATGCTCACTCTCCCAGAACATATTAAAACATCTCTATTTTTTAGTAAACTGTTTTGAGAACTGCTCTGGCCAAAAAGAATTCATACCTGGTGACTCATCAAAACCACAGAATCACCAAGTCTTAAGAAACCTCATAGTCCTTGTGGTAACGAACCTCTCCAAACTGACTTAGGTTGGTACTCAGATGATAGTCATACAGTTCACTACTGGGCCTGCACTTTATAATAGCAGTAAGCATTTATATGGTACCTAAATGTTTGCAATATATTGGACAAATATCTCATTTTATCCTCACAACAACCCTGAGAAACAAGGGCTCTTATCCATATTGTTTTTCTAGATAAGGGTAAGTGACTTGCCCAGGATCAAGTAGCTAGTTTGTATCTGAAAACATGTCTTCCTGACTCCAGATCCAGCATTCTGTCCACTGTACCACCTAGCTGCCTCAACTTTGGAAAGCCTTTTTAACTTAGTGTGACCCACCAAAGCATGAACTACACTAGCACAAGTCTGAGAATGCAGGGTTATTTACATACTACAATGAAGCATCAGAGGAAAACTTAAGTGAGGAAGACATATGCACAGACCATCCTCAGAATTTAGAAGGTACCTAATCAAAGTCTTGCAAATTACTTCAATAGTTTTATAGAGAAACCAGTGGTTTAAGCTTAAATTCCCTAGAGAATTCTCCTTAATGCAGATAATAATAATATTATTGAGTCATTTCCATCATATTTGACTTCATAACCCCAGTTGAGATTTTCTTGGCAAAGATACTCAAGTGGTTTCCCATTTCTTTCTCCATCTCATTTTACAGATGAGGAAACTGAAGCGAAGAGGGTTAAGGGACTTGCCCAGGATCACACAGCTAGTAAGTGTCTCAGGTCAGATTTGAACTCATAAAGATAAGACTTCCTGATTCCAAGCCCAGCACTCTATCCATTGCACCAACTAACTGCACCTATTACATAAATACATACCCACACACATATATACACATATACATATATAATACATTATATATTACTTAACATATATGCTATATTCTGAATAATAGTTTATCACATATCATACACATGTTATAATAACAATAGCTAACATATCATAGCACTTAACATGTGCCAGGCATTATTATTATCATATTCTATGCTCACAACTCTGGGAGGTAGGGAATATTATGAGTCCCATTTTCCAAATGAGGAAACAAAGACAAACAAGTTAAGTCACTGTCTCAGGGTTCATGTCCTGGGAAAGGGAATATCTGAAGTCAAGATTTGAACTCAGATCTTACTCTCTCTAGACCCAATGCTCTCTCCATTGCCTCAAACTAGCTATATGGGATAACCTAAAAGGGAGCTTATTTTCCCTCAAAAAAATTTCTTTTCTCTCCTCTTATTGTTTTGATGTACCCTGAGGTTCACCTTATGCTTGCACAGTATTTTGTATATTTCCACTTATGTCTTAAGAAGAGCCCGCAATTTTCCCAATGTCAAACTTGCTTCTATTTGTTCTGTACCCACTATGAGGGTAATGGGCTCTAATTTATTTCGCTCTACTTCTAATACATGGCGGTTTGAACTCTATCCGCATTTAATGGGATGTTGCTGTCTTTTTCCTAATGTTCTAATTTGCTTTCTACAATGTCTGTTTTCCTTTGTGGCATAATGAAGCTTGTAATAAAATCACAATTTAGAATCTGATGAAAAGGCAGGTACCAATTCCATTATTTCATGTTAAAAATATACCACATTCTCTATAATTCTGTTACTGAATTTCAACTTTAAAGTTCTGTGACACAGTGTCTGAGTGGCCATTTACCTTGAAGTGTTGTAGTTGCTATAATTACATATAGACTTAGAAACAGACCTGAGCCTGAGCCCTAGCTCCCTTATTTACTAACTGTGTCACTTAAAATTATATGCAATTTTGTCAATTTCTTCATCTTGGAAATAAGAATAATAATACTTGAATTACCTTGAAAGGAAGCATGACATAGAGCAAAGCTTCTTAAACTTCTTAACTGAATGTGGAAGTCACAAAAAACTTGGCAACAGTAAAAGGTTATGTATACCTATTTTATATACCTCTATACCCAGGATCATGAAAAATTTCTCTGCAAAAGGGGGTCTCAAATGGAAAAAGTTGAAGAAGCCTTGACACAAGGGAGGAGCACTAGACTAGTGGAAGACTGACATTCAAGTTCCAGCTGATATCTCCTATGAATCTCAGTTTTCTTCTCTATAAAATGGAAACAAGAATATTGGAACTGCCTATCTCACAGTTATTGTGGTAAAAAAAATACTTTCCTGCACAAAAAAAATAAACAAGTGTAAATGATGGTGATAATAGTGGACATCTCTATAGAACTTTAAGGTTTACTACCTTCACCTATAATATTTCATTTTCTCTTCACATACACGCAAAAAAACCCAACCCCTGTAATATAGTTACTATAGCATTGTTGTTCAGTCATTTCAGTCTGACTCTTTATGACTCCATTTTGGGTTTGCTTGGCAGAGCTACTGGAGTGGTTTTGCCATTTACTTCTCCAGTTTATTTTCAAGATGAGGAAATTAAGGCAAACTGTGCAAGTATGCCATACATAGCTACTGAAAATCACCAATACCTTAAATAACAAAAAATGTGGGGGCAACTCTGGGCCTAGATAAAGGAAAATTCATCTTCCACAGCTCAAATTTGGCCTCAGACATTTATTAGCTATGTGACCTGGGGCAAGTCACTTAACCCTGTTTGCCTCAATTCTTCACTTGTAAAATGAGCTGGAGAAGGAAATGGCGACCATTCCAGTATCTTTGCCAAGAAAACCCCCAAATGAGGTCATGAAGAATCAGATATGACTGAAAAAAAAATTCCTGGAGCCAACAAGAATCTAAAGAAATAGAATAAAATTTCATGAAAATAAGATGGTATCAAAACTTTAAGTACACACACACACACACACACACACACACACACACACACATACACACCCCATCTCTAGAGTCTGACCCACAGTTAGTACATGTTCAACTCAATTTCCTATCCTTGTTTAGCCCCATATGGTGAAAACTCACATTCAGGCCAATTGCTCTGAATATCCCTAATCAACAAACCTCAGTCCAGTGATGTTTAGCAAAATCATTTACAGCATAAAAGCAAATGATTCTTCCTCTGCACTAAATGCTGCTACTATCTTTCCATTGCCATGGCTCCTACCCTAATTCAGTTCTTTGATTTCTGAGAACGTATTTCAATGTCATTGGTTTCATCTGTAATTTTACAGATTGTATGCATTTAAAGACTTTATTCCAAGAAGGGTCCATAGGTTTCCCCAGAGTGATTAAAGGGGCCAACAACACACACACACAGGTTAAAAACACCTACTCTTGCCTATCCTCTCTTTTATCTGTCCTTCACACTGTTGCCCATAAAATACTCTGAACACATGATTTCTGGACTCCAAAACTTTGAGCAACTTCCTGTTACCTATTAAATAAAAATGTAAGCTTTTGACCTTGACATTCAAGGCCCTTAGCAATCTCATTCTTAATTATCTCTCCACTACTTTCCCATTACATACTCTATACAGGCAAGGAACATTTATTATGTACTTGCTATGTATGAGGCACTGTGCTAAGCTCTGGGGATACAAATACAAGCAAAGAGATAGCCTTTGCCTTCAAAGAACTTACAAATTTCCTTCCTTCCTTCCTTCTTTCCTTCTTCCCTCCCTTCCTTCCTTCTTTCCTTTCTTCCTTCTTTCCCTTCTCTTCTTTCCTTCTTTTCTCCCTTCCTTCCTCCTTTCCTCTTTCTCTCCTTTCCTCCCCCTCCTTTCCTCCCTCCCTTCCTTCTTTCCTTCCTTCCTCCCTTCCAACTCCCCAAGTCTCCTGTCATCACCTCCATAAAGCCTGATACCACAACCCATCTAAAGTACCTAGGTGGCACAGTTATTTACACAGAATGTTACATTTGAAGTTAAGAAAATCTAAGTGTGTATATATATATATATGTATATTTATATATATATATATATACATGTATGTATGTATATATTGCCTCAGATACTCCCTAGCTGTGTGATCCTAGGAAACCTACATAAACTCTCTCAGACTCCCCTTGTTAAGCTGGAAAATGGGAAAAGTAATAGTACCTACCTCATAATACTGATGTGAGAATCATATGAGGCAATATATGTAATTCTCTTTGCAAAACTTAAAGCACCATTTTAACACTAGCTATTATTACTGTTCCAGGTGAAAGTGAGTTCTTCTTGATAAAATTTCTCATGTCAATTTTCTCCATACTTATTATATTATCACTTTGCAAGGATGTTGCATTGCTTTAATATAAGATCCTTGGGGTAGGAAGTGCATTTTATTTTATTCTTGGATCCGTAACATCTACCAAAGTCTCTTGAACACATAATGTTCTTAATAAATAGGAATTGAATTGAATTTTAGAAATATTTTTAACTAAATCTTTCAGCCGAACATGAAGAATTACTTAGAACAGCCTGAATAGTTCAGTTAATCAAGGACTTTCTGTGCATCACAAACCTTGACATCAGGAATATGGCGTGAGGATGACAGGTTTGAACAAAATCTTAATCACCAACTGTAATGAAACCTCTTTCTTCATTCAACACTCATCTGGCAAATATTTACTGGATACATGTGAAAGATTCTGGGTTTTCTAATCAAAATCTAATGCTCTGAGGTAGAAAAGATACAAGATAATTCTGGTGCAAGCTGAGACAATTGTAACTATAAGCTCCATATTAGAAAGCAGTTTGTATCTGGAACAAAAATGTGAATCAGATTGATTGTTAAAGGAATCATGGTGTTGAAATTCAGTTTCTGCAAAAGATAAAAATCTAAGGATCAGAATGAAGCATTTCACTCTTCTTCCCCAAAAGTAAATAGTTAAGGAAATTTTTGCTTGAGGATGGGTCACATTGAATCATAAGATACACCACCATCCTCCCAATCACTCAGGCTCACAACCTAGGAGTCATTCTAGATTCTTTACTATCTTTCACCACCAGCACCCCCATATCCAAACCATTGACAAAGTCTGTCAATTTCACTTTTGCAACATCTCTCGAATACACCTCCTTCTTTCCTCTGACACTTCTACCATTCTGTTGCAGGTCCTTTTCACCTCATGCCTGAACTATTGCAATAACCTCCTGGTGGGTCTTTCTGCCTCAAGTTCATCACCTCTCTGTTAGGAAGTGGTTAGAATTCTTGCACATTGGTCCTCTGGCATCATGGTTGGACATTACATTGATCAGAGTTCTTAAGTCTTTCAAGTTGTTCATTTACAACATTGTTATTGTATAAATTGTTGTCCTAGTCCTTTTGCTCACTTCCCTCTGTATCAGTTTATGTGAGTCTTCATAGATTTCTCAGAAACTATCCATTTCATCATTTCTTACAGCACAACAATATTCCATCATATTTATGTTCCATAATTTGTTCAGTCATTCCTCAGTTATTAGACCCCCTTTTTTTGAGTTCTTTGTCTCCACAAAAAAAAAGAAAGAAAGAAAGAAAGAAAGAAAAGCTACTATGATGGATTTCTAAATAGAAACCAGGAAGAACACAGGTACCATATGAGAGTCTGAACTCAGTCTCTCACTATTGCTTATCCTCTATTGGGAATACAAGGGTAGGATTGGTACTTAGCAACCAGCCCCATGCATAGTCACACTATTACTCCCACTACTCACTATACTCATACTCCTCCCTCCCCCTCCCCCTCCCCCTCTCCCCCCCTCTTTCTCTCTCTCCACTCCTCAAATATACCAGAATTGTTTATGCTCTTGCCATGTTCACACATTAAATGTATCACATTCTCATATTTACCTGAACTATCTCATTCTCTAACCTCAACTAAATACATTTCCAGAACAGACTCTTACTTGAGCTGTTCTCACGGTTTTAGATGATCTCCTCTTAACACTTACTTGCTGTGTGACCCTGGGCAAGTAACTTAACCCCAATTGCCTCACTAAAAAAAAATAAATTAAATTAAATTTTTAAAAGGGGCAGCTAGGTGGTGCAGTGGATAGAACACTGGCCCTGGAGTCAGGAGTACCTGAGTTCAAATCCGGCCTCAGACACTTAACACTTACTAGCCGTGTGACCCTGGGCAAGTCACTTAACCCCAACTGCCTCACTAAAAAAAAGAAAAATTAAATTAAGTTAGATGATCTCCTAAAACTTGGAGGAAACCATCCCTAAGGTTAATGCTCATAAATATTCCCTGCACAATGTTAGACCTTTGCTTTCACTCAAAGCTGCCCCTAAAATGGAAAGAGATGGAGGAAATCTTCAGTGATGGGGCATACCCGTGTCTTTTTCTTCTTTTGGCGTCATGGCACTGGAAATTCCTGACATAAGAACAGAGCAGAGGAATTAGGGTAAAAACATTTATTTAGTGCCTACTATGTGCCAGGAACTCTGCAGCTTCCTTTACAAATATTATCCCATTTGATCTTCATAACAATCCTGGAAGAAGGTGCTAAATTGTTTTCACTTAAACTGAAGAAACCAAGGCAGACAGATTATGTGACTTGTCCAGGTTCACATAGCTAGTAATTGTCTGAGACTGGATTTGAATTCAGGTCTTCCTGACTCCAGGCTCAGCTCTCTATACACTGTACCATCTAGTACCTTAAGAGCAGAAAAGACAGATAGGCAAAATCCAGACACTGTTTTCTGATTGCCAGGGAATATTTTGAGCTAGGGAAACTAAAACTAAAAGGTGAGGAAGAAGACCATTCTAGGCATGGGGAATAACCAGTTCAAAAGTAAAAAGATGGGAGACAGAGTATCATGTGTAAGAAACAGTTTAAATAGGTCAATATAGTGGGATCATAGAGTAGGTGGAGAGGAGTACAGTCAAGTGTAACAAGACTGACAAAATGGGAAGGAACTGGATTGTACAGGCTTTTAAATACCAAATAGAGGACTTTATATTTTGTTTTTGTTTTTGTAGGGCAATGAGGGTTAAGTGACTTGCCCAGGGTCACACAGCTAGTAAGTGTTGAGTGTCTGAGGCTGGATTTGAACTCAGGTCCACCTGACTCCAGGGTTGGTGCTCTATCCACTGTGCTACCTAGCTGCCCCCAAGGACTTTATATTTAAGTGATGCTAGAGGTAATAGGGAGCCACCAGAGCTTATTGAGTAGGGGGTTGGGCAGTAATATGAGTAGTCCTAAGCTCTTGAAATGTCACTTTGATAGCTATGGGGAGGGTAGATCAGAATAGAGAAAGCCTTGAGGTAGAAAAATTAATAAAAGGGCTATCCAATCGATCATTTAATAAGTATTTATTAAACTCCTCCTATGTGCTAGGCATTGTGCTTGGTGCTGGGATAAAACTGCAAAGAACAAAACAATTCCTATTCACAAGGAGCTTGCTTTCTAATTAGAGACACAACAAGTACATATTCGGGGGCAGCTAGGTGGCACAGTGGATAGAGCACCTGCCATGGAGTCAGGAGGACCGGAGTTCAAATCTGACCTCAGACACTTGACAAGTACTAGCTGTGTGACCCTGGGCAAGTCACTTAACCCCAACTGCCTCACCAAAAAACAAACAAACAAAAACCAAACCAAAACAAACAAAAAAGTACACATTCAAATATATACATCCTAAATGTAAATTTAATAAACATAAATGTATAGAAAGTAGTTAAATACAAAGAAATTTGGGAAGAAGGGCATCAGGAGTTGGGGGATCAGGAAAGATTTCATACAGAAGATGGTGCTTGAGCTACATATTAAAAATAAGAGAGGAAGTCTGAAAAAGAGGGAAGGAGGGAATCCATTCAAGGCATGCAGGATTCCAGTACAAATACAGAGATGGAAAATGGAATGCTTTGTATGAAGAAAAGAGTGCAGGAAGAACACTAATGTTCAGTGAGGAGGGAAAGATAGATTGGACCCAGGCTGTTTAGAGCTTTAAAAGGTAAACAAAGAGTTTATCTTTTATTCTAGCAGCAGTAGGAAACCACCTGAGTTAATTAAGAAGGGGAGTGAAAAAGTCAGATTCATACTTAAGGAAAATTACTTTGGCAGTAATATGGAGACTGGACTCATGTGGGGAGAGATTCAAAGGCAGGGAAATCAATTAGAAGGCTGTAGCAATAATTTAGAGGCAGAATTAAAGCAGTAGTTTGTGGGAGTGGAAAGAATGGGCCAGGTGTTATGAAGACATTTTAAAGGTAGAAACAGCAAGATTTGGCAACTGTTGGATGTATGAGGTAAAGGAAAGGGAAGAGTGGAAGATAAAGCTGAGGTTATCTGGCAAATTGGAAGGACAGTGATAGCCTTGATAGAATAAAGGCATTTGAAAGAGGAGTAGGTTCTCAACTCATACTTCTTCACCTTTCTATAGCATTTGACCGTGCTGATCACCTTGAACAACCATAATAATAACTGACATTTATATAGCACTTTAAAGTTTGAAAATAAAATTCTTTTTTTTTTTTTTTAGTGAGGCAGTTGGGGTTAAGTGACTTGCCCAGGGTCACACAGCTAGTAAGTGTTAAGTGTCTGAGGCCGGATTTTGAACTCAGGTCCTCCTGACTCCAGGGCCGGTGCTCTATCCACTGTGCCACCCAGCTGCCCCCAAAATAACTAATATTTTTAACAAAAATAAAGGAAGAATTAAATTACTTCACAGATATTAAATCAATAAAGCTAAGGTTAGACAACATGGCAATGTGTAACAACACTGCTCATTAATTTATAGAATTATTTCAATCAGAATCTAAATTAAAAAGGTCTCCTAAATTAATAACAAAATTTATATGGGAAAACAATGGACAAAATTTTAACTGATGTTATGGTAAGGGGAAACTTTAAGATGAAAAGGAGACAGACTTCCAGGTTTTAAATCTCATTATAAAGTGGCAATAATCAAAATTATCTGGTGCTAGTCCAAAATCCAAATGGAAAAGTAGATTAATGGAACAAAATTAAGATTTCAGGATTAGAACTGAAGGCACACAATGGATTAATGTTTGATAAATCATAAAATATTGGGGAAATGAATCATTATTTAATAAAAGTTATTGTGATAATTTGCAAGGAGCATAGTTAAAATGGGATTTATTAAATTAATATCTTATGTCATATTCCACAATTATTATTAAACTTACCAATGACCAAAATAACTTATGATTAGTAAAAAATAGAATAACATATCTGTCACAATTTATTATTCAACAAACAGAAAAAAACACATCGGATTAATTGTATGGATTTTATTTTACAAAAAAAAAAGGAAAAAAGGAGTTTTTGCCCACAAAAATGCTATCCATAAAGAAAAAAAAAGAGGAAGTAACCTATTGATAAAAATTATTGTTGAGGGTAGCTAGGTGGCACAGTGGATAAAGCCCCAGCACTGGATTCAGAAGGACCTGAGTTCAAATCAGGCCTCAGACACTTAACACTTACTAGCCATGTGATCCTGGGCAAGTCACTTAACCCTCATTGCTCTGCCCCCCCCCAAAATTATTGACATAAATGTTTGTTATAAGAATCTGATATCCACCCAGGGATGTATTTTGTTGGGGTAAACAAAGTAATTTAAAAATTTTATTTGGAGAAACTAAGGATTTAGAATCTCAAAAGGGAATTTTTTAAAAAGTAGGGATGAAGAAGAGCTCAAACTATATATTAAATCAATAATCACCAAAAATTATTTGATTCTGTTTTAAAAAGAAAAGAACAGTGCATAAGAGAAACAAACTAGATGAATAAGAATCAGGAATAGTCTAACTTAATAATCATGTTTGACAAATCCAAGAATATAAACTATTTGGGGAAGAACTCCCTTTGTGACAATAACTCCTGGGAAAACTGGAAAGTAGTTTGGCAGAAATTAGGTTTAGATCAACATGTTATACCATATGTCACAATAAGCTCAAAATAGATATGCAACCTGAGAACAAAAGGTCACATATTTTTTTTAAAAACTAGAAAAAATGAAATTATTTTAAAACAATTTCTGGGGGATAATTCTTAACCAAATAAGGGAGAAAACTCACACAAGATAAAATAATTTTGATTACATGAAATTAAAAATCTGTTTCATTAAAAAAATCAATACAGTTATAATAAGAAGGGAATCTGGGGGGGGGGATCTTTGCATCAAGTATCTCTAATAAGGGTGTGATATCTAAGATGTGTGAGGAATTAACATAAATATTTAAGACCTCAAACCATTCTCTACTGAAAAAGTGGCCAAAGGATGGGAACAAATGGTTCCCAAAACATTCTTGAACTCTAAGTGGTCATATGAAATATTTATTCAAATCACCAATAATAAAATGCATATGAAAACAACTCTTTTGTTTTACCTCACAACTAATAAATTGGCAGGGAAAAAAAGGTAAAAGATGTAAATACTTTTTGAAGGGTAGTGGAAAGAAAGACATAATACACTATGGTAGAGCTATGAAATGGCCCAAGCATTCTCAGAATTATGCTAAAAATAATGATTAAAATGTCCATATACTTTGACATCAAGTTTCCCCTGATAAATCACATATACTGAGGAGGACACAAAGATAAAAATAAATGTCCCATAAACACCAAAATATATTGTATTCATTGCACCGTTTTTTGGAATAGCAAAGCACTAGAAAAAAACTTATTAGCCGTGTGACCCTGGGCAAGTCACTTAACCTTGTTTGCCTCAGTTTCATCATCTGTAAAATGAGCTGGAGAAGGAAATGGCAAACCACTCTAGTATCTTTGCCAAGAAAACCCCAAATGGGGTCACAGAGAGTCAGACACAGCTGAAATGACTGAACAACAACAACAAAAAATAAATTAAATCCTCAACAAATGAAGAATGGCTAATGAAATTGTAGGACATGAATGTGAAGCATTGTAAGAAACAACAAATGGTGAAGAATTCAGACAAATATTGGAAAGCGACTATGCAACCATGTAAAAGGAAAGAACAACAGTAATAAAGATTGGGATGGAATGCTGTGAAATTATAAAAACCAAACCTGGCCCCCAAGAAGAAACAGGAGAATTCATTTCCCTCATTTCAACTCAAAGTTGTGGGACTATGGGAATGGAACACTGCAGATAATATCAGATTTGGTTAGTATGTTGATTGGGTTTAACGAACTATTCTTGTTTGTTCTTTTTTGTTTATTGTTATTAAGGATGAATTTCTGGAAGGGATTATAGGGAGGGATTTATATTTAAAAGTCAAGATGATGGGGCAGCTAGGTGGCACAGTGGATAGAGCACTGGCCCTGGAGTCAGGAGGACCTGAGTTCAAATCTGACCTCAAACACTTAACAATTACTAGCTGTGTGACCCTAGGCAAGTCACTTAACCCCAATTGCCTCACACACAAAAAAAGTCAAGATGATGATCTAAAGATACCAATAACCTTTGAAAACATGCATAAAGCATGACATTCACATGGGCTACTAAATTATATATAGTTTGCAAATAGCCATGCAATTTTCTCACTCAGAACCTCAGTATCTTCCTATCTTCTGTCATATTAAATATTCTAATGCTTCATAAGGATTATGATCTAGATACCCTTCCCATTGATGCAGGTCATGAATTCCTCTATACCTTAGCAAATAGTTATCAGGACTTGCTATAGTCAAAATGTTAATCACCTAGAGGTAAATGAGCTTCTGTGCATTTTTTTTCCTTTTAAGGCATTTCTAAGATTCTCCCTACAAACATTATTTGGGCATCAGCTGTCTTTACTTTGAAGGAACTTCCAAGTTTCATAGACCTCACTTGATTGTGTCCATCTTCAGCATGTCCTCAGAAAGAGCCTGAGCTTCTCCTGCATCATATCATTTCTCTCTCTCTCTCTCTCTCTCTCTCTGGTGGGGCAGTGAGGGTTAAGTGACTTGCCTAGGGTCACACATCTAGTAAGTGTCAAGTGTCTGAGGTCGGATTTGAACTCGGGTCCTCCTGAATCCAGGGCCGGTGCTCTATCTACTGCGCCACCTAGCTGCCCCCTCGTGCATCATTTCTCAATGAGGAAACGGAATACTTCTTGCATCTGAGCCACCACAATAGGAACAGACTCCATCCCTGACCAGGCTTTCCTATATTAGAGTTATATACAATCTATCCCAGTACATAGCTGAAGTCTTTCCAGTTTAGCAAAACCTTCAAGGACAACTGATCCTCTGGACAGGCCTTTAAGAAATCAAGTTCCCCTCCATGCCACAATGAAACATTGGAGAAGGACTTTGGTAAATGATCTTTATCATGTATAAAAAGTCTTGCCCCATGGATTAGCCAGGCAAAGCTAACTACTTCAAATGGGATACCACCTGTTAGATCTCTTCTTTGTACTCTCTGTGTAACTTTAACAGGCTACAGTTAGTAAACAAGCAACAAAATTGTTCAACCAGATGTTCCATAAGGCATTCATAGGCTACATGATCTGGAAAATCAATTATGATAAATGAATCATTTATGTGACACTGTTGTCCTAGCAACTTAGTCGAATCATCTGAAAAAGCAGAACACATTTTTCTATTAATCCTTGCACAGGGATTATGGGGGGGGGGGAGCGGGAAGGGAATGAATCATTAAAATTGGTGTTCACTAGAAAGAGGAACAAACAGAAATTGAGACACAATTAAAGAAATGAATTTAAGGAAGGCATAGCAACTCATTCAACTAAACTATAAGATCCTTAATAAATTTTAAGTTCTTTGGAGGCATGTGCCTTACTTGGACACTTAGACCAGCATTTTGTATATAATGGATACAATAAATATTTACTAAATGAATGATTGACCAAATGAATTTAATGAATGCAGGTTCTTAGAAATTAGATACAAAGGTTACCTAAACAGTACTTGTTCTGGTTTGAAGGTTCACTAAATTCAATTTAATTCCAGTAAGCACTGATTAAAAGCCTATTCTTTGTAAGATAACCATAAACAAGCAATCCACACAGTGCATGGTGAAGGCATTGTTAGTGAGGGTGCTTGGCCAAACTTTTCTTAAAGTTTCAGTAATCAGACCATTGTTTCTAGGTAAAGACTATTTAATAGGACAGAGAATGACTTCAGTTGAGGGGGGTCTAAATGCTCTTTCCAGAAAATCTCTTTCCTTAAATATAAAATTCAATTTCTTTGCAGGTGGCAGAATGTCTCGAATATCATCACACAACTTTCAAATAAGTATCACATGTGGTTAAAATGTCTCCTTCATCCTGCTAGTCATACTTTGCAGGCTTTCATATTGTCATTACAATGAAATGAGCTGTGTGTGCTCAAAGTAATTAGTTTCAATATTTCATGTCAACTTGATCCCTTAGCTTTTTGGAGCTAATGCTTCAAATTCTACCTAATCTCAACTTTCTGCTCTCTGAAACAAAGCAGCCGATCACTTGGCATTTTATCTTCAGAAGACCTTAAAATCATTTTTCCCTGACACTTTTCAACAATAATATTAATAAATCACGTTTACATCGTCCTTTGCAGGGTACCTCCTACCAATTATCTTGTATGGTAGGTGATGCAAGTGTCATTTTCCCCAACTTAGGGATGGATGATGAAACTGATGAGTTGTATCTTACCAAAGTCAGATCATACCTATGGGAAGATTTTTGTAAGTTCATCTATAGTAGGAATAAGACCCCCACATATAGAAGGGTTTTATACTTAACTCTGTGATGTTTAAAATCTAATGTGGGTCATAATCTGCCCCCCCCCAGTTTTGGGGGGGAAACTGGCTAAGATTTACTGATAAATTCAGCAAGAGTTTAGGCTTCTAAGGATTTATTAAAGAGTAAAGACAACGCATGGGATCCCATAATGCCAGAAAAGTATATCTATTTTCCTCTTTTTCTGTCAGCCTTTTCTCTGTCTCCCACCAAGCCAAAGTCCAGAACAACAAAAGGGACCCTCCTTTTCTCCATCTGCCACCACTCTGGTTCCTGAACGAAAAGATCCAGCAAGCCCTCCTCAACTGCCTACTTCCTGTCTCCCTCCCCATAAGGGGAAGTCCTTCAAGCTTATTGGTTGAGAGTGGTCTCCTGTCGATGGGTAGTTCACAGACTCTGAGAACAACACCCCACTCAGGGTTGGCCAGGCATAGTCTCAATTTTATCAACCTTAAGTAGGTTCAACTTCTGAGAACAACACCCCAGTCAGAGCCAGCCAGGTGTGATCTCGATTTAATCATTCTTAAGTAGGTTCTCAGTCAGTTTCTCAGTCTCACCCAATTCAATCAATTCCAAATCAATCTTCAGGTGGGGTCCCTGGGCAGGCTGCGAAATCCCATTATTTTATCACAACTCTGTGGTATCAGCATCAAAGGCAATCAAGGGCTTATGTTTCTAATGAAGGACTTGTGGATTTTCTCCCTTCTGCTACTATTCCCTCCAACTTCTGGATTCATTGTAGTTAGCCTAGGGATTGGGAACACCCTGTTTCTCTCACTTTTAAAAGAGTCTTGGTCATTAGCACTAGGTTCAAACATATCCTCTCTTCCTCAAATACCACGCATCACAACTATGGTCCAGAGGAGCATTCCCCACCAGTATGTTTAACAGAACACCCCAGTTTCTCCCTTGGCCTAAGTCTTAATGAATTTTTCAGAGTCAACTGGATAGGATTATTTACATTACTACAGGCTGTTACTCACCACACCTTGGGAAGAGGAGGTAGTGCTCTCTTGGAATGGGGAAGTCATGTGTCCCTGACAAGAGAACAAAGGGAAAAAAAATAGAAACAAACCCCACTACAAAGAAGAAGGTTATTATCAGAGAATTCGTTCTTCATGTGTTTGTTTGCCCAGTCCACTTGAACTACTAAAATCTATTCAAAGAAGCCAAGAATATAGTATATCTGCTTAGAAAACCAGAACAACCAATACCTAGACCCTATGAGTCTCTCTTGATCTCCTTCCTGTATCCTTAGCCTTATATACTTAAAAAAAAATTTTTTTCAGGTCAATGAGGGTTAAGTGACTTGAACAGGGTCACACAGCTAGTAAGTGTCAAGTGTCTGAGGTCATATTTGAATTCAGGTCCTCCTGAATCCAGGGCCAGTGCTTTATTCACTGTGCCACCTAGCTGACCCTGCCTTATATACTTTTTCTTTTTCTTTTTCTTTTTTTTTTTATTTGCGGGGCAATGAGGTTTAAATGACTTGCCCATGGCCACACAACTAGTAAATGTCAAGTGTCTGAGGCCGGATTTGAACTCAGTTCCTCCTGAGTCCAGGGCTGGTTCTTCATCTACTGCAACACCTAGCTGCCCCATGCCTTATGTACTTTAAAAAAAAAAAATAATGCTCAGAGTCACTTTCAAGCTGAATCAAATCCCAGTTAATTGCAGCCTGCTGAATATTATCTATTATGAAATGGCAAACACCTTGGTCACAGCCACTTCAACAGTAATTCAAGATAACTATCCTCACCCCTCCACAAAACAATCTATTTCTCAGACCATAATCAAAAACTTTGCCTATTTTGAAAATGTAAATTCATGCATTTCATTTATTTCTTCATTCCTTTATTAAACATTCCCCACTCCTATTCCTATTGTGATTCTGATAGCCATTCTGGGCCATGTTGTTCTTCAGATGCTACTGGTCTCTTGTTATAGTAAATCTCTCTTTGTCATGGATTTCAAACTGATACTGAAGATAGGAATGTTTGAGAGCTTTCTTGTCTTGGCAAGAGGCACAGTTCTCTCTGCATCACAGAACTAACGTGAGATAAGGGATAGCTACTCATGAAATTTTCTCCCTTGTGCTCCCTTGAAACTATTGTTTCTACCAATCTCTTCAACAGGAACAGCAATAAGCACAGGGAGAGAAAGAAAATTTAAATAAGATGTGTTTCTTATGTTCATGAGGTTTTCAGTCTAGTAGAGGACTAAGATTTAAATAGATAACTGATACACAGTTGGGGAGGGAATGGAAAATGCAATATATGATAAGAAAGAGAATGTCTACAAACTGCATGACCAGGGTGACTTCGTGGAGGAGAAGGAAAGAACACTTGTCATAAGACTACTAGAATATTTCAAGCCCTAGTCATGAGGTCATGTGGTTGAGTTCTTTTAGTAGGAGTAGAAAGTAAGGGATGGATGAAAGCTATGCCATGGAGGTGCAATCCAAAGAACTTTCCAGTTGGATAAAAGAGATGGGGAGAGGGAAGAATGAAAGATTTCATAAACCAAATTAAAAAGAATTGAAGGATAAAGACTGTAAAGGGCAAAAACATATTTCCACATTAGTCATGTTGTGACAGAAGAATCAAAGCAAAAAGGCAAAACCATGAGAAAGAAAAAAACAAACAAAAAAGTGATAGTGGGCTTCTATCTGCATTTAGTCTCCATAGTTCTTTCTCTGGATGTGGAGAGCATTTTCTATCACGAGTCTCAAATTGTCTTGGATCATTGCATTGCTGAGAAAGGCTAAGTCTATCACAGTTGATCATCACACAATGTTGCTGTTACTGTATACAGTGTTCTCCTGGTTCTCCTCACTCATCAGTTCATGTAGGTCTTTCCAGGTTTTTCTGAAATCCATCTGTTTATCATTTCTTACCACACAATAGTATTCCATTAATATTAATGTTTAAAAGTCATCGGTGAATATTGAAAAATCAACTTCAGGAGAGTGGTAAGAGTAGAAGGCAGATTCCTAGGGGTTGAGGAAAGAGCAGGTGGCAAGGAAGTGGAAGTATCAGGTATAGTATCAGGGAAACTTAGTAGTGCAAATGAGGAGAGTGTCAAGAAAGTAGCTAAGTGGTGTTAAAAAAGTTAAGGGAAGGCTTTTATTTTTAGCATAGGAAACCAGATCATATTTATAGGGAGATGGGAAAGAGTTAATGGAGAAGAAGAGATTGAAGATGTATGAGAAAGTAGAGATAACTGCAGCTAGGGGGTACAGTGGATGGAGTACTGGGTCTGGAGTCAGGAAGACTCATCTTGAGTTTAAATCTGATCTCAGGCAATTACTAGGTGTGTGACCTTAGGCAAGTTACTTAATCCTGTTTGCCTCAGTTTCTTCATTTGTAGAATGAGCTGGAGAAGAAAATGCCAAACTACTCCAGTATCTTTACCAAGAAAACCCCATTTGGGGTTATGAAGAGTTGAACATGACTGAAATGACTGAATGACAACAAGGTCTTATAGGAAAATTGAAGGAACTACAAATATTTGAATTAGTTCTAAAGACAAGTAGAGAAATTTTGTTTTCTGTGACCATATGGAAGAGTAAGTAATTTAAGCTGATGATTAGTCCTGAGACATGTAAGAGCAGGGATGAAGGAAGGAATTTACATCAGCCTCAATTTTCTCAAGGAAACTGGAGGCTGAATCATCTGCCTTCAGTAAGAGGAGTCAGAGAACTTGGGGCTGAGAGGAGAGACTAAAAGGCCTGGAATGCCATGAGGAGTGAGGTAACAGGTGAGAAGGGTAGAATAGTATTATAAAATCACAGAATCTCAGTGTTAAAAGAACCTTAACATCCATTTTAACGATCTAGTCTCACCCCTACCTAAACAAGAATCCTCTTGTCACATATCAAACATGTGGTCAACCAGCCTTTGCTTAAAGACTTCCTGTGACAGGTTTGCATCCCAAAGAGATCATAAAAAAGGGAAAAGGATCCACATGTACAAAAATATTTATGGCTGCTCTTTTTGTGGTGGCAAAGAACTGGAAATTGAGGGGATGCACATCAATTGGGGAATGGCTTAACAAATTGTGGTATATGAATTAATGGAATACTATTGTGCTGTAAGAAATGATAAACAGATGGATTTCAGAAAAACCTGGAAAGACCTACATGAACTGATGAGTGAGGAGAACATTGTATACAGTAACAGCAACATTGTGTGATGATCAACTGTGATAGACTTAGCCTTTCTCAGCAATGCAATGATCCAAGACAATTTGAGACTCGTGATGGAAAAATGCTCTCCACATCCAGAGAAAGAACTATGGAGACTAAATGCAGATAGAAGCCCACTATCACTTTTTTGTTTGTTTTTTCTTTCTCATGGTTTTGCCTTTTTGTTTTGATTCTTCTGTCACAACATGACTAATGTGGAAATATGTTTTTGTTTTGTCTTTTTGTGGAGCAATGAGGGTTAAGTGACTTGCCCAGGGTCACACAGCTAGTAAGTGTTAAGTGTCTGAGGTCAAATTTGAACTCAGGTCCTCCTTAATCCAGGGCCGGTACTTTATCCATGGTGCCACCTAGCTGCTTCTTGGAAATATATATTTTTTTAATAAAATGTTAACTATCAGAGTTGATTGCTCCCTCAGGGAACACTTACTTTTTGAAAGAAATAAAAACTGAGCCTAGGCTATGATTATATTTGGTCTGAGAGAGATAGCCAAATGATGATCCTTTTATTAAAATGCTGGCATTATTAATAAAAAAATATTACCAGTGACAAGAAACTAGCTACTTTGAACAAATAATAGCAATAACAATAATAATAGCAGCAAACATTTATGTAGCACTTTAAATTTTGTGCAGTACCTCATTTTATCCTCACAAATAATCTCTAGAGGTAATCAATTTCATTTTTTGTTAGTTCTAATTGTTAGGGGGCAGCTAGGTGGTGCAGTGGGTAGAGCACCGGCCCTGGAGTCAGGAGTATCTGACTTCAAATCCAGCTTCAGACACTTGACAACTTACTAGCTGTGTGACCCTGGGCAAGTCACTTAACCCCAATTGCCTCACACACACAAAAAAGTTCTAATTGTTAGGAAGTCTTTTTTACATCAAGCCTAAATTTGTCTCTTTTGTAACTTAGATGCATTGCTACTTCTATGGGGCCAACCAGAATACATCTTCCCCAGGCTATACCTTTTAAAACTTGAAAATAACTATCAACCCCCCACTAAGTGTTCTCCTCTCTAGGCCCAACATCTCCAGTTCTTTCAAATGATTTTTAGATAGCATGATCTCAACAGTCCTCACCATTGTGATTGCCCTTTTCCCAAACACTCTCCATATGATCAATATCCTTTCTAAAATGTGGCAGCCAGAACCGAACACAGCACTCCAGATATGGTCTAATAAAGAGAACAGGAAATCATACTTTCCTATTCCTGGAAACTATGCAGTCTATGATAATATTACCTTTTTTTGGCTGTCATATTGCAGTTGGTTTATATTGAGGTTAGAATACATTTTGAAACCTCTTTTTCAAATGAAATATCATCTAGATCATTCCCCCTTATTCCTGTACTTATGAAGTTGATTTTTTGAACCCAAGTATAAGACTTTACATTTACCCCCCTCAAGTTCTATTTTGTTAAATTTGTCCAAATATTCTAATCTATCAAGTCTTTTGTTGTATACTGCATCAGTATACAACACCCTCCATGTTAATACCCTTCTCAACTTTGTTTTATCTTTGGATTTGATAAGAATAACATCTAAAACTTTAGAGATGAAGATTGAAATACTATTCCTTAAAAAAACAAAAACCCAGCACATAGCCAAACACAAATTCCTAGGGCAGTCCACTGGCGATCCCCTTCAAAGATGACATAGAATTATTAATGGCTATCTTTAAGCCTATCAATTCCAAATTAACTGTAGCATCACCTACAGGTATAGTATATTTCTCTATTTTTTCTACAATAACATGAGAGACTTTATCAAATGCTTTGTTAAAGTTAGTAAGCAATCTTTGTACTATTCCAGTTAATGCTGCTAAAAGTGGAAATATGGTTAGAACTGGTTTTGGTGAAGCCTCTCTATGGCCTTTACTGCTTTTACTTGATTTCCAAGAACCATTCTTCAGTACATTCTAGAATTTTCCCAGGATTCACTGATCCCTACTTTACAGACACCATTCTCTTTTGTTTTTGAAAATTATGACATTTGACCTCAGTGATTTTTCAAAGACTGTGAATGTTAGATCAGCAATCATATCTACCAGTATTTCAGGATGTGTTTCATTCAAAAGTATTGACTTGAATTTGATAAAGACAGCTAGCTGCTTTCTTACGATCTCTCCACTGATATTTACATACTCATATTATTCACTTTTTGTCCTTTTACTCCAAAGCTCATTTTCCTTGAAAAGAAAAAAAAATAGAAGCAAAATAAAAGTTGAATAGACCTGTCTTCTTTCTATCCCCTATAGTCATTGTCCCATCCAACACAAATCAAATTCCTATAAATTCTCACTCACTTTTCCCCAATATAGCTTTAAAAACACTGGTTTTCCTTACCTTTCTCATCAGTCTCAGTTCATTCAATATTTTAGCATTATTCTCACAGGACTACTGTGCTTTTTATGCATCTCATTAATTACCTTTGTTTCCATCTTCTGTCAATGCCTTTTTAAAAATCTAAGTTGATCCCTATGTATACTCAGCATTTTCTAGGCTGAGTACATAGATACTATGTATACAGTAGATTCCCTATGTATACTCAGCATTTTCTTTAGACAATTCCCCTTTTTCATCTTCATCAATTTTTTTTATCCTTTTTAAATTTCAAAATTTTTTCTTCTTGAAAAATTTCCCATCTTTCCTGGGCTACTTCATCCAAAAAAAAAAAATCAATCCATGAGTTTCTACCTTTCTCTGAACTTTTAGAAATCTAACCTCAAATCTAGTGTGCATGTCAAATTATGTCCAGATTTCTTTTCCTTCTCCATCACAGGATATGCTGGCTCAATAGGGAGTGAGTTCCCTGTTTCTTGAGGTCTTCGGACATAGATTGGATGGCCACTTGATAGAAATATTGTTGAGGAAAATCTTACTTTAAATAGGGCATGGGTTAGATGGCCTCTCATGTCCCTCACAACTGTAAGATGCTGTGATTACCTTGTCCCTCCACTTTTATCATACATTAAGAGTTGTTTGGAGGAAAAATCGAATGCAATTGGTAAAACATTTTTTACTCTTCTCCCAGAAAAAAAATTCATAAACAATTTTTTCCAATGAAATCGAATTTTCCCCTTTCTTACTCTAATGAATACTAAGTACCTCCCTTTGTATACATTTGTTGTTTTTTCTCCAAGATAAATAACATACCTTCTTTTTGTTGTTGTTTTTCTGGAATTGTGATTTTATCCACTTGGGAAGCTCCTGATGGGAATACTCCTCTACCAAAGTAAACTTTTTTCAACTGTTCTATGATTTTTAGAGTCTTAGTGTTGCCCAGGGTCACTGAGCAGTAAAGGGAGTTTCCCGGGATCATGCAGCCAGCACATTAACAGATGTGGGACTTGAATCCATGTGGCCCCGACTGTTTCTTGGGCTAGCCCTCTATCTACTACCCCAAGCTTCTTCTAATCCAACAAGGATTAGAGACAAGCTGAGACATATTAAGTACCAACTAGAAGAGGTCAGTCTCTATGTCAATAGGTAATAATTCATTATGTAAATTACCTTCCAGTCTGTGATGTCCAAATAATAAGCTTGTGGATGAATGAGTGACCTACTACAGCAGAATTGTGGACATGTAAGCATTCATATCTGAGGATTAAGGAAAGCACAGGTTCAGAATGGCCTTTTCCCCTGCCCAGCAAACAAAGGCTGAGTTATTCATCAACTCTAGCTGTTCCCTCTCTTGTTTTATCCAGCTCTTTCAATGACTTGGCTTGTTTGATGTGGTCTCTAATATATGTTGGAGCAACAAGGGTAATGTATGTGTATGCTTACCTCTCAGGTGAGCTGTAGCTCTTGTTGCACTCATAGCAACATTTTTAAAGCACAAAAGTGTTTATTAATTAATAAGAAAAGAATTTTACTTTCAACAGCTTTCTATTTAAACAGCCTGGATTAGATATAAAACAGAATTTGAAAGGAAGTCAGGAAACATTTTTAAAATTTCTCTTTAGAAATTAAAAAAAGAACGAAAACCCAATCTCGAACATGGTCCAATTTATATTGCATATGAATGTCATTGAAACATTTGCCCTGGTTTTGAGTGTGATATAACAACAACAATAATGAGAATAAAATGTAGTAATATTTATAAAACACTTAACACAGTGCATGGCACAAACTAGGTGTTACATAAATACTACTAGTACTACTACTGCTACTACTAATGCTGCTGCTTCTGATACTACGACCACTATTACTATTATTCCTACTACTACTACTAGCATTTACGTAGTACTTTAAAGTTTCCAAAGTCCTTTACAAATATTATCTCATTTGATCCTCACAACAACCCTAGAAGGTAGGTATTATTATTATCCTCATTTAACAGATGAGGAAACTGAAGCAAGTTAAATGACTAGCCCTGGGTCACACTGCTAGTAAATGTCTGAGGACAGATTTGAGGTCAAATATTTCTGATTCTGTATCTGGCACTCTCTCCACTCTACCACCTAGCACATAAAGTGCTGGAGCTAGAATCTAGAGGGACCCAGGTTTGGATTCTACCTCTGACACTAGCTTTATGATTGTAAACAAACCATTTCTACCTTTCTGAGCCTCAGTTTCCTCATTTGTAAAATGGGCATATTAATACCTCTGGTTCCTACCCAACAGGGTTATTTTGAGGATCTAATGAAATAAGTCACAGCACTGCATAATGCCTCCTGACAAGGAGAAGATGGACACAAGATACAAAAGGACACACATTTTCAGACATGGACAATGTGGGGATTTCTTTTCCTTGACTATGAATATTTGTTATAAGGATTTTGTTTTTATTTTTCTGATGGGTGGAGGAGAGAGAAAATAAATGCTTGCTAATTGAAAATAATTTTAAAATACTATAAAATTAAAATATTACATAAATGTCTATTGTAGTAATAGTAATAATAATGATGACTTATTGCCACTAAAAATTATCATCAGGGGAGGCTAGGTGGCAAAGTGGATAAAGCACCGGCCCTGGATTCAAGAGGACCTGAATTAAAATCTGACCTCAGACACTTGACACTTACTAGCTGTGTGACCCTAGGCAAGTCCCTTAACCCTCATTGCCTGGCCAAAAAAATTTTTTTTTAAAAATTATCATCATCATTGTTGTTGTTATTCTGTGTACCTATATAGAAATAAGTTTACAATGTTCAAATTCCTATTTGGAAAATCATAGGATTATAATGAAGTTGTAGATTTAGAGTTGCAAGGGATGTTTGTATAGCCCAACCCCTTTATTTTACAAATGAAGAAGCTAAGTCCTAGAAAAATAAGGTGATTTGCCCAAGGTCACACAGTAAGTGATGGAACCAAGTTTAAACTCCAAACATAGCCCCTTCATCCAAGGTATGATGGTGGTGGTAACCATGTGGGGAAAAAGCAGAATTCTATGCACCTTTCTAAGTTGAGTTGCCCAAGGAGGTGGCATCTGTTTTTTTCAAGATTTAAAGGAATGCTCCTTCTCTGCTGGAATGCCTGGGGTGGGGGGAGGGCTTTAGAATACTGAGGTATTCTAAACAGGCTCTATTGGCCTGTTCTTGTTTATTTCAGTCATGTGGAAAGTCAGTTTTATCAGAGGGATGCTATAAGATTCCTTAATGTTACCTAGTTTATTTCCCCTGCTATGATGGATTATTTGTAATCCACTTGGCCTCAACAAAAACGTTGAATGAAGGTCAAGATAGGATGATCCATGTGCCATTGTATTATACACAGGTGAGTGTAGCAACTCAACCCTGAATCCTAGGGCTGTCACACTTCTAGGGGCCAGCTTGTGATAGCACCCTTGTAAGCACCAAGGCATATGTGAATCAGTCAGTCAATGAACCTTTATTAAGCACTTACTATATACCAGGCACTGCTAAAGACTGGGGAAACAGAGAAAGACAAAAATAGACCCTATCCTCAAGGAATTTACATTCTAATAATAGAGGTGATATGTAAACAACAGTGTAAACCTGGGGAATGATGTACAAACTCATTTTATTTTATATGGGGGGGATGAGTGACAATTGTAGCTACAGAGTTATCATGAGGGTGGTGTGAGAGGATAGATATGACCCCTTCTGAAGGGCTATTGATTTGAGGATTGCCTATAGATTGTTATTTCAGCACCACTGAAAGGATTCTCAAGCCTACTATGGACTCTCTGAGGATGCCTGTGACTTGGGGTGAAGCAAGTCATCACTATCCTTACATTCTAAGAGGGATACAATATATACACAAATAACTATGATACAAAGGGAAGAATGGGAAGTATGATGGGGAGTTTTATAGTCGAAATTCTTTGGGAAGTCTGAGGAAAGATCATTTTCAATATAAAGACTTGGGAGGAAGGGTCAAAGAAAACGATATGGAGGGGGGTGGCTTCTAATTTGATCCCTGATGGAAAGGGAGAGTTCAATGCAGAGAGTTGAGAAGATGAGTTGAGTTCCTTTCCAGCCCTGGTGGTGGCAGGGGGTAGATTGAACAAAGGCAGAGAAGTGAGAGAGAACAGAATAAAAATAGGGTAGAGATGCACAGAAGAGGACAAAAGAAAACTTAGAAGGAAACACAGAAAAGCTGGTCAGCTTCGAAAACAATGTGTAGGTTTAAAAAAAAATAAACAGTTTGAAGTGGGAAAAAGTAGGATAGAGAGAGTAGTCTAGTTTAGTTGGAATATAAACCATGAAGAATATTAGGATGAAGGGGCAGCTAGATGGCACAGTGTATAAAGTGTCAGCCCTGGATTCAGGAGAACCTGAGTTAAAATCCACTTACTAGCTGGACACTTACTAGCTGTGTGACCCTGGGCAAGTCATTTAACCCTCATTGCTCCACCCCACCCCCAAAAAGAGTTATTAAGAATATTAGGATGAGGGGCAGCTAGGTGGCGCAGTGGATAGAGCACTGACTCTGGAGTCAGGAGTACCTGAGTTCAAATCTGGCCTCAGACACTTAACACTTACTAGCTCTATGACCCTGAGCAAGTCACTTAACCCCAATTGCCTCACTAAAAAGAAACAAATAAACAAAACAAAACAAACAAACTAAAAAAAAACAAAACAAAACAAAAAAACCCAAGAACATTAGGATGAGTTAAAGGCTAGAAAATTTTGTCATAGACTGTGGAGTGCCTTGAATACCAGGATCAGAGGTTCAAACCTTCTGTCAGCAAAGGGTAGCCACTGAAAATTTTTGAGTAAAGAGATTATGCGACTTCAGTGGTTCATCACAAAAATTACTTGGGAATATGGTGAAGGATGGATTGAAGAGGGGAGAATCAGAAAGTAGAACCATCTGTTAAAGAGACTGCTAAATAAGAAGAGATGGGAGCTAGAGGCACAGTGTTTGTTATAGGAGTGGAAAGGATGTAATGGATGCATGAGAAATAGTATAGGTAGAAATGAAAGAACTAAGTCCTGAGGATACAAAAAGCAAAATTGTGATCCTTCTTCCAAGTAATTTATGTTCCAATGGGGGAAAGAACATGCAAATAATTATGGGTACATACACACACACGTACAGTATAAATAGAAAGTAACCTCAAAGGTAAGGAATTAGCAGGATTACTAAGAAAGATCTCCTATAGAAAGTGAGATCTGAGCAGAATCTTTCTTGTTGTTTTCTGCTTTTTTCGGGGCAATGAGGGTTAAGTGACTTGCCTAGGGTCACACAGCTAGTAAGTGTCAAGTGTCTGAGGCCGGATTTGAACTCAGGTACTCCTGAATCCAGGGCCAGAGCTTTATCCACTGCGCCACCTAGCCGCCCCCTGAGCTGAATCTTAAAGGAAGCCAGGGAAGTTAGGAGTCAGAGATGAGGAGGGATAATATTCCAGGCCTAGGGGAAAGGGATTGCAAATATACAGATTTGGGAGATGGAGAATTGTGTGTGGGAAACATCAGATAAACCAAAGACACTGGATTTTAGAGTGTGTGGAGGGGAGTAAGGTGTTAAAAGACTGGAGAGGTAGGAGATGGTCCTGTTGGAAAGGGCTTTAAAATAATGGGTATCTCCAAGGTTTGGCCGTGGACCCTTTTCTCTTTTACTCTCTATACTATCTAAGGAGATCTCAACAACTCCCACAGGTTAAGCTATCATCTACTCAGATGCTTCCCTGTCCTAGATTTCCATCCCTAATGTCTCCCGAGCTTCAGTCCTACATGACCAACTGCCTTTTGGACATGGCAAATTAGATATTATGTAGGCATCTCCACCTCAGTGTGTCCAAAAAAAGCATTTTTTATGTTTTCCCCCAAACCTTCCCAATCTTCCCAACTTAACTATTACTGTTGAGAATATCACTGTCCTCCCAGGCACCTTGGCTTGAAACCCAAGCATCAAAAAAAAAAAAAAAAAACCAAACCCAACAAAATCAAACAAATGAATAAATGAATGAATAGATAGATTAAATAAATAGATGAATGAATGAATGAGAAACCCAAGCATCATCCTCATCCCCGCACATTCACCCATTTGGATACTCTGTTGTCAAGTATTATCACTTTTACCTTCACAGCATCTTTTATATGGATCTCCTTCTCTCTCATACAGCTACCACCGTGGTTCTAGTCCTTATAACCTTACACTTGGAGTATTTATTGTGTCTAGTAGGAAGTGGGTTATTTTTTTTAGAGAGGAAAAAATGTTATCCTATGTGTAATGGAAGGCACAGATCCTCTGCTTCTCTATAAGCCATTAGGGTGGTATTCTGTTCTACTCAAGTATGCCCCCCAAAAGTTGAATACCTGCAGGTATATGAATGTATGTATGAAGTTCCGCTTCTGAATAAATCTGCATGCTGTATGATATACATCTTGAACAATGAAAATTCTTAATGAACAAATCCATGCTAGTTAGTAAATCTTCTGTAATCAGAATGCTTTGTCTATTCATTTATCCTATTTGTGATTTGTTCTGGTTGCTTTGAATTACTGAGTTTATGACATTGCTAACCTGAAGCTTTTTCTACTTTAGTTAACAGAGTCTCTGGCTGTGCCCAAAGACTGGTCTTGTACTGAATCCTTAATGTTCTATCAAAGACATCAATTTATTCTCTATAGTTGTTATTTTTGCATTTCTTCACTCATTCCACTATATTTCTATTTCTTTTCAAATGTAGCTGACTACAGAGAATTTGAAAGGAATGAGTTCTCCCTCTCCCCCTCCTCTCTTTTTCTCCCCCCTCCTTCTCCCTCTCTCTCTCCTTCCCTGTCTCTTTGTTCCTCTCTGTCTCCTTCTCTTTCTCTCTCCTTCTCTCTTTCTCTTTCTCTCCTTCCTTCTCTCTCTCTTTCTTTCTCAGTCCTCCTCCATTTCTTTGTCCCTCCTTTCCTCCCTCCCTCCTTCCCTTCTGTCTCTCTTCCCTCCCACCCTGCCTCCTTTCATTCATTGCTGTTAAAGGAAAGCTTTTTGGTGGTTTTTTTTTTGGGGGGGGGGGCGGTTGGCCAGACTTTTATTTACTTGCTACCTATGACTACTGGGGTGTATGGGGTGTTCAGGAAAGACCATAACCTCTGGTGTGAGAACTTACTGTGCCTTTTTCAGGGTTGCTCATCCACTTTGGGGGTCTACCTTCCCCCAACTCTCACTGTGGGTACAAGAAGCTGCAGCATATGCAGCAGTTACACCCTGGTAAAACCATCTAGACAGACAGGCTAAGCCGGGTTGATGATAACTGAAAGACCTCAGATCTTTAGGGGGATGTCTACTGAAAGCATGTGAAGATTTCCCCTGTAAGACTGGGCAAATGAGACTAATTTGTTCCAATGGCCATAAAGGCAGCTGAAGCAGGTGCTGTGGAACATTTAGAGCTTGGTCAGACATCAAAGACACCAAAGATCATCCACTGCATCTGGGCCATCTCTAGTCATCCTGACTTTTGTCCTGTCACTGGACTTCACTTTTTGGGCTGGGGCGGGGGTGGGGGGGGTGGCGCTCGGTCAGGGCAATGAGGGTTAAGGAACTTGCCCAAGATCACACAGCTAGTAAGTGTCAAGTGTCTGAGGCTGAATTTGAACTCAGGTCCACCTGAATCCAGGGCCAGGGCTTTATCCACTGCACCACCTAGCTGCCTCCTTGAAAAATTTCCCATCTTTCCTGGGCTACCTTATCCAAAAAAAAAAAATAATCCATAGGTTTCTACCTTTCTCTAAACTTTTAAAAATCTAACCTCAAATCTAGTGTGTATGTCAAATTATGTCCACATTTCTTTTCCTTCTCCATCACGGGACATGCTGACTCAATAGGGAATGAGTTCCCTGTTTCTTAAGGTCTTTGGACATAGATTGGATGGCCACTTGATAGAAATATTATAGAGGAAAATCTTACTTTAAATAGGGAAACTAGGGGCAGCTAGGTGGCGCAGTGGATAGAGCACTGGCCCTGGAGTCAGGAATACCTGCGTTCAAATCCTACCTCAGACACTTGACACTTACTAGCTGTGTGACCCTGGGCAAGTCATTTAACCCCAATTGCCTCACTAAAAAAAAAAAAATTAAATAGGGCAACTCTACTTCACTTAAATCCAATTCAAGTCAAGATATCACCTGTGATGCCACTGATCCTCTTTGAAAATGATGAACAACCAGGGCAGCTAGATAGCGCAGTGAATAAAGCACTGGCCCTGGATTCAGGGGGACCTGAGTTCAAATCCAGCCTCAGACACTTGACACATTCTAGCTGTGTGACCCTGGGCAAGTCACTTAATCCCAACTGCCTCACCCCCCCCCCCAAAAAAAAAAAGAAAAGAAAATGATGAACAACCACCGATGTCTATTTTGTCCTCCTCTAAAAAGTCTTGTACAACTTGCTATATGTGACTAATGTTTTGTGTACCTAAGACAGGTCTTCTATGGTGAAAAATAATATTTTATCACAACCAGGTTGCTTCAGTTTTTTCATATCCTTAGCTTGTGGTACTGTATGAAAAAGAAATGGTACAGAGAGATGTTTCTGCAGTTTAATTGCCTCTTAGAAAGAAAACATTAGTCTTCTTGTCATCTTAAATGGGCCATGGGAAGTCTTTATTATGGATGTGTAAAATCAGGGGTTTGGATGATGAGATACGTGAGTCTATGACTTCTATTAAAAATGGATCCAACTCTTTTCAAACATCTTAATCCATTCTTTTCTGTGGGTGGCAGAAAGTTCAATAGATTTGGAAATGTTTTCTGCACTGAAACAGATTTCTGGATCCTCCCTACTGCCTTGCCTTCAAAATTCAAATTCAAAATTACCTTGTATCTATTTTGTATAACAACAACTCATTTTGCACCAGGTATTGTAAGGACTTTACAATTATTATCTCATTTGGTCCTGACAGCAACCCAGCAAAATAGGTGCTATGATTATCTCCATTTTACAGATGAGGAGACTGAGGCAAGCAGGGGTTAAGTGACCTAACCAGGGTCACATACCTGGTAAATCATACAATACAATGATCCAGAGGCTGGATTTGAACTCAGGCCTTCTTGACCCATGGCTCTATCCACCATGCCACCCAGCTGCCTCAAACACAACCATCTAAGTACATAAAACATTCCCCTCTTTCTGTTCTCCTCCCTCCCCACTACTTAGATTGTAAACTCTTTTTTTTTTTTTTAAGATTGTAAACTCTTGGGGCAGCTAGGTGGCACAGGAGATAGAGCACTGGCCCTGGAGTCAGGAGTACCTGAGTTCAAATCCGGCCTCAGACACTTAACACTTACTAGCTGTGTGACCCTGGGCAAGTCACTTAACCCCAATTGCCTCACACACACAAAAAAAAGATTGTAAACTCTTTAAAGGGAGGGGCTGTTTTCACTTTTCTCCTCTTCTTTGTATGCTAGTTGTATTAACACCTAACTAGGGGCCTGGCACAGAGCAGGTGCTTACTAAGTACTTTTTAATTGATTAACAAAATTGAAAGTACCCTATAGATGATCATTCCAGAGATAAGAAAACTGTCCACTAAGGGAAAATAATTTGACCAAGGTTACACAAGGAGCTGGTCATTAGAAATATTTCACCCTGCATAGTCCTTTCATTTCCTTTTATGCCAATGAATATAGCAAATACATTCAATTCCAACATTAATTTAGGAAATTACTTCTAAATTTGATTTGAAGCATGCAGTTAGTAACAGGCCAATGTACATGCCCTGAGACCCTAAGTGGTTTAATACCGGGACACAAATGTGTTGTTTTTTTTCCCTCAAAAGAGCAAGCCCCCAAGCAACAAAGCAGGGTATATATGGTGAATGGTTAAGGTAATTCAAGTGGGTGGGTAAGGGAAACAACCTTCTTCTTTTTTTTTTTTTAATGAAAGCTCTCAAATAAGCAATTTTATTCCTATCCATGATCACAGACATTTACAAAACCATGACATCGGAATTCACCTTAAAAAAGAACTTATGTAAAGCAGTGATATATACAGCACAAAATAGTTCAAGGCTAGGGAAAGGTACTGCCTAGTGGAATGGAGCCAACTCAACAGCAAAGGACATCAAAACAGGATCAATGCAGAGAATGACGACCTTTTAAACCTTGCTAATTGCTTCATTATTTTCATTTTTAAAGTATTTATCACACCAATCATCTGACTGACTATATGTTTCCATGTGTAAGGCTATACAGGAAATATTCATTTAAAACAACAACCACCACCTCTTCCTGGTCTGATTAAGTAAAAAGCATGGTGAAGCGGAAAGAGAACAGACTGTGGTGTCAGGAAACCCTGGGTTTGAGTTTGACATCTGAAGCACACAGGCTGTGGGGCCATTTGCAAGTCCCTTAGCTTACTGTGCCCTAGGAAAACCTCTAAGACTATAAGCTGCACATAATGTTATAATCATGATTAGCTGTGAAAGACTGGGCTACTCTGATCAATACAATGATCTAAGACAGTTCCAAAGGACTCGTGATGAAAAAATGCTATCCACCTCCAGAGAGAAAACTGATGAACCCCGAGTGCAAATTGAAGTATAATTTTCTCACTTTATTTTTCTTGCTTTTTTGGGGGGCGGGGAGTGAATATGGCTGATATGGAAATATATTTTGCATGATTTCACATGTATAATTGATGTCATATTGCTTTCCTTCTCAGTGGGTGTGGGGGGTGGGAGAGAGGAAAAGAATTTGTAACTCAAAATTTAAAAAGAAAAGAATGTTGTGGGCAGCTAGGTGGCACAGTGGATAGAGCACCGGCCCTGGATTCAGGAGTACCTGAGTTCAAATCCGGTCTCTGACACTTGACACTTACTAGTTGTGTGACCCTGGGCAAGTCACTTAACCCTCATTGCCCAGCAAACCCCCCCCCCATAAAACAAAACAAAAAACAAACAAAAAAAGAATGTCAAAATAAATAAATAATAAATTTTATTTTTAAAAAATGTCTATAAGTTATAGGTAAAATATAGATCTGAATGAATAGGAGTTCTCATGAAATCACCGGAAAAAATGAGAAAATGAGACACATTCACTCATATATACCTCATAATACATAGTACAAAGTAGCAAAAGGAGAGCCCATGACCATCTCATCTTCAAAGTTGGAAGGGTTCTCCAAGGCCATCTAGTTCAACCCATGCCATAATAGTCAGCCAGCCAATAAGCATTTATTAAGTCCTTACTGTGTGCCACACGAGTCTGTTATACAAAGTCTTTCTTAAGTTGATGTCTAGTGTTCACCTAGTGAGTGGGAGTACATTTCTTTCTGGGAGCAGTCCTTTCTACCTTGGAGTTGCATTCATTCTTAGCAATTTTCTCCTTCTATAAACCCCAAATCTGCCATTTATAATGAACTTTTATTGATTTGCTTTTAGATTATCTTCATTTTAAAAATATATTCCTCTTCCTTCCACTGTTGAAAGTCATCCCTTGTAACAAAGAACAAAAAAGGAAAAGGGAAGAGAATGGGAACAATTATTAAGGACCTACTATGTCCTGAACACTGTGCTAAATGCTCTACAAATTTTATCTTATTTGATCTTCTCAACAAGAAAAAAAAAACCACTTCAGCAAAACTAACCAACAAATTAGTCACAGTGCATGCATAATGCTTTACACCATAGTCCTCCATCACTTCAAAGAAAGATGAACTTTCTCATCACTTCTTCAATAACAAGTTGGATTAATATAATTATGTGGTATTCCATTTCTTTTCATTGTTTCTTTTTCCATTTATATTCTTTTCATGTATATTATTTCCCTAGTTTTGCTTAATTCACTTTTTATCAGATCATAGAAATCTTCCCTTGTTTCTCTGTTTTCTTTATATTTGTCATTTCTTACAGCACAATAACACCCCATTACTCTTGTGAACCACTCCATTTCCCAGTCAGTGAGCATCTATTTTGTTTTCATTTCTTGGCTCTATAAAAAGTGCTACTAAAAATATTTTTGGTGAACTGTATGGTAGACATGATGATGATGGAACACAAGATATTTCAGTCTTTCTACCTTTGACTTCCTTGAAGGATATGTCTAATAATGAGATCTCTGAATCTAAGGATACCAACATTTTTGATATTTTCTTAGAAGAATTATTCCTTTCAAGAATGATTAAACCAATTAACAGCTACACCAACAATACGTTAGCATTACCTGACTTTGTGCAGCTGTTCTGCTTTTGCCTATTCCCTTTTTTGGTCACTTTTACCAAGAAAATTCAACCTATTTTTAATTCTTCCCTCTGAGGTCAAGCAGGGCAAAGTTAATAACTCTCTACAGGGTTGTTGTGAAGAAAGCATTTCATAAAATAGTATGTAAATGTAAATGATTATTATTTGTCCTAATTTTCTAGTGTTTTCCATTGAGAATGATTTTTCCCATTAGTCCCTTAGCACTGTGCATGTGGACGTACATTCTGGAACATTGGGTCTATGGTTAGTAACACAAAGGAGAGGTTATTCCATTTACCCTTGATTCACGTGGACAACTCATTGAAACTAGTAATAATGTTTCTATGTCAAGGGGAAATAAATATGTAAAAACTGGAATCAGGCAAAACAGAAGCATTCTTGACCTGTTCATGTAGGTTTTTTATTTAACTTCATTAATGTATTTTGTGTGTGTGTGTTTATACTTACTGCCTGGCACCCTTGGTTGGCATTGCTGTCTGTTTTTCTCTAGAGACTGCTCTAGATTATTACTTAATGCTAAAAATGCACTCAGAATTAATATAACAACAAAAATAATATAACTCACACTTGTATGACATTTTAAGGTCTTATTTATCTTATCTCATTTGATCTTCATAGCCTTGTGCTATAAATGTATTTATGATCCCCATTTTATAGATGAGAAAACTATTTCAAAAGAGTCAAGTAATTTGCTTAGGACCAAACAAATGGAAAGTGTCTAAGGCAAGTCTGGACCCACTTTTCCTGACTCCCAAGTCCAGTATACTACTTACCATACCATTCAGCCTTAACAAATTCCATTTTTTTAAAACACGTTAAGGTTTACAAAGCACTTTCCTCATGTAACACCCACCCTGGGCTAATTAGTCAGTTCCCTCCACATTAGCAGACCAGGTCCCCAGAGGGGCTATTTCTCTACTTAGGATTCTAAAGGTTACCCTATGGGACTGAGGTCTCTAGTATTGTTACTCATGAACCCCAACTGGTATGTTTTCCATTAATTATCAGTCAAAGCTAATTAGCTTTTAGAAAGAACATATATAGTATATACTAAGTAGGAGTAGCAAGGACAGTTGGACAGTTGTCACAGGAACTTTGTCTTCCCCCACTACCACTACCCAATGCTAGGGATGTACTCTTCCTTTGTACACTTAAGGTCTTTGAAGAGAGTAGATTCTGACTTCATGAATATATGTGGTAAAAGGGTAAATTCAAAACTCCTGGTCGCTGGAAGAACTTTTTGCCCTTCATGGAGTCCTCATTAAACTCTCTGATGAATTCTGACATTTAGGTCCCCATATACAGTTCTGAATCTACCTTTCCTTGATGTATCTCTCAGCTCTTGATGCAGATGCTCCCATCAATCATTGTTGTTCCTAAGATACTGCTATGGGCTCTAGTGTATACAATGATGACAGAACACAAGATATTTCAAACTTTGAAGTTCACATGGTCATCATTTAGTAATGGGGGAGAGGGCATGTGGAAGAGAGAGACAGAGACAGAGAGAGTTTTTCCTCCTTCTCCCATCAAGGACAATTTCCTCTCAGTAGACTTGCACTATTTGGATTTGACCAATACTCAGCTAACTGGCTACTGGAATGGTCAAACTCCCACACAGGCTCATTATTTTATCTTTAGCAATACAAGATATGACTGATTTCTTTAAACAATCCCAAGATATTACCTGTGGGACCATTTATTTTCATCCAATGACCCATAGCCCCTTATAATCCAAGTTTGGTAGTGGTTATGTGCTCCCAGGCTATACTGTTATAAAGATGGTTGTCAAAAAGCTGCCCCTCTTACTCATACCCACCCTTGTGAGATCTAGGCTGCTTCTTTTTAGCTCCTCCCTTTGATCCTTCCCTATGAAGGAATGATTTTCCTCAAATTGGCCATGGGAAACAACAGGACAAAAAAATTGCAACTGCCCCTTCTGAATACCAATCGGATAGTTACAGCCTTTCCCAACTAAACTGCTAACTCATTGCCAAGAGAAAAAAGTCCTTGTGTGTCTTCCCTCCATGTCTTCTTCTTTCTCTTCTCTCTCTTCCCGTCTCCATTTTTCTGTCTCTGTCTTCAGCTCTCTGTCGCTATTTCTGTCTCTGTCTGTCTTGGTCTCTCTCCAAAGTTGTAAAATCAAATCAATAATTCCTTCTATAGCACCTAGTCAGAAAACTGCTCTAGGAAAAAACAAAGATAATTGTAAAATCTATTTCTCTCCCTTTCTGAATGTTCCTCTATTGTCTCTTTGCTACATTGGTCTGTTGATACACATAGGCTAGCAACACAATGATTAACTACTTTATAATGGTAAGTTGTGTAAGAGAAAAGGAGGCAGAAAGGTAATAAATTCTTGAGAAACAGAGATGACTTCTGAGAAATCAGTACATACTGTCCCAGAACAGAGAGAGAAGTAAAAGGAGAGATAGAAAGTGAAGGAACCTCCCTTTATGGGGCTGCAGTCCAAGTGTGGGTATAGTTCATCCCAACATTCTTCATCCACAATTCACATACACAGTACCAGCCTGGTGCTAAGGTTCTTATGACAGATGGTGTATCCTCCTTACATCTTTGTCTCCATTCTTTCTCACTGAATCTGATACAGTTCCCTTCTCTGATTTTTTCATTCTTAGAGCCTCTGCTCCCACACAGATGATCTTCCCAGAATCCCTTGTAATAGGAGGGGCTAGCTTGACATCTGTAATTTTTCACCATGACATAAACATCCTGTTGGTGTTGTTTAGTAACGTCCAACTCTTTGTGAACCCATTTGGGGTTTTCTTGGCAAAGATACTGGAGTGGTTTGCCATTTTCTTCATCTTATTTTACAAATGAGGAAACAGGGACAAGCAGGGTTAAGTGACTTGTCCAGGGTCACACAGCTAGTAAATAGCTGAGGCCAGTTTTGATCTTAGGTATTCCTGACTGCAAGCCTGGAACTTTATTCACTGCACTGCCTAGCTGCCCTAAAATAAATATTAGCACTTAATAGAACAGGGATGATTAACTCAGAGTACCTTGTCTCAGGGTTCCCTTCTCAGCAAAGGTACATCAACCAAACATGAAATAGACTTGCTACAGTGTAAAGCATTGCTTGACAAACTACTCCAGTAACTACAGGTCTAAATACATGTATGATATAGTGCATATACATGTAATTGCGGTTCATACTTATCCACAGAACACTGCCAAATATGATTAAAAATCAAAGGAAATAACATCAGTAGGCATACATAATAACAAAGCATGCATAAACATCAGTGTATATTCAAATTATATAAACAACAAAACTATATATAGATAATAAGCATCTATATTACATGTATGATATTACAACAGAAGCAAAGAAACATATAATTCAAATAAATAATTTAATGTTTTTGTTATTATTTGTCCTTTGCTCTCAAAAAGAACCATGATATGGAGGTGATGTCATGACTTGCACTGAATTGGATTTAAGTGAAGGAGGGCTGTGCAAAGTCACCAGCCTCACTCTCTCCTCCAGAGCCATCTGAGTCCAGTGATAAGATATACATCAGGATCACTAGAGGTGGTCCTGGATGTTTGAGGCAATTGGGGTTAAGTGACTTTCCCAGGGTGACACTACTAGTAAGTGTCAAGTGTCTGAGGTCACATTTGAATCCATGTCCTTCTGACTCCAGGGGCAGTGCTCTATCCACTGTGCCACCCAGCTGCCCCCCAATAATTTAATAATTTAAAAAAAAAAACTTTCACTCCCATTGCTATCAACTTAATTCAGGCCATCACCCCATCTTGTGTAGATTATTGCAATAGTTTCTTAATTGATCTCCCAATTGGAAATTGAAGGGATGTCCATCAATTGGGGAATGGCTGAACAAGTTGTGGTATATGAATGTAATGGAATTCTATTGTGCTGTAAGAAACGATGAGCAGGTGGAGTTCAGAGAAACCTGGGAGGACTTGCATGAACTGATGATGAGTGAGATGAGCGGAACCAGAAGAACATTATACACAGTATCATCAACATTATGTGTTGATCAACTGTGATAGATTAGATTCTTCTCACCAATACAACAGTACAAGAAAGTTCCAAAGGACTCATGATGGAAAAGGCTCTCCAAATCCTGGGGGGGAAAAAGGAACTATGGGATATGGATGCTGATCGGACCATACTATTTCTTTTGTTTTTGATGCTGTTGGTTTTCTAATTTCAGGTTTTTCCTTTGTGCTCTGATCCTTCTCATATAACATGACTAATGCAGAAATATGTTTAATGTTATTATGTATATTTAACCTATATCAGATTGCCTTCTGTCTAGGGAAGGGTGAGAGGGAGGGGAGGGAGGGAGAAAAATTTGAAATTTGAAATCTTATATAAACAAATCTTGAAAATTATTTCTACATTTACTGGAAAATAATAAAATACTTTTATTTAAATTAAAAAAAAAGAATTGATCTCCCAACTTCAAGTCCCTTACCATGCCAGTTCATCTTTCACACTGCTGCCAAAGTAATAATAACAAAATCTATCAGTTTAATATTTGAAAAGCTTTTATAGATGTGGAAACTGAGGGAGACAAAGGTTGAGTGACTTGCCCAAGGTCAGACTGCTAATAAGTGTCTTAGGCTAGATTTGAACTCAGCTCTTCCTGACTCATGTTCTGTCCATGTGACGAAAGAGAGTGGCTTCATATGGCTTTTAGGTTCAAATATCTATTCCTCTATTTAGCTTTTAAAACCCTATACAGTGTGGCTACAAACAATCTTTCCACCCTCTTTGGATATTACTTCCCCTCCCACATTCTGTAATCTAGTCAAACTTGCCTTGTTCTTCACGTACAACACTCTTTCCCTCCTTGCTTAAGCCTCAGAGAATTCCTCACTTCCTTTAAGCTTGCAGTTCAGGTATCATCTTCTGCATTGCTCCTTTCCCTCAAATAGTAGTACTCTCTCTTCCAAACTACTTTATATTTAACTACTTTGTATACATCTATATTTATTCACTTTATATTTATGGAGCATATCTTTTATACGTATTTGTTGTCTCGCCCACTATATTGATAGTGAGAAAGGATTGTTTCATGCCTTATACTTGCATTCCCAGTGCCTACACAGTGTCATAGTAGGCACTTGTTGATTGATTGAAACATTAACATGAAAATAATAAAACTAATATAATTGTAATAAGCAGCTATAATCACAAACATTGATGAGCATGTGCAATTAAATGCAAGGGAAACATTACATAAGTAAATACCAGTCAATAACCACTTTTCTAGTTTCCTCTGTAATAACAACCCTAAGTCTGGTCATTGGTTGTATGGATTTAGCTCTGAGCTAATTGATGGATCCACCTTGCCACATGCATCTCTGAAAAATTTCACTCTCTTCCTTGCTATCTTCCAACAGGAAACCAGAGACAATGGAATGATCATAGTACTCTAAACCTGAACTTAAGGAAAGCCCATCCATGCTAGAGAGCACTGTTACTTCATTATGTGTGTATGCTGTGGGAGGTGCGGGGGGGAGGAGGGGGGTACTCTTCTCTAGGTAGGTAGGAAAGGTATTTCTCATGGATTTAGTCCTCTCTGTCTGACTTACATGATGGGTAGAATATACCCCCCCCCATCTCTCTCTGTGTCTCTGTGTCTCCCTGTCTCTGTCTCCATCTCTGTCTGTCTCTCTCTCTGTCTTTCTGTCTCTGTCTCTCTGTCTGTCTCTTTCTATCTCGCTGTCTCTCTGTCTCCCCCTCCCTCCCTTTCTCTCTTTCTCTGTCTCCTTTTTCCTTCCTCCCTTTCTCTGTATCTCTCTTTGTTTCTGCCTCTTTCTCTTTGGTTTTGACACATTAGTCACATCCTAACAAAAAACTACAACCTTCCCCAACACACATGCTACTTTCCCATTAAAAAAAAAAAAAGTTAGGCCAGACTACCTAATAGAGTGATTGGCGCTAATGGAACCTGCCTCTTTCCAATTTTTATGGTTTACCTTTTGCTAAGAGAAAGGCAGGATGTGTGCTTTTGCTGTAATAATTTAGAACAAAGTTTTCTGCTGGGTTGGAACTGAGTTTTGTTCCACTAAAAATGTTTTTATTATGCCAGGACAGAGAAAGTTTCTTCTGTATTGTTACTTATCTTTTTTTCTTTCCTACATTATAGATGATGAAGAAAGAGTATTATTGTCAAGTCAAGTCAACAAGCATTTATTAAGTGCCTACTATGTGTCAGACACTGCTAAGCACTGGGGATACAAAGAAAGGCAAAAAACAGTCCCTGTTCTGATAAGATTCAGTCTAGAGAAGTAGACAACTATGTGCAAATAAGATGTAGGCAGGATACATTGGAGTTAAACAGAATTAAAGCACTGGCATTAAGGGATATCAATTTTCCATTGTCTTTCTTTCCTTTCTAGTTTTTCTATTCTGTATGTCTTATTATATTTTCTCTAGGTGGTTCTGCAGTTCCTGTGGCTGGGATACCTTTTTTTTTTCCTCTGGGGCTTTACCTGGACTTTTACAGTCACTATTTTCTTTGATATTTATCCCCTCTTGAACCAAAGTAATTTCCTCATGGTGGTCAGTTTTCCTTGGTTTGTTCACATAGGCTGGGAAGGAGGTGGGACATGATATGCTTAGCTCAAGTTTCACAAATGAATGGTGAGAGCCAAGTCTATCAAGTATAGTGGGCCAGTCTGTGTCTCTTATTTTTTTAAATTCATTTTATTTTTTAATTTATGGCATAAAACAAGCATTTCCATAACATAGTATAATAAAAAAGACATTTGCCCATAAAAGTGCCAATATATTATGTACAACTTGCTATTCCTTTAAAAAAAAATTATATCTATCATGTAAATTTTTTCCTATTTCTTTCTTCTCTCCCCTCCCCCAATTCTAGAGATGGCTACCATTAAACACAAATATATATACACACATATGTGTGTGTGTGTGTGTGTGTGTGTGTGTGTGTATGTGAGGCTCCAGTACTTCTCCCTTTGATAGGCGATGCCCAAAGTCCTTCCCTTCTGGTGCTAGGCTAAGGAATTGTTGTTGATTGTCTTTTGTTTTTGAAGAGGAGCAATGACGTCAGGGGTGATATCTCTTCCAGGCTCAGAAGTTACTCCTGTGTGGGGCTCCAACCACAGGTTTCAGAGATGGGCTTAGAGTGCATTTTTCCTAGGGTAATTTTTCAGAGCAGCCCAGGTATCTTACACTGAAGGACTGAAGACAACATGGAGAACCTGGCACAATCCAGAGTTAAAGTGTAGGAAGGTGTGATTGATTCCTTATTTCTGCTCCCCATACCATAATTGTTCAATATATTTCCACAACAATCCTGGTATTCCTTCCTTTCCTTCCACTCACACAATTTGCATCTTAGTTCAAGCCCTCCTTATCTCTTCCTTAGACTTTATATTCATAGCTTCCAAATAACCTTTCCCCATTTCTCTACTCTCTAAGCCATAGATCTGACCATATCAATCCTGTGCTCAAAAATCTTTATTAACTCCTTGTTATCTCTAGGATAAGCTACAGACTCCATAGAATGGCACACAATATGGATCCAACCAACCTTTCTAGCCTTATTTTGCATTACTTCCCTTCACATGTGCTATGTTTCAGTGAGCCCTGAACCTGACATTCTCATTCTCCTGTCTTTGGCTTGCTGCCCACCTCAATCTTTTAAAATCTCTAGCTTCCTTAAGGACTTAGTTTAGGTTTCTTCTCCTATTCAAAGTCTTTCCTCATTTTCCTGTTATTGGTCTTCTGTCCTTACTAAAATTGCCCTATACTTATTGCACTCACACATATGTCCCCAAAGTCTTAGTGCACATTTAGGCTTTATTGCTAGATTTTGTTTGTTTGTTTGTTTTTGTTTTTGTTTTTTTGGGGAGGCAATTACGGTTAAGTGACTTGCCCAGGGTCACACAGCTAGTAAGTGTTAAGTGTCTGAGGCCTAATTTGAACTCAGGTCCTCCTGAATCCAGGGCCAGTGCTCTATCCACTACGCCACCTAGCTGCCCCTAATGCTAGATTTTAAGAAGCTTAATATCACAAGCTTAAGCTGACAGTAAGTATGCATATTCTTTTGTAAGTAAGAATCACAATGGTTCTAAAAGTCATGGGGTGCAGAGCACCCCAGAAGTTCTCTGGGGCACATCAAGGAACCTTCTCCTTGAGACACTAAACCAGAGGACAGATAACGCCTAGAGAGATAAGCTGAACCAAATCGGACTGAGCTAGCTTGGGATTCCTACCCTTCATTCTGGTCTCCCTTACCCTGGGGAGATAAATTTGGGTGTGGCTGTGGCCTTTGTGTTCTGAAGAGGGACCTACCCTCTCACCCAATTCCTCTAGTCACTACCAGTGGGGGATGGTCCTCTACTCCTCACCCAATTCCCCCAGCTACCACCAGTGGGGGATGGTCCTCTCTCACTAAAGAAACTTTCCACAGTCAAATGGTCACCCCTCCCCCATCAGTCTTCTATAAAAGTACCTGCCAGTCTCCCGTTGGAGGAGATTTCGTACCTCTTGAGCCATGTTCTTTATGCCAATCTCCCCATGAAAGTCCAAGGATTTCTTTCATGGTTTCCCTCCCCCCACCCTTCCCTCCCTTGCTCCTAAATAAACTACCACCTTCTTCTAACTAAGTTTTGTGTGCAAGAGGTTGTAATTCTTTAAAGAGGAATTCCCAAGAACCCCAACTCCCACCAACCCGTATCCCCATTTCCCTCCATTACATAACTAAGAGTTAGTTTTATGAACAAGCCAATAAAATAGATAAATCCTTGGTTAATATGGTTTTTTTTTAAAGAGAAAAGAAAACCAAGTCACTAGGATCAAAAATGAAATGCTGAATATACCACTAATGAAGATGAAAGCATAGCAATTATGAGGAGTAATTTTGCCCAATTATATGCCAATAAATTTAACAAATTAAGTGAAATGAAAGACTACCAGCAAAAATATAAATTGCCCAGATTAAAAGAAGAGAAAATAGCATATCTAAATAAACCTTTAGAAAAAGAAATCGAACAGGCCATAAAAGGGATTACTAAGATCCTAAAGATACTTTTATAAGTGGAATTACAAGTGAATTCTATCAAACATTTAAGGATCAACTAATTCCAATATTACATAAATGATTTGGAATAATAGGCAAAGAAAGATTCCTACCAAACTCCTTTTATGAAAAAAATATGGTGCTGAAGAGCACCATAAACCTAAAACGGGAAAAGCAAAAACAGACAAAGAAAAATATAGAGCAACTTGACAATGAAGATTGATGCAAAAACCCTAAACAAAATACTAGCTAAAAGACTACAAAAATATAACACAAAGATTATACATTGTGACCAAATGGGATTTATTCCAGGAATGCAGGGATGGTTTAACATAAGGAAAACTATTAACATAATTGATCATATCAATAAAAGAAGTAATAAAAAACAATGTGATTATATCAATAGATGCAGAAGAAACTTTTGACAAAATGCAATACTCATTCCTATTTAAAACACTTGAAAGAATAGGTATAAATGGATCTTTACTTAAAATGATAAGAAGCACCTACCTAAAACCATTAGCAATCACTATCTGTAATAGGATAAGCTAGAATCTTCCTAGGACTGAAACAAGGATGCCTATTATCACCAATACTATTCAATATTGTACTAGAAATGATACTAATAACAGTAAGAAATGAAAAAAAATTGAAGGTATCAGAATGGGCAATGAGCCAATAAAACTATCTCTTTTTGTAAATAATATGATGGTATCCTTGGAAAATCCAGAGATTCAACGAGAGAGTTAATTGAAACAATTAATACTTTTAGCAAAGCAGCAGGATATAAAATAAACCCACATAAATCATGAGCATTTCTATATATCATCAGCAAAATCCTGCAAGAAGAGATAGTAAGAGATAATTTATTTAAAATAACTGTAGACAATATGAAATACCTTGGACTTGCCAAAACAAACCCAGGAACTACATGAACATAATTGTAAAATACTTTTTGTACAGATAGATTTGCATAATTGTTCATGGGTAGGCAGAGCCAATACGGTAGAGGTGATAGTTCTCCCTGGACTAATCTACTTGTTCAATGCAATGCCAATTAAATGGCCAATGATACGTTTTATTGAGCTAGGAAAAATAATGACAGAATTCATTTTAAAGGACAATAGGTCAAAAATAATTAAGGAATTAATGAAGGAAAATGTGCAGGAAGGAGGTTTGGTAGTGCCAAATCTTAATCTATCTTGTATGGCAGTGGTTATCAAAATAGTCTGATACTAGCTAAGAGGTAAAGAGGAGAATTAGTGGAACAGAATGGCCATACAAAACATAGTAATAAATGATTATAGCAACTGAGTGTTTGCCAATGTAAAGTTTTAAGCTTTGGGAATAAGAATTCACTATTTGGTAGGGATTGTTGTGAAAACTAGAGGGCAGTCTGGCAGAAACTAGGTATAGACCAATATCTTATACCACTTATCAAGATGAAGTCAAAATAAATATGACCTATACATAAAGGGAGATACTATAAGTAAATTAGAAGAACATGGAACATATTACTTATCAGATTTATGGATAGGAGAAGAATTTAGGAATAAATAAGAAGTGGACAGCATTATGAGATATAAAATGGATAATTTTGATTACACTACATTAAACAGGGTTGTCCCAATAAAACCAATGTAGCCAAGATTAAAAAGAAAGGAGAAAATTAGGGAAAATATTTTATAGACAGTTACTCATATCTCAAATATATAGACAACTTTGTCAAATTTATAAGAATTTGGGTCATTTGCCAATTAACAAATGGTCAAAGGACATGAACAGGCAATTTTTGGAGGAAGAAATTAAAGCTATATATAATAATATTTAAAATCCTCTAAATCATTATTGATTAAAGAAATGCAAATTAAAAGAACTTTGAGATACTATCTCATACCTATCAAATTGACCAAAATGATAGAAGGGGAAAATAACAAATGTTTGAAAGGATGTAGAAAAATTGGGACACTAATACACTGTTGGTGGAACTGTGAACTCATCCAACCATTTTGTAGAGCAATCAGGGATTAAGTTCAAATAGTTATGAAACTGTGTATACCCGTTGATACAGCAATACTACTTTTAGGTCTGTTTCCCAAGGTGATCAGGGAAAAAGGAAAAGAACCTATATTTCTAAAATATTTATGGAAACCTTCTTTGTGATGGGAAAGAACTGGAAATTGAGGGGATGACCATTAATTGGGGAATGGCTGAATAAGTTGTGGTACATGACTGTGATGGAATACTACTGTGGCATAGGAAATGATGAGCATGTTGATTTTAGGGAAACATGAAAAGAGTTTAATGAAGTAATGAAGAATGAAATGAGCAGAACCAAGAGAACATTTTACACACGGCAACATTGTTCAAAGAATAAATGTGAATGACTAAGCTATTCTGAATTATATGAATCTTCTAATCAACTTCAAAAGACTTATGAAGGAAGATGCTATCCACGTCCAGAGAAAGAACTGACATATAGAAAATGTATTGCATAGTTTCAGATATATAAATGTATGTGTAAGAGAGAAATATTGGCTTTCGCTAGCTCAGAGTTCAAAGGGAAGGAGGGATATAGTTTGGAACCCAAATGTAACCAAAAAAATCATTATTATTATTAACACTTTTTTTGGGGGGGGGTGAGGCAATTGGGGTTAAGTGACTTGTCCAGGGTCACACAACTAGTACATGTCAAGTGTCTGAGGCTGGATTTGAACTCAGGTCCTCCTGAATCCAGGGCCAGTGCTTTATCCACTGCGCCACCTAGCTGCCCCTAGTAAAACATTTTTTTTAAAGAATCAGAATAGTAGTCACATTGTAAACTGTACCTACATAGGGCATCAGCCTCATGAAGATAGCAAGCTTTAAGGTAGATGGTGAGCGATGATGATGAGCATTGCTTGAGAACAATGTTGACATGTCCCACCGCAGCATCTGCAAAATTATGAAAGCTTCTGAGGACAAAGCAATGTCTATTTGAAGACCTCCCAGTTATATGAAACTTACTATAGAGATTTCAGGGGGGGGAAATCCCCTTGGCTTAAATGAGTGTTTTCTTGTCTTGAACTTACTCTCTTATTCTCAGCAAAAGAACTCATTGTGTTGACTATTTTTTCATTTATTCTAAACTGTAGAATTCTAATCTCTGTTTCCTGTTTGTGTATATTGATGAGTTTGCCTGCTATTGATATATTTGTGTTGGTATTTCTGTGGAACCTGCATTTGGTAGAAAGGCAATATGATGGTGGGTATAAGTTTGGATCGATCATCCCCTCTTATGAGCAACTAGGGAAGTTTTTGTATAGACCCTAGGCTGGCAATACTTGGGGGTGGGGGGGACGATATTCTAGTCATGTACCCCTCCCAGAGTTTGGAGAAAATAGCACCCTTCTCCTTTTATACTCAAAGAAGGAATTATAGTCTCCTTTATAGAGGTATAGGCCAAATACTTGAGATATCTGTTCATAACCCTTTAAAGTTCTATTTTAGATAACCAATATGTACATGCTTACCTTATATGGGTACATACAATCTTATGTTTACATTCAGTCATCATCTCTCTATCTACAAATTCTACCCATTGCACCTAGTTCTACCATCAGGTCTTGCCACCCCCACAAAAAAGAGCCTAACACCACTTTTTTCTTGTTTTTGTTTTTGCAGGCAATGGGAGTTAAGTGACTTGCCCAGGGTCCCACAGCTAGTAAGGGTCAAGTGTCTGAGGCAGGATTTGAACTCAGGTCCTTCTGAATCCAGGGCCGGTGCTTTAACCACTGCGCCATCTAGCTGCCCCCTAACACCACTTTTTACAAGACAACTCTTCAAATACTTGAAAATAGATGTCATATTCCTTGATCCTCTTCCTATCTCCACATCTTGTCTTTTCTAGGCTAAATATCCCTAGTTCCTTCAACCACTTTTAATACAGCATGATTTTGAGTCCTATCAGTCTCTTTTGAACATCCTCCTTCTCAATGTCTTTCCTAAAATATGATATGCAAAAGAGGACACAATAATATGGAAGTGGTCTGACCAGGGCACAGTGATGATGGTGGTGGTGGTGATGATGATGACCAAGATGAAGAAGAAGATAATAGGAGTTTAGTTATTTGATGGAGAGATATCATAAATGGGCTTAGAGTCATATTCAAATTCTGGATTCAAACCCCACATTTAAAACATATTGGCAAGGGGCAACTAGGTGGCACAGTGGATAGAGCACCGGCCCTGGAGTCAGGATTACCTGAGTTCAAATCTGACCCCAGACACTTAACATTTACTAGCTGTGTGACCCTGGGCAAGTCACTTAACCCCAGTTGCCTCACTAAAAACAAACAAACAAAACATATTGGCAGGGGCAGCTGGTGGCATAGTGAATAAAGCACCGGCCCTGGATTCAGGAAGACCTGAGTTCAAATCCAGCCTCAGACACTTGACACTTACTAGCTGTGTGACCCTGGGCAAGTCACTTAACCCCCCATTGCCCCGCAAAAAACAAAAACAAAAGCAAAAACCAACCATATTGTTTTTGTGACCCTGAGCAAATGACTTAACCTCTCAGTAACTTGAGCGACTCTCTAAGACTATAAATTGTCCCCAGAGTTTCCAGTTTATTTTGGAGGGGAAGTTTCCTTATACTAATGATATTAATGATGTGAACCACAAGAAAAAGAGCAACAACTGACATTTACGGTATGTAAAGGTTTCAAGGTGACATATACATCATCTCTTTTGATCTCAAAACCATGTGAGATAAGAACAATAGATATTATTTTAAACCCATTTTTACAGATGAGGAGACCAAGGCTGAAAGAGTTCAATTTATTTGCCCAGGACTGCGGAGATAGAGTTCTACAGTACTACGGTTCTATTAATATAGCCTTAAAATCACATCAAATTTTTTTTTTAGCTGCCATGATGTTATTTCTTGGACCTACTTTGTCAAACTCTGATTTGTTGGAGTCTGACATGAAGGGCTATGACAAATCCCTAATGTATTTTTCTGTTTATTGTATTTTAAAATCAAGTTCAGTACAACCGGTGGTTGCTTTGACATTCTATGATAAGTCGGTAGTGTCTCTATTGCTATTACTTACATATTTTGACTCATGCTAATATTTGGTTATTATGACTATGGACTGACTTTCTTTAGATTGATGAATTCTTGCTATGCTCAGTGCTCTTTATTCATATTGTGATACTGTGAGCCTGAAATTCTGTTAAACATGTTCATTCTCAGTCAGTGCTATCAGTGCTTGAACTCCAAATCTCCCTCCAGTCATTTGATATAAAAAGACTTTTTCACCTTGTGTAGTTATTTTTTAAGGAAAAATTCTGAAAGGTCCTTAAGCCTCAGTAGTTTGATTCAAGGATCACTGAATTGTCATTTTAATGTTAATGTGAAAAATTAATATTAATATGAATTTAATGTTATATACTATTTTAATGCATCTATGTTATTGGGTCTGACATGTCAAGAATTTGACAACTATATAGGCCCCTTTAAAAACAACAATAATCCATTGCAGAATGTGGGTGTATTGGTTATGGAGAAATGATTTGCCTAGTTTACTACTCTTGGCTTTAGGCCCATCATCCTTAGACCTTGTTGGGTTGTCTAGTCATATTTTCCCAGCAACTGAACTGATGGGATTTTTTTTCCAGTATCATTTGAAATGACATCTCTATCCTTACTAGCCCTCAACTCCAGCCAAATGAAGGGCAAAGGGCCAATTATTTTCTTGGTTGAAATCGAGTAAAAAAAAACCAAAACAAAGAAATTGAGCAGAAACAGCTTTTTTGTATTTCTAGTTTCAGTTCCACAAGGAGGATATATCTAGATAGATAGATAGATAGATAGATAGATACATACATACATACATACATACATACATACATACACACACACACACATATATATACATATGTACACATAAATATTAATATATATATTTCACATTTTTTTCACAAAACATTGTTAGACTCAGATGCTGACTCACTGGTTCTTTCAATTCAACAAACATTTATTGAGCACTTAATTAATATGAATAAAGTGTTGTAATAGGTGTTGGAAATACAAAGACAAAAACTAAATAATCCTGGCTCTCAATAAATTAACATTCTTAGGTGTGGGGTCAGTAGAAAAGCATGAATATAAATTAAGTTAAACATGGAAAATTGAGGACTGAGAGCTCTAACCACTGTGGGGAACAGGAAGGACTTCGAAGAGGAAGGGGCATCTGAGATGTCTTAAAGAAAGACAAGAATCCTAAGGGATAGAGATGAGGAAGGGTGCATTCCAAGCATGGGGAGTGGCTTATGAGAATGCAAAGAGGCTGAATAACAAACTTGGAGAACAGGTAGTAGCCAAGTTTTAGAAAGAAATAGAACTCCTGAAGATGTATAATATAAAAGGTAACAATTAATAATGAGAACTACAAAATTTACTGAGAACTAATTCCCCACCCAGTCTTCTTTTTCCAGACAAATGAATTGCCTGGGGCTAACCAATCTTTGTCAATTCCAGGTCTCAGTTTACCTGAGGCAATGCCCATTCAGTGATTAAGTCTAAGTAAGAAAGGAGGAAAAGAAAGGCCAGTTTTACCTAGTCAAAAGGAAATACATAGATAAAAGGGAGTAGGGGGAAGCCCTCTGGGTTTCTGGCCAAAAGAGATTCATTCAGTTGCTATTTAGGTGCACTCGGCCACCAAGAGGCCAAACAATATCAAAATGACTCCTGGGCTGGGACCTATTTTTGGCCAATAAATGAGGTCCAGAGTTATTTAGGTTTAAAGAGTGGTCCTTAGAAGACGTCTTGCAGGTAAAGGTATCTAGCAGATAGTTGATGCTGCCAGACTTACATAGAGGAGAGGGATTAAGGCTGAATATATATTCAAATCTTTGGAAGATGATAAAGGGCTAGCATGTATACAGAACTTTATAAATATTATCCTCGCAATAACCCTGGGAGATAGATTCTATTATTTTCTCAGTTTTACAGAGGAGTAAACTGAGGCAAGCAGGGTTAAGTGACTTGCCTAGGGCCACACAGCTAGTAAACAACTGAGGCTAGATTTGAACTCAGGTCTTCTTGCCTTAGAATATAGAGAAAGAAAAGAAAGGCCAAGTCAGAACCCTAAGGAACATCCTTCCTGCTTTTCAAGAAAAAGCATTCATGGGGGTAGGATGCTTTATGAACTGTGTCACTGAAACTAAGGAGGAAAATGTGTCCAAGAGTGGTGTGGATGGTCAACAGTACAAGAAGGTGTGAAGAGGTCGAGGAAGATGACTGAAAAATGATTTAACAGTTTTGACAATGGATTTAGAATTTAAGAGATTGAAGGCAGCTTTGCAGAGAAGAGTCTGGGTAAGGGGTTGAGTCAAGTTAGATTGCAAGTGTTTAATAAGTGAGTAAATAATCAGAGGCAAAATTTCATTTTAGGGTTAGGAGGTGGAATATAGCATGCATGATAGCTTAAGGAGAGGTCAGTTTCCAGTGAAGATTTCTTTTTTTTTTTTAAGTGAGGCAATTTGGGTTAAGTGACTTGCCCAGGGTCACACAGCTAGTAAGTGTTAAGTGTCTGAGGCTGGACCTAAACTCAGGTACTCCTGACTCCAGGGCCGGTGCTCCATCTACTGCGCCACCCAGCTGCCCCGTGAAGATTTCTTTAAGGCCAAATGTCCTAACTATGTTTGTATACATCAGGAAAGAGCAAAGATAAGGAAAAGATTGGAGGCAGGAACAGAGTCCTAGACAGGCAAGAGTGGAGACAAAGAAAGAGACAGATAGAAATAAAGACATAGACATGAAGAGAAAGAGAAGGAATGATCTATGGGACAAATTCTTGGGGAGAAATAAAAGGAATTTGGGCTCAAGAGGACAAGTACAGGGCTTAGTTTAGCAAGTCAAAGGACCATCCCTTCCTCAGAGACAAAGGTCAAAGGGAAAAAGGATAGATCAAGATGGAATGGAGTTCTGAGATGTGAATTAGGGAAGAAGAGAGAGGTCATAATAGATGGCCTGAATTTTCTCAATAAAGAAAGGGTTGAAGAAATCTTCTGAAAGAGAGCAAGTGGTGGGAGGCATAGGGGGAATTGAAGATAGAAATTCATGGAATAGCTCTTGGAGAGAGAAAGAAAGTGAAAAAGAGGGGGAAAGAGAAGGATAAAGAGGGAGGGGAAGAGAAGGGAGAGAGAATGACAGGGAGAGAGACAGAGACAGTGATAGAGAGACAGAAAGACAGACAGAGAAAGAGAGACAGAGAGAGACAGAGAGAGAGAGGGAAGGAGAAGGAGAGGAAAAGGGAGAGGGAGAGAGAACCACAGAAGAATCAAAATGTTGCTGCGAGGCAATGCAGGCCCAGTTGTGATCAAATAATATTAATTTATTTGTGACTTCCAGTGTTTTTGAGCTATATTAAGTGGAGAAGATGAATGGTAGGGATGATTCAGGGTTAAGGGTTATTGGCTTATTATTTGCAGGAGAACAAGGGGGCAAGAGAGTCAAGGAGTTAAGGACAGTATGTAATTTAACTAGCTCTAACTATAAAGTCAAGACTGAAGAGAGGAAAATGAGGTCAGAGCAGGGGAGGTGGACTTAAAGAAAAAGGAGGAGTGGAGGGACTGAAAGATTTTTTCAGGATAAAGAATAGACTTGGGAAGAGAGACAGACAGAAAGACAATTAAAGGGAGAAACACAAAAAGACACAAACACACACACACACACACACAGAGACAGAGATGGAGAGAGAGAGACAAGACAGAGACACAGAGACAGAGAGGGAGAGAGATATGGAATGACAGAATACTGTGATCAGAGAAGAGAACCTTAGAGTTCAGAATCATCATGGGGCCTATAGGTTATGGTTAGATCTAAGGCATGGCTGCCTTCTCCAGGCAAGTCAGATAGAATGAAGCTATAGGTCACAGAATCATATATTTAGAGTTGGAATAGAACCTTAGGGACCATTTAGCCCAGGACCCTTATCCCCATGGGAGACATAGAGATGGGGAAATTGAGGCCCAGATAGCTTAGCTTATTTGCCCTTGTAGGTCATACAAAGAGAGATGGGATTTGAACTCAGGTCATCTCAACTCCAAATCCACAATTCTTTCCACTGTCCTTTGTTGCTCAGGAGTTCAGGAGCCTGATGAACAAGGTCAAGGTGTACATGGGAACAGTAACATGAAGTTGAAATCCACAATTATGAAGGCATGGATTAGGTTAGAGATAAAGAATAGGCCAAATAATGAACTTCTTGAAAAGAGTAGAAAGACCAAACATAATGTAAAGCAATAATTATCTAAACCATTTATTACTGGTCAAAAAAGAAATACTGGTCAATGAAAACTAGGAAAGATTAGGAAAGCAAAAATATGAAAGATCATTATAAAATATAGAGGGGAATTGAAGCAAATACCTTGCACAGTTATAGCTAGAGGAGAATTCTTAACAAAACTGCATAATTTTGAATTAAATAAAATTCAAGCTTACAGCCTCTATCAAGTCATGGGTCTCAATTTCCTCATTGAGCCCTGAGCCTGCACCAGAGGGCAACAGATGGGGAGGGGATTTCCTCCTGGCAACTCAACAGGACACACACTTGAAATTCATCCAGCAAGGTTTGGAGATACAGAGAAGAGCATCACCACTGTAGGAAACAATTTCAAGGTGTGTAATCTCTAGGAGCAGAGGAGAGTGACTATGGATTCAAGTGAGATCCTTATCTGGCAATCAAGAATTGAGCCAGGGAGAGGACCAGATGGTTGGTGAGGAGTGGGAGGGAAGCCCATCTGAGTGACTCTCAGAAGAGATGCTGCATCTAATTAGAAACAGTATGAGAATGTCACAAGAAGAAACAGATACCAAACTCCATAAACCTTGCCCACACTTACATTTGTACTTCTAAATTTATACCCACTCTCCTGGTACATAGTAGACATAATAAATATTGGTCATTCAATTGAATTAAATCTGTTCAACCTTCCCAATAGTCCAGTATGGTAAATGAATAGAAACTATAACCAAGAGGTAATAATGTTACCTATTTTTAGAACTAACCAGTGTAGATACACTCACACTCCATGGCAGATCTACTTCACAGAATAGTCCTTCATTTTAGGCCTAAGCAATCAACTAGCATTGCCTGTGGGGAGAGCACCCGGCCTGGAATAAAGACAAGAGTTCAAATCTAGCCTTTGACACTTATTAGGGGGCAGCTAGGTAGCACAGTGGATAAAGCACCGGCCCTGGATTCAGGAGAACCTGAGTTCAAATCCGGCCTCAGACACTTACTAGCTGTGTGACCTTGGGCAAGTCACTTAACCCCCATTGCCCCGCCAAAAAAAACCAAAAACAAACAAACAAAAAAGGACACTTATTAGCTGTGAAACTTGGGCAAGCCATTTAACTTCTGTCTACCTCAGTTTCCTCATCTGTAAAATGTGGGTAATAAATAATGACACCTACTTTTTCAAAATTGTTGTAAAGGTCAAATGAGATCATTGTAAAGCGCTTAGCACAGGGTCTAATACAAAGTAGCCTGTATATAAATGTTTATTATTATTATTATTATTCCCACCAATGGTGGAAACATCTGGAATTACCAGTCACTCCAATCTTGGAATTCAATCAATTGAAAGAGATTGATCATTTTAACAAATAGTTTAAAAAACAAAATCAAACACAAAATCCCTCTGTAATGCTTTTGCATCTAAGCACGTATACATAAAATGAGACACACCCTGGATCCAGATAAATCCAGATTTATCCCTTAGGTCTTGCCAACAGTCTTTTTGTTTTTTTGGTGAGGCAGTTGGGGTTAAGTGACTTGCCCAGGGTCACACAGCTAGTAAGTGTTAAGTGTCTGAGGCTGGATTTGAACTCAGGTACTCCTGAATCCAGGGCCGGTGCTTTATCCACTGCACCATCTAGCTGCCCCAAGTCTTTTTTTTTTTAAGTCATCAAAGTTCTCTGTTTCACGTAAAGATTATCTTCCTTCTCAGTTCTCTTCTCTGTAAGGATAATCATTAGTATACCACTTCAAACAAGAACTTTGAGAATCTAGTTCAAAGTTCCACAAAACATTGACTAACAATTTTGAGAGGCAATCATAGAAGAGCAGATAGAGTGTCATATTTAGAATCAGGAAGATTTGGATTCAGATCTCACCTCTAAAACTCGAGTGACCATGGGCAAGCCTCAGTTTTCTGTAGTACCTGCTTCCTGGGGTTGTTGTGAGTATCAGATGAGATAATGAAGGTAAAACACATCACAAACTTAAAGGACTATGTGAATATTAGCTATTATTATAATTCATGGATTTATTTATTTGTACATTATATTTATCATGCTACGTTTTCAATAAAGATGTACTCATTTTGTTTACTTTGAGCATGTCCCTTAATGTTAATCCTCTATTTCAGATATGTTTAAGAAATTAACAAACAGGAAAAGAAAACAAGCTTCCTGCTAACAATGAATATACATTACATATAACACAGAAAGAAAACAGGTTTTCTAGTACAGTCTCTCACTATCGGTAGGGAGTCCCCTAGACACTTTCTCCAATAGGCCTTAAGTACATCATTAGGGATCACTTTTTAGTCACCTGAGACTATTTTCCAATTTCTCTTCCGTGTTTCACACTCCAAACAAATTACTGGATCTGATTGTAAATAAAAACCCTAAATAGTATAAATCCTTATATTAATTGTTATCTCTTGTTTCTTTTCTCTTATCAGAAACTTAAACCCTCCTTTGATAGGAATAATCCTTGGTAAACATTATGATTTAAGATCTGTTATTGCTTGCAGTCATGTAAACTTGTGACACTGCCCACTTCAAACTTTTAATTTTGTTTTCATGAGAGGCAGAATAGTGTCATGGAAATAACCCTGGATTAAGAAACCTGGAATTAAATCTTGGTGCTGATACTTTCTGACTGTGCAACTGAAGCCATCATTTAACTTCTCTGAGACTCAGATTCCTCATGTGCAAGATTCTTTGGAGGGGGAAGCAATCTGTAAACCTTAAGGAGAGATAAATGTGAGATTTTCTAATGTATCATTTTATCTTCTACCTTTGATAATGATCCTTACACAGCAATGAACCTTTAAATACTCTAAAACAAAGGTTTCAAACTCAAATGGAAATAAGAGGCACTAAACCATAAATAAGGATCCCTGATGGGCACAAACTGACTTAGAAAACCACATGTTAACATTATCTATGTTCTATTTTATTTTTATTTAGTAAGTATTTCCCAATTATAGTTTAAAATGCTTCAGGCTTTTGTTATTCTGGTACATTAAAATCCTCTAATTACAAAATACTTTCAGTGACATGCAATCTGCAAAAATAACATTCTTTCCCCTGCACAGAAGTTATTTTCTGTGGTCTCATTCCTTAGTGTCAAAGCCTCTCCTAAAAGTCCCTAGATCTCCATTTTACTACCAAGTAGATCTAGTTAGGACCCTCCCAGCAAAGAAAAAGAAAGAAGTACATTTCATTTAATTTTTTTTTAAATTTGGTGATAAAATCGAGTGATTAACAAACTTGTGACATACTATGTACATATAAAATGCATACAACTATATTCATATTTAAATGTTATTGTTAAATCATTTGTTAAATGGATAGTCTGATTCATAGAACTTTGAGTGAATTTCCCAAGGTTGTACATAGAATTTGAGGATACTGATTTCTTCCCTGGGTGTTTATAGTTAAAAGATAGAAAGATCAAGGTTTCTTCCTAGCCATAAACCTAGACAAGAGAAAATTTTATCTGTTGGGGGATAGGGTAGGAACAGGACTTACCAGTGACTCTGTTGCCACTAATCTTCCCCCCACCCCCAGCCCCCCATCTTACTATCTTAGGTCAGTTCCTTAGTTTCTTCTTACTACCCACAGATAGAGAACAATAGCTCCCTCTAAACCAGGGTTCCCCACTCTCACAGGATACACATATAAGACACTGCTTCTTAGAGAGTGTGACTAATCCATTATGGACCTGTTCAATTCATTTTCTTAATATTAAATTACATTTATTTGAGTTAAGGAAATCTATTTTTTCCTCATTTCTACTTTTCTCCCTTCTTCCCATGCAACTGGAAAACAGAAAAAGAAAGAAAAAGAAAACCCTTGTAATAAATATGTATAATCAAGCAAAACAAATTCCTGCTTTGGCCATGTTTAAAAACATATGGAGTATTCTATACCCTAAATATATCACCTCTCTGTGAGGAGGTGGGTAATATGCTTCAATAGCAATCCTTTGCAACTGTGATTGTATTGTCCATTTTCAAGACCGGGAACAGGAATGGATTGATTGAGCACATCCTGGCACACTCTTATGGCCCTTGGGCTTCTTAATCCAAGGCCTAGAATATAAATCAAGGATCCAGGGATCTCCAACTGATGTTATTAAGCTATAGAGTCTTTCCTGTATGACCACCAAGGTCATCTAGAGCCTGAACTTTGGTCCTGAAAGCAGGATAGATTAAGAAACCATAAAAATTCTAAAATCACTAAACCACTACTCATAAAACATGCCACCAACCTTGAAAGAGCTCCAAATTTCAATTTATACTCCAGACAAATCAGATAAAGTCTAACTACCCAGAGAAAAAAGAAAAACAAAGAGAACTCACAGGGGCAGCTGTATACTCAAATCTAGTTACTTGGATATACCTCATTTTAACAATCCAAGGTTAGAACATTTCTATGAATGTGGAAGAGAAACAACCTAGGCCTTCATCATAGAAAAATGCTATTAATATCCATTAAGCCAACATAAGATTTGTAATGTGGCAAGCCATTAGGAAACCCTAATTAACATTCAAAGAATTAGCAGGAAATCTATTTATGCTCTGGGGAAAGGTAATGCATACTTGTGACAAATGTCTTTTTTCGGATTACAGAACAAAATAATGGCTTTTTCATAGATGTTCATTTTTGAAATCATCCTATTGGCTCTAGTGGATCTTCTCTGCTTTTATTTTCCTTTTATAAACCAGATTCAGCTGAGTTGTGATGTCATTTTTTTTTTTTTAGTGAGGCAATTGGGGTTAAGTGACTTGCCCAGGGTCACACAGCTAGTAAGTGTCTGAGGCCGGATTTGAACTCAGGTACTCCTGACTCCAGGGCCAGTGCTCTATCCACTGGGCCACCTAGCTGCCCTGATGTCATTTTTGCTATGCAAATAAATCACTGCTTGGTGATGGAATGCCAAATATGCTTCAGAGAGGAGAGGGTACCAAGACAGTACTATGTTGTTCCACAAATATTGATGTTAGGCTAAGAAAAAGATAAGTAGGCAATCTCCAGTCCCAGTCATTTATTCAATTCATCAAAAAGATGCTGTGGAGAAAAAGAAAAAATATAAGTCTCTGACCTCAAGGAGTTTGCGTCCTAAGGAGACATCTAACATGGACACGTAACATGTACACACATAAGATGGAGACCTTGTCTTGCTAGCCTATGAACTTTGCAATAAGGAACAAGCACACACCACCCCCAGTGATTTGCTATTGGGACCTCACATATTTTCTCTTACCAGGTTCAAAGGCAGTTTAGTGTTTTTACTCTGAAATAGTCTCAGAAACTGTCAAAATTACAAAAACTCTCTTTTATTGGTTCAGTCCTAATCCCATCATAAATTAACAAAAATCTCTCCTCTCCCCTCCTCTCCCCTCCTCTTCTCTCCTCTCCTAGGCTAGGTATAGATTGCAATCTGAAACCCTGGATATAGAAGCATAGACAAAATCACTATTTAATGGCCATGTGATTTGTTAGCAGTATCAAGAAACAAATAGAAGTAAATCACTTTTTTTCACAAAGTATAGAAGAAATACTATACTGGAATTTACAGCCAATTGCCTGTGTGCTCTGGGAAATAAGAGTCACTGATTAGAATTGTGACTGTTGTCATTATTGTTTAGTCATTTTCAGTCATGTCCTACTCTTCGTGACTCCATTTGCAGTTTTCTTGGCAAGGATACTGGAGTGGTTTGCCATTTCCTTCTCCAGCTCATTTTATTTTGCTTTTTTGAGTTGTTTTTTTTGTGGGGCAGTGGGGGTTAAATGACTTGCCCAGGGTCACATAGCTAGTAAGTGTCTGAGACCAGATTTGAGGTCAGGTCCTCCTGTATCCAGGGCTAGTGTTTTATCTACTATGCCCCCTAGCTGCCCCCAACTGCTAGCATAGCTTTTGTTTTGGGCTGATCTCACTCTTCTGCTACACATCTATCAGCTCTCCTCTGACTCCAGTCTGCATGCTCATCTATTTGCTTCTTACTTTCACCTCTGGAATCCTCTAGCTCTCTTTCACAAACAACTCTCTGAATAACATTTACTGACAGTTCGACCTAGAGATTCTCTATCCTTCAGGGAAATATAACACAGTAAAAGAAACAAAACAAAATAACAAGAACAACAAGAACAAAAACAGTAGCTCTGGTCTTCGAATCTCATTTTCGATACTACCTATGTGACCTTATGTAAATCATCTTAATTTCCTGGTTCTCAGTTGCTTTATCTGCAAAATAAAGGGGTTGGATAAGATGACCTCAGAGAAGTCTTCCAGTTCCAGACCTATGATTTAAAAAAAAAAAGTCTGCTCCCATTAAAGGCGTAGCATCAGTATCTAAAATCTTGGAGATCTTAGGTCTCTACAAAAATAAACACAAAATAATTTCTTTTGGTGGGGCAATTGGGGTTAAGTGACTTGCCCAAGGTCATACAGCTAGTAACTGTCAAGTGTCTGAGACCTGATTTGAAGTCAGGTCCTTCTGAATCCAGGGCTGGTGCTTTATCCACTGTGCCACCCAGCTGCTGCCAAAATAATTTAAAGATGGAGAGGTTGCCCCAAACTGAAATGATCAACAGAGGTCTCTTGTAGGAAGTGGCACCTAAGTTTTGCTTTCAAAGAGAAAAGGCATTCACCAGGGTGACACTGGGCAGTCCAAACAATCTCCTTGTATCTAGCCTCTCTCATCTCTGATCCATTTTCCAAAGAACTACCAAACTGATTTTCCTAAAGTAAAGATCTGAACTTATCCCTCACCTGTTCAAGAAGTTTTAGTGGCTTCCTATTTCTCAGGGATAATACAGAAATGCCTCTGTCTGCCTTCATAATCAGGCTCAGACCTATATTTCTGGGCTGATTCCATATTCCTCCCTTTCTGACCCTGAGTGTTTTAGACAAACTAACTCACTTGCTTTTCCCTTACATGATATTCCACTTCCTATTTCTGGGTCTTTACATAGATTGTACCACAGGCTGGAAATTTTCTCTCTACTCATTCTCTCTACTTAGAACCTCTTACTTCTTGCTGGGTTGACATCAAATGCCACCACCTACAAGAGGCTCTTCCTGATTCTCTCAGTTATAACTATTCCCCAACCCTTGAAATGACTTCCTCTTTATGTTGCATGTTTTATATTTCCTTATACATGTATGTTATTCCCATCTATCCTCCTAGTAGAATGGCGGCTCCTTCAGAGTAGAATCTGCTTTAGTTTTGTATCCCTTGTCAACCTGAAAATTAAAGAAACAATCAATAAGAAATAAGCTCTTTAATTGGGGCAGAGGAGCTATAATTCAGAGTTCAGCAAAGCGAGAATGCTAGGAATACCCAAAGATGGGGACTAAGGACAGGGTTTATATGGGGTACCAGAACAAAGGGAACTATGAGACTACCCTTGAGTTAAGTATAGAGGCTACTTAACTCTAAATAGAAACTACTTAACGTAAATGGACCCTTTTATATAATAACCTAAAGTCCAGGGAGTAAGGTGGGGAATCTTTGGGAGGGGATAGTTTATTTGGGGGAGATCCATAAGACAATCAAAAGTCTGGTAAGGAACAGTCAGTTCTCAGTAAATTTTGGTTATCACCCTAATAACCCTATCATAGTGCTGATAGCATAGCAAAGACTTTAACATTTTTTATTGAATGAAAATTCACTTATTCATATTTAATATGCCAATCAGATAACAAATATTCACTGTGTCCTTATGTACTTTCCATTTGCACAAACTAAAACTGTGGTAAGCTAAAGAACTCCATGAAGTCTCCTCAACAGAGTCCAGATTGGTCTAACAAATCCCATAGGAAAAAGAAAGTCAATGAAAAAATGGCTATTGCTCAGACTAGATCAGTTTTCCATTGCATTAGCCCATTCATAAATGCATCTTATTGTATCTATCAATGGCCTATATCAAGAGGTCCTATAGATGTACCAGAAGCTGGATTAAAGAGAAACAGGAGATTAGACTTCTTTCATTTGTGAAACCGCATGGTATTTTCAATGATTCCAAATTATTTACTGCTACAAAAGTCAGCATCTTTAACACCAAGAGTCCCTCTGTAATGCCATATTTGAATCCTGGGACATGATGATCTTAGGAAAATCACAATTATAAGTAAGCCTCAAAGGTAATAGGTGCAAGAAGGTCAAGGCCTATAAGGAATGATTTTCATTTGAGAATTGGCATTAAGAACATCAAGGACATCTGTGACTATGTAGTGGGACCCCAAGAAACCTAAAGATTCCAACCTCCAAGGAATCCTTAAACTTTTCCAAAGGAAAACCAGCTTTGCCTCCCACCTTAGGAAAAAGGTGCTGCCTGGAGCAGATAAGCAATACTAAGGTCTACAAGATGATAGGCAAGCTATGGATGGGTGCTGCATTTCTTACTGATGCTCCATTATTCAAAAATTCCCTCCCACTTGTTTGGCTCTTCCCAGTTTTGCATTTCCCTCCCAGTGGCTTTGTAATTCCCTCCCCTTTCCTTGTTTTATAAACATACAAAAAGACCAGGTTTTCTTTTAGCCAGGGAGAAAGTTTTCCATAGGGATTCTGTCTCCCAGCCATATATTCCTCTCTCTTAATAAATCTCTTTTTATTTTACAAGATTCGCTATAAGCCTCCAATTCTTTGGGTGTTCTAGCCCCCCAGGCCCATCCAGGTCACAAGTCCCCCCAGCAACTGGAAAAGACTAGTGAAGAATGAGGCACAACAGATAGACACCCCTAATATATCAAAAGAACCTAAGAAGGGTCTCTGGCATGTTCAGAAAATCCTCTGTGGAAGAGTTAAAGAAAAACATGGACAAGTTGTGCAGGAGAAGACATAAAATGACTGAGCTCTGCGTTGATGGAAACAAGATCTACACCAATGAGATAACCAATCTAACTAATTAGCTAAATATTATGAGCAAGATATCATATTAGGAAATATAGATGACATAAAGAAATCTGTCACTATCCTGGAACTGATCTCCAGGAAATAATCATCTAGTTGCAGAGATTAAATGGACACAGTAAAAAGTAATAATACAAGGGTATATATGAAACGCAGCATGGCATAGGAGGATACGGGGCTGGCCATAGTTTAAGTCTAGTCCCTAATGCATACTGGCTGAGTAAGCCATGGAAAGATCACTTAACTTAACCTCTCTGTTCCACAGGCAATTCCTTAGAACTATTCATGGCAGAAGAAAGGCCAATTTGTGTTGGAAGAGTAAGTTCCTCCTAGCAAAGTCAAAGCTTACAAAATGTGATGGAAATAGAGTTAATAATATAGGAAAATAAGTGTTTAAAGAGTTCAAAGTAAAACTAGACATAGACCAACATCTTACACTGTACACCAAAGTCAAAATGGGTACAAGAACTAGACATAAAGGGTGATATCATAGGCAAATTAGAAAAGGAAGGCATAGTTTATTTGTCAGATCTATGGAGAGGGGAAAAAATTATGACCAAAGATGAGATAGAGAACATTATGAAATGCAGAGTGCATCATTTTGACTACATTAAATTAAAAAGGTTTTGCACAAACAAAACCAATGCAAACAAAATTATAAGGAAAGCAGAAAGCTGGGAAGCAATTTTGACAGACAGTGTTTCAGATAAAGGCCTCATATCTAAAATACATAGAGAACTGAATCAAACATATAAGAATACAAGTCATTCCCCAATTGAGAAATGGTCAAAGGATATGAACAGGCAGTTTTCAGATGAAGAAATTAAAGTTATCTATAACCATATGAAAAAATGTCCTTAATCACTACTGATTAGAGAAATGTAAATTAAAACTACTCTGGGGTAGCACTTCATACCTATCCAATTATCTAATATGACAAAAAAGGAAAATGATAAATGTTGGAAAAGATGTGGAAAAAGTGGAACACTAATGCACTGTTGGTGGAGCTGTGAATTGATCCAACCATTCTGGAGAGTAATTTGGAACCATGCCCAAAAGGCTTTAAAGCTATAAATACCCTTGTCAACCTGGAAATTAATGAAACAATCAATATAGGAGACTTAAGGTCTGTAATCTGGGCAGAGAAGCTATAACTCAGAGTAGGGCAAAGCAGATTGCTAGGAATACCCAAAGATGGGGACTGAGGACAGGGTTTATATGGGGTAACAGAACAGAGGGAACTATGAAACTGCTCTTGGGAAAAATAAGTTTCTCACAGATAGAAAATACGTAATGTAAATGAACCATTTTACATAATAACCTAACATCCAGGAAGTAAGCTTGGGAATCTTTGGGAGGGGATAGTTTGTTTGGGAGATCTATAAAACAATCAAGAGTCTGGAATTGACAAACAGTGGTCAGCCCCAGGAGATTCATTGGCCTGGGAATGGGGAATAGGTGAGCTCTCAGTAAATTGTGGTTATCACCTCTGACCTAGCAATACCACTACTAGGTCTGTATCCCAAAGAGATCATAAAAAAGGGGAAAGGACCCACAAGTACAAAAATATTTATAGCTACTCTTTTGTGGTAACAAAGAATTGGAAATTGAGGGGTGCCCATCAATTGGAGAATGGCTAAACAAGTTGTGGTATATGAATGCAATGTAATACTATTGTGCTGTAAGAAACTATAAGCAGATGGATTTCAGAAAAACCTGGAAAGATGTATATGAATTGATGCTGAGTGAAATGACCAGAACCAAGAGAACATTGTAAACAGTATCAACAACATTTCATGATGATTAACTGTAACAGACTTAACTCTTCTCAGCAATACAATGAACAATGCCAAAAGACTAATGGAATATGTTCTCCACATTCAGAAAAAGAACTATGGAGTCCGAATGCAGATTGAAGCATACTATTTTCACTTTTGTTGTTGCCTTTTTTGTTATTTTTCTTGTTTATTCTTTCTTGTGTTTTTTTTCTTTTGTTCTGATTCTTCTCTTACAACATGACAAATGTGGAAATATGTTTATCATGATTGTAATGTATAACCTATATCAGACTACTTGCTGACCTTGGGAGGGGGGAGGGAATGGGAAGGTGAGAGAAAAATTTGGAACTCAAAAAAATATATTTACATGTAATTGGAAAAAAATTTTAAATAAAATAAAATTCAAAACAAAAAAAGAGTTCAGAATGTCTCTCCATGAACAGGGAAGTTTTGAAAGAGTGTGAGTCAAAGAAAGGTAGGGGAAGGAATGGGGGAAAGCATTCCAAATGGAAGTAGAAGCATGAGTTAATGAAAGGCATTGTGGACAGTGAATAGATCTTCCTGGTCAATATCACAGAACTATAGAATTTCAGAGTGGCAAGGTATATCTCAGTAGCCACTGAGCTGAACCCACAATGCTGTTGTTTGTCCTTCATTCTGGAAGAGGACCATGACATCATGAATTGTACTGAATTGAATTTCAGTGAGGGAGGGCTGTGCAAGGTCACTGGCCTTCAGAGCCACCCAGGTCCAGTGGCAAGAGATATATCAGGATGACTGGAGATGGCCTCAGAAGTTTTAAGGCAATTGGGGATAAGTGACTTGCCCAGGGTCACCAGCTGGTGTCTGAGGTGAGATTTGAACTAAAGTCCTCCCAACTTCAGAGTTAGTGCTCTATCCACTGTGCTACCTAGCTGACCCTCACTTATCCAACCAGTGGTCATCTACTTTCTGCTTGAAAACTTCCAATGTTGGGAAACTTACTAACCCTTAAGGCAATGCATTCTACTTTTGGAGAGCTCTAATTTTTAGGAAATTTTTTCCTGACACCAGGTGATGTGGGGATAGATTTAATTGATCAAATTGATCATAAAGCATCCCAAAGAATTACAAGACTCAGTGACTCAGTTCCTAAGTTTTATTAAAAGACTGCATGGGGGCAGCTAGATGGCTCAGTGGATAAAGCACTGGCCTTGGATTCAGGAGTACCTGAGTTCAAATCCAGCCTCAGACACTAAACACTTACTAACTGTGTGACCCTGGGCAAGTCACTTAACCCCAATTGCCTCACCAAAAAAAAAAAAAAAAAAAAAAAAGACTGCATGGCCACAAAGAGAACACCCAAAGGAGAAAGGTGTCTTGAATAAGGAGATGAAAATGGTTATATTTATAGTGAGAAAATATAGGTTATTTTCTCATTATCCTAATCTCTGCCTTCTGGGAGGTTCATACCCTATTTTGGAATTCTTGGGGTGCTAAGACATCTCCAAATGTAGGTATCTTTCTCACTAGGGGTGTGTTTTGGGGGTTTTAATGTCATAAAGTGAACTTAAGTGTTATGGGCCCAGAGCACCCCAGAAATTATCTGGGGTACATCAAAGAACCTTCTCTTTGAGAAACTAAAGGACAGACACACCTAAAGAGATAAGTAGAACCAGATCAGACTGAGCTAGCTCTGGGACCCCCACCCTTCATTCCAGTCTCCTCCACCCCTGGGGAAATAAGATTAAGTGTGGCTGCTGCCTTTGTGGAGGAGAGAGATGGCTTGAGAGATCTACAGCCACCCCTCACCCAACTCCCCCAGCCACCACCAGTGGGGGTTGGTCCTCCCTCATTAAGGGAACTTTCCATAGTCAGGTATCACCCCCATCAGTCCTCTATAAAAGTATCTGCCTGTCTCCTGCTTGAGGAGATTGGTATCTCAGAGCCACGCTGTGTGCCATGCCTTTCTCCCCATGAGAAGTCCAAGGAGTTCTCTCTTGGTTTCCCTTCCCCTGCCCCTAAACAAACTATTATCTTATTCTATTGCTTTTGTGTGCAAGAGGGTGTAATTCTTTAGAGAGGAATTTCTAAGGACTCCAAACCCCTAACTCCTATCCTGAACCCCATAGCCTATTTTCCCCGTGTCATTAAAGACACATTTGGTCTTTCTATGCACGTTCATAAAACATGTTTAAACTTGTCAGACCCCAAAGGTCTCTCTGTTTTGGATATTTCTTTATTTTAAGATCTAGTTTCTATGTACAATTTCTCTTTCCTGTCATCTAGGAATATTAATGGCTATTAATGGTTTATGGTCCCTGGATATGGTTCCTTAGGCTTCTCTTGATAGTGTTTGTCGATAAGGACTAGAACCCTCTGGTTGATAAGAACTCAGGTCTTAGTTTTTCTTTTTACCCTTCTGGCCACCTCCATCACAGACCAACAAACACAGTTGACTAAGAACTGACTGAAGCTGACTTGGTCTCTGTTCCCAGGCCAATGAATTGCCTTGGGGCTGACCAGACAATGTCACTTCCAGCCTCTGATTATTTTGTAAATCTCACAAACTCTCTGCTCCTGAGATTCCCAAGCTTTCTTTAAGGACTTTTGCTTGTTATACAAAACAACTTACCTGGTGAAACTGAGGTGTCTAATCCCTCCCACCTGCAGCTTAGTCATTTTAGCTGCTTTAGTACCTTATATAAACCCAGTTCCCAGCCCCTTCCTTGGGTACTCCAGTCCTTGCTGTTGTGTTACCCTAAGCTGCAATTGACTTACCCTGAATAAAAACTTCAATTTGGCTATATCAGCTGTTTTCATTTAAATTCAAGTCGACAAGGCTTAAATTCCCTTATTTCAACTCCCACTCATTGCTCCTATTTCTTCCGTCTACAATCCTGGGTTCAACTAGAAGAGGCAGGTCCCTGGTGTAGAATATTCCCTTCCTTCCCAAAATGTGCCCCTTCATACCACTGTCACAGACAGGTAATGGACTGGCTTGATTATTAGTCCTTGTGCAATTCACATATTTTTATGTTCTCATGGAAGTATAAATTAAAAAATAATCACTGAACCATGACAGAGTTTTGGAAAGTTTAAACAGAAGCAGAGTCAGAGTAGTTTACATGAAAACAAAACAATTCTGATCTTACCCATGACTTCTAAGAAAGAGTCTGTGTTTATGAAGGCTCCAAGCACCTAAGAAAAACCAGCTGCTTGACTTAAACTCACATCTATGAATGCAGAAGTCTGCATTCCCTTATAACTTTTCCAGCCTAATTCTCCTCTCTGACATATCCTCCAGGATTTCTATACTTGTATAATGAGGGCAGCTAGGTGATGCAGTGGATAGAGCACTCACACTGGAATGAGGAGAACCTGAGTTCAAATCTCACCTCAGAGACTTATTAGCTGTGTGATCTTGGGCAAGTCACTTAACACCAAATTGCCTTAAACATCTAGAGTCATCTCCAGTCATACTGATATATATCTTGCCACTGGACCCATATGGCTTCTTCAGGAGAGAGTGAGGTTGGTGACCTCTTGCACGGCCCTCCCTCCCTTAAATCCAATTCACTGCAAGTTATGATATCATCCTGATGTCATTGTCCTCTTTGAGAATGAAGGACAAACAACAATTATATAATGTCATCTATGCTTGAATAATAGCATTGAATAAAAACGTTTTACCCCAAACTCCTAGATTACTATTATAAACTCCTTGAAGCCAGGGATTATGTCTTTTTAATCATCATATTTTTTTCCCAAGGCCTAGAATAAAGCTTTATACATAGTTAGTATTTGATGTTTGTTAAAAGAATAAACGACAAAATGAATGAATGAACCAAAATCAGTACCATCCGGTTAAAGGTGAAGGAATCATTTGATGAGCTAGGAGATTAAAAAGTTTGCTTTTTTCATAAAATGTTACTACTGAAATGAATACACTCCTATTCTGTGCCTCTCTGAAAGTTAACCTATTTTGAGATCCCACAGCATTATACTTGAATTCTATTGCCTAATTCTGTAGTTTTCCGTTGCACCTAAGACCATACTAAGCAGTCTAGAAATGCATAGGAAGAACTTTTCATTTATTTCATGGGATGGAGTGGAATTGGAGGAAGATCTGATATCAAAATTCCTTGTCAAAATCTAGACTTCAAAAATTCATCAAATTCCAAGAAACTTGGTATGAACATAAGGAACCTTTAAGTGTTTATCTAAACTAAATATGTAATAATAAATCCTAGGATTTGTCCCTCATTACAGGATAAGAAAAATGTAATGATTATGTGAAAATGGGTACTTTGATTTCTTGAGACCTTCAATTATCCAGGTAACCAGAACAACTGTGTGTGGACTGGCTTCATTGGCCAACCCAACCAACAATCCTTTGCATGACTGAGAGAAAACTTAGCAGGGCATGAAGGGAATCCGTAACTTTGAAGCCAATCAAAGACTTCTCTGACTGCAGGATATACAACTATGGATATGGACCTTATCTTCAGAGATTCCCTAACTTTGCAACAATCCTTTTATTTATTTTTTTTAAAGATCTTCTTATCAAGACATATCTTAATAAGGTCTTGAATGAACTGCTTACCATCGAGGATGCCTTCTGATGTGTGTATAAAAGGCCATATCCTTGACTCCTGGAATTCCCCCCTTTTCCTCCCCTTGGGAAGGGGACCCATTGATATTCCTTTCTAAGCCCACCTTTCCCTCCAAATTCCTTACTTGCCTTTGTTTAAACTATATATAACCCCCTGTAATCTATTACCTAGCATTCTATTAGGCAATAGGCTGAATAGTACCCATAATCACGTTAGATTTTCTTTCCTGCTTAATAAAACCTTTCTTTTCATTTTTATAGGCATTCTCTTTCTTTGCTTTATTTCCCTTTTAGAAAGAAGAGGTTTGGGGCAGCTAGGTAGCACAGTGGATAGAGCACCGGCCCTGGAGTCAGGAGGACCTCAGTTCAAATCTGGCCTCAGAAGCTTGACACTTACTAGCTGTGTGACCCTGGGCAAGTCACTTAACCCCAATTGCCTCACCAAAAAAAAAAAAAAAAAAAATTTAAAAAAAAAAAAAAAGGAAGAGGTTTAAAATCTCAAGAACTGACCTTTGTGTTCTTTGGAGAACTGGCCTTTGCATTCTCCAGTCTTCCCCTTGTGATGAAATAATGAGATTTAGCAGATACTCAAAGACCCACCTGGAGATTAATCTAGACTGATTGAATCAAGTGAGAGTGATTAACTGCTGAATAGCCTACTTCAAGTTAATTGGATTGTAATCACACTTTGAGAACACCTTCAGAACCAATGGATTTGGATGATGCCAACCATTCAGCTTGAAGCAGTGTGTAAGGACCACCTCTGTTCCAGACCTATAAAAAGCTTCCACAATCAGTTTGCTGGAGAGAGTTCATGATTGAAGCAGGCTTGTGGCAGAGGACTTGAGGAAGAACCAGACCAGGCTGGAACTCTAGGCTAAATAGGCTTTTTTCTTAACTTGCTGAACTCCATGGGAATATCTCTATGCTTTAATAAATGTTTAATGCCCAAGGACTGGTGCTAAAGCTTCTAATTTAAGGCGACCACAATTTAGATTTTAAACATCACACCCTTTGGAGAAGAGAGATGTAAATTCCATTAAGAGAGTGTTTGCCTTGGTTTACAGTTAAACTCATTATTGACTAAGAATGATTAAAATCCAAAATGCTGGGGGAAAGGGACCCACATGTACAAAAATATTTATAGCTGCTCTTTACGTGGTGGCAAAGAATTGGAAGTTGAGGGGGTGCCCATCAATTGGGGAATGGCTGGACAAGTTGTGGTATATGAATACAATGGAATACTATTGTGCTATAAGAAACGATGAGCAGGAGGAGTTCAGAGAAACCTGGAGGGTCTTGTGTGGGCTGATGATGAGTGAGATGAGCAGAACTAGAAGAACATTGTACACAGTAACATCAACATTGAGTGTTGATCTACTGTGATGGACTATATTCTTCTCACGAATGCAATGGCACAGAAGAGTTCCAGGGAACTCATGATGGAAGAGGATCTCCAAATCCAGGAAAAAAAAAAAAGAACTGCGGAGTATAGATACTAAATGAACCATACTATTTCTTTTGGTTTTGATGCTGTTGTGTTTTTTCTATTTTGAGGTTTTCCATCATTGCTCTGATTTTTTTTCTCTTATAACATGACTAATGCAGAAATAGGATTAATGTTATTATGTGTGTGTGTGTGTATATATATATATATATATATATATAACCTATATCAGATTACCTGCTGTCTAGGGGAGGGGGGAGGGAGGGGAGGGAGGGGAGGGAGGGAGAAATATCTGAAATTGTAAAGCTTGTATAAACAAAGGTTGAGAACTATCTTTACATGTAATGGAAAAAAAATAAAATAATTAAAAAAAATCCAAAATGCTAGGCATCACCGTTGGTAGAGTTGTCATTCATTCTTTCTTTCTTTCTTTTTGTAAGAAAATTGTCTTTTCCTGTATATTTGAAGGTTTATAATATTTTTTTTAAAAGATTTTGTCAAATTCAAAAGATAGTTTCTCAGTGTTGATGGGACAATGATGATGACAGAGAAAAGATGCAGAAGTTTAACTTTTCTTTTGCTTCTCTTTTCTCTGCCTAATTAAATGTCCTTTGGACTGAAAGGGACTAAAGTCAACAGCCAGCTTTTAAAGGGTTTGTATGGATGATTTAATCCTTTTTTATTTCCAGTTGATTTCAAAAATGTCTTCTAAACATTAACCTCAACTGAATGTTATAGAATGTTATTGTGCTCAATACCCATGATGTAAAACTCAAATAGGAAAGAGAGCTGCTAAACCCTACATATAGATTTCTGCTTGGCTGCATATTGACTTAGAAAACCACCTGTTAATATTGTTTCTGTTTTATTGTATTTTTATTTATTTTGTAGAATACTTCCCAATTACATTTTAATCTGGGTACTGGAATATGTTAGGAACCACATGTAATCCAAAGGCTGCATGTTTGACATTTCTCCTCTATACCGTGATGTATGAGACAAAGTCAGCAAAACATGGGGAGATGTACATTAACTGATGCAGAGTGAAGTGAACAGAACCAAGAGAGAAATTTTGCAGTGAGTAATATGGCAGGATAAAACCGCATCACAAATCAGTGTAGACACCCCTTAGCCTTCTTTATTCTTTTATATATTTAATCTTATCATCTTGAACTTTAAGGCAATTCAGTGCCAGGTTTATTTCCTCATTAACTAATAGAATTTCAGCATGTCTTTCCACTAATCAACAAAGCTCAGAGCTTTATTAATAAAATATTGGGGATCAGAGTCCTTATCTTATTACTTATTTAAGAAACTAGAGAATTCTCCTTTCCTAATAGTATGTGTGTGTGTGTATATATATATAGTGTGTATATATATATATATATATATATATATATATATATATATATATATATATATATATAGTAATCTAGGCCTTTCCTTCTCTCTTTACCAAATTCTTATTCTCCTTAATAAATGCCTAAAAGTCTAACTCTTGCTAAAGCTTATAATTTATTAGCCACCACTCATTAGATTTTAGACAGTCTAGCTAGAATTTTAGCCCTTAACAATATAACATTATTATATATTACATCCCCTAATCTCCTAGAAATAAAAAATTAAAGTTACTGAAATGTATAATTTATTTAAAATGAAATAAATAATAAAAAGATATAGGTGATTATTTGTAATATTTTCACTGTGAGAATGATCACAATCAGAGTCACCTCAAACTTTCATTGTAACTGCAAATTATTTTTCTTCACTTCTGAGGACACAGTCACACTCCATTGAGTACATTTAGGATAATAAATGAAGTAACTTCTCAAGAATATTCTTTGTTCTCTTTACAAAATAATAGTTTCATAAAGAAAGAAAGCCTCTTCATCTTATTTCTCTGCTTCTCAATCAGTATCTCTCAAGCCATGAGTAGTGTCATAGGACCAATATCTGTCAAGGTCATTCCTCCTACACCCTTCACCCCCTCCAAAAACCAAATAAACAAAAAATCAGACATTTCCCTAAAAGATGACAAACCTATCCCCAAGACCTGGTTGGTCCCTGCCTCCCTTGACATAGCTTCTTAGTCACCTAAAGGCAACAAAAGTCCCACTCTGATGGAATTAGGGGGCCCTTCCAATTTGGTTGATCTCTGAAAGTTGCCAGAGTCACCATACTCTATCCTCTTGATAAAACACATTTCCATATGGAGACAAGGGGGCCCTGTCTGTAGAAGGGTACCACTGTATTGTTGCATAACCTCACTGCTGGGATTAAGTCAACCTCCTTTTGTTAATAGTCAATAACTTATGAGTGCCTCACCGGATATCAAACCTGACCTAACCAAATACCAGCATCAGAATCACCCTGAAAACCTGGAAGAATAAGCTTTTCAGAGATGACTGTTCATAGTACATAAATTGTTTCTTCAAGAATCTATATGTAGTCTCTATGAGAGAGGTTATTGAATCTAGTCTTTTATTTCTCCCCATGGCCAAAAAAACTTCAGTACTTGAAAATTAATTTTGGGCTATATCACACCCACATTAATATTACATTTAATATACAAACTACATACTTTAAGGAGAGGAAATTAAAATATCACCAGTAGTATTAATAATTATTAAATATAATAAAATATAAAACAGTAACAATGCTAGCTAAGTGGCATAATCACAATAATAATAGCTAACATTTATATAGTGTTCTTAAGGTTTGCAAAGCTCCTTAAAAATATTCCATTTTATCCTCACAACATCATGAGAGGTAGGTGCTATTCATTATCTCCATCTTATTGATGAGGAAACTAAGTCAGATGAGGGGTTGAGTGACTTGCCCAGGGTCATAGAACTAGGAAGTATCAGAGGCTAGATTTGAATTCAGGTCTTCCTAACTATATCCAGCACTCTTACCATTGTGCCCCCTTGCTTCTTCTAAGTGGGGACAGAGTGTTTATTGGACTTGGAGTTAGGAAGATGTCAGTTCAAAACCCATCTCAGATACTTATTAAACATGTGATCCTGAGCAAGTCAATTAATCTTTCTGTATCTCAATCTCCCATCAAACAGGATTGTAATTGATGGCTTATAAAGTCCCTTCTAGCTCTAAATCTAAGATGTAATAATAATAATAATAAATGTTTATATGTGTGTGTGTAAACACTACATTTATAATTTAATTTTTTTTTGTGGGGCAATGAGGGTTAAGTGACTTGCCCAGGGTCACACAGCCAGTAAGTGTAAAGTGTCTGAGGCTGGATTTGAACTCAGGTCCTCCTGAATCCAGGGCCAGTGCTCTATCCACTGTGCCACCTAGCTGCCCCCTTCAACACTACATTTATATATCAAAAAATACAATAGCAGTGACTATAATTCATTAATAGCAAATATGGACGGCCACATGAGTAACAACTTCTGTTTCTACTGTGGCACCATCTTCATCTAGTCAGAGGTTGAATAGTTCTGATTGTTTTGTAACCTTTCAGCTTTTATATATACTCAAATGTAAGGTTTAAAAATTGTCTTCTTGGGGGCAGCTAGATGGCACAGTGGATAGAGCACCAGCCCTGGATTCAGGAGTACCTGAGTTCAAATCCAGTCTCAGACACTTGACACTTATTAGCTGTGTGACCCTGGGCAAGTCACTTAACCCTCATTGCCCTGCAAAAAACAAAAAAAAACAAAAAACAAAAAAAATTGTCTTTTTTTTTTTTAAACTAGAAGTCTATAAATGAAGGTTGTGAAAGTAAAGGTACTGCCCCTTTGTTGAATCCTTCATCATTTTCTTCAACTGGACTCCTCCTCAGTCTTAGCCAAGTTTGGTGGGTTTCTTCGGCACATAGCATCTTCCTCACTAGAATCATCCTTTTCTGACTATTTCTTAACTCAGTCCAGTTATAGTGAAGACAGATAGATAGATGATAGAGATAGAAAAGATATGCATAATCTCCTTTCCTTAATATCTTCTTTAATAATTGTTCACCATTTGTTTTCTCTTATACACACACATATATGCATATATATGTATACATATATGCCTTATGTATAGACATATTTGATCTTTACAATTCTATGAGATAAATGCTATTATTATCCCCATTGTACAGATGAGAATACTGATGCTAGTAAAGGTTAAGTGACTTACCCAGGGTCACATAGCTAGTAAATATTCAAGGTGGGATTTTAATTCAGGCCTTCCTGATTCTAAGTCCTAGACTCTATACCTTGAGCTACCTAGCTGTCTTTGAATGTGAGTAGCTATATCCTTTTAGACTCCAAAGTCAAAGTCAATAGGTTGATATGGTTCATGCACAAACATCAGTAAATGAGGTATAAAACCTATGGCATTATTTCAGATGGAGTTGCATGTGTGAATTAAAAATGCCACATGTTAACTCTTAGAATTTCTACTCAAACTTCAGTGTTCCCAACATGTCACTGATGTTGGATTGAAAGACTCACATTATGGGTCACCTTTAGAGTAGCAATGTCTGGTTCTGGATTTCTTAATACTTGCCAAAGTTAACATTTCTTTCTATAATCTATTTGTTTTCAAAAGTCTCTCCTGGGGGGCAGCTAGGTGGCACAGTGAATAAAACACTGGCCCTGGATTCAGGAGGACCTGAGTTCAAATCTAGCCTCAGATACTTGACACTTACTAGCTGTGTGACCCTGGGCAAGTCATTTAATCCTCATTGCCCCACCAAAAAAACCAAAAACAAACAAACAAACAAGTCTCTCCCTTGGTCAGAATGAATCTTGGCAGGGTAATGATATATTGAAAAGTAATTTTCCCACAATCATTAAGCAACTGTGGGAAGTTTTTGCTTACCTATGCATACCTTGTGAAATGATCAGTCACTACTAAGATATGACTCCTGTCTTTGTCATCTCCTTCCAAGTCAGAGCACAGAAGTTTCAAAGGTTTGCTAGTGATTAAATCCTCCCTGTATTCTGTATGAGTTGGCAGTACTTTTCTTTGCAGACAACCAGAACAAGTCTCACATTTTTTCATGACATCTATAATCATTTCAGGACAGTAAAACCAGTTCCTTAGTAGTGCCAGAATCTTTTCTTGATCCATTTTTCCAAAGTTATCATGTAGAGATTTTAAAGCCATAATACTGCATGCTGTGGGTAGCACCAACTGCTTTTTTTTGTGTGTGTGGGGGGGGGCAATGGGGATTAAGTGACTTGCCCAAGGTCACACAGCTAGTAAGTGTCAAGTGTCTGAGGACAGATTTGAACTCAGGTACTCCTGAATCCAGGGCTGGTGCTCTATCCACTTCACCACCTAGCTACCCCCACCAACTGCTTTCTAATACCATATGTGACAATCCTGTCCATTATTATTATTTTTATTTTTAGAGAGTTTAAGTGACTTGACCAAAGTCACACAGCTACTAAGTGTCTGAGGTCATATTTGAACTCAGCTTCTCCTGACTCCAGAGCTGGTGCTCTATCCACTGCACCACCTAGCTGCCCCAATCCTGTCCAATATTGCCATCAACTCTTTCCTCCCATCATCCACATAGCATGGGGGTAAGAAGAAATGGTTTAATGAGACAAGGATCACATAAGCCACTGGCATGCTCTCAAGTGAATCTACTATCCCAAACAGCAGTCTAAGGCACATTTTCAATTTTCATAACCACTTGTGTACAGAGGAAAAGGAATCCAGATGGGACAGGACCATAAGCCACTGATGATAAGGCTTTGACAATGGTTTGGGGGATCTGGAATGACCTCCATCCTTGACCTCTTTTTATTGTTTTGGTCCTATATAGACCTCAACTTTGGTGGCAACAAAGCTGTATTCTTTTTATGACTGCAACCAAGGTGTATAGGATGGTCTATTCAAGAATTAAAAATGGAAAGTCATTTTGCTGTTGGTTTACAGGTAAATTTTTTGTGTGTATCCTTTTTTATGATCCCTATTCCCTTGTGTCATTATCATTCCAGGTAGAATCGTTTTGTTCATATTTCCCTCTTTCAAGAGGGTCGTCTCCAGAGAATATTTTAAAATCAGCAGATATTTTAGTTGGGACTTGGAGAAAGCCAGGGAGGGCAGAAGATGGAAATGAGGTGGCAAAGCATTTAAGACACAGAGGACAGCCAGTGAAAATGCCTGGATCAGGAAATGGAGCATATTGTTTGAGGGACAGAAAAGAGACCAGGGTCACCGGATTGGGGGCAGAGATGGAGATAAGGTTAGTCATTCATCCCTTGTTCTCGAAGAAGACCAAGGACATCTGGAGGTTGATGTCTAGAATTTCAAGTGACTTGGATCTAAGTGAAACAGAGCTGTGCAAAGCCATCAGCCTCACTTTCTCCTCCACAGTCATCAGAGTCCAGTCATAAGACATATATCACGATGACAGGTGATGGCCCCAGATGCAGTGGGAGATAAAGTGTAATAAGACTTGAAAGGCAAGTGGGAGTCAAGTTGTGAAAGATTTTGGATATCAAGCTTAGGATTCTGTATTGATCCTGGTTGTGATAGAGGCCCACTGGGGTTTACTAAATAGAAAGGTAATGTCAGAATGGTTTTTTAGGAAGATTAATTTGACAGATGAATGAAGGATGAGTCTATCTAACTTTGGTCTTGCTCCTAAAATGATATTTTACCATCTGGTGCAGGGGACCAAGCTTAGACCTTGCTCAGCTGAGGGCTATAGCTTGATGCACTCTCCTTGTTTATTGGTCCTCTATTTCATTAAGGCTACTTTATTCTTGACCAACTCCTTGGAAGGGTATGTGTAAGTCATTTCTCAGATATTTTTCCTATTACTGAGGCATTTGATATATTTGAAAGCTGCAACAAATAGAGAGATTCACAGAATGCTTAGTGGTTTTCCTAATCCTAACCTAAATAGGAATTACCTTGCAATTCTCAAATTCTTTGACCTTTCTTTGGAATAATCAAACGATGTTTTTACTTTTAATCTCTAGATTCACTCCTAAAATTAGTAGTCCCCTATGAATCACAATACTCATTAAGCATATCAATATATATTTTTTAAAGTGTGATATTATTAAAATTATTCTCAGAAAATCAATAGATTTAGGTAAAATATGCAATCTATACAGTAACAAATAATGAATAGTTACATGCCATAAAACAGAAATTGAACTGTTACTTTAGGATTCTATAGCCTACCACAAAGGTACAGTATCACTGTAGTTTCTATGAAAACAGTTATTGGAGCTGATGTTATGATACAATATGGTAAAGAGAAAAAAAAAATTTAAAAGACTTAGGCGCTCCGATTAGTACAATCACCCATCAGGATATCAGAAGACTGATAATCAAGTACAGTTCCCAATTCACTGCAGAAAGAAAATGGAATAGAAGTACTAAATAAAACACACATTTTTGGATAAAGCAAAGGGCGAATTTCTTTAATTTGACTATGCTTATTGGTAACAAAGGAAAGTTTTTATTTGGGGATGAAAGTGAGAGAGTTGAGCAGGCAGTGGGCAAGAAAGAGATGTAAAAAGAAGAGAAAAAAGTGAATATTGATTTTTTGAAAATTGCACAAAATAGAGGAGAAGGAAATTCAGAAGGGACACAAGCAAGCAGAGTAGTTTTGTTACTATTGTGTTCAATTTAATATACGGGCAGTTAGATGGCACAGTGAATAGAGCACTGGGTCTGGAGTCAAGAAGAACTGAGTTTGAATCCAACCAGTGTGACCCTAGGAATACTAGCTGTGTGACCTTGGGCAAGACACTTAACTTCTATTTACCTCAGTTTCCTTATCTGTAAAATGAGCTGCAAAAGGAAATGGCAAACCACTCTGGTATCTTTGCCAAGAAAATACCAAATGGGGTCACAACTGAAAAATGACTGAAATATGAAAATTCCTTTCTAAGACAACCACCCTTAATCCATTTTCTCTTACCTTAGAGACATTCTTACCCTTTTATCAAGGTTCCTAAAAGAAAGCTTTTGAGAAGGGGAAGAACATTTAGTGAATAGTACTCATCCCTAGAAGTACTGATAAGCCCTGCCCTCTTACATTCAGATTTATCAAGAGAGGGTTTTAGACTGGAGAAGTATTTATTTAGTGATATTTACTTTAAGAAAAGGAGGTCTCAGGCAGCTAGGTGGTACAGTGGATAAAGCACTGGCCCTGGATTCAGGAGGACCTGAATTCAAATCTGGCCTCAGACACTTGACAAGTACTAGCTGTGTGACCCTGGGTAAGTCACTTAACCCTCATTGCCCTACAAAAAAAAAAAAAGAAAAGGAGGTCTTGAGACCTTTTTTTTTTAAATTTATAATTTACTTCTATATTTGTACAGGGTGTTCCAAAAAGTCTTAATCACTAAATCTTCAACTAATTGACTTTTGGGATACCCTGTATATTGAAATGCCTATGTTTGATGATATTTTAAAGTTCATAATAAAAAATTGTAAGAATAAAAAGAATTTATGCCCAGTTAAATCATAACATATTTAAAGCACCTGCAAATATCAATAAACTTGGACAGAACAGATATTTTCGTGATCCACATGAGTGAGATACCTCTAATCTTGTCCTAGTCATTTGAGTCTTCCATAAGCAGAATTTTAAAATAGTTTTTCCTGCCACATTCTTCCCCTCCCTTCTCCACTTAATAGTCATTCTACTACGGGTGGAGCCAAAATGGCAGAGAGGAAACAGCAAGCTGCCTGAGCTCTCCTTCTGTTCCCTCAAAAAGAACATTAAATCAAGCCTCTGGACAGATTCTAAAACTACAGAACCTGCAAAGAGACAGAGAGGCACAGTCTTCCAACCAGAGATAATTTAGAAGACTTCAGGAAAAGGTCGGTCTGACTCGGGCAAAAGGGAGGCAAAAGGGAGGCCCAGCGCAGGGCAGCAGCCCAGCACCGAGGGGGTTGGGCAAGTCAGCAGGCACTGTGGGCCACAGCTGAACAACTGAGGCCCCTGGAACCTGGCTCAAAAATTGGGTGGCCAAGAAGGACAGTGGAAAAACCTACCTGCATCAGCCGAGAGGGCAAGTTGCCAGCTGTAGGGCCACGAACTGGATAGGCGCTACCAGGCACACTGACGTAGTGTGCTTAGACAGGAAGTACAGGGGGGCGAACTGCACACACTATAAAGGCCTCAGAGCAAAAAGCCGGTCACACAGCACCTATACCCCTGCACAAGAAGCCCAAAACAGGGACCCTGGTGCCCCCAGAGCAGATGTCAACTTAAAAAATAAATAAATAAGCTGCAATAATGAGTAAGAAGCAAAAAAGAGCCCTCTCCATTGAGAGCTTCTGTATCAATAGGGAAGAAGCCAACGCAAACTCAGATGAGGACAATACCCTCAAATTGCCTACATGTGAAGCCTCACGAGGGAAGGTGAATTGGTCTCAAGAACAAAAAGCCTTCCTGGGAGAGCTCAAAAAGGATTTTAAAAATCAATTGAGAGAGGTAGAAGAAAAAATGGGGAGAGAAATGAAAGCAAAACAAGAAAACTATGAAAAAAGAATCAGCAGCTTGGAAAAGGAAGCACAAAGATTGCCTGCAGAAAACAATTCCTTAAAAAATTCATCTGGCCAAATGGAAAAAAAAAGTGTATAATTTCACTGAAGAAAACAATGCCTTAAAAAATTCATTTGGCCAAATGGAAAAAAAGGTGTATAATCTCATCGAAGAAAACAATGCCTTAAAAAATTCATCTGGCCAAATGGAAAAAAAGGTGCATAATCTCACTGAAGAAAACAATGCCTTAAAAATTAAAATTGGACAGTTGGAAGATAAGGAATCCATGAGATACCAGGAATCAGTCAAGCAGAATCAAAAGAATGAAAAAATAGAAGAAAATGTGAAATACCTCATTGGAAAGACAACTGATCTGGAAAACAGATCCAGGAGAGACAATTTGAGAATCATTGGACTGCCTGAAAGCCATGACCAGAAAAAGAATCTAGACACCATATTCCAGGAAATTATTAAGGAGAACTGTCCTGATATCATGGAATCAGAGGATAAAATCATCATTGAAAGAATCCACCGATCACCTTCTGAAAGAGACCCCAAAAGGAAAACTCCAAGGAATATTGTAGCCAAATTCCAGAATTATCAGGTGAAGGAGAAAATACTCCAAGCAGCCAGAAAGAAGCAATTTAAATATCATGGAACCACAGTCAGGATTGCTCAGGACCTGGCAGCTTCAACATTAAAGGACCGCAAGGCTTGGAATATGATATTCCAGAAGGCAAAGGAGCTTGGACTGCAGCCAAGAATCTATTACCCAGCAAAAATGTGCATTTTCTTTCAGGGGAAAAGATGGACATTTAATGACATTGGGGACTTTCAATCTTTCCTGGTGAAAAGACCAGAACTGAATAGAAAATTTGATCTCAACATACAAGACTCAAGAGAAATTTTAAAAAGTAAACAGAGGGGGAAAAAAAGGTTACTCAATTAGGTTAAACTGTTTATATCCCTACACAGGAAGATAATACTCATAACTCTTAAGACCTGTAAATGTATTTGAGCAGAGAGCAGGACTTTACACAGAGGGTATAAATATAAATTGTCTTTGATGTGATGATACAAAGAAAATTAACGGGTTAAAAAGGGAGTCTATGGGGAGGAGAGGAAAGGGGAGGTAAAATGGGATGAATTATATCATATGAAGAGGTGAAAAAAAAACCTATTACAATAGAGGGAAAGAGAGGAGGGGTGAACATTGTTTCAACCCTACTCTCATTAGATTTGATTCAAAGAGGGAATAACATATATGTTCATTGGGATAAAGAAATTTAGCTCATTCTTTAGGGAAGCAAAAGGGGAAGGGAAAGGGGGGGACTGATAGAAGGGAGGACAAAAGCAAGGGAGAAAAGGGTAAAGAAAAGAGGGGGTGATAAAAAGGGAGGGCAGATTGGGGGAGGCAGGGGTAAGAAGTAAAACATCGGTGAGGAGGAATAGGGTAAAAGATGGGGGGAAAAGTACAAAGGAGGTAAATAGAATGGAGGGGAATAGACAGTCAGTAATAACAACTGTGAATGTGAATGGGATGAACTCTGCTATGAAATGGAAGCAAATTGCAGAGTGGATTAAAAACCAGAATCCTACAATATGCTGTTTACAAGAAACACATTTGAAGCAGAGAGATACACACAGAGTAAAGGTAAAAGGCTGGAGCAGAATATATTATGCTTCAGCTAAAGTCAAAAAAGCAGGGGTAGCAATCCTTATCTCAGACAAAGCACAGGCAAAAATAGATCTCATTAAAAGAGATAAGGAAGGAAATTATATCTTGCTCAAAGGTACTATAGATAATGAAGTAATATCAATATTAAATATGTATGTGCCAAGTGGTATAGCATCCAAATTCTTAGAGGAGAAGTTAAATGAGTTATAAGAGGAATTAGACAATAATACTATACTAGTGGGGGATCTGAATCTCCCCCTCTTAGAATTAGATAAATCTAGCCAAAAAATAAATAAGGAAGAAGTGAAAGAGGTGAATAGATTACTAGAAAAGTTAGACATGATAGATGTCTGGAGAAAATTGAATGGGAATAGAAGGGAATATACCTTTTTCTCAGCAGTACATGGCACATTTTCAAAAATTGACCATGTGCTAGGGCACAAAAACATCATAGTCAAATGTAGAAAAGCAGAAATAGTAAATGCATCCTTCTCAGATCATGATGCAATAAAAATTACATGTAAGAAAGAGCCAGGAAAAAGTAGAATGAAAATCAATTGGAAACTAAATAATTTCATTCTAAAGAATGAATGGGCCAAACAACAAATCATAGAAACAATCAATAACTTTATCCAAGAGAATGACAATAATGAGACGACATACCAACATCTATGGGATGCAGCCAAAGCACTGCTTAGGGGGAAATTTATAGCTCTAAATGCTTACATGAATAAAAAAGAGAAAGAGATTAATGAATTGGGCATGCAACTTAAAAAGCTAGAAAAAGAACAAATTAGAAATCCCCAATTAGATACTAAACTAGAGATCCTGAAAATTAAAGGAGAAATTAATAAGATTGAAAGCAAAAAAACTATAGAATTAATCAATAAAATCAAGAGCTGGTTTTATGAAAAAACCAATAAAATAGATAAAATATTCATTAATTTGATTAAAAAAAAAGAAAGAAGAAAACCAAATTACCAGTATCAAAAATGAAAAGGGTGATGTTCCCACCAACGAAGTGGAAATTAAATCAATAATTAGGAATTATTTTGCCCAACTGTATGCCAATAAATTTGACAATCTAAATGAAATGGATGAATATTTACAAAAATACAAACTGCCCAGGTTAACTGAGGAGGAAATAAAATCCTTAAATAAACCCATATTAGAAAAAGAAATTGAACAAGTCATTAATGAACTCCCTAAGAAAAAATCCCCAGGGCCAAATGGGTTTACGGGTGAATTTTACCAAACATTTAAAGAACAGTTAATTCCAATATTATGCAAATTATCTGGAAAAATAGGTTAAGAAGGAGTTCTGCCAAATTCCTTTTATGACACAAATATGGTGGTGATACCAAAACCAGGCAAAGCAAAAACAGAGAAAGAAAATTATAGACCAATTTCCCTAATGAATATTGATGCTAAAATCTTAAATAAGATATTAGCAAGGAGATTACAGCAAGTGATTGTCAGGATAATACACTATGACCAGGTGGGATTTATACCAGGAATGCAAGGCTGGTTCAACATTAGGAAAACTATTAACATAATTAACCACATCAATAAGAAAACCAATCAAAATCATATGATTATCTCAAAAGATGCAGAGAAAGCTTTTGACAAAATACAGCACTCATTCCTAATAAAAACACTAGAGAGTTTAGGAATAGGTGGAGCTTTCCTTAAAATAATAAACAATATCTACCTAATACCATCAGCAAGTATTATATGCATTGGAGATAAATTAGAGGCCTTCCCAATAAGATCAGGGGTGAAACAGGGATGTCCATTATCACCCCTATTATTTAATATTGTACTAGAAATGTTAGCTTTAGCAATCAGAGAAGAGAAAGGAATTAAAGGAATTAGAATAGGCAAGGAGGAAACAAAACTATCACTCTTTGCAGATGATATGATGGTATACTTAAAGAATCCTAGAGAATCAACTCAAAAATTACTTGAAACAATTAACAGAAAAGAAAAGTGGTTATGAAATTTACTTTTCCTTCCAGGGAGGAAGTTGCATAGATAAATGGACTTTTCTGGAAAAGAGTACAAACAAATTCATGGTCCTGGCCCGACAGTATATATGAAGCAAAAGCCAAAGCAACTTTTCATCCATTAAAAAGGAAAATTCCAACCCTCACTGTACACCCCCAAATAATCATGTAGCAACTAGGCCACACAAATAAAGTCAGAGTGACATTTACATATTGCAGAGGGGAACTTTGATCTAACAAGACTGTTACATCTGACAGTGTGTTCAAAATTCCACACTCTCTTGTCCTCCATCTCTCTAACAAGAAGAGGGGATGTTTGCTTGATCTATTCTCCACAACTAAAACAGTTCATTGTAATTCACCTAAGTCTAGTTACTTTTGAGGATTTACATTTGCATTATTGAAATCATTATGTATATTGTTTTCTTGGATCAGCTTTCTCTAATCTGTGTGCAAGTCTTCCCATGTTTCTCTGAATTCCTCATAGTTATCATTTCTTCTGAAAGAATAATATTCCATTATATTCATATAGTATAATTGGTTTGGTTATTCCTCATTCAATGACCACTAGCTTTGTTTTTCTCTCTATTTATCATTAATTTCCTTGGGGTAACGCCCAGGAATAAGGTTACTAGATCAGAGGATATTATTGTTTATTTTGCAAAATTCATAATTGTTTTCCAGAACAATATGACTGATTTTCAGGTCTACCAAAAATATATTAGTGTTCCTACTTGAAACAGCCTTCCAGTTTTGACTGCTTTGATGTTGTTAATCATCTTTGTCAGCTAGGGAAAATAATTGCAACTCTTGAGGGACATTCACTTTTTGACTTTTCCATTACATCTCAATTAAAGAATAGCAGAGGGAAAAGGATTTCTCTCTCTTCCCTGAACTCCCTATGTCCTACCCCTCATTGGCAGTGGATTCTTACAGCAGAGCACTTCACCCCATTGAAAGCACAGTGACCAGCAGAGTACAGGTGTAGCACTAAATAGTAGAGAGGAGTAAGCCCGGGACACAGAGAATGATAACATGCCTAGAAGAGCTGTTGTGTCCAGGGGAAGCAATTGGTGAGGAAACCATGAAAAAAAGCCATGGAAGCCCTACACTGCTGGAGATGTAAGTTGTCTTTGTCACATGTGGTCCCTGTGGATATGCTTCTTGGCTGGGTATGTATGTATGTGTAATGGGAGGAATGGGGTACGGGTTTGGGTTAGGGGTTGGGGTTCTTAGGAATTCCTCTTTAAAGAATTACACCCTCTTGCACACAAAAGTAGTTAGAATAAGATGGTAGTTTATTTAGGAGTAAGGGAAGGGAAGGTGGGGGGGAGGGAAACCATGACTGATAGGGGTGGACCATCTGCCTGTGAAAAGTTCCTTTCCTGAGGGAGGACCATCCCCCACTGGTAGTGACTAGAGGAATTCCATGAGGGGTGGTTCTCTCTTCAGGACACAAAGGCCGCAGCCACACCCAAGGGAGACCAGAATGAAGGGTGGGAATCCCAAGCTAGCTCAGTCCGATTTGGTTCAGTTTATCTCTCTAGGTGTTATCTGTCTTCTGGTTTAGTTTCTCAAGGAGAAGTTTCCTTGATGTGGCCCAGAGAACTTCTGGAGTACTCTGCACCCCATGACACTATCCTCTGCCAAATCGCTTTTCCCTTGGAGATATGCTTTTATAAATTAAACATTAGCAATGCTTCTCCCATGGTAAAATGCAAGCTGTTCAATTTACTGTGGTTATCTTGTTATCTGTTATTATTTGGATTCTGAATGAGATAAGTAGGAACTAACTGATAAATACTATTTGATGTTGAAATTCTCTGGGACTACACTATTCAGTGAAGAAATGAAGCCATTAGGGAGAATAAAGTTATCAAGGACTATTGGTTTATCAGATGAAAAATCCTACCATTGGAGATATATAATTTAGCTAAACCCTGGTAATTTGTAAGATCAAATTAAAAACCTAAATGAACATAAGCATGGGTTCAAATCTGGGTCATTAATATAAGACTCTGCACATCAGTGGAGAAAATGATGACTCCACACTGGTCCTACATGATGGGTGCAATGGGTATAAGAGTTTGGGAGAGGAGAAATTTTATTTTGTCAAGAGAGGTACATGGTTCCACACCCTTCTAGGGACAAATCTGGAAGGAAAGAGGAAAGTCTTTAGGAAGTAGTAAACATTTAGAGGACCTGGTACCTCAACATATGCCTGATTTCCAGCTTCTTTCCATGGAGACTTTTTTTTTTTTTTGCGGGGCAATGAAGGTTAAGTGACTTGCCCAGGGTCACACAGGTAGGAAGTGTCAAGTATCTGAGGCTGGATTTGAACTCAGGTCCTCCTGAATCCAAGGCCAGTGCTTTATCCACTGTGCCACCTAGCCGCCCCTCATGGGGACTTCTTCAAGGAAATTTTCCCTTGAGTGAGATCAGGAATTCTTTCTTGGTTGAGCTGAGATATCTTTTTTTTTTTTTTTGAGCTGAGATATCTTGATCCCAAAGGGGAGAATTCGTTCACTCTGTATCTTGTCTTATATATTCTAATCTATACAACTTTTCTAATTTTTGTTTTGATCAATAGGCTTGCTTGTTTCTTCCTATTTGTAATATTCTTTTGCATAACTAACATTTGGTGGGAAAAAGTCACTCCTTTGGATGGATATCAGCTGCCCCCCTCTTCTTGAGAGCATATCAACCAGGAAGGTAGATCAAGAAAAAAAAATCAATATTTAAGGAGTCAGGTAGAATTCTAGTCTAGCAGCCACTCTTTGAGATGAACAAAGCAACCAGCTTCATGACCTCTTCTCTAATTCCTCTCTAGGCAGGAATCAGTGTCCTTTGGAGAGGAGTGGACAAGATTCCAGAGATATCTCCCCAAAGTATCTCTGAAAGCTACATGTAGTCAGATGTGGACTTAAATATAACCCACATGGTCAACACTTTTACTCTACATAAAAAAGGTTTAAATGATAGCAACTAGGAAGGGAGTTTCCTAGAGAATGAAAGTGTGGTTTACAATGATGTTTTCATGCTTAATGACTGGTTTTAAATAAAATCAGAGAAATAATCTGATTTGTCTGAGAACAAATGCTGTCTGCAACATTAGTCATACTAAATAAATGCTTATTTAACATGGGAACAAGACTATTCCTGATATTCAGCTACCCACTGAGGGACTCCAAACCATCACATTATCCACTTTAACATTGAGGGACAAATATTAGGTGAAAAATTAATGAAGTTAGTCTTCTAGAAATAAATTATACTTGTACCTCTTTCTCTCTCTGTTTCTCTGTCTCTCTCTTTTCTCTTTCTCTCTCTCTCATGCATAAACACACGTAAATACATACACAAATGCACACATAAAAGAGGTTAGCTCTTGGGGAAATATATTTCAGAGACAAAGCTATAACTAGATATTCTTTATATGTGTGGGCAGATTCACTAGAGGGCACAGTTATGTCAGGAAATAAGGTGACTCAATCTCCAGAAAATCTGGCCCAAACTCCAATAGTTTGATAGTCTCCCCAGTCCCCATGTATATATATGTGTGTGTCTGTGTCTGTATATGTATATATATGTGTGTGTGTATGTATGTATGTACACATATGTATATGTATGTATATATGTGTGTGTGTATATATATGTTAAAGAGGAAGAGACTGTAGAACTGTAGGAAGAGGCAGCATAGTGGTGAGGGGCACCATGATGACAGGATCCTGGGAATGGAAGTCTGAGGTTGATTGTGGGGATGGGAGCAATACAAGGCCAGGAGAACAGAGGAAGTATGCTTCCCCAAATGTTGGCACCCTGAAACAAAACCTCCACAACCCTTCCTTAGTGAGAGAATTAAATGTGTCCTTCTCAGTAAGCAGGATACATTATTCAAGCCCTGGGAGCTCCGTGGCCCTCATTCCTTCCTTTTCCTGCTGAGTTAACAGTTAACCAGTAGAGGATGCTCCTCTTAGATAAGAACAGACTACATTATTCAAGCCCCAGGGCTTATCTCCTTTCCCAAATTTCCTTTCCTAAGTTAAAGTTAGATAGCAAAGAATCATAAAATCTCAGGGTCAGGTTAGGGGGGGGGCTACAGCAGTGCAACATCAGGGGAGGGAATCCTTGTGTTAAGGATGGACATAGACAGATAGATAGATAGATAGATAGATATGTGTGTGTGCACACACACATGCTGAAACAACCTTGCTTTGCACACTTTCTTTGGAAGTTTGTGTCCTTTTTTGCAAGATCTTAATGAAATGGCCTTCCTTCTTTTCACCAGACCGGGAATCGTGCCTCAGTTTACTTGTTTCTTACACCTAGTTATAGTTCTGTTGAGAGACATCTTTGAATGATATTATTTTAAATGCTGTGGAAAAATAAACAGAAAACTATTTAGAAGTATCTTGATGTATTCAAATGAAATATTGTTTATTCATATCTGTAATTCTATTATCTTAAATGAACAAGAAGGGCCTGGATGACTATTTGTCAAGAATGTTATAAAGATTTATGTCAAAGTACAGATAAGATTAATTGGCTTCTAAGGTCCATTACAACTCTTAAGTTGTCTGATTCTATGACTCATGTTCTTAGTGTGAGTTTTCATGGTCAACCATTCAGTCTACCTGGTTTCATCAGTGATGTACATGACTGACCATTCATTATACGTGAGTACATGAATATTGGTGGGGTCCTCTATGAGATAAATCAAAGAGTATAAGTACATCCACTTGGAAGTAATTAAAGATAAAGAAGTGATATTCGATCTATGATTTCATTGATACAAGGAACCTTGGCTAAGGGATCTCTATCCACCAAATCAGATTGACATCTTTTGTGTTCTTATAGAGTTGTTTATGGCACTGAGGCATTAAGTCACCCACCCAGGGTAACACAGCCATTCTGTGTCAGAGGAGGATCTTAAGTCTAGTCTTCCTAGCTTTGAGACCACCTTTCTATCCATTGTGTCACATTACTTCTCCATTAAATCTGGAGAGGGGGAAGGAGGGGGAAAATTTACTCAGTAAAAGCTCTTAAAAAACATAGCTAAGGGGGCAGCTAGGTGGCACAGTGGATAGAGCACCGGCCCTGGAGTCAGGAGTACCTGAGTTCAAATCCAGCCTCAGACACTTAACACTTACTAGCTGTGTGACCCTGGGCAAGTCACTTAACCCCAATTGCCTCACTTAAAAAAAAAAAAAACAACATAGCTAATGTTATTGTGTTTCTTTTAAAGTTTGTTGTGGCTGATTTAATGTACTTCCTAAAGATAATACTGCTGTCCTTAACCTTCCTTTTTCATTTTCACATTATCTCTCAATTATTACCTTGCTCCATTGTGTTCTCTTCTGTGTTTAGATGAGTAGCAAAATGAAGTTCATTAGAACCTTGGTTTCCAAACCTTCAGTAGACATCTTCTATTATTTCTTTAAGCATACTTGCTCTCTAGCAGCACTTTAAGGCATGACCTAATAAAACATGGAATAGTTACTAGTACAATTGAGAGAAAGCAGCATCTTTCACAAAGTAAATTTTGGACTGTGGTTTTTATAATGGCCTCCTATCTCCTTTAAACTTGCCTTAATGGTATTCCATAATGGGGTAACTTTCATGTATATACTTTAGGACTAAATAGGTAGAAACTGTCGAGCCCAAAAGTGGGGAATGGAGGGAAGCTAGGATACAGCCTTCTATTAAGGTATACATTATCACTCAGTCCTAAAACAAAGTTTGACTATCCAACAATAGATCCCAGCCCAAGCCTCATTTGAACATAGTTTGGCCTCTGGATGACTCACAGTAGATGTAAATAGCAACTATTTTTATTTTGGCCAGAAACCTGGAGGGTCTTGGGGGTGGGGGTGGGGGGAGGAGGTGGGAGCTATTTATTTATTTATTTTTATTTTTGACTAGGTAAAAGAGGCCATTCTTTGTTTCATTTCTTACTTAGCTTTTTTTTTTTTTTTAGTGAGGCAATTGGGGTTAAGTGACTTGCCCAGGGTCACACAGCTAGTAAGTGTTAAGTGTCTGAGGCCAGATTTGAACTCAGGTACTCCTGACTCCAGGGCCGGTGCTCTATCCACTGAGCCACCTAGCTGCCCCTCTTACTTAGCTTTAATCACTAAATGGGCATTGCCTCAGGCAAACTGAGACCTGAGGTTTCCCACTGCATCCTGGGCCATCTTCAGTCATCCTGATGTTTGTCTTGCCACTGGATTCAGATGGCTGCTAAGGAGAGAGTGAGGCTGGTGACTTTCCCTCACTTAAATCCAATTCACTGAGTCACCTTGCATCACCTCCCCGGTGTCATGATCCTCTTTGAGAATGAAGAGAAAACAACAACCACATTCTTACTCAGTTCCAAAACAAAGGTAGAAAGTCTTTGGGTTACACAGAATGTGAATAAGAATGTAGAGAAGTCTTCATCCCAGAAAGAGGTACCAATAGACCTGACTTTGATCCTAACTCTGTCACTAATTCACAATGAGACCTTCTTCCACTTTCCTCAGAGGCAACAAAGCTTTCAGAAGTAACCACAAAGGTCAATAATACATAAATTAATAGACTTGCATTGTGGTGATTTTTAAAATCTCATCAGCTCCCATGGATTAAATTATAAGCTCTTTGCTGATGATTCCCAAATCTACCTGTCCTGCCCTAACCTCTTTGCTGAATTCTATAGAAAATTGAAAAAAATCAGTAAGTGTTGGAGAAGCTGTGGAAAAATTGGAACACTAATGGATTGTTGGTGGAGCTGTGAACTGATCCAACCATTCTGGAGAGCAATTTGGAATTATGCCCAAAGGGCTATAAAGCTGTACATACCCTTTGACCCAGCAATACCACTTTTCGGTCTTTTCCCCAAGGAAATCATAGAAAAGGGAAAAAGACCCACGTGTTCAAAAATATTTATAGCTGCTCTTTTTGTGGTGGCAAGGAATTGGAAATTGAGGGGTTGCCCATCAGTTGGGGAATGGCTGAACAAGTTGTGGTATATGAATGTAATGGAATTCTATTGTGCTGTAAGAAACAATTAGCAGGAGGAGTTCAGAGAAACCTGGAAGGACTTGCATGAACTGATGATGAGTGAGATGAGCAGAACCAGAAGAACATTATACACAGTATCATCAACATTATGTGTTGATAAACTGTGATAGACTGGATTCTTCTCACCAATACAATGGTACAAGAAAGTTCCAGGGGACTCATGCTGGAAAATGCTCTCCAAATCCAGAAAAAAAAAAAGAACTGTGGAATATGGATGCTGATTGAACCATACTATTTCTTTTATTTTTGGTGCTGTTGTTTTTCTATTTTGAGGTTTTTCCTTATTGCTCTGATTCTTCTCTTATAGCATGACTGATGCACAAATATGTTTAATGTTGTTATGTATGAGTATGTGTATATGTATATATGTGTGTGTGTATATATATATATATATATATATATATATAAAACCTATATTGGATTGCCTGCTGTATATGGCGGGGGAGGGAGGGAGAAAAATTGGAAATTGGAAATCTTATATAAACAAATGCTGAAAACTATCTCTACATGTAACTGGAAAATAATAAAACACTTTTATTTTTAAAAAAAGGAAAAAGTCCTTTGTAGTGACCTAGAGTGGACCTGGCAGGATGTGTAAGTAGCAAGAATCCTGAAGCCAATTAAGCACATACCAATTTATCTGCAGAGATTTCTCCCTCTGAGCCATTTTGGAATTTATGGTCCTTCCAGGGACATCTTTATCTGCTAGAGTGCTAAAGACTCTCTCACCTCCCTAACATTCCTGAGCCATTTGGAGGTTCATGCACCTTCCAAGAGATATCTTTATCTGCAAAGACCCCCTGTTTCACATCCCCTTATCGCATTATTTGCTTTCAAGGCTTGAACTGTCAGGCTGATTTGTTCTGTGCAAAATGGAATAAAGAACATCCTGTTGCAGATCAAAAAGCAGAAACCAGACCTGTGACACAGCAATAAACCTTTAAGATGCCTTAGTGTCTCTGCAGGAGTAGCAAATCCCACCTGCACAAATATCTCATGCCTGAAGCTGTAAATCTTAACTGTCCAAGGAACTGTTTATGCTGCCCTCCCCCCACCAAAAAAAAATACTGTGACTCTATTGTTTAAATATTCTATTTCTCCAAGTGAGATTGAACTGCTCTCCTAAGAAGTTCCCATACATGCATGCTTTGTTTTTCTGGGCAGAATAAAATGGGTGCTTGTCTTACTGAGCTGTCCCTTGCTCTGGTTTGTGGGGAACTAGTTTTCTCATTCTGGCCAATTCTCTTTTTTACACTTCCAGTCTTACATCTTCAACTGCTTTTCAGATATCTCAAACTGGATGACCAAAAAAACTCAATTTGTCCAAAACTGGACTCATTATCTTTCTCCATAAACCCCTCCCCTACCTCCTTAAGTTCCCTGTTACTGGCAAGGGCAACATCATCCTCCCAAACCCTTAGGGATCACAGCTTAAGAATTATTCTCAACTCCATTAGTCTCTTCCCCCCTCTCCCCCATATCGAGGTGGTTCCCAAGGACTGTCAATTTCACTTTTTCAACATTTCTCCAATAAGCCCTCTTTTTCTTCTCTGACACTGCCACTACTTTAGTACAGGCTCCCATCACCTCCCACCTGGATTATTGCTACAGCCTACTGGTGGGTTTATTTGCCTCAAGTTTCTCCCTCTCCAACATATTCCCCATTCAGACATCAAAGTAATTTTCCTCAAGCACAGATCTAATCATGTCACTCCCCCTACTCAAGACTCCACTGGCTCCTTATCACCTTCAGGTTCAAATTCAAAATCCTTTGTTTAGCATTCAAAGCCCTTAATAAGCTACCATCCTCCTACCTTTCCAGCCTTCTCACATCTTATTCCCCATTATGTACTCTTTGATTCAGTGACATCGACCTCCTTGCTGTTTCATGAACCGAATACACTATCTCTGGGCTCTTTTCTCTGTCTGTCCCTTATGCCTAGAGTGCTCCATTTCTGCCTTCTGACTGCCCCGGCTTCCTTTAAATACTAACTAAAATCTCATCTTCTATAGGAAGCCTTTCCCAACCTCTCTTAATTCCACTGCCTTCTCTCTCTTATTTCCTATTTATCCTGAATATACCTTATTTGTATATATTTGTTTGTTTCTTGTCTCCCCTATTAAATTGTACACTCCTTGGGAGCAGGGACTATCTTTCACATCCTTTTTTATATCCTCAATGCTCAGCCCAGTGCCTGGAACATAATGGTGCTTAATAAATGTTTATTGAATGACTCATATCTTAAACTATAAGCCCTATAGACATCTGAAACTCAACATATCCAAATTGAAATCACTATGTTTTTTCCCAAACCTCCTCTCTTCCAAACTTTCCTTTTAGGGTCAAGGTACCACGATCAGTTACTCAGGTTCACATCCTTGGTGTTATCTTATTCTCTCCAAGGCCTACTGATTTTACCTTTCTAATATCTCTTGTATAAGTTCCTTTGAAGGAAGCCTCCGGTGCCCATTTTCTCTAGCCTTTCCCAATTCCACTTGCCTTCCCTATGTTGTATATCTCAAATTTATCTTTTATATAGTTTGCATATAGTTGTTTGTATTTTGTCTTGACAATCAGATTGCAAGCTCCTTGAAACCAGGGGATGATTTTTGCCTTCTTTTGTATCTCTAGCACTTAGCAATGTCTGGCACATAGTGGATGCTTAAGAAATGCTTATTGAGTGACTATCAATAAGGGTCCCGGAAAAGAAATTTAGGACTTGGACTTACAGTCAAGAAGACCAGAATTCAAATTCTGCCTCAGATACTTATTGCAAAGTACTTTGTAAATTTTAAAGTGCTATTTAAATGCTATTAGAGGGAGCTAGGTAGCAAAGTGGATAAAGTGCTGGGCCAGGAGTCAAAAAGACCTGATTCCAAAACCAGCTTCAGACATTTACTAGCTGTGTGACCCTAGGCAAGTCACTTAACCATCATTTCTCTTAGTTTCTTTATATGAGACTCATCTTCATAAGTTCAAATCTGACCCCAGATAATTACTAGCTGTGTGACCTTAGGCAAATCACTTAACCACCATTTCTCTTAGTTTGTTCATATGAGACTCAACTTCATGAGTTCAAATCTGACCCCAGACAATTACTAGCTATGTGACCCTGGTCAAGTCACTTAACCTTATTTGCCTTGATCAGATCACTCCAGTATCTTTGCCAAGAAAACCCAAATGGGGTCATAAAGAGTTGGACATTACTGAAATACCTGAACAACAGCAACAAATGGGGATGATGATAATAGCATCCACCTCCCAGTGTGGTTGTGAGAATCAATTGAGATGATATTTGTAAAGTGCTTAACACAGTTCCTGATACATAGTAGGTGCTATATAAATGTTAGTTGTTATTATTACCAAGAATTTTTACCAGGCTTCTGTGTTGGCGGGGTGGGGGTGGGGTGGGGGTGGGGGTGGGGGGGTTTGGGTTTTTGTGTCTGTATGTGAGAAATAAGAGAGGGAAATTACATTTAGTCACCAGAGAGTCAATGAATTAACAGGAATTGATTCAGTATGATTCAATATCATGTTAGGCACTTGCAATACAAAAACAAAAGTCAAGCAGAATTTGCCAAGTATTTAGATTGTTCACACACTAATACTGAAAAGGAGTTAGTTGTGTTTAGATCCTGAAATTTGGGGGGGCCAGAGATGAGCTCCCTGAGATGCCTAGAGAGGTAGGGGCAAATCTCAGAACAAATTCTTCTTTCTCAATTTAAGTCAAGGTCACCCTAGAATGGGTTCAACCTAAGAAAGAGGTGTTGGTAAGCATGGCATTCCAGAAAGTGAACTTAGTGACCTTTATACATCTGTAGGAAGATAGGGAGCCCCCTTCAGATTTGAGCAGAACATTCTTTGTTTTACAAAGGATGTAAAACTGAGTGGGTTCATTTGGACCCAAGGAGGCTGTGAAGTTTTTGAGTAGCATATTTGCATATGAAAAGATCATAGCTTTGCTGCCTGCAGAAACAAGGAATTTGTCTCTAAGACATTGATTATTTCTAGGGTTAAGCACCTTCCACGTTTAGGCAACTGTGCTACACAGTGGGAATACAAAATAAGGCTAAAATCCAGTCGACTCTCATGGAGTTCATAGTCTGATCAGGAGATGGGAGACAGCCTGCAAACAACTATATGCGTTTTATTTATGCAACCTCCTTCATACTTTGAGAAAGTTACTTTATCTTTTAGGGGGCCTCACCTTGCTTGTCTATAAAATGAAGAAGTTGGCCTGGATCTTTCCTAAGCTTGAAGACTCTATGACCCTATGAATGATTATGGATTTCCAAATCATGAGGCAAAGTATTTTCTGAGAAGCTGATAAAAGTCAAACACTGAATTTGGAGATCACATATATAAATACGTGAAATGTATGTGTGTGTGTGTGTGTGTGTGTGTGTTATTACTATTTCCGAGAGAAGTCAAACTAATATAAATCAATCATTACTACCAGGAAACAATAAAAGCCTATGAATTGTTTGAGGCAACAAACATTTGATCTCACAAAGTAGAGATTGTATTTTTTTTTGCTTTAATATTTTTAAAAAATCTTTTCTTTTAAAATATTATTTCATTGTCATAATACCTTGCAGCCAAATGTAGTTTCCTGATTTTCTCTTTTAATTAGGTCTGTTTTTTCTTTTGTTTTGTCTGAGATTGAGATTGCTACCTCTGCCTTTTTTAACCCCAGCTGAAGCATAATAGATTCTGCTCCCCTTTTATTTCAACACTGTGTGTCTTTCTGTTTCAACTGTGCCTCTTATAAATGTCATATTGTGGGATTCTGGTTTCTAATTCATTCTGCTATCCTCCTCTGTTTTATGGGTGAGTTCATCCCATTCCCATTGACAGTTATGATTACTAACTGTATATTTCCCTCCATCCTATTTTCTTCTATTTATCCTTCTTTTTCTCTTTTTATCCTGTCCTTCCTCAAAAGTCTGTTTTGCTTCTCACCACTGTCTCCCTTAATCCACTTTACCTTTTGTTAACCCTCTTTACTATATCTCTTATCCTCAACTCCTCCAATTTCCCTATGGGGTAAGAATGAATTATGAGTGTGTATATGTATTCTTCCCTCTTTGAACCAATTCTGATGAGAATGAAGTTCAAGCCACTGCTCATTTCCACCTCCACTATAAAAGTTCTTCCTTACGCACTTCTTTTTCATGAGATAATTTCTCCCATTCTACCTCTCCCCACTTATTCCAGTACATCCTTCTTTTTCACCTTCATTTTTTTAGACATCATTCCAACATAATCAACTCACATCCACACTCTCTATGTAGACTCCTTCTAACTGCCCTATTGTTAAAATTCTTAGGAATTATATGTTGATCTTTCCACATAGGAATTTAAATAGTTAAACTTTATTGAGTCCCTTATGATTACTCTTTCATGTCTATCTTTTTATGCTTCTCTTGAGTTGTGTTTGAAAGTCAAATTTTCTATTCATCTTGGCTCCTTTTGTTAAATGCTTGAAAGTCTTCTATTTTAATAAATATCAAAAATTTCCCTTGAAGGATTATGCTCAGTTTTGCTGGGTAGACTATTTTTGGTTGTAATCCAATCTCTTTTGTCTTCTGAGACATCATATTCCAGACGCTTCATTCTTTTAATGTGAAAGCCATTAAATCTTGTGTAATCCTGTCTGCGGCTCCATATTTGAATTGTTTCTGACTGCATTTAGTATTTTCTTTTTGACCTGGGAGCTCTGGAATTTGGCTATAATATTCCTAGGAGTTTTCATTTTATTATCTCATTCTTTAGGTCTTCAGTGGATTCTTTTCATTTCTATTTTATCCTTGACAGCTAATGTCAGGGCCGTTTTCCTTTATAATTTCTTAAATGTCATAACTAGCTTTCTTTTTGATCATGGCTTTCAGATAGTCCAATAATTTTTAATTTATCTATCCTCAATATATTTTCAAGGTCCATTTTTTTTTTACATTAAGATATTTTGCATTTACCTCAATTTTTTCATTATTTTGACCTTGTTTTGCTTGGCCAATGCCTCATGAGTCATTAGCTTCTATTTGAACAATTCTAATTTTTAAGGAATTATTTTCCTCAGTGAACTTTTGTATCTCTTTTTCCATTTGACCAATTCTGCTTTTTAAAGAGTCCTTTTCTTCAATGAATTTCTGTGCCTCTTTTACTATTAGGCTAATTCTGTGGGGGTTTTTTTAGGGAGTTATTTTCTTCAGTATTTTTTGTACCTCTTCATTATTATTATTATTTTTTTTGGTGGGGAAATGAGGGTTAAGTGACTTGCCCGGGGTCACACAGCTAGTAAGTGTCAAGTGTCTGAGGCTGGATTTGAACTCAGGTCCTCTTGAATCCAAGGCCAGTGCTTTATCCACTGTGCCACCTAGCTGCCCCTTCATTATTTTTTCATAATTTTCTTGCATTGGTCTAATTTCTTTCTCCAATTTTTCCTATAGCATTCATCTCTTTCTTTAACTCTTCTAAGAATTCTTCTTGTCCTTGGATACAATTAGTGATTTTCTTTGAGGCTTTGCTTGTAGCTGTTTTCCCATTATTATCTTCTGAGTTTATATCTTGCTCTTACCTACCACTTGCAGCAGCTTTTTTATTCTTTTTTTTTTCAGGGCAATTGGGGTTAAGTGACTTGCCCAGGGTCACATAGCTAGTAAGTGTTAAGTGTCTGAGGCTGGATTTGAACTCTGGTACTCCTGAATCCAGGGCTGGTGCTCTATCCACTGCGCCACCTAGCTACCCCAGCTTTTTTATTCAAAAGTTCCTATGTGGTTGTTATTGTTGTTTGATCAATTTCCAGTCTATTTCTTGACTTTGTTAAAATTGCACTCTGCTTACCTGGAAGTGGGGAGGCATTGTCCCAAGATTCAGGCTGTGTGTGTGTGTGTGTGTGTGTGTGTGTGTGTGTGTGTGTGTGCTACTGTTTTCAGAGTTAGTTCTGGGGATCTATAACTTTTTGACCCTTTTGAGGTGGTATGATTTGGGGAGAGGTATGGTTACTGCTCTCCAGGTCTGTACTCTGGTATTTACCCAGGAAGGGCCCCTGCTCCTCTGCAGCAGAAAATGCAAACATTCTTCTATGCTCTGGAACTGTGACCAGGTCCTTTCTTCTCCTGTGGCTGCAAAAACCAGTGCTTCTCACCATCCTGGAATTGTAACCAGGACCTCTATTTGCTTGCAACTGACCACAAGTGCTCCTCTTCACCCTAGAACTGTGACCCAGAATTGCTTATGAGTATGAGAGTTGCTAATCAGTGCTAGTTACATTCAGTGCCAACATAGTATTCCCTTTAATCTCTTAAGATCAGTTGCACAACCACCTTACTGGCTCTGTGCTTAGAGCTCTCAAAGTTGTTGTTGCTGCTACCACCACTGTCACAGCTGCCTCCAGGGTCCACTGCTGGTGCTGCCATGGTATGCACTCCAGGCTAGCTCCCACCATTGTATCATAGACCTCCCCTGCCAATCTCCTAAGTTTTCTTAGGTGGGAAAAATGTCTTACTCTGACTTACTGTTTGCTCTGCCACTCTAAAATTTTATTTGAGGAGTTATTTTAAGTTATTTGGAGAGGATAATTTGGAGAGTTTAGCTGAGTTGATGCCTATACTCTGCCATCTTGGTTCCCTTAATGTCCACATAAGTTCTTGAGGATCAGCTTGGATCTGATTTTCTAGGGATAGCTTTCTGCTACAGATTTATAATTTTCTGATTTTTACCAATTTGTACTGCTTTATTTTGCAAACCATTTAAAAAAATCTAATAACAAAATCATTCATCAAGTACAGTCAGCACTTCTTCCTAAGGGTTCTTTCTCTCTTTTACAAGGCATAAAAATCAAATAACCCACCATAGTATTATAGATCTCCCAATCCATCAGTACTGTATTACTGGAAGCAGCAGGCAGGGCCTTTGCCACCCCCAAGTGCAGAGGGAATACACATGGTCAACTGGAATCAGGAAGGACATTTCTGCGCATGTCCTCTTCAAGTTCTGTTTATATCAGTACCTAGAAACACGATGAGGAGAAGCATGCTCAATGAAGCAAGAAAGGCCTACTAATTGAAACTGTAAACCTTATAGTCCCTTGGCAAAATCTTAAGCAGATTTCGCTGTAGGCAGACATGGCATAAAGCAGCTTGGGAAGGCACACCAGGAACAGGGAGCATCAATGAATGGAAAATTTTACTTTCTTCCATCTGGAGGTTTTGTTTTTGTTGGTGTGTTTTCCTTGTTTTTTTTTTTTAAAGAAGGAATCACTGTTGGGGAGAATCTCAAGATTTGAGACAGTGTGATTACTGAATGGGTGGTCAGGAGCTATTTCAGGCAGCCAATGAAAGAATCCATGAGTGTGGTGGTTTTTTCAATGTCACAAGAGGCATAAGTCATGAACTCCAGAAGTGAGCATGTGAATGTCAGTGAATTCTTGTTTGGGATAATGGATGGTGATATAGACATTATTTCTCTTAGATAAAGCCTGCATCCTGTTAACTATCAATGGCAAAATGTGTTGAGTTATGTGCTATATGACCAACTAAAACAAAGGGAAGAAAAATCTCCTTTCTCCTTATTGTCATAGAGATCAATGCATGTGCTAAATCTTACATGAAATAGGTATGGGGGCCATAAAGTATCTTGAAAACAAAACAAAAATATCACCACTACAGCAATTGACTCTGATTAACCGATGCCACCTTCATTGATATATTGCTCAAACGAGACTATAGAAGAGATGGCAACGAAGATGTAAAAGGGAATGATATTGTACTCACTCCCCTCTCCCCACCCCCCCCCAAAACCTCTCAGTTGTTTTAGTCCCAGAAAGCCTAGAATGTAACCAAAAGGTATTTAACTATAGAGATAAGTCTAAATGCTGATCCCTTGATAAGAATACCACCCTGGATGAAACGAGAAGGAATCAATGCGATTAGCTGAAAAAACAAATGAGCTATTCCTCTGCAAGTTTGCTAATAACTAACCCCTGAAGATCTTGAGGAGGATGTGTACTTGTGGAGTTGATTCCTGGGGGAAAAGGGAGAAGAGTATTTCTTTCTCCTACCTTAGTCCCCTTACTGCATTGATTACATAGCTTTGAAAAGTAGCTACTATGCTAGTAGAAAACATTATATCCATCTGGGGAGTGGAGACAGACACCCCAGACAGACACTGATATGAAAAAACCATCATCCAGGGAAAGAAAGAACCTTGTTGCAAGCAGGTGTCATGTCTTACTTTTTTCTGTATCTCATGTAATACCTAGGACCTCAAAAATGTTAATTTTTCATTGAATTAAAAATTTTAAAATAGAATACACTTAGTCCATTTGGACATGGCTTTTCTTTTGTTGGTAGTTCATTTATGGCCTGCTTAATTTATTTTTCTGAGATTAAGTGATTGAAATTCTTAGTGTCTTATTTTCTTAATCTGCTATTATTGTTGTTCAGTCATGTTTTAGTTGTGTCCAACTCTTTGTGATCACATTTTGGATTTGCTTGGCAAATATATCAGAGTGGTTTGCCATTTCCTTTTCCAGATCATTCCAAAGATAAAGAACTGAGGCAAATGGTGTAGTGACTTGCCCAGGGTCATGCAGATAGTGTCTAAGACCACATTTTAACTCAGGAAGATGAGGCTTACTGATTCCAGGCCAGGCACTCTATTCATCATCTTAATCTCGGTGGTTTTTATTATTGTAAACGATGTTTTGTAAATAATTGTAAATAATTTACTTTACTTTACTTTCTATTAAATTAGCTGAAGTTTTGTTAAACAGAAAAGGAAAATTCTGGACCAATATTGTCAATGAATGTCAATGCAAAATTTTAAAATATAATATTGGAGTCTATAGTAACATATGAAAAAAAATTATACACTATGACTAGGGGGCAACTTATACCAGGAATATATAGTGGATTAAATATTAGGAAAACTAGAAATGCAGCACTATATCAAGACTTTTGACAAAATTCAAGACCCATTTCTGTTTTAAAAAAAACACACTAGAAAGAATAAAAATAAATGAGCTATTTCTTATTACTGTAAATAGTGTCTGTCTACAACTAAAAGCCAGCATTATATATAATAGAGACAAACTATAGGCCTTTCCAATTATACTATTGAATAAAGCAAGGATATTTATCAATTAGTCAGCAAGCATTTCTTAAGTACCTTTTACATGCCAGGCACTATGCTAAGCACTCAGGAAACAAAGAAAACCAAACACAGTTCCTATCCTCAAGGAACCCACAGAGTAATGGGGTAGACAACATGTGCATACCCTTTGACCCAGCACTACCACTACTAGGTCTGTATCCCAAAGGCATCAAAGACAAAGATATTTACAGTATTTCTTTTTTTGTCATGGCAAAGAATTAGAAATTAAGGGGATGGCCATCAATTGGGGAATGGCCAAACAAGTAATTTTTGTGTGTGTGTGTGCTTGCGATAGAATAGCATTGTGCTATAAAAGGTGATGAGCAGGTTTGTTTCAGAAAAACCTGGGATGACTTATATGAACTGATGCAAGGTAAAGTGAAAAGAAACAAGAGACATTGTACACATTAACACCAATATTGTATGATGATTCTTACAATGAACACCACAGTAAAGTCAAAATGGGTAAAGATCTAGACATAAAGGGTGACACCATAGGCAAATTAGAAAAGGAAGAGTTTACTTGTCAGATCTATGGAGAGAGGAAGAATTTATGACCAAAGACGAGATAGAGAACATTATGAAATGCAGAGTTCATCATTTTGACTATGTTAAATTAAAAGGGTTTTTGCACAAACAAACCCAATGCAAACAAGATTAGAAGGAAAGCAGAAAGCTGGGAAACAATTTTTACAGACGGTGTTTCTGATAAAGGCTTCATATCTAAAATATATAGAGAACTGAATTAAATATATAAGAATACAAGTCATTCCCCAATTAAGAAATGATCAAAACATATGAACAGGCAGTTTTCAGATGATGAAAATAAAGCTATCTATAGCCATATGAAAAAATGTTCTCAATCACTCCTGATTAGAAAAATGCAAATTAAAACTACTCTGAGGTACCACCTCACACCTATCCAATTGGCTAATATGACAAAAAAGGAAAATGATAAATGTTGGAGAAGATGTGGGGAAATTGAAACACTAATGCACTGTTAGTGGAGCTGTGAACTGATCCAACCAGTCTGGATCAGTTGGAACCATTTTCCAAAGGCTTTAAAACTGTGCATACACTTTGACCCAGCAATATCCCTACTAGGTCTATATCCCAAAGAGATCATAAAAAAGGGAAAAGGATCCATATGTAGAAAAATATTTATAGCTGCTCTTTTTGTGGTCACAAGGAATTGGAAAATGAGGGGATGCACATCAACTGGGGAATGGATAAACAAGTTGTGGCATATGATTTTAATGGAATACTATTGTGCTAAAAAAAAAAAGTGATAAGCAGATGGATTTCAGAAAAACCTGGAAAGACTTACAAGAATTGATGCTGAGTGAAATGAGCAGAACCAAGAGAACACTGTACATAGTATCAACAAGATTATGTGATGATCAACTGTTAAAGACTTAACTCTTCTTAGCAATACAATGATCCAAGACAAAGACAAAAGACTTATTGTAGAAAATGCTCTTCACGTTCAGAAAAAGATCTATGGAGTCTGAATGCAGAGTGAAGCATACTATTTTTGCTTTTGTTGTTGTTTTTTGTTATTGTTATTGTTTATTCTTTCTTGTGTTTTTTTCCTTTTATTCTGATTCTTCTCCTACAACATGATTAATTTGGAAATATGTTTAACATGATCATAATGTATAATCTCTATCAGATTGCTTGCTGACCTCAGAAGGGGGGTGGGAAGGGAGGGTGAGAAAAATTTGAAACTCAAAAATAATCTTTACATGTAATTGGAAAAAAATTTTTAATAAAATAAAATATTGTATGATGATCAACTGTGAAAGACTTAGTGACTCTGATCAACATGATTTAAAATAGTTCAGAAGGATTCATGATGAAAATTGCTATGTACCTCCAGAGAGAGAACTGATGAACTCTGGGTGCCGATTGAAGTATAGTTTTTCACTTTCTTTATTTTTCTTGTTTTCTTTTTGCAACATGGATGAGATGGGAATATGTTTTATATTATTTTACATGTATAATTGATTTCATATTGTTTGCCTTCTTAATGAATGAGGGAAGGACTAGAAAAGAGAGAATTCTAAACTCAAAAATTTTCTTAAAAGTAATGTTAAAAATAAATAAATAATTAAAAACAATTAAAACAAATCATTAGCTTTCCTGTCTATTATTAACAAAATTCAACAGAAAGAAAAAGAGCAATTCCATCCAAATAATTACAAAATATGTAAAATAGTTGAGAATTTTACTACCTAAGCATGTTTGGTATGTGTGTGTCAACATAAGTGTAAAGTACTCTATATAAATAAAAACACACTTAAATAAGTAAATAAATATTAATAGTTCATAGGCAGGCTGAGCCAATATAATGAAAAATGATAATACTTCCTAAATTAATTTACTTGTTTTGTGTTAAACTAAAAAAAACCCTGCAAAAGGATTTTTGTAGCATATAGCTACCAAAAATAATGAAATTCATCTGAAGGAACAAAATGCCAAAAATATCAAGAAAAATAAAGAGGAAAATATAGTAAAGAAGGAAGCCTAGTAGTACCAAATACTCCAAGGTAGTAATATTAAAAATGATTTGTTAATACAGATTAAAGTATAATTTTTTTGTTAGTTTCTTTATCTGAAGTTTTGTTTTTCTCTTCTCTTCTATAACGTGCCTAATGTGGAAATGTTTTGCTTGACTGCCCATATATAGCTTACATTTTTTTTAATTTAAAAAATTATAGACCTGCCTTTGAAAACAAAACAAAAAAAGATTTGTGTGTGATTTAAAAGAGATGTTGATCAGTGGAACAGATTAGGTACCCAACACACAGGAAGAAACCACACAGTAGCATAGAATTTGACAATCCCAGAGACTACTGTTCTATAAAAACAACAACAGACCTGCTAAGAAAACTCGAAAGCAGAATGGCAGAGATTTAGTATTGTGGCATGTAAAACTATATGTGGTCACCTTATTTCTGTCTCAAGTTTGGGGAAAATTAGCTGGGGTTTCTAATATAGTTGTTACTTATGAATTAGAAGCTTTAGCACCAGTTTTCTTGGAAGCTTTGAAAGCTTTAGATATAGGGGCCCTGATGTTGACATCTTCCTCTGAGGGTGCCCCTTGGTCTTACTTGTTACTGAAGAAACTTTCTATGGTCCTTACCTTTCTCTGTCAGCTCATCTTGCCTTTTTTTTACTAGACTTTTGGCTCCTTAAAGTGGGACACTGTTTCCAGGCTGCAGTATGCCAAGCTTAAGAAGTCCCAGGTGGTATGATTTAAGGAGAATCAGGTTCTTCCCTCGCCCGGCCTGTTTCCTGGTCCTAGATGACTCCCAGACCAACTTTTTTTTTTTTATTGTTTTTTGCTGGGCAATGAGAGTTAAATGACTTGCCCAGGGTCACACAACTAGTAAGTGTCAAGTGTCTAGGGTCGAATTTGAATTCAGGTCCTCCTGAATTCAGGGCCGTTGTTTTATCCCCTACACCACCTAGCTGCCCCCTTTAGCACCAGTTTTGGTGCATTAAGCATTTATTAAAGTATATTAAATATTAGTAAAGAGTGCACACATGTCTCTGAAAGTTAAGAAAAGGCCTATCTAGCCTAGAGGAGAGAATAAAGCTCAGCCTGGCCTTCTATCCTACAGGAAAAATAGAGCTCAGCCTGGCCTTCTTCTTCCTCCAAGTCCTCTGCCACCAAGACACCTCAGAGAGAGTCAAAACTGAGAGTCACTACATGTGGAAGCTTTTTCTGGGTCCAGAGGAGAGACAGTCCTTACACACTGCTTCAAGCTAATTGGCTAGCATCAACCAAATCCATTGGTTCCCTATACTTGAGGATGGTCCTATGTTGAGGTTAGAGTTCACACCCTCTTGAGTACCAGGCAGGTGTGGTTTTAATTGAATTAACTTTAAGTGAGTTAATCAAGAAAGTCAATCAATCCAATCAATCTTAACCCAATCAATCCCCTTGTGTGTGTGTGTGGGGGGGCATGTTTTGGGTATTCCCAAATCCCTATTATTTTCTCACAGTATAGACCAACATTTTATACCAAGATAAACTCCAAATTGGTATATGACTTGAACCTAAAGGATGACATCATAAACCAATTAGAGGAACAAGGAAGAAATTATCTGTCCATATCTATAGGGGAAAAGGAAATGTCTCTAGGGATAGAAGAATTCATAATCAAAAATGGAATAAAGCAGGTCATAGAATATAAAATGAATGATTTTGATTACACAAAATTAGGTTGCTTTTTTTTAAAGCCAAACAAAACCAATGAAGTTCAAATTAGAAGGAAAACATTTAACCCAGAAAAAAAAATATCTTTGCAGCAGGTTTCTCTGATAAAGATTGATCCCTTGTTCAATTTTGTATACTAGTCTTAGACAGGACCTTCCAGGGAATATCTCTTAGATCTGTTCATAGCAGAATATGTAGTTGTAAATTATACACTATAGTGTTGTCCCCTCCCCTCAGTGTAAAAAAAAATCATTGAAGTGGAATAGATTTTGTAACCCATACATATTGAAACAAAAATCACCTTTACAATATCCTTGGCAAAGAATAATGCAGCCTTCTCTTGTAGACATCCATCTAGAGGGATTCCACTACATCCTAAAATAGCTATTTCTGCTTTTAGACAGTTCTAATTATTAGGGATTTTTCCTTTTCATCAAGCCAACATCTGCTTCTCAGAAACTTCCACCCATTCATCTAGACACACAATTAAATGCAATCCAGCCAAACAAATTTTATCAATTTGGGTTTGTTCCATTAAGTCAGCTGACATGGGTAATGCCTGCCTGCATCCCATACAAGTTTGGTTTTTTTTTTAAACAAAAATTATGGTGAAGGACTGGATTGGTAGATTAACAGTTCATAATGGTATTACATGAGCAGCTAGTGAGGACTTTCATCTGAATCTTTATTTGGAGTCTTACAAAATCTTATGGGTAGATAGGTAATATAATGGATAGAGCCCTGGGCCTGAAGTCAGGAAAACTCATCTTTGTGAGTTCAAATCTGGCCTCAAAAACTTCTTAGCTGTGTGACCCTGGATAAGTCTCTTACCCTTATTTGTCTCAGTTCCTCTTTTGCAAAATGAGCTGGAGAAGGAAATAGCAAACCACTCCAGTGTCTTTGTCAAGAAAACCTCAAATAAGTTCATGAAGAGTCAGACACAACTGAACAATAACAACGCATTATGTGTTTAAACCACCAACTAAAGAAAATTTTCAGTCTGAAAAAAAAAGCAAAAGGGAAAATAAGAATATATATATATACACTCACATGTACCTTAAAGTATACATATCAAAGCATATATAAAAACATTTTTAAATGACTTTTAATATTGCTTTCAAATTTATCAATAATTTCACATATATTATTTCATTTGAGCTTGAACACAATCTTGGGAGATAATATGTCAATTTTTCAGAAGGGGAATCTGAGGCTCAGAGAAGTTAAATGACTTGTTCATGATCACATAGTCCGTAAGTGTGGAAGGCGGGATTCAAACTCAGGCTTTTATAATTTCACATCCAGTATTTTTTCCACTATACTGAAAAAGCTTTTTTTTTTTAAAAAAAATGTTAATATGACACAGATAATAGGCCCTCCATGCTTAATTCCCTCTATTCCAGATTACCTGCCCTCTCCCCTCTCCTTCCTTCCCCCCAACACACAGATAAGTCATACTAACAAGTTAGGTCTCTGGACAGATACCAATCTCAGGTTCAAGGTGTTATATAGGTTCAGATTTAAAAAATTATAGCTTATAAGCCCTACTGATATATTTACTTTCAATAATCAGTTAAATGAGGAGAGTGGTAACACAGAGTATATAAGCAAACAGGAATGCACATTGACAAAACACATGACTGAGACAACTCACTCTTAGCTCTGCAGAGCCATGATATCTTCTTTTACAGAGTCCTCATTTCAGTCTCTAATGGTTAAGGCTAGGTGGTTCAAAAGGGAATTGAGTCTTTATCGTTACTGCACAGTTCATTTTCTAACTGAAACTTGTTTTATCAAAAGTTTTATCAAAATAAAGATATTCTCCTATTCCTTTTACATATCAAAATGTTCATCTCTGACAGCAGACATGTCTTATATTATCTGGAATTGATACAAATATTTTCCTTTCCTCAAAATTAGGGTTTTTTTGACATTTTCATCGCTAAGGCACTCAATGTGAAAAGGACCTTAAATGTACACTATACCTTACACTATAATAATAATGTAATCCTCTCTTGGCTTTCTTCAAGTGTTGCCATGGAGACAGATGCAAAAGTGATTCTGGCAACCCAACAAACATTTGGTTGTTTTTTTTTACCCCGGGATAGTGAACTTAGGTACTTCTCCAAAAGAGAGTGACCACACAGAGTAGTGAGATGAGGCAGAGGCAAGCATCTATAGTCATTTTAGAAACTTTTTCTTCTTCCCAGAGAGGAGAGGAGTAAAAGGGAAAGAAGTCTTTCCAGTTGCCTGTCTCAGGGAGCCCTGGAAAGCTAGTATTCCAAACTAACTGTTCCCTAATTATTTTGCTTATAAATATATTCCAATCAATTTAAATTTTAAAAGCTGGTAGTCATTGATACAGGCTGGTGTAGTAAATGGCTATGGTGGTTGAGATGGGAAGAAGGAAAAGGTTTTTCTTTTCCTTCACTATAAAAGTGACAGGAGGAATCATTTCCCTTTTAGCAGAAGCTAGGGTTGCAATGTCTAATAATAATAGCTACCTTTTATATAGATAGGGACTAAGTGCTAGGGACTGTTCTAAACATTTTATAAATATCGTCTCATTTGAACCTCACAACTAAGTGCTAGGGACTGTTCTAAACACTTTATAAATATTGTCTCACTTGTTCCTCACAACTCTGGGAGGTAGGTGCTATTATCATTCCCATTTTACAGATGAGAAAACTGAAGCAAACAGAGGTTCAGACTTGCTCGGGGTTACAGAGCTAATAGGTGTCTGGTCCCAGATTTTAAGTCAGGTCTTCCTCTATCCACTGTACTACTTAGCTACCATCTACTCATTGTTCTTAGGTCAACCTTCTGGAGATAAGTAAAATAAATTTAATAACTATACTATATAGTGATTATAATATATAGTTATACTGTATATAGTTATTGACAATATACTATAACTAGGTAACTCTATAAATAAGAGAAGACAGCTTTCATGTCCTCTCCTAAGTCTTTTCTTTAGACAAAACATCATTTCCATCAACCAATCTTCAAAGCATTACGGCCAACCAAGTCCCTTATCATCCTGGTCATTCTCTTGTAGACCTCCTCCAGTTGGCCAATGTCCTTCCAAAGATGTCATGTCTAACAATGAACACAATACTCACAAATGTTGTCTAACTAGGGTGAAGAAATATCTTCCTTTGCTCTGGACTCTGTATCATGTAAGTTCTTCTCACATCAATCCCAACATGGCTAATAGTCATTATAATTACCCAATCTATTTAACATGAGTTACTGTTACCTTGCCACACCTCTCCAATTCTATAATTGATTTGTTTTTAACCCAAGGCTTTACACTCATTCCTGTTAAATCAGGTCATCACTCTGGCCTATCAAGAATATTTTTAGGTCCTGACTAGCGTTCAATATGTTAAATATCGCTCCCAACTTCAGGTCATCTGCCATTTTGAGGATCATGCAGTCTATGGCTTCATCCAAGTGAATGACAAAATTATTGAACATAATAGTAACAAGTATTTATTAAGCATTTGCTACAGGCTTTGAACTGTGCTATGTGCTGGGGGTACAAATAATGGGAGGGGAAAAACACTGTGCCCTGGAGGAGCTCATATTCTGTTGGGGGGAAGCAAGATGTAAAAAAATTGTACAGAAAAGAAACATACAATGTAATGTCAGAGGGAAGGCATTAGCAGTTGAGGGGAAGCCAGAGAAGCTTCCTGAAGAACCTGGGATTTGAGCTGAATCTTGAAGGAAGCCAGAGAAAGTGGGATTTGGAAACAAGGAAGGGAAGCATTCCAGACATGGGGGAACAAGACACTAGTGAAAAGATATAGAGTCCTCAGGAGATGGGGTAGCTTGTTCAAGGAGCACCACAAAGGCCATCGTCAATGGATTGTTGTATATGTCGAGGCCAATAAAGTATAATAAGACTAGAAAAGTAAAAATGGTTGGGCTGTTGAGGTCATTAGGGAGTCACTGATTTATTCAAATGGTCAGATACATTTTTGGACAGTCACTTTGACAACTGAGTGGAGGATGGACTCTGGAGTAGGGAGGGACTCGATGCAGAAAGATCAGTTGGAACTCTGCTGCAATAGTCCATGTTGAGATGATGGGAGACTACAGCACTAAGTGGGAATAAAGGACTAAGGTTAGAGCCCTAAGGCACTCACGGAAAGACCTCCCTCCCTACATCTTAACATTGATCCATTAATGATGAAACACTAGATCTGGCTATTCAGTGAGCTAAGAATGAGCTAACTGTACTGTTATCTAGCCCATAGTTCTCCATCTTTTCTGAAAAGATAGCATGAGAGATATTGCCAAGTGCTTTGTGAACTTCAAGTATACTATATCTATAGTATTCAGCCCATTAAAAAAGGATATGTGGGGGCAGCTAGGTGGAATAGTGAATAGAGCATCGGCTCTGGAGTCAGGAGTACCTGAGTTCAAATCCGGTCTCAGATACTTAACACTTACTAGCTGTGTGACCCTGGGCAAGTCACTTAACCCCAATTACCTCACTAAAAAAATGTTTTAAATTTAAAAAATTTTTAAAAAGGATATGTGGGCAGCTAGGTGGTGCAGTGGATAAAGCACTGTCCCTGGATTCAGGAGGACCTGAGTTCAAATCCAGCCTCAGACACTTGACACTTACTAGCTGTTGTAACGATTGGAATAACGCCACCTGCTGGATACTTACTGTAGAAGAGTTCTGCCCATGAAGCGAAGGTCTTTGAGGGCAAGACCAGGAGTCTTTTCTTTGGCATCAGGAAGTGACGCGGACTAGTGGGAGGAGGAAGGAAGAGACTGGCGCTCACTCTCGGGCTCTCTTGCCTTTGGACTCTGGTGGAGAGCGGAGCTAGAAATGTGCTCTCCCTTTAATAGATAGGAATCTAGGCCTTTCTCTCTCTCTTTACCAAATTCTTATTCTCCTTAATAAATGCTTAAAAGCCTAACTCTTGCTAAAGCTTATAATTTATTGGCGACCACTCATTAGATATTTTAGACAGTTTAGCTAGAATTTTAGCCCTTAACAGATGGCTGACCACGAAGAGGAAAGCTAAACCTCAGTCTTCTGATCTTCTGGTTGGGTAAGAAATTTCCCCTACCCTCTCCTTTTAACTGCTAAGTACTGGAGTACTGGCTGTGTTTTCCCTTAAATTTTTTTCAAATGGACCTTTTAAACTCCCTAATTACTCTATTTTTTATTTTAGTCTGTTTAACCAGACAAATGGGAGATAAGATCATGTTAATGCTTTGTTTTTGTGGATTTTCTATTTTTCTTTTTATTTTTGTTAAAAGAGCCAGCAATTTACTCACACAAGGAAATATCTCTCCCTCTCCCAACCATGCTTTTTCAGAGAAACCTGAAGAGATTCCTGCAGCTTTTCCCAGTTCTAACACTAATTGTTGCTCTAATTTTGCATGCCTGGAGGCAATGACCCACCCTCTAGAAGCTTTTAATCCCCTAGCACCTGGAGGCAAAGTGGGGGAAGAGGAATCCAGGCCTGAGTTCAAAATCAAGTCTGATTCAAATTGCGCTGGTCCCTCCCCTCCTCCCCAGACCCCACCCTCTACTCCTCCCATGGCCAAGCCCATTGCTTCCCCGGCCTGGGAAGTCCAGAGATCTAATGCTCATGCGCAACTTTCTCTAACTACATTTGCAGCTTCAGGCTCAGCCCTTCCCCAGCCTGGCTGTGCTTCTGAGACAACTTTAGAAAACCCTTTAAATTCCACATATGCCTGTTTTGTTCATAATTTTGCTAACCTGCTTTTGTCTTTAATTAGTAATCTTATAAAGCATTTGTATGGTGAAAAGACTGACAGACAATATAGAGGGGTTAAAGAAGAAAAACTTAAGCTGAATAAGAATGACAATCATCAACATAGTTCAAGACTCTGCTTCTTTTGCCATGGAAGGGTATATATTTTAGAGAAATGTAGAAGTAAGCAGCAAGGTATTGATATGAGTATTGGGGATTTTAGATATCGGAATCAAAAGTGTTCTAACTTTACTCAGAGTATTAATGTCAGTTCAGAGGTTACATAGGATTTCTATGCCATTACATATACATTTTGAAATTAATGGTATGGGTTTATTTTCATAGAGATTTTCATGCTTTTGAGATTGTGTCTTATACTTAGTTTCTAAAACAAGGAGAATATTTGTAAAAGTTTTTTATAGTCATGTGATCAAGTTTATATTTTATAATACTCATTCATATTAAGTTCATGCTCATTTAGATTTCCTTAGTTTGAATTTCACTGTCTTTTATTGTTCCATGTGTATTTTCTTCTATACATTTATCTAATTTTAAAAAATTGCAAGATGGTTTTGATTTCATAATACAATGTTAATTCTAGGAGTATTGTGCTCCCATGTTCTGAGTTGTTTGTTTTTGTTATTTTTTCTCAACTGATTATTTGATCAAATTCTTTAAAGCATTTCCCTGGCAAGTGTAAATTGATTCCAGAAGTATTATTTTTGATAAGCATATTCCAAAAAAAAAAAAAAAGAGGGGAACATTTGTAAACGTTGTCTTTGAGATTGTGTTGTGCTTTAACTTGTATTTAAATATGTTCAGATTTTTCAAAAAAGTAATTGTATACTAAGTTAAAAAAAAAGGGGTATTATTTGAAATTGTTGCATAATTATATATTATATTCTGAGTCAAGATGTATTCACATTTTTTTGCAATAATTTATTATCCTCAATTTTTAAATCCATATGAGACTTGGATTATGGGAACTTATCATTTAAGACATTAATTGACTTTATTCTGAGTTATCAGATGCCAGTTGGCCAAGATGCCATCCAATCACAAGAGGAATACATGCAAGAGCAGACACTGAACTGTCACATGAGGGGAGACATGCATGAAGTCAAGGTATGGCTGAGGGAACGGCTTTTGACAAATGTTGAGGTTGGATTCTCTTGGTTTAATATTTTATTTTATTTTTCGTGTGGGAATGCTCATATCCCATCATTTCTCTGTTCTTTTATGGTAACCCCCATAATTATCTCAGGTGTCATGATAAATACAGTGTTGAATTTGGCCTTGACACCTGTTACCAATTATATTAGATTTTCTAATTTCTCATAATGGCATGAGGATAATTAGGCAGATGATGCAAAAAAGTGATGAAACAAAGATAAAAATTATTTTTAATAATTAATATCCCAGCAATTGTCTTCTCAATTACCCTCCATAAAGGGGGACTGTAATAATATTATAATTTTAAAGAATGTTTCAATTTTTGTTTTATTATGTTTCATGTGTAACAACTAAGATTCTGAATTCCCTTAGACATGTTTTTGAGAACTTTCATTGTTTGATTTGATTATTGACAAAGCTATTTTAAAGTTGTGTTAAGCTCAATTTTGTAGGAAATTTTCCTGGCTGACTACCAGCATCCACACATCAACCCCTGAAAAGACTTCCATTCCATGACTACACCTAGAGGACATCTGAGAAAAGACTTTCAGAGACTTTAAATGAACAGTTTTGTTTTGTTTTTTTCTCTTTTCTTTTTCGGTTATAATATACACCATCTGTAATATGTACTCTCTGCAGAGGCCCTCCCTTTGCAAGACCAATGTCAAAGCATCGGTTCATGAGGACAAAAAATCGCCCCTCTGGACAAAACTTTCCTCTCTTCCTTTTCTATATTGTTGTTCACATATTATTAGTTAGCAATAGTTATTATATTCTTTTTACTGTTCCATCAAGGAAACATTTTGTTTCTTGAGGAACAACAGGGGGGACTGTAACGATTGGAATGATGCCACCTGCTGGATACTTACTGTAGAAGAGTTCTGCCCATGAAGCGAAGGTCTTTGAGGGCAAGACCAGGAGTCTTTTCTTTGGCATCAGGAAGTGACGCGGACTAGTGGGAGGAGGAAGGAAGAGACTGGCGCTCACTCTCGGGCTCTCTTGCCTTTGGACTCTGGTGGAGAGCGGAGCTAGAAATGTGCTCTCCCTTTAATAGATAGGAATCTAGGCCTTTTTCTCTCTCTTTACCAAATTCTTATTCTCCTTAATAAATGCTTAAAAGCCTAACTCTTGCTAAAGCTTATAATTTATTGGCGACCACTCATTAGATATTTTAGACAGTTTAGCTAGAATTAATTTATTGGCGACCACTCATTAGATATTTTAGACAGTTTAGCTAGAATTTTAGCCCTTAACACTGTGTGACACTGGGCAAGTCACTTAACCCTCATTGCCCTGAAGAAGAAAAAAAGAAAGAAAGAAAAAGAAAAGAAAAAGCAATACCTACCTGCTAATACATCCTAGAACCTTTCTGAGAACAAGCAAACAAAGATATGGTCTTTAACTATTTCTTCCTATTCCATTTGTACCTTTCTTCAATCCTGTAGCACCTTAACCCTGATTGCCTCCAAAAATTTATAATTTATATATAGATGTATAGTGTGTATATATGTATGTATATATGTGTGAATTTATATGTATATATGTGTGTGTGTGTATATATATATATATATATATATATATATATATATACACACACACACACACACACACACACACACACACACACACAAATCCTAGCTTGCATTGCCAATCTTAGTTTATTTTGTTCTTGAATACTCCCGGTGCCATTCTTACTGAATGACCCCCTTCTGTTTTTATTCTCCATTGCCCTCCCTGGTTTCCCTCTTTGATATGTCATTTGAAAAATCTGTTATTCAATGAGTTCTCAATATGCAACTATATCAGACTCTTTAGAGAGAGCTCATCATTTTATTTTTCATCAAAATTTCTTGTCTTTTTTCGAAATATCATTCTTGAACAATTCCCATTCCTCTGGAGATGATTTTTCCTGTCTTGAATTTTAAGCTATGGAATTCTACCTATTATTTCACATACTATTAAACATCTCTTCTCCCAGAATATAGGGTATGTTCAGCTTTCCTCTCCCCTATCACAAATCCTTACATAGGTTCAACAAGAATAAGTCATTCGGTGGGGCAGCTAGGTGGCACAGTAGATAGAGCACTGGCCCTGGATTCAGGAAGATCTGAGTTCAAATCCGGCCTCAGACACTTGACACTTCCTAGCTGTGTGACCTTGGGCAAGTCACTTAACCCTCATTGCTATACACACACACACACACACACACACACACACACACACACAATTTAAAAAAAAGAATAAGTCATGCTTAGATAACTTCATTTTCATTTTTGACAGGGTACTTATACAGAACTAAATTAAATTAATTAATCCACTTAACCAGTAAAGGAACCCTTCAGTGACTGGCCCATTAGAGCTGGAGTAAAGGGTATTATCCAATAAATGCATGGAAATAATAATTATTAATATAGTGCTTTAAGATTTGCAAAGTGCTTACTAGCTGTGTGACCTTGGCCAAGTCACGTAACCCTCATTTCCTCACAAAACAAAACACACACAAAAAATTTACAAAGTGCTTTACAAATTTTATCTCATTTCATCCTCACAGCAATGCTGGGAAAGAAATGCTAATATCTCCATTTCACAGATGAGGAAAGTGAGGCAGACAGCAGTTAAGGACCTGTCCAGGGTCATATAGCCCATATGTGTCAGAGAAGATCTTGAACCAAGGTTCCTGACCCCAAAGCCATATCTCCTTCATGCTGCCTTTCTTCATTTTACACTTAAATAAAAGGTCTGAACTTTCATTTCTTTCCAAGTTGCACTCCTAATTCTTCAGGATTTCTGTACATCACAAAAACCTCTTCACCTTAGAAACTCACTCACCCCTGAATATCGCATGTTGGAAGTACTCTGCCAGTGCAGCCTCTCCCTCTCATTGGCTGTCTCCTCCCAGACCTTCCATTCTAAGGGGGATGGCCAGACCAGTCATGTATTAGTTCCTTCCTAGGCTACACCCCTGACTCTCTGGGCTTCCTTACAATGGTCCCACACTGGATACCTTCATTGCCTCTCTCCCTAGCACTACTCCACACTTTTTAGCTTCCTTTTATGTGCTGTCTTCCCATATTAGAATGTAAGCTCCCTGAGGGCAGTCAGTGTCTTTCTGCTTATATTTATATTCATAGTGCTGAGAAGCACTGTACTGGACTCATGATAAGTACTTTATCAATGCTTGTCAACTTGACTTTCCAATCTCCCCCAGGGCTGAGTACAGTGTTGTATACCAGTAGGTGTTTAATAAATGAATAAATGTTCAAAATGATTACCTTTCTTGAAAAAAAAATGACATAGCGTAGTTCTTTAAAAATCTTCCCAGAACTTAACAAGTGGGCATTCTTTTTTTTTGGAGGGGCAATGAGGGTTAAGTGACTTGCCCAGGGTCACACAGCTAGTAACTGTCAAGTGTCTGAGGCCGGATTTGAACTCAGGTCCTCCTGAATCCAGGGGCAGTGCTTTATCCACTGCACCACCTAGCTGCCCCTACAAGTGGGCATTCTTAATGAGACAGGAAGAATTTGGAGACTGCCCAGTAAATATTTCATTCCTCTGTCATTTTCCTACTCATGCAAAGACCACTTGCAAGAGGATGCTAGTCAATTGTCTGAAATGTTATCCCTTGTTAAGTACCTTGAGTATCAGAGATTGCAATGATGAGTTTTCTCCTTTTACTGTTAGGAAAATGTATTACTATATGTATGACCCAGGAACTTTAGAGAGATACCAACTCCACATATAGTTTTCCATTAGACTGACCTGTTTTTGCCACTGAAAAGTCACAATATTATGTTCACCAGATGAAGAAAAGTTCACCCATAGGCAGGAAAGTCCCCTCCCTGTAATTATTCTCTACTATTTTTCTTCATGATTTTTTAAGGCAAACAATTAAAATTGTCCTCCTGCCAAAAGGCACAGAAATATTAAGCCATTCTACTGAAAACCAAAAACATTAACTTTAGGCAATGTTGGTTTGTGTGTGTGTGTGTGTGTGTGTGTGTGTGTGTGTTTTGTCCTGTCTGTATTTGTTTCTGCCGCACTAGGAGGGCAAAGTCACAAGTGAAAAGAATTTGAAAATGTTCTCAGTTGAAGTGGTTAACTCCTTTGACATTTACTTTTTTTTCCCTCAAATATTAATAGTTTCAGACATGAAAAAGAAACTGAATTTTCAAAGTCCGACAATTTAGTCCATGAGCAGAACTGCCAAGGATTAACTCATGTTTGACTTTAACATAATACCAAAAGATCCTATTCTTTTTTTTTTAGTGAGGTAACTGGGGTTAAGTGACTTGCCCAGGGTCACACAGCTAGTAAGTATTAAGTGTCTGAGGCTGGATTTGAACTCAGGTACTCCTGACTCCAGGGCCGGTGCTCTATCCACTGCACCACCTAGCTGCCCCCTCCTATTCTTTTTTAAAGAAAATACCTTTTTAGGGTTAGAGTTAGGGTTAGAAATGAATTGGACTCAGAATTGGGATAGGGTTACCTTGTGTAGGTTGACATAATCTGAGTCTTAGAACAATAATATGAACCACCCAATACCAGGAGTCATCGTGGACATCAGCCAACTTGCTTATTCCCACTCAGCTGCAATCTTTTGGGGTTATTCATTATGCCCCCAGGAACTCTGTCATCCTGAAAGATCACTTCCGTCTTAGTGAAGTGATCACTTCAGTGCAAGATCTTCGGAAATCACTTTGGTCTACTCATACCATCAGTATCCTCTGCTCCTGGGACAATCCATCTGAAGAGAGGGTAGAATGGAGAGTTCCTCTCAAAACCTCTATTTAAGGAGAGAAGGCAGAAAGGTAGAAACCCAGAGAGAATGAACTCTGCCACTTTTTGGCTACATAATGTTAGACAAATAAGAATTACCCTGCCAATATCATGGGATTATGGGGATGTACCTATAAATATAAAGTATTATTTTTATTCTATTACAGATGAGATGGATAGTACAGAGGTATCAAGAAAGATGAAAATGGATAAATATCCTTTGGGAAGTTATGCAAATTTTGTAAAAATATTTTATGTATAATGATTTTAATATTCTTCAATTAAAACATTATGTATACTCTAAGGAACTACTGCTAGACCCACGGGGGTTAGGGGTATTGAACCTGCTCCATTTCCCTAAGGGATCTTTCTACTCTGAACACAGGAGTACAGTGGAACTACTAGATTTAGTAGTGGGAAGTGTGTATTTCAGTGGGAGCCAGTATGCTTCCTTTTCTCACATTTTGGAGCTCATTAAACCCCATCTCTTTAATTTGCCCTAGGATCAAATTATTTAACACATAGGTTTAGACTCACATCTAGAGTTTCCTTAAAAGGAAGAACAGAAAAGCATTTTGTTCTTTATTTTTATTTATTATTATATTATACTGTTATCATAAATTATTATTTATTATTGTACATTTAATGTACAATATAAATCAGACAAGGGACAAGTATTTATTTCTTACACACAAAAGAAATTCCAAAACACAGAAGACTCTCACAAGTGTTCATTGGCAGTAATACTTAAATTAAACAAGCAGTAGAGCTAACTATTTTTAAACCCAGCTAGGAAATGGTCACTTAAAATTTTCTAAACATGAAGCAATTTGAAGGCCTGCTGATTGGACAGTTTCCATTTTACCTCGATTCTTCACTGTCTCTCTCACAATCCATGCTTTTTGGCAAGCCAGGGCAAGAGCTGGGGCTTCTTCTTCTTCTTCTTCTTTTTTCCAATGATTGATTTCTTTACTATAGAAGCTTCCTTTTCTGCCAATGAGCTCTGCTCATTGGACCCAAGACCTCCAGACCTCTAGAACTTACAAATTCACTTCCAACTCTGCACACATCCACCTAGCAAATGATGTTTAGTCACCTACTCTGGAAAGGAAGCACGAAGGAGAAAAGGCACCAAAGGGTCCAGGGGCTCCAAGTGTAAGTAGCAGTGAAGTAGAGGAAAAGAGGACGACCCATTCTCCCACCCTCCCTTACTGGGAGTCTAGAGATAGAGCACATTACTTGCCATACAGTATACGCCTCAGGGTGTGATACTTCCAAGAAACTACTCAGGGTTTGCTATTTCATACCAAAATGCCAAGTTCTTTCAGCACGGGGCTACCATATAACAAAAAACAGGACTCAAACCTCTCACTGAGTGAGCCAGAAGCCGAGAAGGCAACTCTAAGCATGCTTCATGGGGTGGCCCTAGTTACAATGTGATGAAGAGAACATATGTAACCTGGTGTCAGGAGATACAAGCCTGGACATTAAATTCATAGTGTCAGGGGCTCCACCCATCCTGGTACAGTTTTGCTATTCTCCTGAATTATCTCTTGTTCAATTTTGCTCCTGTCTCAGGGAACTCTTGACACTCTATAAACGCCCTCATATCCCTGTATATGTGCGGTCTAACAGTGAATCAAGTCAATTAACCAAATCAACTAAATTAAATTGTTATTTTATTTAAGACAAAAATATATAGAAAGGACTCACACACTAAAGATCATTGTAGTCAAGAATCTCTCCTTATGATTTGCATTCAACCTTCTCCTACCCCCACTTCTGATAGGGACCGTCATGTGTAGGAGCTCTCCCCATCCCTATAGAGGGAAAGGACCCAGGTACAATGTAGAGTCAGGAGGTCCACCCCCACCTTGGTGGTTTCCCATCATCCTATGCACTCATATGATCCTTCTTCCTTCTATTTCTATTCTATTCTGCCTGAGCACCACAACCCAAATACATCTTGTCATTAAAGACTGTAGCTTGTTTTTCTTTTTCCACTTTGTGCATCTTGCTGAAAAAATTGCTCTGAGCTATTTGTTTTCCTTCGATAGCTTCTGCATCTTAGCATAGCAAACAATCATTCCATTGTATTGGGATAAATCTTGGTAGGATTAAATTTCTTTAGACTGCTTTCCTTCACAGATTCTGTGCAAAGTCTTATCTCAGGGAGCAATTTAATAGATTGAGATAATGAAGTATAGCATAAAACTGCAGCTCTGGGAGGTATGAGATGTTAGTCTTCAACAAGCTTAATGAAAAATAAATTATCTTTTACTGTTTATTTCATATAGGATGGGAATCATGGATTTATTGAAAGTATTGAAAAATCAAAATGATGAGTATCAATCAAAACATTTTATCATTACATAGGTATTCTATAGTAGAATTGATTTTTAAGTCCTGTATATTTCATGTCTATTCTATTTCCTCAAATTGAGTTGTTGTTCAGTCATGTCTGACTCTTCATGACCCCATTTGGGGTTTTCTTGGCAAAGATGCCAGAGTGGTTTGCCATTTCCTTTTCCAGCTCATTTTACAGATGAGGAAACTGAGGCAATTAGGATTAAGGGACTTGCTCAAGATCATACAGATAGTAAATATCTGAGGCCAGATTTGATCTCAAGAAGATGAGTCTTCCTGAATTCAGGCCTGGCACTATATCCACTGCACTACCTGGCTCCCTCATGATTAAGAGGGGAAAGTCAATTCTTTTTAGTGATCATCATATACACACATGTCTCAGAGTTATACCCTAAAAGGAAATGGCCTTTCAGATGTTTGTTCTCTTCTCAAAGATAAATTAGTTGAGATTATACAAATATTTCCTATGAAAACATATTATATGAAAATATTCTAAAATATTTCTTATAAAAATAAGGGTATGAAACAGATTTGTTATTTAATAGGATCATAGGATTTGGAATTAGAAAGGACCTTAGAGATCATCCCTCTCATTTTACAGAGGAAGGAAACCAAGACCCAGAGAGGCTAAGTTATTTAGAGAAGGTAATGCTTCTAGGAAACATCAAAGCAAGGATTTGAATCCAGATCTTTTGGCTCCAAATCTATCACTCTTTTTGCCAACATCCTCTACCCATTCTACTCTTCTAATCCTTCCCTGATGCCCCCCCCCCAAATCACATTGCTCCTTTCTCATGGGTATGAGGCTTTTTGAAAACTATGTGTAACCAAGCTTTCAGCAAAAGCCTGGGGTGTTTTGCATACTGCTTTGCATGCAGAAGGAGCTATGATTTCTTTTCTTTTCTTTTTTTTTTTGGTTAAGGTTTTATTCAATATCATATACAAACCATTTCCAGACCCAAGAGGGTTTAATCTGCCTCTTCCTCCTTTTCATCCTGGTTGACCTGGAAGTACCGCAATTCATAACTCTCCTTGCTATTGGCTGCCACTTGGAGCCAATCCCGAAGACTGTTCTTCTTTAACTATTTGTCAGGTACTTCAAATACCTTTTAGAAAATGGCACCTCTGAAGTCACGGTGATCTTACTCTTGCTTCTCTCAATGGTTACGACTTCACCAAGGTTGCCGGCCTTTCCATTCACTTTGATTCGTTCTTGTAAAAACTGCTCAAAATTAGCAGCATCCATAATCCCATCTTCCACAGGATGGGTACAATCCAGGGTAAATTTGAGGACTTACTTCTTTTTTTTTGTTGTTGCCTTTCATCACAGATTTCTTCACAGGAGCCATGATAATCGAGGAGGCAGAAAGGGCAGGAGCTATGATTTCTATTTTTTCTTTTCAAAGAATCCTGAAGCATTGCTGAGAACATGTGTAAGGGACAGAGAGAAGAGGGAGGAGAGAAAGAAAGGTTCTGGAAGCTGTGGATGTGTAGGGGAAGTCAGCTGTTCAACATCTTCCTGATTTCTACTTGCCTAATTAGAAACTTTGGAGAGTTGTTTCCTTCAGTGAGATTGTGTCTTCTTTCTCAGTTTGAGCTGAGATATCACCTTGCTGCCTGTTGAAGAACTCATTCACATTTTTGTATATGTTGGCATATTCTAATTTGTATAACTCCCCTGATCTCTGTTTGCTGTTTTGCTTGGATAAATGAGTTTACTTGCTACTCACTATTTATCATGGTCTTTTGTATAACCAGCGTTTGGTGGGAAGGAGCTAAACTGACAATGGTGAAGTAAGGGCTTTCCTGCCCATTAAGAGCAACTAGGGAAGTGACTTTTCTTTTGAACTTCTAAACCCCATGCCCCTAAACAAGAGATACTTGAGAAAGGAAGATAGATGCCATTCTAGTTTGATATCACTCTCAGAGACTGAAAAAAAGGAGCACACAGCCTTGGAGTGTTCCTGAGACCTGTCTGCCCCTCCCTCAGCCAGCTTGTTAGGGAATAAGCACACCACTGGGCCTGGAATCAGGAAGACCCTGTGAGTTCAAATCCAGGCTTAGACACTTACTAACTGTGTGACTGGGCAAGTCGCTTAACACTGCCTCAGTTCCTCATCTGTAAAATGAGCAGGAGAAGGAAATGGCAAACCACTCCAGTACCTCTGCCAAGAAAATCCCGAAATGGCGTCATGAAGAGTTGGACATGACTGAAAATGACTGAACAACAACAAAAAACACCATTCTTGGATCTCCTCTCTACAGAAGTGGAACCGATTCCAGAGGCATTTCTGGGCAGCATTTATTTATGTAGCCAACCTGTGTGAATTTACAAATTCTACATAGCCATCCATATCCCACATATCTAAGGGTCCTATGTTAAAATCCATTCCACAGATACATTCTCAGAGTGACATGAAATCCTTGATTGTGGAGACATCAGAGAAGGAAAGAGTGGAAAGGCAGTATGGCATAATTAATTAAATTAGAAGAAGACATGGGTTCAAATTCTGCCTAAGATATTTGCTGTATAACTCTGGGCAAGTCATTTAATTTCTTTGTGTCTCAGTTTCCTCACTTATATAATTGAGCAAATAATAGATTCTACTTCACTAGACTGTTGTGAAGTATGCAATCACATATATAACACACTTTACAAACCTTACATTGCTATATAAATCTTAGATATCTTTAAAAAAAAAAACAAAATAGAGAAGTTTGTTTTTTCCTCAGACAGTCAAGGGAAACATTATGGGAGAATGAACAAACATTGTTCTAGGAACAACCTAGCCACTTTGGAGAATATACAGAAGGAAATTCTTTTTTTTTTTCCCAAACCAAAAAGTCAGTCAGTCAATAAGCATAGATTAAGCACCTACTATGTACAAGGCACTATTCTAAGCACTGAAGATACAAATAAAATTTAAAAAACAGTCCTGTCTGATGGGGAAGACAACAAACAACCATATAAAACAGATTTTATGTATATGTATACGTGCATGTGTGGATATGCCTGAATATGTATATGTGTATGTATGTGTATGTGTGGATATGTGTGAATATGTATATATATATATATGTATTGTTAATATTAATATATGGGTCACCTGGATTTGATGGAGGTACCTCATTATCCAAATGGATTTTATGAGACCCTGGAAAATGCCCTTTGGCTAGAACTTCAGGCTGAACCCAGATAGCTGGCAGATAAGTCCCTATTTACTAACTTCTCTCCCTAAGAGAGTAAACAAATCAAAATGCCCCTTTTTTGACTGAACTTCAACTAATGAGTCCCCATTCACTGTCTTCTTTCCCCCAAAGAGTAAATAGAGCAAATATCTAGACATCATTGTCCTTGGCAAACCCTTCCTGTGTCTTTAAGATGCCTGCTATAGTATTTGCTTTAGGTTCATTTGTATTGCTCTAATAAAATTGACATCACCCTGTAACCTGTGAGCCAAGAAACCTTAAAAACACTTAGAAAGAAGGGAGCTTTGAGCTTCTCTCTTAGGAGAGAAAACACCACATCATCTTGTGTTACATCTTTCTTCTTGGGACAAAATATTAAATTGATATTTTGTTTTTCTGTCTGTCTCTGATCTAGTTCCTCTTGTAGGAGATATCATGTTCTCTGATCTGGTTTTGGTAGGAGATATTATAAGATATTATAATTTCTCTGATCTGTTTATTAATTTTGTAGGAGAGATTATTTCTCTGATCTGTTGTAGGAGACAGGCAGATGTAAAAACTATATTTTAATATTCAACAGTATGCATATATATGTATATATGTACATACATATATTTCTAACATATATTGATGTATTTATATCATATGGGCAACTTGGTGGCATAGTGGATAGAGCTCTGGACTTGGAGTTAGGAAGTCTCATCTTCCTGAGTTCAAATCTGGCCTCAGACACATAGTAGCTATGTGACCCTGGGCAAGTCACTTTACCCTGTTTGCCTCATCTGTAAAATTAGCTGGAGAAGGAAATGGCAAACAATTCCAGTATCTTTGCCAAGAAGGGTCACAAAGAGTTGGACAGGACTGAAAATGACTGAACAACAATTGTATCATATGGTGTTATATTAAGCTATATTCTATTACATCATATTATATTAATCATACCATGCCTGTGCTATGCTATGTATGCTATGCTATGTTCTATTCTATTCTATATTGTCATGTCCTATCCTGTCCTATATCATAATATATAATAAATATAATTTTTACCCATATGTAAAAATAATATATATGGCTAAATTGGAGGCACTAAGAAGAATAAGGAGGATTGGGAAAGGATTCTTATAGAAGGTGGAACTTGAAGGCAGTTAGGGAAGTCAAGAGGAGGGGATGAGAAGGGGCAGCACCAACTGTGGAGGATGACCAGTGAAAACACTGAGTCAGAGGATGACTGAGAACAGAAAGGAGACCAGTGTCACTCACTCTGAGACAAAATGCATGGAAGAGGGATTGATCTCAATGATAGGAGAACCCCCAAATCTGTGTGTCTGTCTGAAGCTTCTGGATCAAGTGGACTTTGGTCAGGTAACTGTTTAGGCTGTTTATGTGGCTGTGCGCTCAAAGGCTATGCCGGTCAGGCAGAAGTTCTGGTGGGTTCTCCAATGCGGGAAAGGCTTCACAGCTACAGATCACATCTGCTCAAATTTATGGATGACCCAAACCTGAGACGGTTAGCTAACATACTGACTGAGAGTCAGGAGCAAAGATGGTCTTGAAAGGCTAGAATATTGACCTTTAGTGGGGACATATTAGAAATGTTCATACTTGTTTTGTTTGGTTTTTTAAAATCAGCTTTACAAGTACAAGATTGAAGAGGTGTATGTAGGCAGTGGTTTTAGTAGACTGCAAACTCAATAGAAGTAACTATAAGTTTGGCATACTTTTTTAAAATTAATAAAGTATTTTATTTTTTCCCCGTTATATGTAAAGATAGTTCTCAACTTTTGTTTATACAAGCTTTCCAATTTCAGATTTTTCTCCCTCCCTCCCTTCCCTCCCCTAGACAGCAAGCAATATTATATAGGTTATATATATATATATATATATATATATATATATATATATATATATATATATATATATATATACACACACACACACACACACATATATGTATATATACATATATATGTATATATACACATAATAACATTAAACACATTTCTGCATTACTCGTGTTATAAGAGAAAAATCAGAGCAATAATGAAAAACCTCAAAATAGAAAAACATCAGCACCAAAAACAAAAGAAATAGTATGGTTCATTCAGCATCTATACTCCGAAGTTCTTTTTTTCCCCCTGGATTTGGAGATCCTCTTCTATCATGAGTTCCCTGGAACTCTTCTGTACCATTGCATTGGTGAGAAGAATATAGTCCATCACAGTAGATCAACACTCAATGTTGATGATACTGTGTACAATGTTCTTCTGGTTCTGCTCATCTCACTCATCATCAGCCCATGCAAGACCCTCCAGGTTTCTCTGAACTCCTCCTACTCATCATTTCTTACCGCACAATAGTATTCCATTGTATTCATGTGCCACAACTTGTACAGCCATTCCCCAATTGATGGGCATCCCCTCAACTTCCAATTCCTTGCCACCACATAAAGAGCAGCTATAAATATTTTTGTACATGTGGGTCCCTTTCCCCTTTCCATGATTTCTTTGGGCAAAAAACCCCAAAGTGGTATTGCTGGGTCAAAGGGTATGCACAGCTTTATTGCCCTTTGGGCATAATTCCAAATTGCTCTCCAGAATGGTTGGATCAGTTCACAGCTCCACCAACAATGGATTAGTGTTCCAATTTTTCCACAGCTTCTCCAACATTTATTATTTTCCTTTTTTGTAATTTTAGCCAATCTGATAGCTGTCAGGTGGTACCTCAGAGTTGTTGTAATTTGCATCTCTCTAATCATTAGAGATTTAGAGCATTTGTTCATATGGGAATAGATAGCTTTGGTTTCTTCATCAGAAAACTGCCTGTTCATATCCTTTGACCATTTCTCAATAGGGGAATGATTTGGATTCTTATAAATTTCATTTAGTTCCCTATATATTTTAGAAATGAGGCCTTTATCAGAAGTACTGGCCATAAAAATTGTTTACCAGTTTTCTGCCTCCCTTCTAATTTTGGATGCATTGCTTCTGTTTGTACAAACATTTTTTAATTTAATGTAATCAAAATCATCCATTTTTCATTTTATAATATACTCTATCTCTTGTTTGGTCATAAACTGTTTTCCTTTCCAAAGATCTGATAGGTATACTATTCCTTTCTCTCCTAATTTACCTATGGTATCACCTCTTATGTCTAAATCATGTATCCATTTTGACCTTATTTGGCATACTTTTTAAAGTCTAAAAAATTAATGTAATCTCAGACTGTACTACAAGAGTCCGAGAGAGATTCCCCTGTGCTCTGCCCTGGCTAGACCACATATGAAATTCTCTGTTCAATTCTGGACAACACATTTTAGGAAGGACATTGACAAACTGAAAAACATTCCTAGAAGAGGAACAAGAATAGTAAAGGTCTTCATGGTAATGGCATATATGGAAAAAGTGAAGAAAATGGGGATATTTGGCCTTTAGGAGAGATTTAGAGGCAAATTTTGGCTTTACATAAGGAAAAAATTCTTATAATTGGAGCTTTTACCAAGTGGCTGCCTCAAAAAGTCCCTTACTTGAAAGTCTTCAATTAAGCAACATCTCTCATCTGGGGCATGATGCAAAGAGAATTCTTCTTTAAGTATGGCTTGGATGAGAAAGTTTATGAGATTCCTGAAATCTAAAATTCTGTGGTTCCAGGACAACTAACTTCAAGCATCCATAATTTCCTTTATAACTCAGCTCCAATCCCACCTTTTACAGGAGGCCTTTCCAGGTCTGTCTACCCCATTTATATATCATGTATATACCCATTTATCTAACATTTAGAGCTCCCCTAAAATGGAAACAGTTGCCTTGACATGTGATGGGTATTCCCCTTATCAAAAGTCATCAGGCAAAGTCTGGATAGCCATCTGTTGGGAATGTTGTAGTGGGGATCTTCAATCAGATTTGGATCAAATCAGATAGCCTCTGAGGTCACTCCCAGCTTTAAATTTCTATAATTCTGCATTTTTGCTGTCCAGAGCCTAGCTAAGTCAGCAGGAAACATGTTACTGGGTAAGAAATTAGCTGACTATGTGTGTCATTAAAGATCTTTTCATCATTTAGAGGGTTTTTTCTTTTAATTCTTTTTCATTTGGAACCAGATTTAGGCAAAAGAATTCTAAAACTATTATCTTATTGCTTAAAAAAATGAAACAAAGAAAAATATAAAACAGGTCTTAGTCGCTTTGCTTTTGCATTCATGGTGGCAGAGTAGCAAAAAAGATGGGGGGCAAGGTCTGCTAAGGATCATAGTTTTAACTAGATATCATGGTTCGTGCCTCTAGTATCTTGCTGGGAAAATTGAGGATGGTGGATCACTTGAGCTAAGGAATTCTGAGCTTCAGTAGGACTAAAGCCTAAATCAGATGCGCACCCTAATGCTGACTTCAAAATGGTGAATCCCAGGCTGTCTAAGGAGTGATGAACCAGCCCTCATCAGAAACAGGGCAAGTTAAAGCTTATGTGCCATTCACCAATGGGATTAGATCTATGATAGAGACCCCTAATAAAAGTCTCAACAAAGCAGAGAAGGGGAGGTAGGATCAGTCTTTACACAGTCTAAACACATTGATTTAACAGGTGTTACTTTAAAAGTGAAAACAACTGAACAGAATCAAATATACACAAAGGGAATCCCTGATGGAATACACACATGTTTTTAGGGCAAATAAGGAGTTTATTCTCAAGATATCAAAAAGATATTTAAATAGTATTTATATTGCAATTTTTAATCTGCATAGTTTTTCATATGTTGGCTTATTGGTTCTTCACAATAATACTGTAAGGTAAGTAATGTTATCCCCATTTTACAGATAGGAAACTTAGGTAGACAAAGGTGAAATGAATTGTCCAGAGTCACACAGCTAGTAAGTATCTTAGGTTGAATTTGAACTCAGGTTTTTCTGACTCCAGGTTCATTGTCTTATCCACTGAGCCACTTAACTCCCTAGATATAGAAAGATTAGAATAACAACAGCAAAAACTTGGATGGCTTTTCTTTTTGCAGAGAAAGGCTATGAATAAGGTATCAGTAACTCCCAAACTGCATACCTACTTTCTCATTTCTATAAAAAATCTATGCAAAAATGATCTATGCACATAAAGAAAAGTATCTTTTTTTTTTCTTTTTGGTGAGGCAGTTGGGGTTAAGTGACTTGCCCAGGGTCACACAGCTAGTAAGTGTCAAGTGTCTGAGGCTGGATTTGAACTCAGGTCCTCCTGAATCCAGGGCCAGTGCTTTATCCACTGTGCCACCTAGCTGCACCTAAGAAAAGTATCCTTAATGAAAATATGAGGGAGACAGGAATCCAAATTGGGCATTCATAACAATCTATATGCTCAAAATATAATAAATGATGATGTCTTCTAGATTGTAGGAAATTATAGTTATTTTTTTCTTTCAAAGCTTACCTGTGGTTACAAACAGCAGTAATCTCTTAACACTTCTTCAGTAGTTAATGTTCAGGGTCTTGAACATTTTTTTAAACAGGGCTTATTAACCTCTTTCGTGTGATAGACCCTCTTGGGCAATGTAGTGAAGCCTGTGGACCCCTTCTCAGAATAATACTTTTAAATATATAAAGTAATATACAGAGAATTACAAAGGGAACCAATTTTATTAAAATACAATTATCAATATATTTTTAAAATTCATGGACCCTAGGTTAAAAGGTCCCATTCCCTGTTATAATTTGAATTCCTGTGGTATTTTCCTTTCCCCTTATTTAATTTGTTTTTCATCCTCCATTTATTTAATTTATTGAGTACTCAAGAAGAATGACAATTAATGAAGAAACAACATGGTTTTTTAAATAGAAAATCTTTATTTAGAAAAAGGAGAACAAGTGGGTACTAGAGAGAGATTAAATCGCAGAAATAAGAGCTAGAAAGGACCTTCGAGATTACTTCATCTGGCCATCTTATTTTATTTATTCATTTTAAAGATTAGATAAGTATTTTCATTATGAACTCAACAGTCATCAACAAGCATTAATATTTCCACATGTGTGTATATATACCTATACCTATGTCCATACCCATACCCATACATATACACAGACAGAGACAGAGACAGAGAAAGAGAGACAGGAGAGAGGAGAGTGGAAAGAGAATAGAGGCAGAGAGACAGAGAGGATCATCAATGAAGAGGTGACTGTCATGATTGCTTATGTTTTTAAGTATGCATTATATTTAACAAGGTAGTACCAACACAGCTCTGCTTTTTAACTTCCTTCTATGTGGTTTTTGTTTGTTTGTGGGTTTATTTTTGTTTTTGTTTTTTGGCGGGGCAATGAGGGTTAAGTGACTTGCCCAGGGTCACACAGCTAGTAAGTGTCAAGTGTCTGAGGTCAAATTTGAACTTGGGTCCTCCTGAATCCAGGGCTGGTGCTCTCTCCATTGCACCACCTAGCTGCTTCCCTTCTATGTGTTTTAAAATGTCTCATAGAATCTCATTTCTTCCTTTTGTTTTCCTTTTTTAACATCACTATCAGCATTCCAACACTTCCCCTCCTCAAACACCTCCCAATTCTCTCCCCCCCCCCTTACTCAAATAAAAGTTTTTCTTTCAAGCAAAACAAATTGCAGAGTATTGGTCAGGCCAGAAAATACAAGTCTCATTCTCAACCCACTTTCTATCACCACCTCCAAGAGGTAGGGAGAATGTTTCATCATCCTTTCTCTGGAGTTGTGACTCCTTTATCAGAATTCTTAAATCTTTCAGAGCTGTGGTCTTTTACAATGCTGTAGTCAATGCACAAATTGTTCTCCTGCTTCTGTTCCCTTACTTTATATTGGTTCATACAAATCTCCCCAGGTTTCGCTGAAAATGTCCCTTTCTTACTGTACAATCACATTTCATTCCCTTCAAATACCATGATTTGTTCAGCTACTCTGCAACCCTAACCCACTTTGCCTACATTTTTTATTATTAAAAAAAAAAAAAGTGTTGGGGCTGCTAAGTGGCACAATGGATAGAGCACTGGCCCTGGATTCAGGAGGACCTGAGTTCAAATGTGGCCTCAGACACTTGGCACTTACTAGCTGTGTGATCCTGGGCAAGTCATTTAACCCTCATTGCCCCACCCTCCTCCAAATGTTGCTCTAAGTGCTTTTTGTGCATATGGATCCTTTCTCTATGTTACTGCTCTCTTTGGGGTATTAGTCTAATAGTGGAATTTCTGGGTCAAAGGGTATGTGAAGTTTGATGACTTCTAAGGGTTAGAGTTCTAAACTGCTTTCCAGAATAGTTGTACCAACATTGCCTGTCTTCCCATATCCCCTCCAATAATTGTTATTTTCCTTGCTCATTTTTGCTAATCTTAATAGAACCTCAGAGTTGTTGTCATTTAAATTTCATTTATTTTTTAGTGATTTGAAACATCCCCCCCCAAATTGTTGATAGCTGTCATTTCTCCTTTTGAGAATCACCTCTTCCTGTCCCTTGACTATTTGTTTATCAACAAATGACTCTTGTTCTTATATATTTTACAGGGTCACTGATATTTTGGATATCAGGCCTTCATTGGAAAAATGTACTGTGAAGATTTTTCTCCCTAATTGAGTGTATTGATCTTGTTTGTGCAAAAGATTTAAAACATCATGTCATCAAAATTATACAAGTTATCTTCTGTGATCCTCTCAACCCCCTATTCAGTTCAAGAACTCTTGCCTTACCCATAGTTCTAAAATTTATTTATGAGATAACTGTTTTTATCTGGGTCATGCATCCATTTGGAGTTTATTATGGCAAAGTTGTTGCCTTATTTATCCAACTCCTTTCCAATTTTCCCAGCAGTTCTTGTCAAATAGTGAGACCTCACCCTAGTAGTTGGTGTCTTTGGGTTTATTAAACATGGTGCTATTATGTTCAGTTGCTTCTAGATCTTTTGTACCTAATCTGTTCCAGTGGCCAATTTTTCTATTTTTTCTGCTAGTACCAAATTATTTTAACAATTTCTGCTTTGTTGCATAGTTTGAAATCTGGTATTGCCTTTTTACTTTTTTTTCATTATTTCCTTTGAGATTTTTGACCTGTTGCCAAGTCTTGTAGTTTCTACCTTCACAACATCTGAGATAGATATGTATGTATACATATATACATACGTGTGTGTGTGTGTGTGTGTGTGTGTGTGTATCCCTTTCTCTTCACTCAAACAGTCGTCACCCTTTTGCCATGCCTTGACTATGGCAATAATCTTCTGGTTGATTGGTTGATTCCCCTGCCTCCAATCTCTTCCCATTCCAATGTATCCTCTACCCAGTTGCCAAAGTGATCTTCCTAAAGTACAAATCTAATCATATCACCCCTCCCACTTCCAATAAACCCCAGTGACTGGCTATGACCTCCAGGATCAAACAAACTCCTTGGTTTGTCTTTTAAAGCCCTTCATAACCTGTTCTCTTCTTGTCTTCCCAGTTTTCCTCTTCTTGACTCTATACCCCATTCTTTATAAACCAGCATTACTTAACCTACTTGTTGTTCTTCACACATGGCACTCTCTTGACAACCTCATGCCTTCTCACTGGTTATCCATCATGTCTGGAATGCTCTTCCTCCTCCTCTACTTCTTGGCTTCTCTGACTTTCTTCAGGACTCAGCACAGATTCTATTTTCTTTAAGAGATCTTTTTCCCTCTCTCCTCCCCCCACAGCAAGTGCATTCCCTTTGAAATTACACCTCTCTCTCTCTCTGTATATATATCTATATCTATACATACACATTCAATTTAGATATAGACATGTATATATATATATATATATATATATATAAAGAGAGAGATACACACATATATGTGTGTGAGTATTGCATATACAGTTGCATACTGTCTCCCACATTAAAATGTGAGCTCCTTAAAGGCAGAGACACCTTGTTAAGCATTTACTCTCTAATGGATGCTACATTAAGCACAATAATCCTTGGCCTAAAAAACCCCCAACAAACCTCATTATCTTATAGAGGCATGCAACATATATACATCGGAATGTATAGACAATAATTATTTATAAAATATGTATAAGATAAATTGGAGGGGTGTACTAGCAGCTGGAGTATAGAGGGATCCCTCATGTAAGCATGACATTTTAGCTAAACATTGAAAGAACTAAGGCTTTTAAGAACTGGAGGTGAGGAAGCAGTGTATTCCAGGTATGAGAGATGCAGAAACAGAGCTAGGTGATAGAACGTCATGTGTGGCAGCAAGATCAGTTTAGCTGGACTCTAAAGAATGCTACAAATATATATATGTGTGTGTGTGTGTGTGTGTGTGTGTGTGTGTGTGTGTGTGTGTGTGTGTGTGTGTGTGTGTAACCTATATCGGATTACCTGCTGTCTAGGGGAGGGGGAGAGGGAGGGGAGGGAGGGAGAAAAATTTGAAATTGGAAATCTTATATAAACAAATGCTGAAAACTATCTCTACATATAACTAGAAAATAATAAAATACTTTTATTTTTTAAAAAAATGAATGCTACAAGCCTGGAAAGGTAGACTGAAGCCATGTTATGAAGGGCTTTAAGTGTCAGATGGAGATGTTTGCATTTGATCCTAGAGAAAACTGAAGTTTATTGAGCAGGAAGAGACATGGTCAGATCTGGGCTTTAGGAATATCCATCTGGCATCTTTGTGTATGTTATGGAAAAGGGAGAGATGAGGCAAAAAAGACCAATTAGGAAGCTATTGCATAAATCGAATTGATTGGTGATGAGAGTCTTAGCTAGGGAGGTAGTCCTGTGAATGGAGAGAAGTAGAGAGATGCAAGTTGTAGAGACAACTCTCAAAATTTAGTGACTAATTAAATAAATGGGGTAAAGGTTGACCCTGAGGTTGGGAAAAGGGGTCACTGGAAGAATGGGGGCACCATCGAATTAGTTTAGAAGGATGTTGGGTTTGGGGAAAAGATAATGAATTCTGTTTTGGACTTGCTGAGTTTACAAATTATTAAACGTCTAATAGGTACTTGGTAACATGAAAATGAACCTCAGGAGAGATACTAGGTCTGGATATATAGATCTCAAAGTCATCTTCACAGAGATGGAAATTGAACTCATGGGATTCACCTCCTACAAGAATGAAATCAAGTTCTAGAAATGACATGGAAAACCTTCTCAAAATAACCACTTGTGATAGTTTCTTTGGATACCATATGAGGTGTTTTCAATTCAATATTCAATAAAAAAGATAACCATGATATAAATTATAACATACTAGCTTCTGAAGCATCAATGCACTGTTAAACACCCTGGACCTTTTCTATTCTTGTAGGAAAGAAGCTAGTGGACAAATCATTCAGTTAATCAATAATGTTAGTTTGATGGATAAGTGAATGCATCTTCTTGATCATCACATTCCACAAAGAGTATAAACATGCTTTCCTCATAATAGCACTGTGAGGTAACTATCAAAAGTTTTATCCCAATTTTTACATATTAAGAAATTGAGACTCACAGAATTTACATCATTTTGCCCAGGGTCACAGAGCTAATAAGTGACAAAGCCAGCATTGGAATTCCAGTCCAGCATTCTTTCCATTGCAACAAATTCATTACCTTTAGAGGTGCTTCTTACTAGAGAAAATCATTAGAAGATGATTTTTCTAGACAAATTATAAAACTCTAGTATTTCAACCACATACAATTCGATAAAGAGATTCAAGATCTATAAAGTGAGAGACTTGGACTAGATAACTTTTAAGGACCCTTTTAGTTATAAAGCTATCATCCTCAGATTTCTCTGAACACTGAAGAATTTGTAAATGTTGTCATAGGGGAAATCATCTTGTGATTTTTGATTTATGAGGTCCCTCGAGTGCTTTAGTAATTAAAACTTCTTAGGTGGTTCTGCCTCATAACATGAGAATAGTTTCCCATAAAACACATCAATTGTGTGATCATTGCCCTCTGAGGAAATGAACCCATGCAATGTGTCCAAGGCAATAATTACTGTCTTCCAAGGAACACATTTGCTACTTTAAGACAGTGTTTTGAACACCAAATATTGGAGAGGAAACAGATCACACGTGTACAAAAAGGGGGTGGCACATGCTCCATAAAAAAGAAAAAATGCTGGTAGAGGAGACCAGTAATTTTCAGGAGAAAATATTTTTAAAAGAGTACTAAAACATCACATGGCCTCAGGCAACTATATACAAATGAGTAGCATATGGTTAATAAGCATCATCAACCAGAGCTATTATTATTATATTAAGGAGGTAATTATCATATATTAGGGAGGATATGTGTATATATATATGTGTATGTGTGTGTGTGTGTAGAAAGTAATACTTTACAGGTATCACTGTGAAATGGTGTGAGATATCAGAGTTAGCCCTGTATGTATGGAGGAATTCAGCTCTATCAATGTTAAACAGTGATAACATTTCCACTAGCTAAGCTGGGGTATGAACCTAATACCTACTTCAAATACCTAGTTCAAATTTTGTAACCTTCTTTGAGACTTGTGCAATGGAAGGGATGTGAGGTCTGGAGTCAAAGGAGTTAGGTATTACCTGTATAACCTTGACTAAATCCCTTAAACCCTCTGCTTCAGTTTCCTTATCTGTAAATTTCTGGGGTTGGACTAAATTATCTCTAGGGTCCCTTACAGTTCTAAATCTCTATCTTAGTTATTTTATGGATGAAGACTTTACGATCTAGGAATAAAATCCAGATCACTAGTCTGAACTTTCAATGTGCTTTCCACTACATCAAGGTAATACATTTTCCTTTGAATGAGAACAACAGTCCTGTGAAGGGTGTAGTCAAGGTAGGTATTATCTTGCCCATTGTATAGATAAAAAAGCTAAAGATTTAAGAAATCAGGTCATTTGTTCAAGATCCCCAAACTGGGAAAGGCAGAATCATGATTCAGTTTTCAGACTCTTGGACTTAAATTCTTTTCACTACAGGATGAAAAAGTTTCTGGAAACATGTCAATTTTCACTCTTACCCCTACAAACGAGTATCTGTTTATCATCATGGTTCTACAGTGGAGAGGAACGTTAAAGGTCATTTGGTCCTCCAACTGCCATTTTACAGATGAAGAAGCTGAGGGTCAGAAAGATTAAAGTGACTCACTCAAAGTCACACAAATGGCAAAGGGTGGAGATGGATCTGGATTCAGGGACTCTGATTCCGAATCCACAGGAGGTAGAATTTTCTGGGGAAACGTGCACCCGTACATATAGGACACATATCCTACATCAGGGCAGTCACCAAATACGGAGAAATACGGATGTGCGTGAATACATACATATACATGCATATACACACAGACATGCACATACATATGTGTATGTGTGTGAATATATACACACATATATATGCAGAATTTTCATGAAATGCATTTGGAAAAAGTTCCCCCTTGCAGTCCCTGGGAGAGATTTCTCGGCAGACGTTACGAATATTGAGCAAAGTTTAAGAGAAGAGTCCCACACATCTGTTCTCTAGGACTGGACTGTATGTAGTCAGACTCACTCCCTTCCTAAGGAGAGGTGTATAATCTTTTCCTTTCTCACTTCGCCAACTTCCCTCTGCCTCTTCTTCCCTTTCACCCCGAGCTTTCCCAAGTTCTAGATTTTGCCTGTTTTTTACAAGGAGGTACTGGCTTGTGTGAGTCCTGAAGCCAGTCATGCCTTCTTCCTGCGCCCGCCCCTGGCCTTGAAAGTCACTGATTTAACAGCTTATTTTTACTGTTCAGCTAAATGGAAAGTTGTGTTTGGGACCCGAGGAGCTAAGGCTTCAGCCCCTACAGGATCCTATTTAAGCGTCCGTGCCTGAGCTATCCTCAGCTGCCCTTCTAGTTCAGGTGGGGCTCCCGACTTCCCTCTCAGAAAGGAAGGAGATTAGAATAAAGTTTGGACCCTACACTGGAAAAAACGACGCTCTCCTTTAGGGTACAGAGCAGTTTTGTATTGGGCGAGTGGAAGTAAGAAAATTCTTTCTTCCTTCTCTGCGGGATCAGCACTGGGGCAGGGGAGAAGGAAGTGTTCAATTCGTATCCGTACCAAGGGTACGCTGATAATGTATTAAGAAGTTGTGCTGGGAAGGAAATTGGGCAGTTGGAAACAGACTCCGAAGATGAGATCAATATTTGCCCCGTTGTTGGAGGAGGGATATTTTAGGAATTGTTGCAGCGATGTGGTAAACGAAGGAGTAGGGTGAAGAAGAGATAAAGGAGCGTTCAGCTAAAGTGCTCTGATGTGGAGTGTGTGCGCGCCCATCCAAGGATAGAAGAGACTTGCGCAATTCCGCTGGTGCAACTGGAAGTTGACGTTTTTATTCCCAAAGTCTAGCCAGCTAAAATAAGGAGGTGGTGGGTGAGTAGTGACCAGGGTAAGCACAGAGGTATGAAGGAGAATTGAGACGCCTTGCCCTTTGAAAAGAAGAACCGGAACGTCTAACAGTCTCAAGCTGTCTCCAGATGTTCTGCTGAGGGACTAGCCGGAGCCCCGGCTCCACCCTTGCAGCAATGATGCAAAAAGAACAAATCACCGACGTGGAAAAAAAAAGGGGGTTTGGCACCAGGCGATCAGCAGCCACTGAGATGGGAGCGCCTTTCCGGGGAAAACAAATCGAGCATAAATAATTGTGACTCGCTCACGGTCCTTACAGACTCCTCACCTCGTAGCCTTTGCAGGCATTAGGAAAAAGGAAAAGGCTGTGTGAAGCAGCCGAGAGAGAGAGAGAGAGAGAGAGAGAGAGAGAGAGAGAGAGAGAGAGAGAGAGAGAGAGAGAGAGAGAGAGAGAGAGAGAGAGAGAGAGAGAGAGAGAGAGAGAGAGAGAGAGCCAGCCGAGAACAGAAGGAAGGTACTGTCAAAAGGACAGACGAAAGGAGGGGGCACCTGAAGGGGAGAAAAGGGGGACAAAGTGTAGTGAGGCAGCAAGAGATCCGAGAGGGAAGGGAAGGTAGACGTAAGTGAAGGCGGGAGGGTGAAGCAGGGGCCCAATGGGCAGCACGCGTTTCCCCGGTGGGGCTTTGCCCACCTGGACAGCTGCCACCAGTAACTCCAGCCCTTGGTGGCCTCCGACCAGCAGCCCCACGGCGGTCCCCAACGCGAGCCTGGACAACTCGGAGAGCGACAGTCGGAACGAGGAGCTGGCCAAGTTGGAGATCACCGTGCTGGCTGCGACTTTCGTGGTGGCCGTGCTGGGCAACTGCAGCGTGCTTCTGGCCCTGCACCGCACCCCGCGCAAGACGTCTCGGATGCATCTCTTCATCCGCCACCTCAGCCTCGCAGACCTGGCGGTCGCCTTCTTCCAGGTGTTGCCCCAGCTGTGCTGGGACATCACCTACCGCTTCCGCGGCCCCGACGGCTTGTGCCGCGTGGTCAAGCACCTGCAGGTCTTCGCCATGTTCGCCTCGGCGTACATGCTGGTGGTGATGACCGCCGACCGCTACATCGCGGTGTGCCACCCGCTGAAGACGCTGCAGCAGCCTGCCCGGCGCTCCCGGGTCATGATCGCCGCCGCCTGGGCGCTGAGCTTCGTGCTCAGCACGCCCCAGTACTTCATCTTCTCGGTGATCGAGGTCAACAACGTCACCAAGGCCCGCGACTGCTGGGCCAACTTCATCCAGCCCTGGGGGCTCCGCGCCTACGTGACCTGGATGACCGGCGGCATCTTTGTGGCCCCGGTCATCATCCTGGGCACCTGCTACGGCTTCATCTGCTATCATATCTGGCGGAACATCCGCGGCAAGACGTCCACAGTGAGGAGCAAGGAGGAGGAGGAAGCGGCAGCAGGCGCCCTGCGCAAGGGGCTCTTGCTGGCCCCCTGTGTCAGCAGTATCAAGTCCATTTCTCGGGCCAAGATCCGCACCGTGAAGATGACTTTCGTGATCGTGACAGCCTACATCGTGTGCTGGGCTCCCTTCTTCGTGGTCCAGATGTGGTCCGTCTGGGACCAGGAGTCCTCCTGGATCGGTAAGTACCTGGGCTTGGGGAGGGGTGGGAGGTGAGGAGAGAGAGAGAGAGACAGAGACAGACAGACAGACGGACAGACGGCAACAAAGAGAGACAGAACCCAGAGAGAAAGAGACACGGAGAAACAGAGACGTAGACAGAGACAAACAGAAAGCGACATAGAGAGACAGAGAGAACTCAGATAGAAGGAAACAGACACAGAGAAACAGAGACGAAGACGGAGACGCAGAGACACACAGAGAGAAGCCGACAGAAACAGATACCAAGATAGAGATAGAGAAATACAAACAGAGAAAGAGACAGACAATAGAGAATGATAGTTGGAACAACCAGGGAAGGATATAGAGGGTGTGCCAAGGGACTAGGGACTCAAGGTTTTTCTCTTGACTGGAAGTTTCTCCCCCCCACCCCCAACCCCCTCCCCATCTTTCTTTCCCAGCAAGTACAAATGTGTGTTGAAATATTTTAAATTTCCAGAAGGAAACATTTATAGAATTTTCTTGAACAGAAGGTTTAGGCTCCTGGGAAGGAGTCTTTTTTTTTCCTTTTTACTGCTTTGCTTTTGGAAGGAAAACTTCAGTTAAAAGTTAAAGTATCAACTAACCAGAGTTTCTCCTATTATTAAACATGTATTAATTTATACAGGTTTAAACAGAAAATCCAATAGCCTTAGGAATTTTGCAAAATTCATTCATATTTCTCCCTGCACTGAATGGTAAAAATCCTCAGATATTCTGGTAAATAAAATTATCCCTTAATTTTGGCTGCTACAGGTTGTTGGCCTGGATCCCCATCACTGCTTGACACTGCCATGGAGGCTTAAAAGTTTCACAGAAATCATCTAACAGCCAGGCTTATATTCTTTAAAATGACTGCATTGCATAATTCAGCGTAAGATCACCCCCAAAGCAGTTATCTCCCCTATTTCTGAATTCTTTTATGAAGCTTGAGTTTTGATTTTAGGTTTAAGTTGGCTTCCCTCTGTTCTACAAGTGCATTTTAAAATGCTAATAGGTGTAATTGTCCAGTCTTCAAAAATAGATTTTGAACATTTTACACCAAGGTACTGTATTGTTGTGCTGAATTTCCCTGATTAGTGTGCCCCGTGGTATCCACAGAATTTTAAAGCTGGGAAAGACTTTAGAGATCATCTGGAATCATTCTAACGTAACCCTCAAGATTCTAGTTGAGGAAATAGAGACCTGAGGGTGGGGGGATGACTTATCCAAAGTCACATTAGTAATGTGTGGAAAAATTAGGATTTGAACCCAGGTCTTCTGTGTGCTCCAGATTCTGTGTTTCTTTCAAGAACACTAATTTGTATGTATATCTTCTAATCTCTTTCCAAACTGGTAACACTAATTTCATTTAACTGCTTCTTCTAGAGATTCATATCTCTTTAGCTATTCATAAACCTTCAAAAAAAATAATTCTACTCATTATTAAGGAAAAAGCTTTCCAATTCAAATATTTTACACTAGATTTTGTGGGCAACAAACATAACTACAAGGAAATAGATGTCTTTTTTTTAATGGGACATGTTAAAATATATATTCTACATACTGTGGATTTTCATTTTTTCCAGTAAATTATTCAAAGATAAATGCTATTTAAGCTGATAGTAAACCTTTATACTTCTAAAAATGTGTTCTAAATAAATGAGAAATGAGAAAAGACATTTAAAAAAATTTTCTGTTTACAATTAATAGGCCATGACTACTGTGGTCTCTTAATATTGCCAATATGGCCAATGTTTAGGCCAAACATTGTATTATGAATTGGCCAATATGGCCAATGTTTAGGCCTAAACATTGTATTATGAAAATCAAACCACAATTATGAAAAAAAACATTTTTCCATACTACTAAGACACTAAACCTTAAGTCTGCATTCATTCTTTTTGCCACAACTTCAGGCCATGATAATAATCCCTGATGAGAATGGGTAGTATTTTTATATTCAAAGAATGATACTACAAAATTGTGTTGGCATGCTGATAGTGAGTCTATATTTGAATAATCAAGAAAAAGTTAATGTTAATCTATATTGTTTTCATTTTTAAAAAAGAATGGCATTTGTAGAAGAATCCTTTTGCAAAAGATGAAATATGCATGGCATATAGATAATAAAGGACACTTAGAGACCCTCTAAGCCAACCCATCCATCTTACAGATGAGAAAACCAAGATCCAGGAAAGTTGACTCATACAAGGTCATGCAAGTCACCTGTTCTAGTTAAGAGATTTATTTAGGTTAACAAGTGCCAGGTAGGATCATAGAATTGTGATTAAAAAAATAAATCTATTTTGAAAATTTTCTGGACTCAGACACTTGACACTAGCTGTGTGACCCTGGGCAAGTCACTTAACCCTCATTGCCCTGGGGGGAAAAAAGTTTCCTACTATTTTCTAACAAGTGCTCTGAACATAATTTAATTTTTTAAAACCTTATTACTCAAGATTATCTCAAAGTAATTTATAGTGTGCTGATGAAGAAAAAGAATTGTAATTATACTATTTAAATCCTGCAAAGTTCTATTCTAGGTCATAGTATTTAATATTAGATTATTTTTTTTGTGGGGCAATGGGAGTTAAGTGACTTGCCCAGGATCACACAGCTAGTAAGTATCAAGTGTCTGAGGCCGGATTTGAACTCAGGTACTCCTGAATCCAGGGCCAGTGCTTTATCTACTGTGCCACCTAGCTGCCCCAATATTAGATTATTTTTAAGCACTAAATACTGGACTTACATTTCCACAGTCATTGGGGAATCGTAGGGATAAATGCAAATGCATAGACTTGGATATTTTACTGTGGTGGTGGTTGTGGTTGAGTCATTTTCAGTCCTGTCCAACTCTTCATGACCCCATTTTCGGGTTTTCTTGGCAAAGACACTGAAGTGGTTTTGCCATTTTCTACTTCAGCTCATTTTACAGACTAGGAACTGAGACAATCAAGGTTAAGTGACTTGCCCAAGTTCACACAGCTAATAAATGTCTGAAACCAGATTTGAAATCAGGAAGGTGAGTCTTTTTGACTCCAGGCCCAGCACTCCATCCACTGTGGTGCCACCCAGATGCCCAAGAATTGCTTACTAAGTCCTCAAATTTATTTGAAAGGGAATCCGTTTCATTAATTCATTGATTTAACGAATATATTATACAAGGCATTCTGCTAGTTACTGTTGGTAATAAAAAGGTGTGGAAGGAATGCTCATCGTTGCTTTTGATACTCATTCTAAGCATTCATGGAATCAATCATGGTGTATGGGTTGCAAGGGACTTGAGACGACGTCTACTTGAACCCATTCCTGAATAATAATCCTTTTTGATGACATCTAGTGTTAGGGAGCTCACTGTCTCTCAAAGTATTCCATTCCACTTTTTGATAGCTATAATTGTTTTGATTTTTTTTCTCACCTTAAGCTGAAATCTGCCTCTCAGTAACTTTTAGCCATTATTCATAATTCTGTTCTCTTACTTCAAGCAAAACAATTCTATTTTACTTCCCTAGAGCAACCTTACAAATTCTTGAAGACAGCTATACTGCTTCCCTACCACTGCCCTTAGTCTTCTTTTTTCCAGGCTTTACAGACCAAATTCCTTCAAATGATTCTCAAACAGTATGGAGTTCTATCTCCTCACTACCCTGCCTAAATAATTTCAGACATTTAAAAAGATATTCTATTTCCTGATGATTAAGAGACATAGTTTCTGGGCACTTTCATCATCTTATTTTATTTTTTGGTGGGGCAGTGAGGGTTAAGTGACTTGCCCAGTGTCACATGGGTCACACAGCTAGTAAGTGTCTTTCATCATTTTATTAATAAGGTCAGCAGGTTATTAATAAAAGGATGGTCATTTGGCCATCTCTCTTAGACCAAAGACAATCATGGCATTAGGGTTCACAGTTTATATAGTAGATGTTCAATGAGGGGCTAAGAGTGACATTTGGGGCAGCTAGGTGGCAAAGTTGAGAGAGCACTGGCCCTGAAGTTCGGAGGACCTGAGTTCAAATGTCACCTCAGACACACACTGGCTCTGTGATCCTGGGCAAGGCACTTAACCCCAATTGCCTTAAACATCCAGGACTATTTTCAGTTGTCCTGACATATATCTTGACACTGGACCCAGATGACTCTGGAGTAGAGAATGAGGCTGGTGGCTTTGCACAGCCCTGCCTCACTTAAGTCAATTCACTGCAAGTCATGACATCACTCATGTCATGGTTCTCTTTGAGAATGAAGGACAAACAACAACAAAGTCACCCTTGGACAGAGAAATTATCTCTAGGCTCAGACCACCCACGCCTTGGATTATCTATACAAAAGGATATATCTCTAGCCAAGCTTGAGTAGAACACAATGGGCTTCCTTACCTTAGATTAAATTCCTTGTAGTGTTGGGTGGGGTCTGACCAAAATTGAGGAGAGTTAATTCAATCTCATTATCAGTAAGTAATGTCCTTCAAAAAATTGAACTTTTTAACATCAGGAATTTGGGAGGGAGGAAAGGGGAGATCTCTAAATCTCCCTAAGATATTGGTTATTAATAACCATTTCTCACAATTTGCTTCCAGGTATCTCAATTAGATAACCATTTTATAAATGAGTCAAGATACATGTGACACCCTCTCCCTACTAATCATTAGACAACACTTTTAGTAGTCCATTTTAATAGATTGCTATACTTCCCCAGAAATTATTTAATAGAAAATAAGATTGTTGTCAAGTAATTAAGATGTAATTTTATCAGGGGCAGCTAGGTGGTGCAGTGGATAAAGCACCAGCCCTGGATTCAGGAGGACCTGAGTTCAAATCTGGTCTCAAACACTCGACACTTACTAGCTGTGTGACCCTGAGCAAGTCACTTAACCCTCACTGCCCCCCCCAAAAAAAAGGTATAATTTTATCATTTAGATACTCAAAGTAGGGGGTTTTACATGGGGTATATAAACTTTTAAAAATATCTTCTCAATGGTATTGCAGTACAATCTGTTTCCATTGTAGATCTATATATTTTATTTATTTTTTTCATTTTAAACTTTATCCTGGGAAGTGGTCCATAGACTTCAATAGATGAACAAAGAAGGTTAAGAACTCTTATTCTTCTGGATCATAAATCAATTGAATTCCATCCAGCAAATACTTACAAAATGCCTAATATGTTTAAGGCTCTGTGCTTGGGCTCTAGGGATACAAATTTCATGGTCTCATTGATGTAGGTACACCCTTCATGAGTACAGATTGCAGCCTATCCAAATCCTGCAGTCTTGTGCAATTCTTCATGTCTTTCTGGCTTTCTTCTAACATCTGGTTCCTTCATTAGTGTATCTATGTGTTGGTCCCTAGACAAAAGTTTTACATTTCTAAGACCAGCTTTGAAATGAACATTTTCATAGAGTCTAGAAACTGCACAATTCTTGGCACCCTCCCCTCTCAGTACAAGTAAAATAATTCAGCCTTACTTTTTGCACAGATTCTGAAAACCCCGCCATCACCATCACTGCTTTACTGGGCTCCCTGAACAGCTGCTGCAACCCCTGGATCTACATGTTCTTCAGTGGCCATCTCCTACAAGACTGTGTACAGAGTTTCCCCTGTTGTCGAAAAATGAAACAACCATTGAGCAAAGAAGATTCTGACAGCATGAGCAGAAGGCAGACTTCCTTCACTAACAACCGAAGCCCTACAAATAGCACAGACACCTGCAGAGACTCCCCTAAATCATCATCCAAGTCCATGAGGTTCATTCCCATTTCCACTTGACTCCTCTGTTTGTGCAGTGAGACTTCTTTGAGTGATAGCTGACACTTAGGTGGGCAAAGCCAGCCATCATTGGAGCAAAAGAACCTTATGATATGCAAGTTAAGTGTACAGTATTGTATTTCTGGAGAGTACTCTTACTGCTGTGAACAAAAGTTGTAAATAATTTTGTGGGAACTGTTATTGAAATCTCACTTTGCTAAAATCTGGGAAAGTGATTCCTCTAGGCAGAATTGAAGTTTTGGGTTGTTTGTTTTTTTTCCTAAAGGGGAAAAAAAATCACTCATAGTCAAATCCCTCCCTCCATCTGTCCCTCCCTCCCTCCTTCCCACCCCTCTTGGATTTATTTTTTTTATTTGTTCCCAAAGTAATCAATGCATGGTTAGTTTAAAATAATATTCATTTAAGTTAGAGGCACCACTTTTGACTAATAACAAGCCATGCTCCCCATGAAAGGAATTAAAAAGGCTTCAAAGGCATCAGTATTTCAGGCATAGGGGTAAGTTGAAGATAGGTATCAGACTTAGGCAAAAATGGAGATGGTTTCTTCTTACTGTCTTTGAGCAAGGGACCACCACTATGCAACTACGGATGAACAGCTGAAACCCTACATGAGGAAATAAAGCTGACTACGTTAACATATTTCAGCCACTTCTCACAGTAGAAATGGAAAATGATGGCTATCTTGAGGTGTTTTAATATATGAAGAAATTCCTAAAATCAGGGTTTTTTCCAATAAAGCTACAGGAATAGGGATTTAGAGTGGGAAAGGATTTCAGAAGTCATTGAGTCCAACACCTTGCTTCTTCTTCTTCTTCTTTTTTTTAAACAGATAAGCAAAATTAGACCAAGTAAAGTTGAGACTTGCCCCAAATCACATAGATAGTAAGTGGCAAAGTCAAGAAGACTTGAACCTCAGACCACACATTAAGCCTTCTTTATTCTGCACCAAACAGAAACAAAGAGGTTTTTTCTACTATATGGGAAGTTGGCATTTTTGCTTTTTGCTTCTTTTGAACAGTAGGGTTCAAAGCTTTGGAAAAAATAACGCAGAATATGGATTTATTCCCCTGATACTTAAATCACCCTGACCTTTGCTTTTGACCTTGAACTCCTTTTGCCACTTGGCATTTTCATAGCCCTGCTGCACTCAGAGTCATACTGTTTATTTTTATCCACTAATATGGATGGTTTAGTGTCTGGGCTATCAAAATTCTAAAATGCAAATATAGCTCTGCTGATTCATCGGGAAAATGTTTCCAATGGGCAGAAAAATGATTCACTTTAAAGCAAAGTCTTCTAGCTTAAGGTAAGAAATGCTTACCTTTGGAGACAGGTGAATTAAAGGCCTAAACCATCCATTTGGTTGATTTCTGAACAAAGGCAAATTATAATTCTGCTTTTTCTGTTTACTTAGCATCTATCATTAGGGGAACTTAGTGTGCTTTTCAGGTCATTATGTTTGCCTCCTACCTTCCTCATGGAAATGATGCCAGGATTTTATGAAACACTGTAAATACTTTGGGTTCCTTAGAGAAAATGATATTTGCTTTTGACATTATTGTTGCATGTGGACATGTGTGTTTGTTATGAGGAAAGCTATTTTTTCCCTCTGTAAATAAGGCACTAAGACATAGCAGCAGGAAGCATGCCTGGGGGCGGCAGGGAGGATATCATCTTGTCACCTCTTCATTCCCCTGCCATTCCAAATCTTTAATTGTTTTACTCCCAGAGATGATGTGTATTATTAAAAGAGAAAAGGAGAAAGGGATGTTGGGGAGAAGGGGTAGTTCAAAATTTATGAATTCCAGCCCTTAAGTTATCGCCGTTCTGTTTTCTCAAAGTTATTGCTATGTTTCTTGGTAGGGTTTTTTTGTTGTTTTTTTTTGAGGGTGGGGGAGGGACGAGGATTAAGTTACTTTCCCAGAGTCACACAGCTAGTAAGTGTCAAATGTCTGAGGTCGGGTTTGAACTCAGGTCCTCCTGAATCCAGGGCCAGTGCTTTATCCACTGTGTCACCTAGCTGCCCCCACTATATTTCTTTAAAAAGTTGTGTTCAAGAAGGTGGGCGCATACTTTGAGATGATCCCACAGGTGAGAACACCCTGTGACAAGAGCCTATTCATACTTCAGTAAATATAAAACCATCATTTAAAACTGTTATTGGAATTTAATAAGTTAGAGAGAGAGAGAGAGAGAAAGAGAGAGAGAGAGAACAAAAGAGAACCAGAGAGAACATTTCCCTAAGCAAAATAAAGTAGAGGATTAATATATAGCACTTATGATGGTGGGGGGAGGGCAAGATGACCCTTCTTAGAACCAATTTCCACCACCCCATAAAAATAACAAAGTGATCCAGGGATCTTCCAGTGTAGACTCCATTTTAAGAGATTTACATGTGTAAATGTGATATACTCCCTTCCCCTAAACAAGTCAACCTAATTTTGGTCCTGTCTTCTGGGAATATTCAAGAAATAAAAGACACGGGTCAATTACCCAGTATATTTCTGCCTTTCTCATGAAGCAGTATGATCTAGCTGAAGAGTGCTAGACTAAGAATCTGGAGGTCCCAGTTTTAATTCTGAACAAGTCAATTAATCCCTCTGGTTCTAAGTTTCCTTGAGTAAAATGAGAGGTAGGTAGGTAGGTAGACTCAACCATCTTTAAAGTACCCCCTTGATGCTCCACAATTATATGCCATGATAATAATGACTTAAAGCTATATAGTGCTGAGAGGTTTAAAAACACTTTCCTTACAGCTGTCCTTCTGAGGTCAATAATACAAGGATGTTCATCCCCAGCACGTGTCCCTATTCAAAGGAAACAGGCAGAATACACAAGAATAATGTTATCGCTTTGAGGATTATTGGTGTCCTAAAAGTGTTAGATCAGGTTTAAACTATTAAGGCTTGAAGCCATTAAACTATTTAAACTATTAAAGTTTATAACAGGCTTAAAACTGCACTAAAATTTTAGGGACACCACATTAGCTATTTTAAAAAAAGACTCAAAAATATACATTTTTTGGCCTGAGTGATTTGGTTGTGTTGGAGACTTGAGGGAAAAGAACAAATTCATTGTTTTGGGGTTTTTTTTTTGGATGGGGCAATGAGGCTTAAGTGACTTGCCCAGGGTCACACAGCTACTAAGTGTCAAGTGTCTAAGGCCAGATTTGAACTCTGGTCCTCCTGAATCCAGGGCCGGTGCTCTATCCACTGCGCCACCTGGCTGCTCCCATTGTTTTGGTTTTGAGGGAAGAACAGGCATATTTGTGATGTCCATTTGGACATGGAAGATATGATATTTTATTCATAGGTTTGGGGACATTTATTTAAGGAAACTCTGAAAATGTTAAATAAAAAACAAATAAAGAGTGAGGAGGTGTGGCCTCAGAATCAGAAAGACCTGGGCTCAAGGGCCATACTTAGCCATGAGACCCCTAAGAAAGTCATCAAACTTCTGTGTCCCTGATGACTGTCCAAGACTTTTGAGTTATAGAGAAGGTATAGAATTGCATTAGTACAGGAAAGTTCTTCTCCAGGTGAGCCCTGGAAGCTAGGTGGTACAGTAAATAGGACAGTGGGCCTTGAGTCAGGAAGATCTGAGTTCAAATCTAGCCTCAGAGATGTATAAGACCTGGGTGACCCAAGTCAGTTTCTTCAACTTAGGACAGTGATTATTAGCATATAGTATGTTTAAGAAAGGTTTGTTCCCTTCCCTACACAGATGAAGAAATCGAGTCAGACAAATGTATCTGTATATGTACATATGCACGTCAAATTTTAAAAATTCTCTTTCCTCAATTAATATTTAGGAATTACATTAATAGGCATATATAATTCAATAAAACACTTGAGAGATGTATGGTATAAATGTTATAATATTGTCATGATAAATACATATTGTACATATTATATATTTATACATATATTAGAATGAAGACTTGTGGGCAAGAACAAATTCATTGTTTTGGGGAAGGGGATATGTGTGTGTATGTGTGTGGTTATTTAGTGATTTATCAAAATCTTGAGCATTTGTTAAGTTTTATAACTGTCAAAAATCCTATTTGGGTCCTACCTGTAATAGATTTTTTTTTTTGGTGGGGCAATGGGGGTTAAGTGACTTGCCCAGGGTCCCACAGCTAATAAGTGTCAAGTGTTTGATGCCGGATTTGAACTCAGGGCCTCCTGAATCTAGGGCCGGTTCTTTATCCACTGTGCTACCTAGCTGCCCCTGTAATAGATTTAAATGAAACTGCAAGGTCTATTAATATGTTTGTCCTATACAGGGAATTTCTGTTAACATCAAAGAAGTCTTACAGCATTATTGAGGAGAGGTTATCTTTTTTTTTAAAGTAAAAAAAGAAAGAAAGAACTATGTTTAGTAGCCCTATGTAAATCTTCCCCACCCCATGCATGAATATCCACTCACCATTATTCCTAGAATGTCTTTTAATCTTGTATTACCTAACTAAAAATTATCTAATGAATACTTCGTGCTTTTCAAATGGAAGGATATCATTTTCTATAACCTAAATGAGTTCTTAGAAGCATGAACAGGACTTTCTTCTCACTGTGAAGCATTATTTTAAAAGCACTTAAAAAGAATTAAGTCTGACTTTTCAGCTTGAAGGTCATAAACTAGGCTATGTGAAGCAGTTCTAAATGGGTGTACAGGGGGAGAGATCTCCAATTATTATAGTTTTTTGGGGGAGGTGGATATATACCAGGCTACAGCCAATTATAGATTCACTAGTCATGGAGGTATGGCCGGTATTTGTTTTTGTATCCTCACTCTCATTGTTTTCGGTGTTGCTTTTGGAGTACCATTTTAAAGCCAACATAGAATGCAGATTTAACCATGGACCATGTTTGCCAGGTCCTGGACAGAAACCTCATTGAATTCATGATCAAGGGAAGAAAAGGTGCTAGGTACAAGATTGCAGAGTGGCTAGAGTGCTAGACTTGGGGTCCTAAAGACCTGAGTTAAAAATACCACCTCTATGCTGACCTATTACCTATTTGGTTAGGTCTGACTCTTTGTGACCCCATTTGGGGTTTTCTTGGCAAAGTACTGGAGTGATTTGCCATTTCCTTCTTCAGATCATTTTACAGATGAAGAAACTGAAGTAAACAGGATTTAGCCACTTGCCCAAGGTCACATAGCCAGTAAAAGTCTGAAGCTGGATTTGAACTCATTAAGAAGAGTCTTCCTGATTCCAAACCCATATAACCTGCATTCCAAATCCAGACACTTACCAACTGCATGACTTACCTACTCTCAGCCTCAGTTGCTTCATCTATAAAATGGGAATACTAACACCTACCTCCCAGAGTTGTTGCAAGGATCAAAAGAAATAATAATGTAAATCATTCTACAAATCTTAAAGCACTATGTCAATATTAGTTATTCTAGGCATGTCAGCACTTAGCATCATCTACATGCATCTATCAAACACGAAGTCTGAGTTCATACTCCTAGCATGAGTTTTAGGCATATGGAACTCTTGCTGATTTCTGAGAAAATTCTATGCATGTAAGAAATTCTGATATAGCCTGCAGTAATACACCAGCAGATACATATTTCATTATTGCTAAAAATCAATTGCTATCTTAGTTCTTAGATTTTGCCAGCAACACGCTAACATCTTGCTACAGTGACATGTAGTCTAAATAAGAAACTAGCCTCACACTTATGCTTTTGAAGTATTATGAGTGAATCAATATATTTTTCTGTTAAAGGTTCAAGAAAATGAATGTAAAGTAAACCTGTTGGTAAAACTGATATCAAGAAAGAAAATAAGTCTCAGTTGTTATGAAAATCCAAATATATTACTGTAAAGAGAAAACAGTGAGCATGTTTATCCTTATATCAAAGTGATTTTGATGTTGATATGCCTTTATTATTATTATTATTATTATTATTATTATTATTATTATTATTATTATGACTAATACAAGTAAATTTCTAGTATTTTATCATTTCCTTTTTGTAAACTATTCTTTCAAACTTTTTTCTTCAGCTCGTGTACTCAGCTTTCCAGGAAAAGTTTAGATTTTAGGGACTTTGATGGTGGGAAGGGGGCTGGAGGGAACTGTAGTAAATTTTAAGTTACAAAAGTTTTGGAGAAGTTGCAAGGCATTGTAGGTATCACATCAATCTTGAAGGAAGACCTGGATTTAAATCCCATCTTGGACATTTCATGTTATGTGACTCAGGACAAGTTATTTAAGCTCCCTGAGCCTCAGTTTCCTTATCTGTAAAATGGGGATAATAATAGCATGTATCTCACAAAGTTGTTGTGAAGCCCAAATGAGATAATGTATGTGAGGCATTTTGCAAACCTTAGAGTGATATGTAAATGTCAGCTATTATTATCATTATCAAATGAGCGTCATAAGGTTACAACAGTATACCGAATGTTAGGTATTCTACAAATGGAAATCTTGTTTTGGTTCTGAACTAACTTTTTTTGACTCGATAAATGTGTTTCTTCAGATAAGAGTAAAATTTGGATCTGTTGAAAATGGTCTTTCATATTTCAATTTTTTTTTCAGTCTACAAACTGATGGGGAGTGGCTTCAGATTCAGCTGTTTCTCTTTGCTAACTCATATTCTCATTCCTTCACTGTCACTGACCCTGAAATACTGAGAAGATTGACAGAATCCTACCTGGGGACTTGAACTCTCCAAATCCCCAGGCACTCAACCCTGCTAAACAATGTCCCACTGACTTGGAATAATTTCTTAATGTACAGGGACTAGAGAATAGAGTGCTCATTTATTTGAAATATTATTGGAAGTATAAAGACCTAATGTGAGTGTATATAAAATCCAAAAGTCTGGAAAAATGGAAGTTGTTCCCCCTGTAATTTCCTTCCCATTCCCCAGCAATGAGGAGTAGGATCCTTTGAGGCAATGATAAATTTTCCTTGCTTTAAGTTACAGTTTTCTCTCTATAAATTACATTCTTTCCACAGCTAAAATTTTTGTAAGATTCTCTCAGTCCCATATTGTGCACATCACAGAAACAGAAAAGAAAGTTGTCTTAGTCAAATTTAATCTCTTAGAGAATCAAGCATGGCTGGCCTCTGGCAAAATTATGAGGCTGTCAAAGTTTGTTTTTGTCACCAGAACAATTGTTTCTCTCTCTCTCTCTCTCTCTCTCTCTCTCTCTCTCTCTCTCTCTCTCTCTCTCTCTCTCTCCTTTATCAAAAATAAGGTTCTTTTATCTAATTGTGAGTTAACTCAATGTGACCCCTCCCAGGAATATTTCTTTTCTAATCCCTATTTCTAATTATGGAACAAAGGACTTCATTCCCCATTAATGGATCTTCAAGCCTCAGCAAGTTAGGGGGTGGTACATGGGGAGGGGAAGGGTGGAGTGTTTCTTTTGGGCACCTCTGAAATCAGTCTTGCCTATGCTGCCTGGTACTGTAAAGAGGCACATAGTTGAAACTCAAAATAGAAACGAATCCAGGGCTGAACAAAAGTCCACCTCATTTTCAGGGTCAGACTAAATTCACTCAGGAAGCCAGCCAGATTCTCATGCTGCTAAGCCATTGGGGTAGTTTCCAAAACAGCTAGACTACAGGGCCCAATAACAACTCGATCCAATAAATCAGAAATATTGATTAAGTACCTGCTCACCTCCAAGCACTGTTCAAATTGCTGGAATGCCAAGAGATAGGAAATGCTCCCTACCCATAAAGACTTTATATTCTATCAGAGTGACAATTTAATCATATATAAACATGTACAAAACATAAATGAAATAAATGCTGTGAAGGTTCTATTAGGGGTTTCTAGGTGGCACAGTGGATAGAGCACCCGGCCTGGAGTCTGGAAGACTCATTTTCATGAGTTCAAATCTGTCCTCAGGCACTTTCTAGTGAGAAATAATCTAATCCAACTTTATCATTTTGTAAATGAAAAAAACTATAGCCCAGATAGATAAGGCGATTTGCCCCAATTCACACAGGTAGGGCAGCTAGGTGGCACAATGGATAGAGTGCCAGGTCTGGAGTCAGAAAAACTCATCTTCCTAAGTTCAAATCTGGCTTCAGAAGCTTACTAGCTGTGCGACACTAAACAAAATCACTTAACCCTGTTTGCCTCAGTTTTCTCATTTGTAAAATGATCTGGGGGGCAGCTGAGTGGTGCAGTGGATAAAGCACCGGTCCTGGATTCAGAAAGACCTGAATTCAAATCTGGCCTCAGACACTTGGCACTTACTAGCTGTGTGACCCTGGGCGAGTCACTTAACCCTCATTGCCCTGCAAAACAAAACAAAACAAAATGATCTGGAGAAGAAAATGGTAAATCACTCCAGTACTTGCCAAGAAAACCCAGAATGGGGTCACAAAGAGTTGGAAATAACTGAAAATAATAAGACCCTAATAGACGCCACTCTTATATCAGTGAAAGGTATTTGGTTAAAGGGAGTGTATAAGAAGTGGGAGATCAGAGAAGACTTCAAGCTGATCTTTTTATGTCTTATGATGTAATAAATTGGCAAGGTCATTGGTTCTTGAGTCAGAGGACCTAGGTTCAAATCCTATCTCAGATGCTTACTGTTTCTGTGACCTTGGGCAAGTCACTTAGCTTCTTGGGGCTCATCTAAAATGAAGGGGTTGTAATAGATGAACTTTGAGGTCTCTTTCGGCTCTAAATCTATGTTCTTAGAGTGTTGCTGGGGACACCTAGGAAAGCCACAAGTGAAGAATGAAAGTAGAGAAGGTTGTTTGGAAGTGGTGTGTTGGACAAGATAAAGCAGAGAAGGGTGGTTCACTTTCTGATGAAGTTTGTGATGCATCATTGCTGTCCCAATGGCAACTACTTCCTATTAAGTATTTCCTGCTTCCCTGCCCATATACCCCAAATTACCTCTCTTTTATATAGGGAGGGCTTGGGATGAGGTATACATAGAATCTGTCAGCCCAGCCACATGCTACTGCCCTTTAATAGCTCTTCAAAAGTGAAGACTAGGGACTGGATAAAGGGGAGATAGGTGGCTCAGTGGATAGAATGCTGGGCCTGAAGTCAGGGAGACTCATCTTCCTGAGTTCAAATCTGGCCTCAGATACTTACTCGCTGTGTGACCCTGGATAAGTCATTTAACCCTGTTTGCCTCAGTTCCCTTATCTGTTGAAAAAAAAAATGAGCTAGAGAAGGAAATGGCAAACCAGTCCGGTATCTTTGCCAGCAAAACCCCAAATGGGGTCATGAAGAGATAGTACTAGAAAATGACTGACTAACAACAGTCTGGTGTAGAGGAAAGAACTCTGAATTTGACTCTCCTTCTCCAACTCTGTATGTATGTCTATCTATATGTTTGTCCAAAACATACATACTGATGACTAAGCTCTATATGTTGTCTATCCAAATGCAAGTCATAATCTGGGCAATAGACATTTCCCTTCTACTTAGTCTTTTCCCTTAAGAACTGAGAAGCAAATGATGAGGAAATTCTACAGGAAAAAAAGCCAAATGGAAGTAAGTAGGACTGTCAAATTATTTATGAAAAGGAACAATAGGGAACACCCTTGGAGAAGATCAGTCTGCTCCACAAACTAAGGACACTCCCCATCTTATTTAGTCAATGATAAACAAAGGATACTCCTTCTTTTGATCTAGTCCCGGTTTGAGAAGATTCCCTGTCTTGATTAGGTCCTCGCTTCCATGGAAACCAGGAAGAAAAAGGATACCATACCAAAGAGATTAATTCTCAATTTTTATAAGGAGCAAGGGAGGAAAGGGCACAACAGCTTAATCCTTCACTTCCCAACTCTGTGACCTCTGTGATTCTAGTGTTGTAAATGCAAATCTATCAGAAAGTTAAAGATTAACATAATAAATATTTTTCTAGGTTTCATTCAAACCCTGAGGACATATGAGGCATATATGAATTAAGCCAAAACTTAAAAACAAAAACCTTCTTACCTTACAATTGTAGTCAGTAAGTTAGCATGTCAATATCCCTCAATAAAATCCTTTGACTGGGTATAATTGGACATGTTCCATTCCCTTTTCTTGTGATTTCTCTGGAAAAAGATAGCTATGTTCTGCAAACCCCTCTATGTAGTGTATTTATGACAGACAGGAGCTACTTTTTGAATACCATAAACATTTTGTTGACAATGTTCATAATATTCCATGAGTACGTGGGGTTTTTCTGTCTACCAAGTACCAAAATATAAGTTGCAATTTTTTCCATGGTTAATATATGTATCTAAAATTATAAATAGTTTTCCTACCTTATTCTGACATCATCCTCCCAGTTAGGGTATCAAACTGAACTTTAATTTAAATGACACCTGCACTTTAAAAGCTATTTAAATATCACCAGTTAATCCAATGGCCCATTAATCTCACTTCATTTAAAACTAATATTAGAACATTCATTTCTCCCCACTTCATTTATTTAGAGTAGCTGTATTGGCCAATATGATGGGCACTGAGCCGCTATTGTCTTTTTATCAACCACAATGTTAGTTGTTTCCTTTTGTAGAGAGACAAGAGGAGAATTCTGAGAGCAGGTTTACTTTTTTGCTAATAGAATAAAGTAGACTGTTCTTTTTATGAATGTTTTCTCTGCTTTTGATAATTTTGTTGGAATCCAACAGATTTTTTTTTTCTTTTTTAAACTTTTATTGATACCTTTATGGGTTTCTTCCACCCATAGAACTTTTATCTAAAAACAACAACAACAACTCACTAAGCAAACTGGCACAGCGATTCAATAAGGCAAAAAAAAAAAAAATTCAACATTTAGCACCTATAGTTCCTCCATCTCTATAAGGGCAGGATCATGTGTTTCTGTCATCTGGAACCAAGTTGAGTAATTAGATCTGATATGAGTTGAGCTGCCTTTTTTTTTTTTTTTTAAGGATTATTCATCTATCTTTGAAGAACTCCTGGTGGGACCACAGGAGCTAGATTATTATATCACTCCCTGTTCTGTATGTGAGCATTCACTGATGGTGAGTCTTACTTTTAATTCTATGGTCCTTGTGCTCACACTCTTCAACTCCATGAGCCCCCCCACACCTTGATGCACTAGGGACAACAATTTTACTTATAGTATCAGATATGTCTAGTGTTTCTCCTCAAAGGGCAGTAAAACAGTTATTCAATGTATAAGATAAACTATGTCTAAGTTGGGTAAATGTAAACATTAGAATATAAAGCACTTTGTAGGCCCACTAACTGGTAATAGTCCATTTTAGCTCAGCTCTCCACCCTCCAAACATCTGGGTTTGGTGTCAGTAACCTGAGTCCAAATCCGGTCTCAGACACTTCTTAGCTGTGTGACCTGGGCAAACCATTTAAAATCTGCCTGTCTCAGTTTCTTTATCTGTAAAATGGAGATAATAGTAGCATTTACCTCCCAGGGTAGTTGTGAGGATAAAATGAGATAATATTTGTAAAGCTCTCTGCAAACCTTAAAACATTATATATACACTAGACTGTAGTACTAAAATTACTACTAAGTATATTTAGTGGTAGTAATATAGTGATATGATAGTATACTACTAAATATAGTATATAAAGGGGGCAGCTAGGTGGCTCAGTAGATAAAGCACCAGCCCTGGATTCAGGAGGACCTGAGTTTAAATCTGGCTTCAGACACTTGACACTTACTAGCTGTGTGACCCTGGGCAAGTTACTTAACCCCAATTGCCACACACACACACACAAATATATATATATATACACACACACACATATACATATATATAGTATATTTACTATATATATATGTGTGTGTGTGTATGTGTGTGATATATATGGTATACTACTAAAAGTAGTAGTAGTAGTAATAGTAATAGTAATAGAAAGTATCTGCCAATAAAATGGCTAGGCTTAAGCAATTCCTTTTCTTGGTGCTTGTTTTCTACAAGGCTGCTGGAGCAAGGGCCCAGGAATCCTCACCAAGCCACTCCAACTTGATGAAACCCAGGACTTCTGAACCTCTCAAATCCACCAGGTTACCTCCATGCCTGGACACTTCTATCTTGAGAACTGCATTTGATCACTTACTCAAAAGGCAACCAATAGCCCCAGGGGAAAAAAAACTCATCTAGTTGAGTTCATGTTCTACATGGAGGTAGAAACAAAGATAGAAGAAAGAACACCATTCATCCCCTAGACCTTTTCACAGGAATATTAGAGACAGAGTGTATGACTTGCCACATGGAAGAATTACAGCCAAGACACAGAACTGGAAGTTGTAACTTCTTTTATCTGTTGCAGCGTATGCATATATACCTGTGCCATGGTGGGTGGGGATCTTACAAGGGAAGGGGGCAAAAGGGTCATACAAGGAACCACTGGAGTTTGCTGCTGAACACAAAGTCATTCAGTGTTGGTTCACCATATGGCCAAAAGTAGTTCCCAAAGTTCCCTCAGAGTTGACCAAAACCAGGAAGGGTAATTCTGAACATATTGAATCTATGGGATGCCCTTGTTATATTTATACTTTTGCACTCATGTATATTGTTTTCTTAGTTCTATTTTCTTTACATTAATATTCATTAGGTCTTACCATGTTTCTCTCACCCCTCATATTTGTCATATCTAATGGTAAACTAATAGTTCATTAAATTCATATATGACAATTTGTTCAGCCATTCCACAATTGATGGCCACATACTTTGTTTCCAATCTTTTGCTATGACAAAAAGGGCTTCTATGAATAGTGGGATAGATAGATAGATAGATGGATAGATGATAGATGGATAGATAGATGATAGATGGATAGATAGATGATAGATGGATAGGTAGGTATACATGATAGATAGATAGATAGATAATAGGTAGATGAATAGATATATGATAGATAGATAGATAGATAGATAGATAGATGATAGATGGATAGATAGATGATAGATAGATAGATAATATATGACTTTTTCTGTCTTTGGTCTCCTTTTCTGTCTTTGACATGCTTGAAGTAGATACCCAGCAGTATCTGTTGATATAGCAAAAACTGTTGGGGCAAAGGGCATGAAGAGTTTAGTAATTCTCATATAATTCCGAATTGTTTTTCTAGAACATTTGGATCAATACACAACTCAATCAACAGGGTATTAGTGTTCTTGTCTTCTTTTAGTGCCTCCAAAACTGGTTTATTTCATTTTTAAACTTATTTGTCAATTGGGTAGGTGGGATGTAAAACTGCAGAATTGCTTTTGTTTTCATTTCCTTAGTTATATTATTTTTCATTTGGTTTTTAATTCTTCTTTTGAAAACTGCTCATATCGTTTGAACATTTATCTATTGTTCATCAAATTTTTTTTTCTGAAAAAAGTATGGTTAAATATATTTCCCAAGAGTTCCATCAATATTTAGGCCTAAAGGTCATTGTTTAGTGAACAAACTATCATATTAGAAATATTTGTTTTCTTATTTAACTATATTAGGACAAGAGAAATTACTCAACTTTCTTTCCATTAACTCTTTCTCCCTCCCTCTGCCTCTGTCTCTGTCTCTCTTTATCACACACACACACACAGATATATATTTATATATATATAAAACATTTGTATATAGATAAAAATGCATCTATGTATATATACACACATAACATATATTCATGTATATAACATGTATTCATGTGTATGTGTATAATCCATCTATGATATATCTATATTTTTCATGTTCATCCCTATGAGAAAACAAATATATAGCATTTTCACGCATATATAAAAGGTACATTTTTGTATGTCTTATGAATTTATTACATTTATTTTTGCACGTACTTTTTCTCCCCTACTAGACTATAAATACCTTTGAAGGCATAAACTGTGTATTACTTATCTGTTTTGCTCTCAGCATCTAACACCATCCTTTGCACATAGTAGACAATGAGTAGGATAAAAACCACAGGATTAGAAATCGAGAGGTCTATGTTTAAGACCTGGTTCTGTCACTAATGTGCTACATGACTTTGAGCAAACCTCTATGAATTAAGAAGAAATAGGACAAGGACAAATTTATTATCCTTAGGAGAGGAATGGAATTTTGTGATGAGACTTTCAATTGCAAAATAGCAGGAAGCAATTGCTCTTCTAAGCGTTCGTTGTCCAGTAGAAATGACCTTCCATAAAGAAGTGTGATCTTTGTATTGAAGCCAATGAAAAGTTAAGAAGAAGATATGGTTACTCTTCTCATTTGTTCTCATGATGTGGAAGCAGCAGGGTGCAGTGGGAAAATCTCTGGACTTGGAATTAGGAGACTGGTTTGGAATCTAGCCTGGCTCCTTGATCCTGGGAAAGTCACCCTGAGCCTCAGTTTCCTTCTCTGATAATAATCTTTGTGTCACCCACCTAACTGAGTTGTTGGTGAGGAAAGAACTTTGTAAAAAAAAACTGCAAGAGAAACTTAAGGTATTCATATATTTTTAAAAGTCTAAGATATAATTGCACATGTATAACCTATATCTGATTGCTTACTGCCCCAGGAGAGGGGGGAAGGAGGGATAGAATTTATAACTCAAAACTTTAAATAAAAATGTTTATTATCAACAACAACAACAACAACAACAAAAAACCTTACCAGTGCAGCAGAACTAGATTGCAATGTAATTGGAAATTTTTTAAAAGAAAAATACAACATAAATTATGTTAATTTGTGGATTTCAATAATGTTAATGGAAAATTATTAACGATAAAAATAAAGTGGCTATAAAGAAAATTAAAAGTAAAAAAACTCTGATAATCAAATGTGACATGACGAAAAGATCAGGAGACATAGGGTCTGTCCTCACTCAGCTATTAACTTGTGGTGTGACTGACAGCAACTAACTTAAGCTCCACAAGCTGTAGTGTCTTCATCTGTAAAATGCATGTGTATTGGGGAAGGGAGAGGTAATTTCTATTGTCAATCCCAACTCTAAATTCCTATACTTTTCATGGCTCTCTGCAGATCATGTGGTTCTGTAACTTAAGGAGCCAGCAAAAGCTTCATTTGGAATTCATTCTCAATCCAAAGACAATAAATTAAGATGAACTGGAGTAAAGATGATCACATTGTCATCTCTCCACATTGTCATGTCTCCATCTCTTTGCATGGCCAAAAAGAGTGGAAATTAACTGGAGCTAGGGTAATGGGAATAAGCAAGTCCCATCAACCACACTGGTTCCAACACAAGGGAACAACATTTAAGCCACCTCAGCAATGGAAGAGCACATTTTTCTTTTTAAAACTTCTAGAGAAGCTGATGCCACAACTGATGATGTTAGGATCACTGATTCCGAAGTAGAAGAAAACTCAGAGATAATCTAATACAGCTTTATTATTTTATGAGTGAAAAAAACTAAAGCCCAGGTAGATGAGGTGATTTGACCAAACTCACACATGTAGGGCAGCTAGGTGGCACAATGGATAGAGTGTCAGGTCTGGAGTCAGGAAAACTTATCTTCCTGAGTTCGAATCTGGTTTCAGAAGCTTACTAGCTGTGCGACACTGGACAAATCACTTACCCATGTTTGCTTCACTTTCCTCATTTGTAAAATGAGCTGGAGAAGGAAATGGAAAACAATTCAAGTATATTTGCCAAGAAAACCCCAGAGGGGGTGACAAAAAGTTGAACATGACTGAAAAACAACTGAACAACAACAACAAACAGGTAGTAAATGAAAAAGCCAAGATTCAAATCCAAGTCACCAATTCCCTCACTCTTTTCATTATATCACACTAAGTTTCCCTGTACATAGACAAGAGCCAAGAGTATTTGAAAATTAGGTTCAGGTGAAATCTTTCAGCCAATTTCATTTGACTCAACAAATATTTATTAATCATCTTCTATGTGTTGAGTACATAGTGTAGTCCCAGCAACAGACTCAGTCTGCTTCCTGAGGACCAACCTAGCTAAGCATGAAGTAGCCTATCACCAATAGGTTGGAAACTTGATAATGAATTCTTTGGCCATAACTACCCATAAAACAAAATTACAAAACAGACCTCAGCCCTGTGCTGTCCCTCTCCCCTCTAAGCCTTGTCCTTCTGCAGCAAAGGGGCAGAGTAGCAGTAAAACATGAAAAGGATGCAAAGAATCGAACATAAACTTTAGCTTAACTGTTGACTAAGTGTGAATGTTTTGTCTGGTGACCAATGAGTGGAGACGCTACTGGAGGAACCAAATCTTTCAAACTTAATATGCTTGCCTTAAATGCAACCAGCAGACATAAAGAATTAGCAGTTAAAGGAAAGGGTGAAATCATGATGCTGACAGTTAATTTTATTGTGCATACAAAGATAACAAAAACCACCCTTATGTGGAATATTTAGCCTTCTTGTATTGCAGTTCTCATGATAAGTATTTTGGGGGGAGTATGGGGAGGACATGAAAATAATTGAAGATGATACACAAATATCTGGTATAGAAGATGAAGAGAAATAAATGTTCTAAGAATAACTGGATAAGACTTTCAAAAGTTAGTACATACTAAGGGCAGCTAGGTGGCGCAGTGGATAGAGCACCGGCCCTGGATTCAGGAGGTCCTGAGTTCAGATCCAGCTTCAGACAGACACTTGACACCAGTTGTGTAAACTTGGGCAAATCACTTAGCCCCAATTGTCCCAAAGAGAGAGAGAGAGAGAGAGAGAGAGAGAGAGAGAGAGAGAGAGAGAGAGAGAGAGAGAAATGATGCAGGAGAAGCTCATCCCTGAATCTTTTTTTTCTTTTTTTTTCAGGGCAATGAATTTGAAAATAAAATTTTGGGGGGCAGCTAGGTGGTGCAGTAGATAAAGCACTGGTCCTGGATTCAGGAGGACCTGAGTTCAAATCCAGCCTCAGATACTTAACACTTACTAGCTGTGTGACCCTGGGCAAGTCACTTAACCCCAATTGCCCCGCGCAAAAAAAAAAAAAAAGTTAGCACAAACTTTGATACTTGATGACTTCTAAGAAAGATATGGGCAAGTATTGGTGAAAATAAACAGGCTTGGGTGGATAGAAATGTCCTTCATTTGAGAACATCTTCTCATCTATGAGATAATAGATCTCTGTTTGGATATTTTACTATGTGGTAGGTACTGAGTTAAGTACTAGGGAAGTAAAAATAAAAGCAATCCATGCTCTTCTATCAAGGACTTCATATTCTAATAGAAAGAACAAAGGGTCAGCTATGTGCTACAGTGGCTAGAGCATTGGCCCTGAAGTCAGGAGAACCTTAGTACAAATCTCACTTCAGACACTTAGTAGCTATGTGACCCTGAGCAAGTCACTTAACCCCAATTGCCTTAAATGTTCAGGGCCATCTTCAGTCATCCTGATATCTATCTTGCCACTGGACCCAGATGGCTCTGGAGGAGATAGTGAGGTTGGTGACCTTGCACAGCCCTCCTTCACTTAAATCTGATTCAGTATAAGTCATGACATCCCCCTGATGTCATGTTCCTCTTCAAAAATGAAGAAAACAAACAACAAAAACAGAAAGAACAAAAGATACTTGCAAATATGATATGATGTTGAATGTGAGCAAGACAAAAGAAAGATGCAACAAAGCTTCATAAGAAACTTTGAGAAGGGAGTGAACACTTTCAGCTGATAAGATCAGAGAAAGCTTATTAGAGGAAGTGACCTCAGATGGATGGACCTTGAGGGGAAAAAAGAAGTCCATCAAGCAGAGAGGACGAGGAAATGTGTTCCAGGCATGGAGTAAGGGGAAGGATTTGGTGGTGGGAGATGGAATGAATTCAAGGAATAGCTAGTACAGGGTAAGCCAAAAATTCCTGAATATTTAATAACTCTTTTATGTTTTGTTTCTAATTTGTAATACCACAGCATCACATACAGTGTATACATGAAATGAATTTACATTACATGGGAAAAATCAAATCTCATAAATGGCAAAAAATAAAGAAAAAAATAATTTTCAAGAAGTTATTAAAACATCAGACCCCTTTGTGACTTTTGGCCCACCTGTTGTACAACATGGCCAGAATATACCATGCATGAGGGAGAATAAAGTGAAATAAGCCAAGTCAACAAGCACTTATTAAGTGCTGACTATGCGCCAAGCACTGGACTAAGTGCTGGGGATATGAAGAAATAAAGACAAGAAGATAGGTTGGAAAAGATTTGAGAGAGCCTTAAATGGCAAGCTTTTATCACTCTGCAATGGAAAAGAATTCTGATTCACAGACTTTTAGAGTTGGAAGGGTCCCTGGGGGCCATATAGTCCAAGCCATACATGAAAGGAATCCCCGCTGTAACATATCTGAAATGTTCTCATCTGGCTTCAGCTTGATGACCTCCATCCATGAAAGAGAACTCACCAGTTCCCAAGGGAGCCCATTGCACTTTTGGATAGCTCCTATGGTTAGGATTTCCCTCCCCCACCATCAAGTCTGAATTTACCTCTTTGCATCTTCCATGTATTGCTTCTTGTTCTGCCTTCTAGGCCAAACAGAAGAAACTTAATCCCTCTTCCATCTGACAGCCCTTCAAATCTACTTTTCATGAATTTCTATGTGGAGATGGACAGCAATGCTGCTGGATCAGAATTCTCTATAGGCTATCTCTTTGTATTCTGTACAACCTCATATGGCTGAGTCAAGGAGAATATCAGCTTTATGGACTGGGTTACAGTGAGAATAATGGTGCCTTACACAACTAGAGCTATTCTTAACATTCATGTTTTCCTTTGGGTTTAGTGTAGAGGCCACCCCTTTATGAAACCCTTTCCTATTCTCCTATTAGTGTTCTCTCCTTCCCACAATTACCTTGTGTTTATATTTTTCCTTCACTGGACTAGAACTTTTTTTTTCTTATGGGCAGGAGCTCTTTCTTTCTTTCTTTCTCTCTCCTCTTTCTTTCTCTCTCCTTCTGTTTCTTTCTTTCTTTCTTTCTTTCTTTCTTTCTTTCTTTCTTTCTTTCTTTCTTTCTTTCTTTCTTTCTTTCTTTTTTGTCTTTGTATCCCTGCAGCTTTTCACCATGACTTGTATAAGTTCCTCTTGTGATCTTTTTTTTTTAATTTTTTTTGGGGGGGCAGGGCAATGAGGGTTAAATGACTTGCCCAGGGTCACACAGCTATTAAGTGTCAAGTGTCTGAGGCCAGATTTGAACTCAGGTCCTCCTGAATCCAGGGCTGGTACTTTATCCACCATGCCACCTAGCTGCCCCCAATAAGTTCCTCTTGAACAGAGAACCACTCATTTGGAACAGGAAAGTCCCTAAATTATGTGATCTCATGTGTATGTAAACTCATGTTTACACACAAAGAAAGTGAAGCCCAGATTTGCCGAACAACATCACACAACTACTATGTAGCAGAGATAGGATTGGAAGCCAGATCCTTTGACTTCAAATTCAGAGCTTTTCCCCACATAGCCATAGAGAAAATTCATACCTTAGTTGGGTGTTGGACTAAATGACTTATGAGATCCCTTGAAGCTCTGAGAATCTATGATTGTTTTTGTTTTCTTTTTGGAAAATAACATCTCAGCTCTGCTTCATTCCCTAGGGATTTCTCTGCAAACTTCTCACTGATGTTGTCCAGCTTTATCCCAGTCTTTTTGAAAGCCCCTTCCAGAAAACAGCTTCAACTTGCTCTCATTCTAATTTTCTCTATTAGACTTCTCTCCTTTAAATGAATACGGACTTTGCTGTTACTGTGTTACTTCCCTACTTCTCACACTAGTGTTGGTCACACTGGTAGCTTTATTTAAGAGATCAAAGCCATAGGAAGCGAATGTTAAGTGTAAGTTTGCTAATGTACCAGGTCTCCTAGAAGGCTAGATTTCAATGGATTAAATAGTATTTAGTGATCACTAAAAAGCATAACAGTTGGAGGTAGTTATGGGATATGAAGCTCCCACAAGTTCAACAAACCATAAACACGAGAAACAGGGTCCTGTAATTCACAAAATGCCTCCGTTTAAATGAAGTTGCAAATAGTACGTAATGCTACTACCTCCATCACTCTCTGGTCTGATTTATTTAGCCTTAGAAGAGGAGATTTAGACAAGGGAATAAATAACAGAGCATAAGGATTTTCAATGATAGACCCAGAAAACTCATCCTAACCATTGCATGCCCCAGAGATGGTCTTTTAGTTTCTTTTTCTAAAATAAATAAAAATTTTCAATCAGACCCAGAAATAAATTGGTCTCTATGGAACTGTAGTGCTAAAGTTTAAGCCTAATTCAGGACTGAGCCTGATTCCCAAGAAAAAGATGAATTGGAAAGTAAAGCCTACATCTACTATTCTAGTATAGATTATAACCAAACTCTACCTAGGACATAAAAGGAAAAGTGACATGTAGCTCTAGTATTTACCAGCTATGTGATCATGAGTACCTCACCTACCTTAGTTTCCTCATTTAAAAAAAATGGGGATAGGGGCAGCTGGCTGGAGCAGTGGATAGAGCACTGGCCCCGGATCCAAGAGGAACTGAGTTCAAATCCAGTCTCAGACACTTGACACTTACTATAGCTGAGTGACCCTGAGCAAGTCACTTAACCCCCATTGTCCCACAAAAAAAAAAAAATGAGGATAATAAATAATCGTACATATGTCACATTCAAGTACCTGGAAGGACCATCCAAATTCACAGGTTGGGTCCCCTATGAATAACAGTTATCTCAGATTCATGGTATTCTGTTGGCCTGCATTCCCACAAAACTGTAACTCATTAGTCCTTATCAGTATTACTTTTACTATCCAGCCAGTGGGCAGCTAGGTGACCCAGTGGACAGAGCACTGGGCTGAAAATCAGGAAGATTCATTTCCCTGAGTTCAAATTGAGCCTCAGACACTTATTAGCTGTATGATCCTGGGCAAGTCACTTAACCCTATTTGCCTCAGTTTCTCATTTTTAAAATGAGCTAGAGAAGAAAATGGCAAAACATTCCAGTATCTATGTCAAGAAAACCCCCCAAAAAGGAGTCATGAAGAGTCAGATACAACTGAAATGACTGAACAACAAAAATCAGTCAATGGATGTAAGTAGGTGTGTGTTGTTGTTTTTTTTTAATTTTAAGGCATTAATGAAATGGCAAAGTAAGTTCCCCAATGAGTCTGGGACACACTTTTCTACAAATACACAGCGGGAAGAGGGAATACATATAGAAAATACATATGAAGGGGTACACACATGGGGAATATGTATAGCCAGGACACATTTGTAAAGAGTCATGCATAGGAAACCTATATGGCAATGGTACACATGTGGAGGGATAATTTGTGCCTCCAATGCTGTAGGGGCAAGAATGTCTTCTAGTGATGTCATTACACTGTTCCAGCTGAGCCTGCTTCACATTGGTTCCTGATGAACACAGTGTCTCTGTCAGATGCTGGTCCTCCAAACATCATTCTACCACTCACATAGTCTTGGACAGATGCTTGCAGGTATGTCCCCACTGAATGTATATATGTGGTTTCCAGCTTCTTGCTTCACCTGAAGTCTTTGGCTATAATACTATTTTTTCTAGTGAGAAGAAGCCTCTGCCTTACTCTTTTTCATTCAAAAACTAGAAATTTATCAATAACTCTTCAGAGAAGCTGCTGCCCTTGCCTTAGCTATAGGACCAACAATAGCCCTAGAAAAAAAGAAATCTTTCTCGGTTTTGTCCCCCACAGTCTTGGACGGGAGACATTTCATCTTCAGTAGGAGATTCTTTCTCCATGTACCAACCCATCTGGCTCATTGCTAGGTTTGGTGTTTCCATGGGCTCATAGTTCATGGTGAGCATTCTGTTTTTTATCACTGAAGGCTAACAAACAAACAATTAACTGAGGGACACCAAACCCTAGAACTGTTTGGTGGTTAGCATGAGAGCATTAATTATGTAAGGGCTATTCTCATGCTAACCACCAAACAGTTCTAGGGTTTGGTGTCCCTCAGTTAGTTGTTTGTTTGTAACTCCAGGTTTCTTGTACTCTCCCATTTGGATAGACAGAAATGTTTATTAAACACATACTCTGCTCCAGGCATCCTGCTAAGTGTTGAGGCTACAAAAGCAAAAGACAGCACCCATTTTCAAGGAGCTCACCATCTAAAGAAGGAGACAACATGAAAACAACTAGGCATAAACAAGATAGACACAAGATAAATTGGAGATAATCAACAGAGGGAAGGCACTAGAATTAAGGGGAATTGGAAAAGGCCACCCAAAGAAGATGGGATTTTAGCTAGGATTTGAAGGAAGCTAGAAAAGCCTGAAGACTGAGATGAAGAGGGAGAGTGTGAAGTTAAGCCAAGAGGGTAACAAATGGTCTCTCCTAGACAGATCCCTGGCCTTTCATGTGTGGATAGCACCAGCAAAAGCCTAAAGAACATTGAAATCACCATTACAGAAAAGTTTTTTCTAAGCCTTAGAGTACTGTTGAATTGTGCTATTATTATTTTTATTCACATGTTTATATTCCAAAGACATCTGTCCAGAAAATATTAACCAATCCGTCAATTAGAAACAGTTATATAAGTTTCTGGCTGGGGGCAGGGGGAGGAGAGATAGTGTGTTGTTTTTCATCTTTATATCCACAGAACAGGCATCTAGGGTGGCACAGTACATAGAAGACCAGTCCTGGAGGCAGGAAAGACCTGAGTTCAAATGTGCCCTCAGATATTTACTCGCTATGCGACCCTGGGCATGTCACTTAACCCTGTTTGCCTCAGTTTCCTCATCTGTAAAATGAACTGGAGAAAGATGGCAAACCACCCCAGTATCTTTGCCAAGAAAACCCCAAATGAGGTCAGGGTCATGAAGAGTCAGACAGGACTGAAACAACAGAACAACAATACCCAGTACATGGTGCAATACCTTGCACGTAGTAGCTGCTTAATAAATATTTGTTGAATAGAACTGGGTTGTAAATACTAATCTTGTCTTTGACACTGAAAACCTGAAAGATCCAAGGTACCTTGACGACAAGATTTTCTGAGGAATCACAAGGCTTTCCTACCCTCAAAAGACCAATAATAATAACAAAGACAATGACAAGTCTTATTTATGTAGTGCTTTAAGGTTTGCATATATTATTTCTTATATGCTTTATTTGTATTATTTCACTGGGCATATCACTTAAGTCCTAGAAAGGTGGAACAGAATCAACAGAAGAATGACTCTCCTGGTGGTTGAGCTGAATATTGGAACCAGAGAGTTATGAGAAATCAAAGAATAAACTTTTGAATGAATAAAACAAAGAAGGAAATACAACAGTCAGATTCTGATAGCTAAAAAGCCCAACCAGGGGCAACTAGATGGCACAGTGGATAGAACACTGGCCCTGGAGTCAGGAGGACCTGAGTTTGAATCTGACCTCAGACACTTAACGCTTACTAAGTGTGTGACCCTGGGCAAGTCACTTAACCCCAATTGCCTCACCAAAAAGAAAAAATAAATAAATAAAAATAAATAGCCCAACCAGCCATTTGTCTATAGGATGCCTTTTTCCTACAGAAAATGTGCTGGATTACCAGTCTAGATTCTCTCAGACTGGAAAGGGATTAGAGATTCCTAGGAGATGCCCAAAAGATGTTTGTTGAATTTGCTAAATTTAATGAGGAGATAACCATGTGAAATCGTCCACCACCTCTAAGTGAACTCACTCTGTAATCTTTTCATCAAGCAAAGAATTCCAACAAAAAGCTTCAGTGATTCAATTACAAATCCACAGGAGAATAACATCTGATCCAAAGTCCAACTTGCTCTGCTTAAGCCTGAGCTGCATTTGAACCACTGGGGATCATTTTTCATGTTTACTAGAGACCACCCTGAACTGTAACAGCAGGTATCAAAGTATACAACTGATACTGGATATAACTGGGAAGAGTTGGAACAGTTCCCAAAAAATATTCAGGAAAATAATTCATCAACTCTATTCAGTCCTTGCATTTAACTGACCAAGCCAACTGAACTTCCTATTTATCTTTGATTCACAAAAGGATACCCACAATAAAGGCTCCAGGACACCTAGAACACGTGAAAAACAGACATGGTTCTTTAAAAGGTCTTTATTCCATGAAGGTTTAACAGGGAGCATGGAAAGACAAGAAATTATTGCTTTTCTGGTAATAAATTGGACATTGCCATGCTGCATTAGGGTTACTGCAGCTGCAACACTCTCAAAGGGGATGACAGCAAGCTTTCTTAGGTCCCCTTTAGTTCTGTTCTTCACCTTCTTAAATAAGGCAATTAAGGTCAGAGGCTTATAGAATTCCCATCATAGGATCACCATTCTTTCCCATGCTCTTTGGCTTCCCCTGTGAGCCTGACAGAAGGCTTTCAACTCCATACCTAAGAAAGCTAAGTTGGTAGGGCCCTCCTAAACATGAAGGGAAGAATCAAGATATCACAAGGATGAGAAATAATGAAGGCTTCCCATTTCAGTTTTCTGAAACGATTAAGGATTCTAACATAACCAAGTTCTTGTCCATAGATATTTTATCTCTGAGGTAATGTGCTGTTATCATCACCATTTTACAAATGAAGAAACTGAGTCTCAGAGACTTGCTTATCATACTTGATAAATATCTAAATTGTGTAATTTAAAATTCTAAATGTGGGTTCTAATCTGTCCCCTCAGTTTTGGGGGTAAACTGACTAAAATCACTGATAAACGAATTTAGGTTTTTTAAGGGTTTATTAAAAGATAGTAAAAGAAAGAGAAAGATTGAGAGCACATTTCTTATAACCTGGCAATCCTAGCCTTCCTAAACCTCCCACTTCTGAAGTCCTCTGCCACCACACCAATCCTTCACACCAAAAAAGAAAAAACTCTCTCGCCAGCATCTGCTTCCTCCTTCATGTTCCCCTCCCAGAAATGGGAGGTTCTTCAAGCTAATTGGCTAGTGTCATTCAAATCCATTGGTTCACTGGACCTGAAGGTGGTCTCAATGTAAAGTTCAAAGTTTTTTTGCTTCTGAGAACAATACCTTCTTAAGTACCCTCTTAAGTACCAGCCAGATGTGCTTACAATCTAGTTAACTGGAAGTAAGCCAGTCTCAGTCAGTCACTCTCACCCAATTCAATCAGTTTTGATCAATCTCCAGGTAGGCCCCTGAGTATCTGCTAAATCTCCTCATCTACCACATTCTATTATCTTGACACAAAATGATGATATATGTCTAAGGCAGGATTTGAACTCAATTCTTCTGGACATGTGGCAACTAGGTGGTGCATGTACAGATTGCCAGGCCTAGAGTCAGGAAGACTTCCTGAGTTCAAATCTGACCACAGACATTTACTAAGATGCATGACCCTGGGCAAGTCATTTAGCCCTGTTTGCCTCAGTTTCTTCATCTGTAAAATGAGCTCTAGAAGGAAATGACAAATCACTCCAGTACCTTTGCCAAGAAAACCCCAGGGTCACACAGCTAGTAAGTATCTGAGGCCAAATTTGAACTTAGGAAGATGAAGCTCCCTGACTCTAGGGCCAGCACCCTATCCACTGCACCACTTGGTTTGGAGTGTTCCTTAATCCTGAACCACATTTTCTTATGTCCAAATTTTTATTTTCCTATGACCACCTTTGTAGAGTATGACAAATCTCTTCAAGTTCTTCAAAGAATTCCACTAGCTTTTCATCTTCTATATCAAATCAAAGCATCTAAGTTACAATTATCTTCATGAATCTTGCTTCATTAGAATAAGCCTTTTGGGGAGCAGCTAGGTGACACAGTAGATAAAGCACTGGCCCTGGATTCAGGAGGACCTGAGTTCAAATCCATCCTCAGACACTTGACACTTACTAGCTGAGTGACCCTGGGCAAGTCACTTAACCCCCATTGCCCTGCAAAAAAAAAAAAAAGAATAAGCCTTTTTGGAAGTTTTGAGACTCAAAGCAAAAAGTATCTATGGACTACTATACTTGCAAATCAAGGATGTTTAACCTGATGTTTATAAACTCTTTAAAAATTAATAAAGGCATTTCAATATAATTGGCTTCCTTTTTAATCCTATATGTTTTGTTTTATGCATTTAGAACACGATTCTGAGAAAGGATCCATAAACTTCATCAAGCTACCAAAGGGGACAATGACATTGAAAATGGCCTTCAAATTTGTGTGGTAACATTTCTATGCTTGTAATTGATGTGGGAACTCAAACTGAGGAGTATCTATCAGGCACTTAATATTATTGACAAATGCAAAAGGAAATCACATGTGATTGCAACCTTAGCAAATAATGCTAACATTTGTACACGTGCCCCAAACACTGCACAATGGAATTAATAATACTTAGTCCTTCTTGAACTCTACTGGAATTTCCCCATGAGAGATAAAGAACTATTTGTTATTCTTTTGAGAGTGTCATGCAATGTGAATCCCAAAAGATATCTTTGTAGGAATTTGTTTACATTTGGATGAACTTTCCAATAAGATTTCTCACATGCATCCTTTCATACAATTTTAAATAGTCTTCATACTATCTCAGTAGAAGGAAATATGTGTTGACTTCTTTAGAGGAATAAAGAAGAAAATTCAAGAAGAAAAATACATATTGGTTTGGGCATGGGCTTGCATTTCAGCAATTTCTCAAGGATTATCAGAAATGATGATAATTTTACCTCTCAGGAAGGAGAAGCAACAGTGAGTCGAAATGTTATTCTCGACCTGATTCTGATCAATAAGAAGGATCTGGTTGTCTCCTCAGTTAAAAATGCAGGAATAATGGGAAGAAGTGACCATCCCTCCTTAGAGTTTATGATACATACAGAGAGGAGAGATGGGCAGTCTGATTTGTATTCTACCTAGAAGATGTGGGATCCCACGTCCTGATTTTCTCCAAAGGACATCAGCTTGAGAGGGTTAAGATGCTCTCAAGAGTTAGATTCTGATGAAAGAAACACATTCTGGTAAAAAAGTAGATCCATGTAAAGAGATTAGGGTGGGTGCGTGAGGAAGGAGTAGAACAACTAATCAACCAATGTTGTGGTTTTTTTAAAGACATGAACAAGAGATAAAAGCAAGAGCAGGTAACTAAGAATGAATGAAGATAATATCAAGAAAGCTAAAGCCCAGAATAATCTGGAGCTTGCGATAAATGCCTAGGACAACATAATGATGTTTATTAGCTATGCTGAGATTAAGAGGAAGATCAAAGGAAGTCTAGGACAATTGGTTGTGTTAGCAGGACTAACAGAGAGAATGTAGAACTACTCAACTACTATGTTCTGCTTCTACTTCCTGTTGTAGTTCGTCCTTCATTTTTGAAGAGGATCAGTGACATTACAGGGTGGTGTCTTGACTTGTGGATGAATTGGAGTTAAGCGAGGCAGAGTTGCACAAAGTCATCAGCCTCACTCTCTCTTCCAGTCAAGAAAATCCAGTGAGAACAAAAGTCAGAATGAGTAGAGATGGCCCAGGATACCATGCATGATCTTGACATCTTCAATGTCTGACCAAGTTCCAATCACTCCAAAGCACCTGCTTTAGTCTCCTTCATGGCCGTTGGAACGATTTTTTCTCTGTTCTACTAGGAGAGGTCTTCATATGCTTGTGGTAGATAGCCCCTAATTAACTGAAGGATTTGTGATCCATTGGTTACCTTCAACCTGGTATAGCCCATCTGATGAGATGGTTTACTGTGGTATGGCCACTATACATGCTATATCTTCTTGGAGCCACAGGTGAGAGTTGAGTGCCAAGTGGACACTAAAGATAGATGAGCAGCTCTGAAAGAGGTTAGACCAGCCCTCACACCAGAGGTGCTAGTCCTTTTTGAACACCCATACACTTAACAGACAATTGAAAATCAAGATAAGTGAGAAGATGGTGACAATCTATCTACCTACATTGAGTTCAAATTATGTGGCCTGGGTAATCCAGATCTCAGAGCAATAAAATAATTTATTAATATGCTCATGATACTTGGAAAATTATAGAGAATGAAAGAGATGCCACAGGAATAGGGAACAACAAAAGTTTTAATAACTTACAAAATGGGGGAAATGGCATTGAATAATGAGCTTGACCTTGCTGACAAAATTATATTAAATGTATGATTTATCAACACTGAAAAAGAAGTGTTGGCCACTGAAGTCACCGATAAGACTAAAAGTCCACAGTAATTGATAAGGAAAAACTCGATCACATTTCCTATTTTGACAGGTTTTCTTGACAGATCTGACAAGTTCATGTCTGTTGTTGCTGTTGTCATTGTTGTTCATGTTAATCCTACATAATAGTGACAAAGGAGACACATTTGTGGCCCTGATCATTAACAGGCATAAAATAGAGAGACATATGCTCATCAAAGGTGTTTGCCACTTTCATGGAGAAGATCTAGCATATGACAGAGGCCATGAAGGGATTCCTTGTAGATGACAAGGTTCTCAAGGATGTTCCAGTTTGCAGATGACATTTCATTGATTGTATTAAGTTCCAAAACATTGCAGAATGCCTTAAACGAGATCCTAAACCACTAGAGAGTTTGGCTTAACTATCCACATGGGAAAAATCAAGTGGATGCAAAATGTTTGTTGTCTAGACTGTAATATGCAGTGGGATGGACAACCTACAGAGTTAATCTATCAACATACAGAAAACCATCACCCCCTGTCCTCACCTCCACTCCCCTCAAACATACATGCATATCCATACACCTCTTTGTACAAACACGGAAGGAGGACAATGAATTAGGTCCATAATTGAACAAGGAAAGATGAGGCCTTGTGAGAAACAGTATTGGAAACCCCTACCTCTCAGGGTTATCCCTAGAACCTTAAGGGGAGCAGTACTCAGCTGCCTTCTAGAGATCTGACCCCTCGTGAGAATATGGAATAGGAGAGTGTGTTCTTTGGGTATACTGCAATTAAATGCCTTCTCTGATTCTCAGTCATATGTCTTCTTCAGCCCACCTCATAAATGTAAGAGATATCGCAATATATAAAGTATTGAACAAAAGGTCAAAACTTCTCTGCTTAGCTAGATCTGTTCTTCTAGAATCTGAACAGGTAGGGCCTTATTCAAACTCCCACTCATACTATCAGCCAAATCCTCAGAATGTGGCTACATGGCCCCACTTAGGATTCAAGGAGTAACTAACTACAAGAGCTCGTGGATGATTCTTCTAATAATATCTGCTCTAGCCATCATTCTTATATGGGAATTCTAGTAATATCATTGCCAGTGATTACTGCCTTAGTATCATCTAACTGATTAACATCAATTAGCTTTTTTTTTTTTAAGTGAGGCAATTGGGGTTAAGTGACTTGCCCAGGGTCACACAGCTAGTAAGTGTTAAGTGTCTGAGGCCGGATTTGAACTCAGGTACTCCTGACTCCAGGGCTGGTGCTCTATCCACTGCGCCATCTAGCTGCCCCAAGATCAATTAGCTTTTACAAAGGAATATTTACTGTGAAGAGATAACAAGAACAGAAGTACAAACCTGTTCCATCTGCATTAGGGAGGAATACTCTCTCCCCTCTCCTAATTCAGCCCCTGGGGAGAATATACTTAAAATTAAAGTGGTGGATACCCCATCAAGTTCACTTCCAAATGTGGAATTGCTGATGAATATTATCATTTCCTTACTAGTGAGATATAATTTCTTGGCATCTAAGGCAATTTGCTTTTGACAGGTTGGTCAATGGAGCTACATTGGCAGCTCTTATAACCTTTTAAACTCATAAGACCCTGGAAATACAAAAAGGAGGCAGCCTAATCCTATACACAGGTTCACCCAGAAGATCATATACTCAGGGTCCAGCCCAGTGTGGGGAAGAGACCTTCCACCAGCCTTCCAGAGCTTACAAAGTCATCCTTATACCTCATGGTCAGCAAGAAGAAAAAAGAATTTTTCCATTAGGAAATTTTATATGTATTCTTGTTTCTGTCTCAACAGCCAAACAAAAGTCCTTTTCTTCATATGGCCTTTGTAGTTAATTTGGATATTTAGTTGCTCAAAGTTTCTCTTAAAACAATATTGCTGTTACTGTATATAGTGTTCTCTTGGTTCTGCTCATTTCACTCTTCATTATTTTATACAAGTTTATCCATGTTTTTCTCAAATCAACAAGTCATTTCTTCCAGCACAGTGGTATTCCATCACAATCATATACCACAACTTGTTTAGCCATTCCCTAACTGATTTTCCATCCCCACAATTTCCAGTTCTTTGCTACCACAAAGAGCTGCTATACATATTTTAGAACATATAAATTCTTTTCCTTTTCTCCTAATCATCTTTGGAAATAGACCTAGTAGTGGCATTGCTGGGTCAAAGGCAGTTTGATAATTCTTTGGGTGCAATTCCACATTGCTCTCCAAAACTGTTGAAATAGTTCACAATTGTATCAATAATGAATTAAAGTCCTAATTTTTCCATGTCTCCTCCAACATATTTGTTGCTTTCCCCTTCAATCATTTTAGCCAATTTAATAGGGGTAAAATTACATCTCAAGGTTGTTTTAATTCTCATTTCTCTAATCATAGGTCAAATCCTTTGGCCATTTATCAATTGGGGAATGACTCATATTCTAATAGATTTGATAAAGTTCTTTATCTATTTGAGAAACTGTCTATAAAATTTTCCCCAATTTTCTGCTTTCCTTCTGATCATGGTTATACTTGTTTTATTTGTATGAAACCTTTTAAATTTAATGTATTCAAAATTATCCATTTTATACTTCATTCCGCTCTCTCTTATTTATTAATAAAGTATTCACCTATCCATAAATCTGAAAAGTAATATATTCCATGTTCTTCAGATTTTCTTGTAATCTCTCTCTTTATGTCTAGGTCATGTATCCATTTTGACCTTGCATGCTTTTTATAAAGTACAACATATATTTCTATTTAAAACACTTGAAAGTATAAATGGATTTTTCTTAAATTGAGAATAAGCATTCATCTAAAATCATCAGCAAACATTATTTGTAAGCAGATAAGCTGGAAGCCTTCCCAGTAAGATCAGATATGAAATAAGGATGCCCACTGGCACCAATATTATACAATATTTTATTTTAAAATCCTAACAATAGCGGTAAGAGAAGAAAAAGAAACAGAAGGAATCAGAATAGGGAATGAGATAATAAAACTCTCTTTTTACAGATGATATGATGATATATTTAGAAAATCCCAAAGAATCAACCAAAAAGGTAGTAGAAACAATTAATAATTTTAGCAAGGTAAATAGGCTATAAAGTAAATCCACATAAATCATAAGTCTTCCTATATATCACAAACAAAACCCTGTAAGAAGAAATAGTAAAAGATACCCCATTTAAAATAATTCTAAATAGTCTAAAATACCTGAGAGTAGACTTGCAAAAACAAACCTAGGAACTGGGATGTTTAAAATCTAAAGGTGAGGTCGCTTTAAATTAGAAGCTTTAGCACCAGTATTTGGGCATTAAGCATTTATTAAAGCATACTAGGTATTGGGGAAAAAAAGAACACGTGGAGTTAAGAAAAGGCCTATCTAGCCTAGAGTTCCAGCCTGATCTGGTTCTTCTTCAAGTCCTCTACCATGAGCCTGCTTCAACCACTAACTCTCTTCAAACTGAGTGTGTGGAAGCTTATTATAGGTCCAGATCACAGGCAGTCCTTACACACTGCTTCAAGCTGATTGGTAGGTGTCATCCAAATCCACTGGTTAGCTGGACTTGAAGGTGGTCTCAAGTTAAGTTCAAAGTCTTTAGCTTCTGAGAACAATACCTTCTTTAGGGCTAGTCAGGTGTGCTTACAATCTAGTTAACCTGAAGTAGGCTAATCAGTAGTCAATCACTCTGGCTTAGTTCAATCAGTTTAGAATAATCTCCAGGTGGGCCTTTGAGTATCTGCTAAATCCCATTATTTTATCACAGAACTATGTAAGCAAAATTATTTTTAAAAAGCCAAACAGCTTTTTATACAAATAAAATCAAATTTAAATAATTGGAGAAATATTCATTATTAATGGGTAGGCAGAGCCAATATAATAAAAATGAGTTTTATCTAAACTTATTTACATATTCAATGCCATCCCAATTAAATTACCAAAAAAAATTATTTTACTGAATTAGAAAAAAATAACAAAATTCATTTGGAAGAACAAAAAGTCAAGAATGTCAAAGGAACTAATGGGAAAAAATGTAAAGGAAGGAGGGTTAGTAGTACAAGATATTAAGCTATATTATAAGGCAATAATTATCAAAACTATCTGATACTGGCTAAGAAACAGAAAGGTAGATCAGTGGAACAGAGCAGACATAAAATTTATAGCAGAAAATAAATACAGTAACCTTGTATTCGACAAGCATGAAGACTTAAGATTTGGGGATAAAAATTCATTATTTGCTAAAAATTATTGGGAAAACTAGAAGGCAGTATGGCAGAAATTGGGCATCTTATTTATTATTTTTATAGTACCAGAACATTCTACTACATTAATAGAGGGGGATAGGAACTGGACTTATGATTTATTTGATTGAATGAATGTTGATACTTTTTTTTTAACAACTTATATACTTAGAGAGTTCCCTGGATTATTGAGTGGTTAAGTAACTTACCCTAGGGTCACATAGCCAGTAAGGTATCAGAGGCAAAACTTGAACCTAGGTCATTCTGTCTCCAAGGACTGCTCTCTATTCATTGCACCACACTGTCTCTGTACATGAATGTACAATCATTTATTCAGTCATCTTCCTACTGTTACACATATATAACATTCTCATTTTTCCCCCACAACAAATAAAACACAGCTATGAATATTTTTGTACCAATACGTGCATTTTTCCTTTTTGTTATGATGTTTTGGGAATAGATTCCCAGCTGGATATGCTTTGTAACTCATTGTGCCTTGCCTCAGGGCTCTTCAATATGTTTGTACAAGGGTGCAATAAATATGAGCTATTTTAATGTAACTCTTACTTAGAAGTAACTACAAAAAGGGGCTATAATAATTATACTCCTGCACAAAACTCTAATGTAATTTAACCTCTATTCACCATACTTGGATAGTCTGCTTATTCTGATTTTGCTAATAATAACTCAGATTATATGGCACTTTGAGTTTTACAAAGAGCTGTCCTCACAACAAACCTGTGAGGACAGGTAATATGTCCATTATAATCCCAATTTCACAAAAGGAATAAGCCACTAAAATGTAGGTATATTGAAAGGTCAGAATCACAAGAAAGTCAGATGTTTCAAGTGCACCTGCAGGTTCCATTATTTAAAAGTCCTGGTGGGAGTCAAGAGTATTTCCATTTTGACTCTTGTCCAAATTCGAAATCTTGTAAGTGGAGTCTATGTGGTGGCTGGCCTATATATATTCACTATATATATTGTGAAGACCAAATGAAATGACATATATAAAGCCCTTTGAAGATCTTAAAGTCCTAAAGAAAGCCCTACAGTAGGAGAGAAGCTCTTTGTGCACACTGAGTTCACAAATAAGGTACCCAGGTTTGCATAAGGGAAAAGAGAAAAAAGAAAGAAAGCCAACTTAAAGGTTGCAAGAGTGAACTAGTTTTTTAGGAAACATTCAACATTTCAACAGTCTTATCCATGCAGTATCCCCTGCTTAATAAACTTCCCTCATTACTGAAAAAAAGTTTAGGAATTTCCTCCCTTGAAAATCTCCCAAAATTAGATACCTTAGCATTTATTTCTAATGATTAAAATACAATTCAAATAGGAATCAATGGGATAGACAAATTTCCCTTCCATTCCACCTGTTGGAGGCTGATGTAGTCAATTCCATTAAAAACTAGGAGAAAAAGGGTCACCAAGACAGACAAGAACAGAGGCTCTTGGTTTTTTGTGTATGTCACAGACTCTTTTTGTGTAGTTGGTCAAAGTCTATGGACAAAAATTGTTTTAAATTCATAATTGAAGGAAATGCCAAATTTCAGCTAGAGGTTAGTGAAAATAAAGATGTCATTATTTTTCTATCCAAGTTCACTGACCCCCTGAAATCTATCTATAGACCTGCTGGACATTTATAGATCCCAAGTTAAGAACTCTGGGCTTAGGGACTTCAAAACATCTGCTTCTAAAGATAGATTGACTGAGCTCACCCACTGTCTCTTCCTTCAGTATTCCAACCCTTCACTCTAGCTTGCTAATGACCTGCTTAGTTGGACTTGCTCAGAACAATATCTTGGTTTGGACCCCTCCCTTCTCTTTTCTCATTGAGCTGTACTCTAAGAATAGATTTACTAAATGGATTTCCCAGTACCATCAACATTAATCATTTCCCCTTTCCCATTGCCAAGTACTACTCAGCTGAAAGACAATGAATGCATTTGAACTTGACCTGCGATCTAATCCTGATTCTGCTACTTACTATCCCTGTATCTTCTCTCATTATTTTGTTGACTATAAAACCATGGATTTGGATTTCTAAGGTCCCTTTTAGCTCTGAATACTATAATCCCCCCCAAAAAAAATTTTATAGTCTCAGGGAGGCCTGACAATAAATTAATTTGACCATTTCTGCCTGGGCCCTATCCACTATTGTCTCTTACGATCCAGTTTTCTCCTGGTTCAGTTAACTATTTGAATCTTGGGCTCTTTGGGAATATGGTACCATCTGATAAGTGATCTACTAGATCTGTGATCTCCAAAATGTTATAATCCTGTTCTTGTTCAATAAAAATAAAGTTTTAAAAAATCTATTACCCACCTCCACATGTGTATGTATGTGTGTGTGTGTGTGTGTATGGATTGTATGCATAGGCATGTTTCTAACTGTTACAGAATATTGCTGATATTGCTGTCATAAGAGATTATGAACAAAAACACAAATAAATAAATAAACAGATGGGCAGATAATAAACTTAAAAATAAAGGATTTTTTTTAGATAAATATGATGGGCAGGTAGGTGGCTCAGCGGGTAAAGCACTGGCCTTGGATTCAGGAGGACCCGAGTTCAAATTCAGCATCAGACACTTGACACTAGCTGTGTGACCCTGGGCAAGTCATTTAACCCTCATTGCCCTGCCCCCCCCCAAAGATAAATATGTGAGTAGATAAGTAGATAAAGCAACCTTTAAAATAAAGGATATTCCTTTAGATAAATAAGTATGGATAGGTAAGTAAATAAGGAAAACTTTAAAAAAAGGAAACTTAAATGGACTGATACTAAGATAAAAAACAGAACCAAGAAAACACATGAACAATGACTACAACAATGAAAATGGAAAAAACAGTGACAAGAACAAAATCAAAACTGAACTCTGATTCATTATAATGACCAAACATGGCCCAAAGAAGAAATATAAGAATGTATTCTCTTGACTGATTTATTAATTAGTTTTGCTAAATGATTTTTCTTTACTGTTATAAAGGAATGGTTCTTTGGGTGGGGAAGAGGGAGGGCTGTATTCAGAAATGAAAATTACATTTTAAAACATTATTGATAATTTTTATCATGTTCCTTCAAGGAACAAAATATTTGTGCACTTTAATATTTTCTATGTAGTATACTACTGATAACCACTTATCTTCACAGCAAAGTTAGCAAATTTGCGATATTTATGATCTCATAAAAGAAAAATTTGCAGCATCTTTAAGTTTGATGGTTCCTATAAGCATTTTGCCAGTAGATAACCAATGAATCTATGTAGGTAAAATGTTGGCATATATAATCTTTGAGGACAAAGTTTTTTGAAGCTTTTTTTTTTGTTTTATAGCACTTGCAAAATAAATAATTCATGGTGAAATGTTTGCGTTTTTCTGATCCTTGAGCCTAGAACTGCAGGGTTTGTTTGGTTTGTTTGTTTTTTTTTTTTTTGCACATTACATATCTCCTCTCATATCATTTTTTCAAATACATATTTTGTTCTTCCTGTTTATTGTCCCATGAATTCAGAAATTCAGTTGTTTCTAGATATTGAATCCAGGCCATTGAGCCTATCAAACAGTCAAATGGATCTGTGATCTTACTGACTTGGAAGTTCCCTTCCATGATCAATGACTTAAGAAGCATTTACTAAATACTAATGCCATGCCAGGCACCATGCTAGAGGCTGGAAATTTTTAAAAAATGAAAGTCCCTGCTTTTGAGATGCTTAAGTTGTATTAGAAGAGTCAGCCCTTATGAAAATAAGTTAATTATTATCAGCCCCCACTGGGAATTTTGATCCACACACTTAGTCTTTGAACTTTTCAGTAAGGTCCACTTCAAAGCCCAGACTCCAGTTTATGGTAAGGTATATAATCTCACTGTCAGTCAAAACTCTGCTGCAAATGTGGCTGGTTTCTGGTGACCATAACTCTCTTGAGACAAGACAACTGTGTGTTTATATGATGTAATGGATAGAACAATGAACTTGGAGTCAGAAAGACCTAGCTAGCTTCAAATCTTGCCTAGACACTATATGGTCCTGGGCAAGTCACCTAACCTCTCTATGTCAACAGACAGAAATCATTTATTAAAAGCCTACAATGTGCCAGGCACTATGCTAAGATGTGGGGTTACAAATATATATTTTTTAAAAAGACAGTCCTTGCCTTTGAGGAGTTTACATTGTAATGGAGGCACTTACAATAGAGCTTACAATCTATGCCTGTTTCCTCCTTTGTAAAATGAAAGGATTTGACTGCCTCAGAGTTCCCTTCCAGCACTAAATTTATAGTCCTGTGGTAATACAGAGTCTAAGAGTCATATAAATAATAGTAGGGGGGCAGCTAGTTGGCCCAGTGGATAAAGCACAGGCCCTGGATTCAGGAAGACCTGAGTTCAAATTCAGCCTCAGACACTTGACACTTACTAGCTGTGTGCCCCTGTGCAAGTCACTTAACCCCAATTGCCTCACCCCAAAACAAACAAATAAATAAATAAATAATAGTAGGTTATATTTGTATACTTCTCATACATAATTTTTTCTGTCTTGCAATAAGCCTATGAGGTAGTAAAAGAAGTATTATTATCTTATTTTATGGGCAACTAGGTGGCACAGTGGGTAGAATGTTGGCCCTGTCATCAGGAGGACCTGAATTCAAATCTGGCCCCAGACACTCTGTGCCACTGGGCAAGTCACTTAACTCTGTTTGCTTCAGGTTCCTCATCTGTAAAATGAGCTGGAGAAGGAAAGGGCAAACAGTATCTTTGCCTAGAAAATCCCAAATGGGGTCACAGAGAGTTCGGTATGACTGAAAATGACTCAACAATAATAAATATCTTATTTTATGGGTGGGGAGGGGCATGACATTCCCATAATCACCAACCAATAGGTGGCAGGGCTGGGTTTGGGATTCAAACCCTCTACTCCAAGTCCAGTTTTCTTTCTACTACTCCTTAGCATCTTCAGTGTACCTCCTGTTTATAGATTTTTGGATACCAATGGCCATGCCGACATTTGCCATCTCCCAGATGTTCAGCTCTTAATCACTCAGGGTCTGCCATCCCTGAAGCACTCTTCCCTCTGAAGAAAGCAGAGAGTGAGAATCCTGGGATTATGCTTCTTAGCTCTTTAGACATTTAGAAAATGATAAATAGGAAATGGGATGTTTTGATAAAAAAAACTGACAAAATCTTCAATAGCGCTTCCAAACCCACATTCCTGGGTCACCACCTAAGCAGTGGAAGGCATTTTTTTTCCATAAAACTTCTATCATTTGAAGTTTATATAATCACTTCCTTCTCCTTTGAATCTAGAAGGAGATAATATGGTTTATTTGTATGAATGTTATCAGAAATCAGTGCAGGAAAAATACATAAACTTTCCAATTGATGAAAACTATTTGTTCTGGTCTTACAGCCTCAATTAGGACAAAATTAAACGTGGTTTCTTTTTATAAATTAGTGTCACAATGAAGCAAAATAATTCAGATTATATATAAACTAAGGTATCAATACATAATTTGAAACTTGGTACTATGGTAAAGTCACAATTTCATTGGAATGGGTACTCCTTTTACAAATGCAGATCACAACCTGATCCATACCTACTTCTGTGCTATTCTTGTCCATATTTTTCCCACAAATCTTCCATAGGCAATCTATCTAAAATTCTGAAGTCTTTTCTCTCTTTTTTTCAATATCTTGGGGAATAGTAATACATTACTTGGATAGGCAACCAGCTGCCTTTCATTCTCACTCAATGATCAACTCATTTCCTTTCCAGTTATACATGCCCTTGGTATCATCCTATGATGTCATTGGTCCTCTTTGAAAATGAGGGACAAATGACAAAGTCTTTGAATAATAGAACAGGAAGAGATCTTAGAGATAATCTAACGATTGGTTCTCATTTCATTATGCATATTATAAACAATTATTTTTATTAAGACTACCATATTGATATATCCTATATCAGATTATTTGCTGTCTTGGGGAGGGGGGAAGAGAGGGGAGGGAGGGAGGGAAAAAATGTGAAACTAGAAATCTTATAAAAACAAATGTTGAAAACTATTTCTACATGTAACTGGAAAATAATAAAATACTTTTATAATTAAAAAGAGACTACCATATTGAGAATATGATTAATATGGAGAATCAGGAGAAGACTTAAGTGAACAGATGTAAAGTGAAATAAACAGAACCAGGAAACCAGTATATACATAAAAAAAATGGAAAGAACAACAACAAAGCAACTGAAACTAAATGCTATAAAATTATAATGACCAAGCCTGGTCCCTAAGAAAAGATATGAAAATAAATTACCTTCTCTTTGAAGTACAAGCAGCCAACTGTGGGTATAGAATAGTACATATAGCATCATACTTGGTTGATGTGGTGGTTAGTTTTACTGAGCTTTTTTCCCCTTCTTTTTAATTTCTTATTATAAGGGATGGCTCTGTGAAAGGACAAGACAGAAGGATATATTAGGAAATGTATGGGAATCAAAACAAAAGGGGAAGGGAATAGCATTTATATAGCACCTGCTATGTGCCTGGCATTGTGCTAAGTGCTTTACAAATATTATCTCATTTGATTCTCACAACAATCCTGTGAGATAAATGCTTTTATTATCCCCATTCTGCAGTTGAGGTAACTGAGGCAAGTAGAGGTTAAAGTGACTTGCCCAGGGTCACACAGTTAGTGTATGAGACAGGATTTAAATTCAGGTTTTCCAGACTCCAGGGCCATCATTCTATCTACTGTACCACCTAGCTGCCTAGAAATATATTAAATACATATTAAAGTCTATCAATACATATACCAATAATATAAAAATATTTCAATATATCAATCATATCATATCAATATATGTCAAGTAATCAATACATAAAATTTTAAAGACTATTAGGGGCTAGTCAGAAAAAAGAGGCCCTCAATATCACTAGAGCAGGATGGACAGTGAAGTTCCTAATGAAAGTAATGTTAAGTGCTATTAGCTAAATTCCTGGCTGAAGCAAGGAAGCTGCAGTTCACTCCCAAGCTCCATTCCCAAAAAACTGAAGACAGGGTGACATGATGATATATAGTAGAAAAAGAATGAAAAAGAGACTCAGAGGACCTGGTTATGTGACCTTCAGCAAGTCACAATTTCTCTGGGTTTTGGTGTCCTCATTATAAAATGGCCTGGACTTGATTTCCAAGGTCCTTCTTAACTTTTAATTCCACAAATGCATGGTGGGAAGATGGTGGGCATGTGGTGGTGACAGTGGGCTTGGAGAGCAACTAGGGAAGGCTTGAAGATCAGTAGATTTCACTCTAATTAACATTACATACAAAACTATACATTAGCAGCCCCTGCTCTATTAGGTCCCTTAGATTTAGCAGAGACTGCTTTGCAAAAGGCCCACAGACCTATATGGTTATGGGGTTTCTTTGGTTTTTTCTGTAGCTATAGTGTTGGCTGAATTTTTATTTCCTAGAAGGAGATACCTCTAGGAAGTAAGAATTCCCTTCCTCCCTCCCTCTGTTAACATAGAGAATCATACCCTTATGTGTGGGTACTCTGCCCAAAGGAGTATAAATTTTGATAGCTGAAACCTGACAAAATATCTTGGAGTTTACAGCTAGATGTTTTTCTCTTTCCTACTTATTTACTCTACCATTAAAAAAACTGGGACTATGAACTCTTTTGCCCTGTGTAGTTTCATTTATGATTTATTAAAATATGGCACTGGAAAAAACTAGGCTTTGATAAAGTCCATTGGGATTCAAATGGAGCTATTTCACCATGCCTTAAACCCAAATCACTCTAGTTCTCACTGGTTGGCCAACAATAGGTCTCAGCACAAGCCTCATTTGGTCATTGTTTGGGTTTTGATGGCTTAGAGTGAGTATAAATAGCAATTATTTTTGTTCTGGCCAGAAACCCTGAGGGTCTTTTCCTCTCAGATTGATTTTTTTAAGTAGGTAAAAAGAGGTCATTTTTTGGCCTCATTTCTTACCCAGCCTTAATAACTGATTGGGTGTTGCCTTGGACAAACTGAGACCTGGGAAAGACCTTAACTTAAAAAAGGCCAAGGTATCCCACTGCATCCAGGACCATTGCCAGTCATCCTGACTTCTGTCTTGCCACTGGACCCCAATGTCTCTGGAAGACAGTGAGGGTAATGACTTTGCACAGGACTGCCTCGCTAAAACCCAATTTGCTTGTGATTCAAGACATCACCCTCTTGATGTAATTGGTCTAGAAGCATTAAGAGGAAAAGAGTAAGCATGTCAGTTTGTTAAGGACAACCTCCCTTTGCGTGTGGGGCTTAGAGACTCAAAAGGCAGAGTAGGTAGAAGAATTGAAGTGCTGGACTTGGAATTGGAAAGATCCAGATTCAAACCTCTCTCTACTCACTAGTTATGTGACTCACCTCACTCAGCCCCAGTTTCCTCTTCTATAAAACTGTGATAGTAATCTTGTGGTACCTGCCTCACATGCACACAGGGCAGTTGGTGGCACAGTGGATAGAGTACTTGGCCTGGAGTCAGAAAGACTCTTCCTGGATTCAAATCTGGCCTCAGACACTCAGCAACTGTGTGACCCTGGGCAAGTCACTTAACCCCACTTGTCTCAGTTTCCTCATCTGTAAAATGAGCTGGAAAAGGGAAAGGGACCAATGAGCTTAGATGAAGAAAATAATTTCATATTTAATTTTACTAAGTTCTAACTAAAATTTAGCATTTCCTTCATTTATTCATTTAAAAATAAACATGATTATTAAAAAGGGTCTAATAAGCACAGATGAGAAAAATAATTACATATTTATTTGCATTAACCTTTAACTAAGTTAGCATTTCCTTCAAATATTTTTTTTTAAATATGTGATTCTGAAAAAGGTCAATAAATTTCACCAGACTGCCCTAGGGGCCCATGAACACACAGAAAGGTAAGAACCCTTGTTCTAGATAACATTGTAAGGATTCTTATTTGAAAAATGCGATGTGATCCACAACTTTGAAATAAGTGAAAAACATTTTTTCCTATATATTTTTTCATATTTGGTTTGGATAGTTGTTTTTAATGTCTACTATGAAACACCCTTTAAAGATAAAATAAAAAATAAATCAAGGTTAAATTTATGCTGCACATAAAGGCAGTCCCTTGACTTAGAACCCTTCACAGACAAACAACTAACTACTTGCCACCTCTTCCTGCTAGAAAGTCTGCTACCATTACCAAGAGAGTTCTTTTAAAAAATAAGAAAACCAATGATGATCAAAAACCTTGGAGCTTTTTGACCATCTTGGGGATTGTGAGCAGAAAAACCATGAAAAGAAGATCCAGGCCCTGGAGACAGATCCAAAGAGGAAAAACAAAGAGGACTCTGGAACTCTAAGGACTTAAAATATTAAGGAACACTTATGAAGCAATATGCAAGGCCCAGAGCTTGTCTCTTGCCAGAATTTTTTTCACATTAGTTTGTTTTGCTGTCTGGAATACCTCAGCTAGGGATTCATTTGGGTTATAAGCGTCCTCTTTAACAAACACAAATACTTCCGGGAGAGTGAAAAAGATTAGGGGTTGGGGGCAGCTAGACGGCACAGTGGATAGAGCACCGGGCCTGGATTCAGGAGTACCTGAGTTCAAATCTGGCCTCAGACACTTAACACTAACTAGCTGTGTGACCCTGGGCAAGGCACTTAACCCCAATTGCCCCGCAAAAAAAAAAAAAAAAAAAAAAAAAAAGATTAGGGGTCATTCATCTAGCATGAACTAGGTCTGTCAGTTGGCTGTTCTCCTAACATCTGACTGAGAGAATAGAAATTTTTGGAGGAATTGGGGAAGATAATGGTAATAACAACAGGGTAAGGTTAGGAACTAGAGCTGTGGTTTTACTGGCTTAGTAAATTCCCTCTATTAAGTCAGGTCAGTGTCTTTCTCTGCAAGTTACTATTTTAGAAAGACATCTGGAAACATTGAAAGCTTATGTGACTTGCCTAGGGTGATTCAGTCTGTAGGTGTCTGAAGGACTTAAACCTATATCTTCCAAAGAAGGAAGAGGAAAAAGAGAAGGAGAATGAAGAGGAAGAGATGGGAAAGAAGAGGAAGTGAAGGAAAAAGGAGAAAGGAGGAAGAAGAAGAGGAAGAGGAGGAGAAAGAAAAGGAGGAGGAGGAAGAGGAGGAGGAGAAAAAGAAAAAGAAGAATCATTCATATGGCACATTTATATTAGCAAAGCATTTACATGTTATCTCATTTTATCTTTACAACCCTGTGTGAGATTTAAAATTGGATATTAGATCATAAATCTCCCCTACTTAACTTTTCCCTTAATTTATCTCCCAGACTAGTAAATGGAAGAAGCTTTCGGTTTTCTAGATAGACCTTTTATTGTTATGGTAGTCACAAGGTGATGTTGATTAGAAGGATAGGAAAGTAGAAACACAATACAAATCATCTTAAGTCTAAGCTTAGTCTATACTCCTTATAAAAACTCACCAAAACCGAAGGCCACCTTTGGAGAGAGAGAGACCGTCTGTGCAGCGCAGTCAGGAGACCAGCAGAGCAGGAAAAAGCTCCACTTCCGTTCTCTCCTTGTCTTTTAAGCTCGCACCCCGGAAGTTGAGTGCGTAGCAGGCAGTCTGATGTGCGCAGCAGGTGGACTGTTGGTCTCCTCCCCAAAAGGGTGGTCCTTCAAAAACTGGAGGCTTTCAGTTATCCTAACCGACTGTTAAAAAGCTTTCATATTTTTTTACCACATTTCCCCCCTTTGCTTCCTCAAGAAATGGAATGTTTCCTTGATGGAACAGTAAAAAGAATATAATAACTATTGCTAACTAATAATATGTGAACAACAATATAGAAAAGGAAGAGAGGAAAGTTTTGTCCAGAGGGGCGATTTTTTTTTGTCCTCATGAACCGACGCTTTGACATTAGTCTTGCAAAGGGAGAGCCTCTGCAGAGAGTACATGTTACAGATAGCATATATTATAACAGAAAGGAGATAGTAAAAGCTAATAAAGCAAAATGGTTCATATAAAGTCTCTGAGTTCTCTTGTCTTCTTGAAGTGGTAAGATGTCATCAGGAGGAAACTGGATTCTGGTCTGGAAAACTGGATTCTGGACTTTGGTCTGGAAAGCTGGATTCTCTTTTTTAACTGTTTGAATTGCTGTATTTTTTTACTAAACATTAGCATAGCATTGTCAATGATCAAAGCAAAGGCCTTTGGACTCTGGTGGAGAGCGGGGCTAGAAATGCGCTCTCCCTTTAATAGATAGGAATCTAGGCCTTTCTCTCTCTCTTTACCAAATTCTTATTCTCCTTAATAAATGCTTAAAAGTCTAACTCTTGCTAAAGCTTATAATTTATTGGTGACCACTCATTAGATATTTTAGACAGACTAGCTAGAATTTTAGCCCTTAACACCTGAGAGGTTGGTGCTACTATTATAGCCATTTTACCATAAGGAAACTGAGGTACAGAAAGGTTAAGTGACTTGCCCAGGGTCACACAACTTGTGTTTATTAGAGAGTTGTTGACTTTTTAAAAAAATTCTTAACTTAAACAGTAAATAAAATGAGCATTTCTGTACACAAAATAGAACAGAAAAAAAAAAGGATTCTCTCAAGGAGAGAATTTGGGGGCAAGTTATGGGGACTAAAAAACCTGGTGTCTGGGACGTGGGTAGAGAGTCACTGAGAGGTAAGAACTGAATGAAAAAAGGAAGGCAGGAGGTCTGACAAAGATGAATTTCACCCATCAATTTTGATGGGACTGTCCATGTGCCCAGGAAGAAGGCATTGGGTTTAGAGTCAGGAGTCCTTGGTGCAAAGCCTGGTCCTGACTCTTGCTAGCTTTGGGACCATGGACAGCTCATTTAACCTTTCTCAGCCTCAGTTTTCTCAGCTGTATAAAGAGGATGCTAATCATGCTACCTACCTCCCAGAGGTGTTGTAAGGAAAGTGCTTTTAAAATCTTTATGTTCTATAGAAATGTGAGCAATTCCTCTCTTGAGCCTCATACCACCACACTCTTGGGACCACAACTCAGGTCTCTATTTCACCTTTATTACGGGCAGCTCAGTGACTCAGTGGATAGAGATCGGGGACTGGAGTCAGGAAGACTCATCTTCCTAAATTCAAATCCAGCCTCAGACACTTACTAGCTGTGTGACCCTGAGCAAATAACTTCACTTTGTTTGCCTCAGTTTCCTCATTTGTAAAATGAGCTGGAGAAGGAAACAGCAATGAGTAGTATATATTTCTGTTACTTGTCTTGTGAAGGGATAAACAAAGGAGATTATGTTTTATCCTAGAAGCAAAGGAGAAGGAAAAAGCCTGGAGTTTTCTTACCAAGAGAGTGACATGATCAGAGCTATGCTTTAGGGATATCAAAATGGCAGGTGTCTGGAGAATTCTCTGCTCAGTTATACTACTTTCATAGCATGGCATAGTATTTGTACATTGCACATATGTAAATATAGAAAGTAGAGAAGTATAATGCATTAGTAACTCTATCTTCATTAGATTAACAAGCATTTATACTTTTTATTCCACTTATATTCAAAGTACTCATACTCTGAATTCCATTTTTTTTTCTGAGGCAATAAGCATAGGTATTAAAGGCTGGCTTGGTCTTATGCTTTTTTTGTTTGTTTTTTGTGGAGCAATGGGGGTTAAGTGACTTGCCCAGGGTCACACAGCTAGTTAAGTGTCAAGTGTCTGAAGCCAGATTTGAACTCAGGTCCTCCTGAATCCAGGGCTGGTGCTTTATCCACTGTGCCACCTAGCTGCCCTTTGGTCTTATGCTTTTAAGGGTCATTCATTTTTTCTGATAAAAGACAAAATTCACTGTGAGGAAACATTTCTAAAATTCCTACCAGTTTTAACCAATAGATTCTATTGTATTTCTTATTATCACATAATATTGACAAACAGGAAATTCCTCAGTGTTGTACTCCTTGAACTTTAAATAATGCCCCTTACCACCACCACCACCATTTCCTAAATGAGGGGTAGAAGGAGTTGTTCAAAAAGTAACTACATCAGCGTCTTTTGGCCAAGATGGCCCCCAGGATGGAAGAAAGGCCTCCTAACACTAGCTTTCACATTATTTGTCCTTTGTTTTCAAAGAGGACCAATGACATCACAGGATGATATGTTTCTCGGTGCTTGAATTAAATTTGAGAAAGATTAAATGACTTGCCCAGGGTCGCATAGCTTGTACTTGTCTGAGGTTAGATTTGAGCTCGGGTCTTGCTGACTCCAAGCCCACTATACCACCCATGTGCCTCAAAAGAGGCAAGTGAAAAAAAATTTAAATAAATTTTAAAAAGAGGCAACTGAAAAGAGAAGCAAACAGAGCCAGGGGATCTGAGGAACAAGGACAACAATGTAAAGAAATACAACTTTAAAAGAATTAAGGACTCTAACAGAAGCATTGACCCACCAAGTCCTCAAAGGAGTTATAATGAGGCATGCAATCCAGCTCCTGACAGAGAGGTGGTGGACACAAGGGACAGAGACATATTTTGGGACATGGGCATGATCTGGATTTATTTTGTTTGACCATTTTTATTTGTTAGAAGATTTTAATTTCCCTTTTTTCTTTTTAGTTTATTGGAGGTTGTGGCCCCTCAGGAGAGGGAGAATTAGCAATTGATACCAAAAAATAAAAAGGGAGAAGGAGGAAGCCATTATAACCATTTTTAAAATGTGAGGAAGAAAACAGAAGCATATTCAGAAGTAAACATACAAAAGCAGCACAGTTTTAAAAGGCAATATATGGAATTTACTATTTACTTTTTTTTAAAAAAAGAAAGTGGTAGGGGGCAGCTAGGTGGTGCAGTGGATAAAGCACCAGCCCTGGAGTCAGGAGGACCTGAGTTCAAATCTGACCTCAGACACTTGACACTAGCTGTGTGACCCTGGGCAAGTCACTTAACCCTCATTGCCCTGCAAATAAACAAACTAACAAACGAATGAATGGATGGATGAATAGATAGATAGATAGACAGATAGATAGATTGATAGATGAATGAGTGAATAGATGAATAAATAAATGAATAAATAAAATAAAAATAAAAAGCAAGTGGTAGAAACTAGAGATTCATGGTTTTATACAAAGTCCTCTTTTTTGTGCGTTCTGTAAACCAACCAGTCAATTCAATGGAAAAAAAAACCAAAATGTACAGTATCTGCTGTTCAAGGACTAGCTTTACGCCTCCATTCAGAGAGGCTCATTCCAAAGTTACCAAAAAGTCACAAGATCACAGGATCACAGATGTATATATGGACAGGACCTTAGAGGCCATTGAGTCAACACCCTCATTTTACAGATGAAGAAACTGAGACAGACAGAGGCAATGTGACTTTCTCACAGTCATGCAGCTAATAAGTGAACGTTTTGGCTACATCAATTTTCGAAGACCAACTACTAAGGTTATAGAAAAGCTGTGATTTGCTCCCTGAAGGGAATATCCTCATTGAATTAATCAAGAATTCCTGAAGTGTTGAAGGGGCAAACTGCTAAAATATTTTTCAAATGAATTCAGTGTCCCTCATACTCTATCTGTTCCTCCAGACATTGTACAGACTCATTGGACAAAGAGAGAGCAAAAGGAAAAACAGCATCATGAAGCAATGAGACATGACTTCAGAAGATAGATGCCATGATTATAGATAAATAGATGCCAGGGAGAGAGATTATAGATAGAGAGATTATAATTAACAGATATTGTGCTACTCCAAACATAAGATAAGTATAAGTCAACATAAGAGCGAAGTAATAAAACCAAAATATTATTCAAACATGACATAATTAGCATTTTATTTTGTGTCATGTTTGAATAAGATAGATAGATTATAGATAGAGATAGGTGCCAGGGAGACCCAGGCTTCTCCTTACCAGGTTTAGTTTCTGAGTTCATTCATCCTGCTCTGCTATTTGCTGGACATAACGAGAAGCACAGAGCAGAGAGCACTAGCTATGGGAGGTTCCAATTTGTAATGGGTCCTCCTCATCTTATGCTAGAATGGGTCCTAGGTTCTCTGGGACAAAGGTTCTTGAGTTACAGAGTTCTTGATTATTCCCCTGATGATGAACACTGCCAGACATGAGAACTGAGCATCAGTTTCAAATTGATGCATTGCCTCTATTCCTTTGCCATGAAGAACTAAACAAAATGGAATTGAATTCTCCCCAGAGAATTTCTAGATCAGAAACAGCTTATCTAACTTCCAGGGACTATCATAATTTGGAGAGGCTGCAGGAGCACAGCCAAGTAGTAAATGTTTTATGATGTATTATTCTGTTGTTATTATGTATTTTTCTCATTTTGATTGATTCTATGCCAAGAGTAAAGTGTTGTACACAATATCCAAGTAAGTCTATTCATGATTAAGGGGAGATGATTCTCTTATGCCAAAGACACATGATTAGAGCTCAATAAAACATATTAAGTTCAGGAAAGGAAAGTGTTTGCTAGAGATATAGATTCAAGAACTGGTTTTGATTAAATTGACACATGGCAATCTACACAGCCTTGATCTGGTGTTCTTAATCTGAGGTCCACTGGCTTCAAAGAGCTCTGTGGATAGATTTCAGGGGATCCATGACTTTAGATGGGGATGGAAATTATCCCTTTGTTTTCACTAATCTCTAAATAAAATTTAGTATTTCCTTCAACCATGAATGTCAGCAACAAATATCATTCTGAGAAGGGGTCCATAGGCTTCACTGAATTCTAAATGGAGTACATGATAGACACCAAAATGGTACAGAATGCTTGCCCTAAAGACTTGGTACTGCCCTGAAAAGAGGCAAACAGAAATAGGTCATTAGCCCTCTGAGAACCATAGAGACATCAGTAATTCCAGTCAGTGGAAGATGCACATAACCACAAAGGAGACCATGGGATGTTCTCCTCTAAAACTTTCTTATTAAGCAGGACTGAGATCATGGCTAACAGAGCCATCTTGTGCCTAAACCTATGAGAAGTGTTAGGAAGGGCTTTCCTTCAGCCCCAGAAGTTGGCATATATAGAAGGATATAATTGTTGTCTAGCTACACGACTAGGTGACACAATGTATATAGTGCTAGACCTGCAGTCAAGAAGGCTCATCTTTCTGAGTTCAAATTCAGCCTCAGACACTGACTAGGTGTGTGACCCTGGACAAGTCACTTAACCCTGTTTGCCTCAGTTTCCTCATCTGTAAAAATGAGCTGGAGAAAGAAACAGCAAACCACTCCAATAAGTCTACCAAGAAAACCTCAAATAGGATCACAAAGAGTTGGAAACAACTTAAAAAATGACTGAATAGCAACAATCAAGGCTAATTGAGTCAGCTCATATTGTGCTTTAGAAATAATATCTAATACATACATATATACATACACACATATGTGTATGTGTATATGTGTATATATGTATATATGTATATATATATAATTCTATAAAGATATATACATACAGACACACACAGTCAAACCTTAAAAAACAAATGTTAAAAATTGTTTTAACTTGGAACTGGAGGAAAATTATTTATACACACATATATTATTAGAACTCAAAGAGACTTTTTTTTTTGGTGAGGCAATGGGGGTTAAGTGACTTGCCCAGGGTCACACAGTAGTAAGTGTCAAGTATCTGAGCCCAGATTTGAACTCAGGTACTCCTGAATCCAGGGCCAGTGCTTTATCCACTGTGCCACCTAGCCGCCCCCTTTTCCTTTTCTTTATATCCCCAGCCCTTAGTGGTGCATGACACATGGTAAGCACTTAACGTATATTAATTTTGTTTCCTTTTTTAAAAATTTATTTTTTTAGTGAGGCAATTGGAGTTAAGTGACTTGCCCAGGGTCACACAGCTAGTAAGTGTCAAGTATCTGAGGCTGGTTTTGAACTCAGGTCCTCCTGAATCCAGGGCCAGTGCTCTATCCACTGCACCACCTAGCTGCCCCTTAATGTATATTCATTAATTGATTGACAGAACAGATTAGATTCCCAGTACTAGCCAAAAAATTTAACTTAACTCAGGAAGTCTGAGTGTTTGTATACTTTTCCTTCTTTCTTTCTTTCTTTTTTGTTTTTGTTTTTGTTTTTTTTGGCAGGGCAATGTAGGTTAAGTGACTTGCCCATGGTCACACAGCTAATGAAGTGTCAAGTGTCCAAGGCCTGATTTGAACTCAGGTCCTCCTGAATCCATGGCCAGTGCCACCTAGCTGCCCCCCTGTTTGTATACTTTTCAAAGAACTTCTAGAGAATTCTAGGCAGTTATCTATTATTGTAAATTTTAGCTGAAAGTTGCAAATCAAGTACAGAATGTTTATCCAAGAGAAAGGTAAAAGACATCAATGATACATATGTAGTGTTAAGCCTTGACAAGTCAGTAACACAGCCTCAAAGACCAGAATGAGGTAAATGTAGAATAAGATAGATTGGAGATTACAGAAATGCAGGCAATTAAAATGTTAGTTGAATAAGAGGGGTTTTTTGTAGCTAAAACATTATTAGTATGTTCCAGTTACTTGGCAAGTGGACAATTCATCTTGATCCTACAGTCAATGGATACAGTTAATGGCATTGCTCATTTAGCTATAACACTCAGGTCTTCTGATGCTGCTTTACCAATAAGCAGGGGTATCTGGAAAATGTTTAACAACCAGCTTAGTGTGTTTAACCAGCATTCTTAGCAGGTACTCTCAACAAAGAAAGGAAAGTTTAGAGGAGGGATGGGTTGGGGAAAAAATACATATGATCCATTTAAGACTAACAACCCCTAAGATTTCCTTTGATGGGATTTGGACTTGTTTTCATTTTCTTTTTCAAAAAGACACATAAGTTGTTTTAATGATTCAGAACAAAAAAAAATCAATATATCTAGGGTCTATGGAGGAGACATTGAGAAATAACATAGAAATGCAATAGAATAGGGTATTGGCTTTTGTTTTGTTATTGTTTTTTAGTGAGGCAATTGAGGTTAAGTGACTTGCCTAGGGTCACACAGCTAGTAAGTGTTAAGTGTCTGAGGCCGGATTTGAACTCAGGTACTCCTGACTCCAGGGCCGGTGCTCTATCCACTGCACCACCTAGCTGCCCCGGGTATTGGCTTTTAAAAACCCATCAGTCAAATTATTTACCAACTTCTGAAAAATGTCTTTATTATATGAACTGAAGAGGTCATTGTAGAGAGGTCTGGCTATAGTATTTGACTCAATTTTGTTTCTTATTCTTGGCAATGAGCCTTACAAATAGATGCTAATGCCAAATTCTCTGAAACAGCCTTTCTTGTTTATTTTAATTTTTATAATTTTCCCCAGTTACATGTAAAAACAATTTTCAACATTCATTTTTAAAAAAATTTGAGTTCCAAACCCTCTTCCACTCTCCCTCTTCTCCCCCCTCCTTGAGAAGGCAAGTAATTTGATATAAATTATACATTTGCAGCCATGCAAAACATATTTCCAAATTAGCCATGTTGCAAAAAAAAACACAGACCAAAAAATGAAACAAAAAAAAGGCAAAAAACAAGAAAAATAAAGGTGAAAGAGTATGCTTTCATCTGTAGACTCCATCAGTTCTTTCTCTATTTTTCATTATAAGTCCTTTGAAATTGTGTTGGATCTTTGCATTGCTGAGAGTAGCTAAGTCATTCATAGTTGATCATCATATAATACTGTTGTTACTGTGTAGAATATTCTCCTGGTTTTGCTCACTTCTCATCAATTCATATAAGTCTTCCCAGGTTTCTCTGAAACCATCCTGCTCATCATTTCTTATAATACAATAGTATTTCTATCACAATCATTTCCCACAACTTGTTCAGCCATTCCCCAATGGATGGACATTCCTCAGTTTCCAATTCTTCGCCATCACTAAAAGAGCTGCTATAAATATTTTTGTACAAATAATTTTTTCCCTTTAAAAAAATCTCTTTGGGATACAGACCCAGAAGTGGTACTGCAGGATCAAAGGGCACGCATAGTTTGGCCCTTTGGGTGTGTCCAAATTGTCCTCCAGAATGGTAGTATCAGTTCACAACTCTACCAACAGTACATTAGTGTCCCAAATTTTCCATATTTCCTCCAATATTTGTCATTTTCCTTTTTTTGTCACATTAGGCAATCTTATAAGGTACCTCAGAGTTGTTTTAATTTGCATTTCTCTAATCAGTTGTGATTTTTTTTGTGGGGCAATGAGGGTTAAGTGACTTGCCCATGGTCACACAGCTAGTAAGTGTCAAGTGTCTGAGGCTGAATTTGAACTCAGGTCCTCCTGAATCCAGTGCTGGTGCTTTATATACTGCCACCTAGCTGTCCCCAATCAGTATTGATTTAGAACATTTTTTCATATGATTATATGTAGGCAACTTTGATTTCTTATGAAAACTGTCTGTTCATATCCTTTGACCATTTATCAATTGGGGATTAACTCATATTCTTATAAATTGATTCTTTCTTAGAGAAATGAGACTTTTTATCAGAGAAACTTGCCATAAATTTTCCCCCGGTTTTCTGCTTTCCTTATATACTTGACTGCATTGGTTTTGTTTGTGCAAAAATCTTTTAATTTAATGTAATCAAAATTATCCATTTTACATGCTGTAATGTTCTCTATCTCTTATGTGGTCATAAATTATCTTTTATCCATAGATCTGACAGGTAAAATATTCCATCCTTCTCTAATTTGCTTATGATATTACCCAAATCATGTGCCCATTTTGACTTTATCTTACAACCCATACTTCATTTCTGCCAAAATGCTTTCCAGTTCTCCCAGAAATTTTTGTCAAATTGCGAGTTCTTGTCCAAATAGCTTAGTAATAATCTAGTGTTTGATAAATGTAAAGCACTTTTCAATGCTTTCTAAAATGATTTATTTTGGGGGAGAATTATTATTCTTTTTAAAACAATAAACATGTTTATTTAAAGTTTTTAATTCCAAATTTTATCCTTCCCTCCCTCTCTCCCCTCCCCTTTCCCTTAAGCAGTAAGCAATCAGATATAGGTTATACATATGCAATTATGTAAAATATTAGCATATTAATAGTTTTGTAAAAGATAACTTGAATAAAAGAAAAAATGAAAGAAAATGGAAAATAGCATGCATCAGTCTGTGTTCAATCAATATCAATTCTTTCTTTAGAGGTAGATAGCATGCTTCATCATTAGTCCTTTGAATTTGTCTTGGATCGTTGTATGACTGAAAATAGTTAAGTCATTCACAGTTATTCATCGAACAATATTGCACAACATTTTCCTGATTCTGCTTGTTTCACTTTGCATCAGTTCATATAAGTCTTTAAAGGCCTTTCTGAAATCATCTTGCTTGTCATTTCTTATAGCACAATAATATTCCATCACTATCATATTTCACAGCTTGTTTAGCCATTCTCCAGTTGATGGACATTCCTTTGATTTCCAGAGAATTACTATTTAAAAAAATATATAATTAGAGTAATGCATAAATATGTTTTATATATATATATATATATATATATATATATATATATATATATATATATATACCTATATCAGATTACCCGCTGTCTAGGGGAGGGGGGAGGGAGGGGAGGGAGGGAGAAAAAACTGAAATTGGAAAGCTTGTATAAACAAATGTTGAGAACTATTTTTACATGTAACTAGAAAAAATAAAATACTTTTATCAGAAAAAAATAAAATAAAAATATATAATTAAAGAACAAATGATCTCTTGATTGTCGAGTCTAACTACTGTTCAGTGACATATTTTAGTTACTATTCCTACAGTTGTACTGTGCAGAAAATAAGTAGGGGCAGCAAGGTGGTGCAGTGGATAGAGCACCGACCCTGGATTCAGGAGGACCTGAGTTCAAATCCAGCCTCAGATACTTGACACTTACTAGCTGTGTGACCCTGGGCAAGTCACTTAACCGCAATTGCCTCACCCCCCCCCAAAAAAAAAAGAAAGAAAGAAAAAAGAAAATAAGTAGATATCTAGATGTCAGATGTAGTTGGGCTAAGTTATTCAACCTGCATTTGGTTCAATTCAATTTAATTTAGTCAACATATATCGAGTGCCTACTATGTGTAATGTACATGCTGAGAATACAAAGAAAAATGAGACATACAAATTTGAACACATAAAATGCGTAGGGCAGGTACTAACAAAGTGGTATAACAGATTTGAGGAAGGAAAAATCATTTATAGCATGAGATCAAGGAAACTTCAGGGAGGTGGTGATGCCTGAGTTAGTACCTGAAAGAAAACTGAGATTCAGGAGTGATCCATTTCAAGCCTGGGGGCTAGCGAAGACAAGGTTATTTAGGTGAAAGAGGGTAGTACAAGATTAGGGAATGGCTACAAGCCCTATAAAGTTCAAGTCTTACAATTCCCCTTACATGAAGGAAGAAAGTGTGAGAAAAGGTAGGAAAAGTAAGTTAGATAGAGAGGGCCACAGATAGAGAGGGCCCCAGATGCCAGAACAAGGAGTTTGATTTGATAAACAATTCAGAGAAGCACTCAAATGTTTGAGCAGAAGAATGATGCCGTGCATTAATTCGGAAGCTTACTATGTTATTAATTTGAAGTATGAATTGGAAAAATGAGATGTTGAAGCCAGTAAGATTGATTAGAAAGGTATTTGAATTACCCATGGGAGAAGTAATGAGTAACTTAACTAGACTAATGACAATATGAATGGAAAGGAGATGATTGTAAGAATTATTTCATAGGTGGAATTGACAAGATGTGGCATCATTTAATGCAGTAGAAGAAGAGAGGAGGGTGAAGAAAGATTCCAGAAAGATTAAAGACTTCAGGGAGTAGGTACCATCAAGAAAAATAAGGAATTAGGAGAAGTAGATTTGAGGGAGAAGGAGAAAAGGTAGGAGTTCTGTTTTGAATTAGAGGTGAATTAAAGTCATTTAGGTAGAAATATCCAATGTTATTCAGTCATTCAGTTGTATCTGACTCTTTGTGACTTCATGGACCATAACATGCCAGTACTGTCCATGGGGTTTTCTTGGTAAAGATACTGAAGTGGTTTGCCATTTCCTTTTCTGTTAAGGTAAACAGAGGTTAAGTGACTTGCCCAGGGTCACAAAGCTAATAAGTGTCTGAGACTGAATATGAACTCACGTCTTCCCAACTCCAGGCCCAGAGCTATATCCACTGAACCACTTAGCTGCCATCCAGGAGGCAGTGGAAAGTATGGAACTCAGACTATAGGTAGTAACATGGAAATCATAAATAGAGCTGACTTTCAAAGCCATGAGAGTAAATGAGATTGCCAAGAGAATGTGAAGAAAAGAAAATGGAGCCAAAGACACAGCTTTGGAAGACAACAAATCTTGGGGAACAAAGAAGAAAAAGAAAACAGAAGAATCAGTCTGAGGGGTAGGAAGAGAGTTCAGTGTCACAGAAATGCCAGAGAAAGAGATGAAAACTGAGGATGGAGAGTAGATCACATCAAGTGCTACAGAGATCTCGAAGGGAAAGATGCCTGGGGAAAAAAGACACAATCAGAAGGAGAGATTAGAAGACCATCAGTGAATCCAGAGAAATTAATTTCACTTTAGTGATGAGGGACAGAAGCCAATTTGCAGGAGGTTGAGGAATGAGTGTATGGTAATGACATGCGGCCCTAAATGTAAACTGTTCTTTTTAGAAGGTTGGCAGAGAAGCAGAGAGATAGAATGATAACTTGAGGATGTGAGGCAGCCCAGTAGAGGGAAGAATTTTTCTGACAGAAAGACTAGCATATTTGTAGACTAAAGGGAAGGAACCAGTAGAGAAGAAGCACTCGGAGGTAAAAGAGAGAAGACTGATGGAGCAAAGTCACAAAGGATAGAGGAGGGGAAGGTATCAAGGGCACAGATGAAAATGTCCATTTGAATAAATCAAGGGCCACCTCTAATACTTGAGGGAAAGAGACTATGATGAAAGAAAACAACATGCTTTAGCTTGAAGGGAAGGAGAATTGAGGCAACTCATGTCAGATGGCTTTGGGTTTTTAAGGAATGTAAGAGGGACAGGATAAGTGCCATATTTTTTTAAATTTTATTTGAAAGTTTTAAATTATATTCACTAATTAATATTCATGAATTCCATTAGGTCATGTGTTAGGGTCCACCCTCAGAGCAACAGATGACAGGAGGAAATAAGTATGGTACTGTCTTACATATATATGCATGGGCATATATGTGTATATGTATGTGTGTATGCATATATATACATACATACACACACACATATATATATATATTTGTTTGTTAAATTTTTTTTGCAGGGCAATAAGGGTTAAGTGACTTGCCCAGGGTCACACAGCTAGTAAGTGTCAAGTGTCTGAGGCTGGATTTGAACTCAGGTCCTCCTGAATCCAGGGCTGGTGTTTTATCCACTGTACCACCTAGCTTCTCCACACATATATATTTATATTTAACTGTAGTATTCTTGCGTGGGGGGAGCTAAAGTAAAAAGTGTACAGCAGAGAAAAGAAAGCCAACAAGAAAGCAAAGAAAAAGTGGGCAGTTTTGAAAACAATGTACAGCATTTATTATATAGGTTTTCTTGAAATCGAAATTTATTACATACATATATGTATGTGTGTGTATATATATACATACATATATGTGTGTATATATATACATACATATATATGTGTGTGTGTATGTGTGTGTATATATATATATATATATATATATATTTACACGGAGCAATGAGGGTTAAGTGACTTGCCCAGGGTGTCACACAGCTAGTAAGTGTCAAGTGTATGAGTCTGGATTTGAACTCAGGTCCTCTTGAACCCAGGGCCGGTGCTCTATCCACTGCGCCACCTAGCTGCCCCATATTATTTTATATTGAATCCTATCTTATGTTCCACTGTGTACATGTCAATTTTTTTTCTTTTCTCATTTTGTATTTGTCTAAAATAAAAATTTAAATTTACCAAAAAAGAAAGAAAGATTTTGCCTCAAAGACTTCTGATAAAGCCCTGCTATACAAAATCTATAGGATATTGACACATCTACAAGACTAATAGTCATTCCTCCATAGACAGTCATCAAAGGGTATGAGCAAATGGTCTAATGAAGAAATGCAAATTTTCAACAACCAAAAGAAAAAGTGTTTAAAATCACTAAAAATAAGAGAAATACAAATTAAAATTTACAGTGTTTCCTTTTTTAAAAAATACTGTATTTCCCTTTATCCATCAAATATGTAATTTGGTGGGGGGCAGGGGTGGGAATGGCAAAAAATCACTGTTGGAGGTGATATGGAAAGATACACACAGAAGTTCATGGCCAGAAGAAGTTCCAAAGGAAACAGATAATCAAGACAGTTTCAAAGTAATATGTTGAATTTAGCACTTACTTTTCAAAAATAAGCAGGCTGTAGAGATTCACATTTTCAAATGTGGTTCTGTTTTCCTATTCTACTTTTTATATGGAAATGTTCTTCATTATTCATTAAATTCAGAATGATTTTTAAAAAAATTACTTCTGATAGAGCTATGAAATGGTTAAAAAAAAAAACAACCCAGACTCAAAATCATCAGAGAAAATTTTCTGATCTGTTCACATACTATTCTGTTTATAATGTAAGGACATCAATGACAGAAAGCTCATCATACAAATATGTTCATAGCAACTTTATTAGTTGGAGAGAAGTTCCTGATGGGAGTTCCCTCCATCAATGACATCACAAGTCTAGATCAATTGTATTAGTAATGATGAAAAAAATGAAGAAACTTTGGTAAATGTCTGATTTTTTTTAATTGCCAAATATGGCAGGTAGGAAGTGCAGTGCATTGAGCTCCAGGCCTGGGGTCAGCAAGACATGAATTCAGATATGGCCTCAGACACTTACTTATTGGATATTTGACCCTACAGAAGATATTTAATCTCTGTCTGCCTCTGTTTCCTCAACTATAGAATGGGGATAATAGTAGCACCTAGTTAACAGGGTTATTGTGAGGCTTAAATATTTGCAAGTGCTTAGTATGGTCCCTAGCACCTAGTAGACAGATATTTATATCCTTGTTCAATTCCCTTCCCTCAAAATTACTATAATGGAATAGTCTATAAGGCAGCATATTTTTTCACCATCTTCCCATCTACCCTCATGCTGAAGTCACAAAACATCATTATATTTCTTTGGAGGATTTTGTCAGGTTCTTCATAGAATTGCTCAATATCTCTGCTCACATAATGAAGCCAGACATACCAACTCCTTTCTCATTCCTCTTCAAGAGGAGCCTAGGTGCAGTCCTTTTATTTAGCTCCAATTTCATTAAGTCTTATGGTGTCATTTACAATGGGAATTTTAATATGAATATGATTCAGTTCAAGTAATAATAATAATAAAGCAAAGGCCAGCAAACCATAGTCAGCAAGTTAAATGCTAAGCATTGCCCTCTATAGCACAGTCACAAGCTAAGAATGATTTTCACATTTTTAAGTCAAGTTTTACTGTAGCTTGTTAACCTCTGTTCAATTGGCAAAGTGTTTTACATATATATTCTTTTTTTATTTCACAATAACCCTGTGAGGTAGGTGCTATTATTATCCCCATTTTACAGATAAGAAAATTGAGTGTGAAAGAAAGTAAATGCCATAAAGTGTCTGGGGTAGGATGTTAATTTAGGCATCTAAGACCAGAACTATCCAGTGTACCACTTGGTGTCTCAATTCATCTACTGTTAGATAATGTACATTTGATGCTGAGTTACTGTTGGGCTGTCAGAAAGGACCCTTGGGCTGCATTGCTCATTTAGCACAGCTGCCCATAAACTCTGGCATAGAATCCCTGAACCTGTAGTAATCTCCCAATCTTTTAAACCTCACAGGGTTTCAGCCTAATTCACACCATCTCCAAAAGACATTTACCAAAAACCTAGTTCATTTCATCTCCTGAAGACATTTACCTAAAGGCAAGATTCAATCCAACTCTGACAGTTGTGCAATAATAGGGCCATATGTTCATGACTTCATTTTGACCTGGTTGAGAATATTAGATTCATGGCACTGTCTTCACCTGAAGGGTTATAGCAGCTATTGCCTCCTTGCTTGAATTCAGCCAGGTATGAGCAAAGGCTCATTTTGGCTGGTTAGTGCCATTTTGAATGAACCCTCACTTATATGTTAGTATGCATAGCATTATGATCTCACTGAGTTTATAGCCAAATTAAATCTCTGAGTCTTTTCTTTATTTTTAACTAACTAGTATTTAATTGTTCTCACCATTTTCTAAATCTTCTGCGTCTCTGATCTACAAGGGGTTAATCACAGAATCCAAGAAGACTTCACATCATAGGCTTTGAATTCAAATTCTGCCTATGACACGTATTAGCTGGGCAACGATTAAAAAGTCATAACCTCTCAATGCCTTAGGCAACTCTATAGGACTATAAATTTCAGGAGTGCCAACTTGCATTAGTGAAGTTCCTGATGGGAGTTCCCTCTATCAATGACATCACAAGTCTAGATCAAAGCAAAAGAGGATTTGAGAGAACTATCAGTAAGGTATTATTTATGTGAAAATCAAAAGGAGAAAAAAATAGGGAAGAATCATGGGTTATGGAAAACAGAGTTTATCATATTCTAGAAATATCAAAAAGAAAAATAGAAATGTGTACATAATACATGAAAACTGTTTTTCTCAGCATATCATCACGGCTTACTCATTATAGATTACAAAGGGAATTTGGAAATACAAAAACAGTATTATAGTCAATACTCGAAAAATAACTCTACGGTTGTCAGCCTAAATAAATTTTCAAAGGAGCATTAAGAATAATGATTGAAGCACTTGTCTTCTCTGAATAAAAGATCAAGGTTGATGAAGTATTGTTTTTCTACTGCGAAAGTAGTCCCCAAGCCCTCTTGAATCCTGCATAGGAAGCTTTAATCTGACTGTCAATACTGCTTCTGAAAATGACGGGTCTGTAGTGCATCTGCCGACATTTTCCATTTTCTTGGTAGTCGTGGAATAAACAAAAATTTGGGGAAATGTCAGTTTTCTACTTTGCCAGACGAATCTAGTACAGTATCAGAAACTCAAGCTGTGCCTTATCTCTTTCATGTATGGCAGTCTTTCAGCCCAAATAATGATTGTGGAATTGGATTTAGATGGTAATGGCATTGGAGTTATCATACAGAAAAGAATACTGTATGTAGTCGTTCCTGCCCTCATTTTGATCACAATATACTGATTTTTCAGTAATGACAACAGTCAAAACATATTTTGTCTTGGCAAATTACCTAGAGCTGGTTTGTAAGACACCTGGAGAGCAGATAAATGTGGTCACACGATGCTGTGTTTCTTATGACAATCTTCCTTTTACTAATCCCATACCCTCTCTAGCCTGCAGATGGTTAGCTCAATTGGTCAGAGCACAAGGATAAAGAGTCTAAGGTTAAGGGTCTGATCCTTATGTGGGCCCACTAATTTTCATGGCTGCAGAACATACCCTAACTATTGCTAACTGTCCCTTAAGTGTATGCCATGGGTCAGCATGAGGCAGATTTGCTGTTAGCAACATCTCTAGGAGAAAAATCCTTCACATTCCCTCTTTAATACTTACTGGGTTGTGTGTGTGTGTGTATGTGTGTGTGTGTGTGTGTGTGTGTGTTTTAAATAATTTTTCAGTTGTGTATGACTCTCCATGACCCCATTAGGGGTTTTCTTTGCAGAGATACTGACATGGTTTGCCATTTTCTTCTCCAGGTCATTTTACAAAAGAGGAAACAGAGGCAAACAAGGTTAAGCAACTTGCCCAGGGTCATACAGCTAGTAAGTGTCTGAAGCCAGATTTGAACTCAAGAAGGTGAATCTTCCTGACTCCAAACCAGGTGACACCTAGCTGCCTGTACTAGGTTTTAATAATATTTTTCATTGTATAATCTGTTTTCTCCTAATTTGTCCCTGGACAATTTCCAAATAAGGTCTAAACTCTTAAAGTCTACAAACTGATACAAACCAGAGACTGAAGGAATTTAGACTTCAATGAATGTTATTTTGTCATCACAGTTACTCCCTCCATCTCATCCATTTCTTCTCATCTTGTACAATTCCCGTTCATGTCTTCTCATAAATCCTCCACGGGGGAGAGCCACCTAAAATGCTAAGGGCCTTCTTCAAGATCTTCTAACATTACACAGATACCAGTGAAACACAGACGCCATCCATCTGTTATCTTTCACTTTCACTACATGACTGGCCCACCTTGTTTTTTTCAATCTTTCATCTCTTAGAGGACGTCCTTTAAACCACTTCTCATATTCTAGTCATTACTATTAATATGCTGGAGCGTGGGGGCGGCTAGGTGGCGCAGTGGATAGAGCACCGGCCCTGGAGTCAGGAGGACCTGAGTTCAAATCTAGCCTCAGACACTTAACACTTACTAGCTGTGTGACCCTGGGCAAGTCACACCCCAACTGCCTCACTAAAAAAACAAAAAACAAAAAGAATATGCTAGAGCCTGTCTGCCCATCATATATTTTTCCATTAAACTTTGTATCACTGCAATTTTGATTCTTCAAAAACGTGGTACTACATGATTCACAGACATATTATATCAACAGGCGATAAGTGGTATTTTCTTTTTCTTTTCTTTTTTTTTTTTTAAGTGAGGCAATTGGGGTTAAGCGACTTGCCCAGGGTCACACAGCTAGTAAGTGTTAAGTGTCTGAGGCCGGATTTGAAGTCAGGTACTCCTGACTCCAGGGCCGGTGCTTTATCCACTGCGCCACCTAGCTGCCCCTGATAAGTGGTATTTTAAAAGCTGGATTTTTATTTCTGGGAGAAGCTTGAAGCCACTGAATCCCAATTTCAATATACTCTTCTCTCTAACCCCCATTCAATTCTGGGTCCAGCTCAATGCCTAAGTGCTATGTTTGCTAAAGCATGTATTATTTTTGTTTGTTTGTTTTGCAGGGCAATGAGGGTTAAGTGACTTGCCCAGGGTCACACAGCTAGTGTCAAGTGTTTGAGACCAGATTTGAACTCAGGTCCTCCTGAATCCAAGACTGGTGCTTTATGCATTGCACCACCTAGCTGCCTCTAAAGCATGTATTATTGATGGGTTATTTCAAAGAGCTGTCCATCTAAATGGGTGTTACTCTTGGATTACCTGCATTTCCTTCCATTAATTAAATTAATTGGAAGATGATAGCTTACTTATTTTGGTCCTCTTTTCCTTCAGACTGTACCCTAAGGAAGAAAGAACATTTGCAAAATTGTCATTTTCCAATTAATCCCACCAATGGAAAGAAGTACAGATAATCCAAATCTAAACAAGAGAAATGGCTAAAAATGTGTATTATGCTTTTAAATTCATGTAATCAATGTTTCCAAAACTTAAAGTGCAGCATAAAGCAAGAAGTAAAGAAACAATACAGGGGCAGCTAGGTAGCACAGTGGATAGAGCACCAGCTCTGGAGTACCTGAGTTCAAATCCAGCCTCAGACACTTAACACTTACTAGCTGTGTGACCCTGGGCAAGTCACTTAACCCCAAATGCCTCACTAAAAAAGAAAGAAAGACAGAAAGGAAGGAAGGAAGGAAGGAAGGAAGGAAGGAAGGAAGGAAGGAAGGAAGGAAGGAAGGAAGGAAGGAAGGAAGGAAGGAAGGAAGGAAGGAAGGAAGGAAGGAAGGAAGAAAAAGAAAGAAAGAAAGAAAGAAAGAAAGAAAGAGAGAGAGAGAGAGAAAGAAAGAAAGAAAGAAAGAAAGAAAGAAAGAAAGAAAGAAAGAAAGAAAGAAAGAAAGAAAGAAAGAAAGAAAGAAAGAAAGAAAGAAAGAAAGAAAGAAAGAAAGAAAGAAAGAATACAACATGTTGGATGAAGATAAGCCTGGAAGTCAGAAAGACCTAGGTCTTCATGTCCTGCCTGTAACATATACTCACTGTATGACTTTGGGCAAATTGCTTACCTTCTCAGCTCCCAGGTAACACTCAAACTATAAATTATTGATGATTTGATTATTTGCATTAGTGGAGGGAATTTTCACATCTCCATTTAACAGCAATGAAATCACAGGTTCAGACCGCCCCCCAAATCAAACAAAACCCCCCAAAGACAAGATATATCACCCCCCCCCCCAAAAAAAAGTTTTCACCTAAAACTGATCTGACAGCTAGCATACCAGGCCTGGAGTCAGGAAGACTCATCTTCCTGAGTTCACATCCAGCCTCAGACACTTATTAGCTGTGCGACCCTAGGCCAATTACTTAACCCTCTTTGCCTTAGTTTCTCGTCCATAAAATGAGCTAGAGAAAGAAGTAGCAAACCACTCCAGTATCTTTGCCAAGAAAACTCCAGATGGGGTACAAAGAGTTGGATATGACTGAAAACAACTGAACAACAATGACAACAATAATTATCTTGTCAGATGCTACAACTGATCAGATTTCCCCAACATGTCTAGGATCATTGGAAAGAGAACCAGTTTTGGAGTTAGAGAACTTGAGTTTAAATCGCGCCTCTAACATTTACTACCTGTGTGACTTTGGGTAAATAACTTTATTTCCTTGGTGTTTTCTCAACTATTAAATGAAGGGGTTAGACTCCATGGCCTCTGAAGTCCCTATGATCTTGTAATCTTATGAAATGCTTCCATCTGAAAGGAAACTCACAGAGAGAGCACATTTCCCATTAAAAAATCATTAATACATCTAAGCTATTTTTTAGGGAAAGTCATCACTATTCTGACATTTTTCTTTTTTTATATTTTCCTCAGTACATTCCTATGTCTTTTAGTTTGTTTCTTCTGAGTTAAAAATACAAAAATCTTCATTTAAATTGTCCTGGATTTTGTATCTTTTCTGGTGAAAAAAAAAGCAAATAATTTCCAAAGCCCATTCCATCCCAGCATTTACTAAATACTTGCTATATGCCAGGCACTGCACTCAGTACTGTTTGTACAAAAGCAAAAATAAAGGCAATTCCTATCTCCATAGAGCTTACCATTTTACCAAATTGGATGGGGAGCAAGGAGGATGACAACTGGTAAGTATACTGGTAAGTATACTGGTAAGTATAATGCGGTGACTGGCCTATTGGCCAGTAGATCTCAGACCTTAGAACATATAGTATATGCTCTTCCTTTTGCAATAGCTACACGGCCCTTTCCCTCCCCAATTAAGGACATATGCGATTATGCTAAATGCTTCCTATTGACTTGGTGCATGGTGACCAAAAGCTTTTAAATGGCCACTGAGCCAGAACTAGATGTACATTCAGAGAAAGCTTGAACATGCTGAAACTTTCTTTTCTGACAGTTTTCAAATGAGGAGAAGAAGAAATGCCATAAGCCACCGGAGGAAAGGAGAGATAAAAAGCAGTGGCAATAAAAGCCTGCTGCCTCCAGCCACCTACTCTTTCCCACCCAGTCACCGTGCAGTTATGAACTCATGGTGCTGCTTACATTTCTGTTGTATGTGTTCTCTCATCTTAGCTGAATGAGCATTGGAGAGGGAATGCATTAGGCTATGACCTTGTGAGCTTTAAAACGTCAGAAGAAACACAAGAGGTCCAGCAACTGGGTCCAAAGAAGAGCATGTCCATAGCTACAGTAGTCAAATCCATGAGGGAAGAGACTCTGAGAAGTAATTTGCTTAACCCAGACCGGCAGTTACTTGGCCCAGCTTCCAAAACAGTGTCCTGTAAGTAAGTGAGTAATTTGTCTAACAGCTGTGCCCCATCCGGGGGCAAACTTGGGGGGGGGGGAATATTTAGCAGTAATTGTTTTAAGTTTGAACCCAATCTCCTCGGGCACTTAGGTGACAGAAGAGAATGGACTCCTAGTTTCAGAGGTTTTTATATTTTGGTTCTTTCTATATTTTTGTTCAGTAGTCTTGGTCATGTCGAACTCCTTATGTGGACCAACTAATTTTCATGGCCACAGACTATATCTCAAGTATGGCTAACTATCCCATAAGTGTACTGCCATGGGTCAGGGTGATGCGTATTTACTGTTAGCAATATCCCTGGGGGGAAAATTCCCTCTTTAATTTTTACTGGGTGTGTGTGTGTGTGTGTGTGTGTGTGTGTGTGTGTGTGAAAGTGTTTTTCAGTTACAATTGACTCTCCATGACCCCATTTGGGGTTTTCTTGGCAGAAATAATGGAGTAATTTACCATTTCCTTCCCCAGCTCATTTTACAGAGGAAGAACTGAGGCAAACAAAATGAAGTGATTTGCCCGGGGTCATACAACCAGTAAGTGTTTGAGGCCAGATTTTAACTCAGGAATATGAGTCTTCCTGACTTCGGGCCCAGGACTCCTTCTATTGGACCACCCAGCTGCTCTCAATTAGTGAAAGCTAATTGATGTTAACTGGTCAAGTGATATTGGAGAAGATATTAACCAGATCAATAATATTGAACAAGACATACCAAATGTGGGGCTTGTGAGCAATTGTATTAAATAATTGCTCCTAATCCTTAGAATTTTAGGGGTTGATATAACTAGGCAAGGTCTAGGGACCTAATCTTCCACTGTGAGTTGAGATTAGAAGAACAAGACTCAAACACGCAGGCTATGTAAGTAATACAAAATATTTAGAAGTAAATACAAAATAATTTTTGAGGAATAGTGAGCTTGGGCATATTTATTTTGAATGTGGGAAGATTACATAGTGGTCACATTATGCCAATGTTATTCTTGGCAATGTTTTCAATTTAATTAGTCCCTGATTAATTAGAATTATCTCACATTTTATATAGACAAGTGTTTCAAATGAAAAATACCCAAACTTTCACCTTGCAAAGGAATTGCCATACTTAACTAGCTTCATGAAACGTTATTGTTAACTAACTAGCTTTTCCCCCCTCCATTTAAATCATAAGATTATAATGTAATATGGTACATGCATGCACTCCCCACATGTAACCTATAATGATATGAGGATTTGTAACAATAATGCCAAGCTCTCACATATAACATGTTCATATATGTAAATGGGCTTTCACCTATACCTACATGTAAGGGGGTGATCATGTTGTAATGGCAGTTAATGATCCTGAGAATAATAGTGTGTGTATAGCATCACTTGTGAGGGGTAGAACTCTTAGCTGGTGACCAGTCACAGTTAACTATGTCTGATTGTCTCAATGCCCTTTAGCAGATGCATCATTACTCTCTCAGTTGTAGCCTTACCAACCCCAAGTGTTTTTTTTCCCCCATGGCTCACTTTTGCTAACTAGCCTAGGAGATGATCAAGTGAATGAAAATGTATATAAGTAGGGGCAGCTAGGTGGTACAGTGGATAAAGCACCAGCCCTGGATTCAGGAAGACCTGAGTTCAAATCTGACCTCAAACACTTGAAACTTACTAGCTGTGTGACCCTGGGCAAGTCACTTAACCCTCATTGCCCCACGGAAGGAAGGAAGGAAGGAAGGAAGGAAGGAAGGAAGGAAGGAAGGAAGGAAGGAAGGAAGGAAGGAAGAAAGAAAGAAAATGTATGTAAGTATAAAAGGGTATAATTAGGAAATAAAAACATTAAAACTGACTGCTTTTTGGCTAGTAGTCCAGGAGGAGCAAACTGCTTTTCTTTCTTTTCCTTTCTCTTTCCTTCCTTCTCAGAATGGAAGGAGACAAGGAAGTAAATGTTTGGACACTAGATGGAAGGCTGCTGTCCCAATAGAGACAAATGATGGGAATGGAAAGTATGAGAGACATTGTGTGTATGTGACTCATGCTCAGTGCTCCACATTCATCTGCTTCCACTTGGCACTGTTTACAACTCCACCCAAACATCATGCCTTGGGCTTCATGCCCAAGGTCATTTTTCAAGGTGATGGGCCCAATCATTGACTCAGCTCTCTGCCAGGACAATCCTGAAGAAAATCTTGACCTGTGGTTAGATTCCTGGCATGGTGATTATACCTCTCTGCTCTCTCAGTACCAAGATGGAGCCTCCATAATAGTTTTATTCCCAGAGTTCTCTTCAACATTAAGGTCAAAACATAACTGCTCCCTTTGAAGTCTGGGTAAAGTACCATGGGTATTTCCAGTGTCCTTACAGTGGCAATGGGCGAGCCAGGAAAGACTACAATTGAATCATAGACTTGGAGCTCAGAAAAACCCCAGAAATACTCTAGGGCAGCCCCCTTATGTTATGGATGACGTACCTGGGGTCCAAGGTCACACAGGTAGTAAGTAATAAAACAAGACTTTGAACTCAAGTCCTTTGATTCTAAATCCAGTACTCTCTCCAAAACATAGGTGAGCAGTGTTTTTGTATTTTTTTCCATATGAAATATGGAACATTAGCCAGACCTGGAACAAAGATCTGGCAAGGCTGCATCACACAGTAGGCATATCCCCAGACCAGGCACATACTCTCAGGTATTGACACTGCCCACTAAGGTCAAAGGATGATAAGGAAGAATCTGAGGCCTACAGTTTGCCATTAATTGCCTTGCCTGTAAATTGGCCACAGCTGGACAGAAGTAAGACTTTGTGTAAGGAAAATAACTTTTGGACCTAAGTAACTTCTCCCATCTCTGATGGAGATTCTATGTGAGAGATAAATGTTTTAGGCAAGAATTAAACACTAAGATGAAAAAAATTACTATTTAGTCAATCATACAAGTATTTGTTTAATCACTAGTATAGCCTTAACATGAACATAAACTCCTTGAGGTCAGGGGCAGTTTTGTTTTTGTACCTAGAAAGTAGTAAGTACAGGGCTTAGAAAATACTTGTTGATGTCAATGTTGGAGTTCCTCATTGTTGAATCTATCAACTATCTTTTTCTATGGTAAATCTTGGCTACATCTCCACTAAGAATTCTCAATACTAGAATGCTAGAGGTGGAATCCTGATGATCTGGAGCAAACATATCCCAACCTCCTTCTTGGAGCTTTCTCTGGGGAGTTTTGTTCTGATCTTAGGAATGGTAGAGGGCCTGGCTTTGGCAGACAAGCTAGCTCCTTCCCACCCTTGGCTTTTTTTTTCTTTTTGGGGGGTGGAGCAATGAGGGTTAAGTGACTTGCCCAGGGTCACACAGCTAGTAAGTGTCAAGTGTCTGAGGCCAAATTTGTACCCAAGTCCTCCTGAATCCAGGGCCAGTGCTTTATCTACTGCACCGCCTAGCTGCCCCTGCACCTTTGGCTTTTTATGAGGAGAAATAGAGAAGTCACAAGAACCAAGAGAGCAAAGAAGGTGCTACCTGCATGGGAGAGTCCAGGGCAGCTAATCAGCATCTGGGAGGTATGTCACAGTGTTTCTGGTGGTACCAAAAATCTGCTCAGGCTATAGATGGAGCTTCATGATTTTTCATATCTTCCCCTCTTCTCTCTGCAGTATTAACATTTTCTCCATCACTTCTTTTTTTTTGTTTTTTGGGTTTTTTGCAGGGCAATAAGGGCTAAGTGACTTACCCAGGGTCACACAGCTAGTAAATGTTAAGTGTCTGAGGCTGGATTTGAACTCAGGCCCTCCTGAATCCAGGGCCAGTGCTTTATCTGCTGCGCCACCTAGCTGCCCCCAAGCATATACATTTTTAACACATTTGAGCCAAATTTGACACTTAACTAGCTGTGTGACCCTGGGCAAGTCACTTAACCCTCATTACCCTGCAAAAAATAAATAAGTAAATGAAATAAAACTAAATAAAAATGTATATGCTTGCTAATAAAGCCTGATGACATAATTATTCTATGTATTATGATTTTCCTCTCTGCTCCTCTCAATTTGATTGTATTATAACTCATAAAACTAACTCTTTTGTCATCTAAAGGAAAATACATTATTTTATCAAGATTTTAAATTTCATTTAATAATTGTCAGCTTTTCTCAATTCCTTCTCTTTGATTTTTGGGGTTTTTTTGTTTTTTCATTCAATTTTTGTTTATATTCTTTGTATAGTTTCTAAATGGAAAGATTTTTTTTTACAACTTACTGTTGTATTATGTTTTAAAACTAAAAATAGAACAGTGATGATGGTTTTTAATCATTTAAAGTATTCAAATGATATAAAATAATAGAATAGCATGTTTTCTATTTTAAGTTATAATTTTATTTTTAGACTTTCATGTGGTATCATATGTTTTTTTTCTTTATCTTATTGTTGTAGTTTTAAACATTATGAACAAAAGTCCAAGTGCCTATTGATCTTAGAGGGTCTTAGAGGGTCTGCCACTGAAACCACCTCAGCACAGTCAGAAACAAAGAAAGGAAATTAAAGTGAGGTCGATGGACTTATAGTTATTTACAGTATAAAGTCCAGTCCAAAATGGGGCGGGGGGAGGGGAGGAAGTGAGGGAACTTCTGGGCTGGAATGTTAATTTTAAAATGTTAATTCATCTTGACATCAAGGGGGCAAATAGGACTCAAATGATTTCAACACATAAGACAGGAACTCAAAGAAAATTAATAGATACTGGATTCTAACTTGGTCCTAACAGCAAAACTATTAATAGAAAAGTCACAGTTAAGTGGGAAACAGAAGGTCATAGTTAGAGGCAGCTGCGGTATAATGACATGTACACTTGAAATCAAAGCAGAAAACCAGGCTCTGCTACCCACTAGCTTTGCATCTTTGCCAGAGCCCTAGATCTCATTTAACTAACTCATCTTTAAAATATAGATCCTAATTATTGAACTACCTAATTCAGAGGGTATTGAGTTTTTTGTTTTGTTTTGGGTTTTTTTGTTTGTTCATTTGGTTTTTTTGTTTTGTTTTGTTTTTGTTTTTGTTTTTACAGGGCAATGGGGGTTAAGTGACATGCCCAGGGTCACACAGCTAGTAAGTGTCAAGTGTCTGAGGCCGGATTTGAACTCAGGTACTCCTGAATCCAGGGCCAGTGCTCTATCCACTGCACCACCTAGCTGCCCCCTGTTCATTTGTTTTAAGAATTGAATTGGACAATCTAGAGAAAAAGTATTGTAACACTAAAAATGTTAGCTCATTTTATATTCTGGGTGGAACACTTTCTAAAAGATAGCACACACGGGCAGCTAGGTGGCGCAGTGGATAGAGCACGGGCCCTGGAGTCAGGAGGACCTGAGTTCAAATCCGACCTCAGACACTTAACACTTACTAGCTTAACCCCAAATGCCTCACCAAAATATATATATATATATATATATATATATATATATATATATATATATATATATATATATATTTTAAATTTTTTTTAAAAGATAGCACACGTAAGAAAATATTCAGAATGTCATAAAGGTATTACATTTTAAGAAATGCATTTCTTCCCCCGCCCCAATACCTTCTTTGCCTGGGTCAGAGCTTTGAAAACAGAAGTCTCTATTCACTACAGATACATGGGCTACTTTTGCCATTCGAGTCAATGCTTTGTCCTGAAGCACTATGTCCAGTGCCCAGGATTGTTGTGGAGAAAAACTTTGACTTCAACATCTGTAAATATGGGAGTGGGAAAGCTTATCACAACCAGGAAATGCCATGAGAGCAAATATTACAGGAACTATTGTCCCTATGGGAAATTGCAGGATTTCTTGGATTTGTTTTCTGTATGAATGCCAAAGACAGCCCCAAAGTGAGAAGCCACATCCCAAGAAACTCCCTTGCAGAAGAAATATGGAATAGAGACCAAATAAACAAATCTGAAAATTATTTTCCTGGGCATGCGCTAGCCTGTCATCTTTATGGAATAATTAATAATAAAAAGAATATTTTATATGGTGCTAAAGAATTATAAAACAAACTTTTAGAAATAGTTAATTTTGTCCTTACAACCGTGGGAGATAGGTGCCATTATCATACTTGTTTTAGAGATGAGGAAACTGAGGCAGGCAGAAATTAAGTGACATGTTCATGGTCACATAGCTAACAAATGGTTGAAACAGGATTTGAACTCAGGTCTTTCTGATTCTAGGTCCAGAGATCAATCCATTGTGGTACTCCATATGGAATTCTTTTTATGTCTTTTAAGTGCTCCTAACATCTCACAAATGAATATATATGAGTATGGTATGATGGATAGAAAACCAATCTTGAAGGTAAGAAGACTGTGAGGGAAAAATCCATCCTCTTCTCAATAATTCTCAGGAACTCAGCAGCGAAGTGACAAAGGCTTTATTTTCTTCTCATGAGAAGGAGGCACCCTAGTGTGTAGCTAGTGGGTGCCCCAGAAAGGGGACTCGCAGGCCCGGTTTTATACCCTAGTCCCTAACTTGAATGGACCTTCCCCTTTTTCATCACTGGTCGGGGTTACAATCTACACGCAAAAACTAGCTAATTGGAACGCAGTATTCCCACCCCTCTTCCTTGTATGGGCATAACTCAGGAGTGGACCTTATACTTCCTTATATGGACAGAACTCTGGAGAGGACCTAATTGAGACCAGGGCTCCTTAAACCATGTGACCTTGCTAACCTGAGGGGGAGGAGGGGATCTGAGACCTTTGCCTACAAACAGGTCAGGGGAGTATGACTGACTGTTATATCCACATTGAGAGGAGACAATTACCCATTTCTCACAAAGACCTAGGTTCAAGTCCTGCTTATGATGCATAGTAACTGTGTGACTATGAATTAATCAATCAACATTTATTAAGCACCTCCTATGTGCCCAAGTACTGTCCTAACCTTTAGGCAACTTTCTAAGGCTCTACGTTACAGTTTAGTTGTGATGTACATCAGAAAAAAAAAAAAAAAGAGTTTCACACCAAGAGCTACCTATATGCATAATAAAATCACTGGTCCGGATGCCACACTTCCCAATCACATCATGATGTTCACATACACACACACACACTCACACACATTCAATTTAATTCAATTCAATAAACACCAAATTCTTACTATCTTCAGGGCACTGGGCTAGAAGCAACATGTTTCCTATGTCTATGGTGCTATTGTGTCTCTGTGAGGTGTTTGAATGAAATGAAAAGATTCTCCTGGGCTATTTCAGAAGAGGAAAGATAGGAGAATCTTATTCCCTCTCTCTCTGGTCTCCACTCCTGAAAGATGAGTACCACCAGTTTTTTCTAGTCACCTCCCTTCTCCTACTGGCTGTCATTTTTTTTCTCTAGTCATCACCCAGCATTCCACAGCTCATAGGGGTCTCCTTGAGCACTCTAAGAGTGGAACAGTGGAGAAGGTCAAATCAGAAATTGCTGTGGTCAGATTTTTTTTAAAAAATATAATATATGTTCTCTCTCAAAACTTGAGTGCAAGGTGGCCAACTTAGCCTCCTCGCATATTCATATATTTCTCTCCTGACAATTTTCTTCCACTGTTTCTTCAAGCCATTGGTCAGTGTCAGAAACAGATTTCTATAGCATACAGGGGTATTATTCCAGGCATTCTAAATCTTTTGGCATAGGGGTACTAAAATTGTATTTCTCATTTTCTTCATCTAAATACATTTAATCCCATAAATACATAAACACTAGCCTATGTTCATATTTTTCTCCATTTCTACCTTTCCTCTCTGATGCTTTATCGCTAAAAGAAATTGAAAGGCAACAAATTGTTTAGAACACCATTCTGTGCTTAATGAAAATTTAACACAATGTGTTTTCAAATGCTAATAATAAACCAGCAGGTGAAAGGGCTAATTAAACTTCTGGTTATTTTAATGTTGCATATTCTAACAGCCTGAGTAAACTCTTATCTGGAAAAAATACAGAGGAATGCCAAATTTCTAACAAAATTTAATTAATTTGGGAGACTTAGCTATAAATCTGCTTTTGACAAATCTCAGAGAATTAATTAGCCATTGACTTGTCATCCATCTCTTTTTTCATGGCTTAGTACTTGATTTGTTATCCTCAGATAGAGGTTATCACATTTTCCCTTTATGCCTTTCTTTTATGTTTTTTTCTTTCAGGAAAGACAGCAAGAGCTAACCAATGATGGCCCACATCAGAGGGCAGTGAATATTCCATCACTAGAAATTCTCTTTTATTAAATTATTATTTATTTTTAACATTCATTTTTAAAATTTTGAGCTTTGAATTCTTTCTATGCCTCACATCCCTCTCCCCCCTCAGCTCATTGAGAAGGCAAGAAATGTGATTATCAATTACACTAATGAAATCATGTAGGATAAGCTCGGTGGCACAGTGGATAGAGCACCAGCCCTGGATTCAGGAGGACATGATTTCAAATCCAGCCTCAGACACTTAACAATTACTAGCTGTGTGACCCTAGGCAAGTCACTTAACCCCAATTGCCTCACACACACACAAAAATGAAATCATGTAAACATATTTCCATATAAGCCATGTTGCAAAAAAAAAGAAGCAAGAAAAAGAAAATGAAAAAATTATGTATCATTTTGTATTCACACTCTATCAGTTCTTTCTCTGGAGGTGAGCAGCAGAATAATCTTGGATCATCATATTGATTAGAATAGCTAAGTTATTCACAGTTGATCATCATACAATATTGTTGTTACTGTGTACAATGGTTTTCTGGTTCTGCTCACTTAACTTTATTTACATCAGTTCATATAAGTCTTCATAAGTTTTTTGGAAATCATGCTGCTCATCATTTCTAATAGCACAATAGCATTCCACAATCATAACCATTCCCCAATTAGTGGGCATCCCCTCAATTTCCAATTCTTTGCCACCAAAAAAAGCCATTATATTTTTGTACATATAAGTCTTTTTCATTTTTCTTTGATGTCTTTGGGATAGAGACCTTAATAATAGTATTTCTGGGTCAAAGGATATGCAGTTTTATAGCTCTTTGGTCATAGTTCCAAATTCTTCTCCAAATCAGTTCGCAACTCCACCAAGAGTTCATGTCCCAATTTTTCCACATCCCCTCCAAGACTTGTCATTTCCTTTTCTGTCATATTAGGCAATCTCATAGGTGTGAGGTAGTACTCAGAGTTGTTTTAATTTGTATTTCTCTAATCAATAGTGACTTAGATCATTTTTTGCAATTTTTTTTTTGTTTTCATATGACTAGAGAAAGTTTTGATTTCTTCTTCTGAAAACTGCCTGTTCATATCCTTTGACCATTTATCAAATGGGGAATGACTTGTATTTTTATAACTTTAACTCCATTATCTATATATTAGAGAAATGAGGCCTTTCCCAAATTTCTGCTTTCCTTCTAACCTTGGCTGCATTGGTTTTATTTCTGCAAAAACTTCTTAATTTGATGTAATTGAAATTACACATTTTATATCATGTGATGCCCTCTATCTCTTCTTTGGCCATAAATTCTTCCCTTATCCATAAATCTAATAAGTAAAATATTATATGCTCCCCCAATTTTTCTTAGGGTATCACCCTTTATGTCTAAATAATGCATCCATTTTGAATTTATCTTGGGGTACAGTGTAAGATGTTGGTCTATACCTATTTTATCCCCCCAAAAAAACCTTTCCAATTTTTCCAGAAATTTTTGTCAAATAATGGTTTCTTGTGCCACAATCTTTGGGTTTATCAAACACTAGACTACTATGACCATTTGCTACTATATATTGTGTAACAAATATACTCCATTGATCCACTGCTCTAACTCTTAACCAGAACCAGATTGTGCCCAAGATTATTGCCTTGCAATAATACAGCTTGAGATCTGGTACTGCTAGGTCACCTTCCTTCAAAGTTTTTCCCATTGATTCCCTTGATATTCTTGACATTTTGTCCTTCCACATGAATTCTATTGTTTTTTCTAATTCTATCAAAAAAAGGTTTTGGCAGTTTGGTAGGACACGAATAAGTAAATTAATTTAGGTAGAATTGTCATTTTTATTATATTGGCTTGGCCTACCCATGAACAATTAATATTTCTCCAATTACTTAGATCTGCCTTGATTTGTGCAAAACGTGTTTTGTAATTGCATTCATTTAGTTCTTGGGTTTTTCTTGGCAGGTAAACTCCCAAGTATTTTATATTGTCTGCAGTTATTTTAAATGGAATTTCTCTTTCTATTCTCATCATGCTGAACTTTTTGGGTAATAACATAGAAATGCTGATGACTCCCATGGGTTTATGTTATATACTGTAAGTTTGCTAAAATTGTTTCAACTGGTTTCTTAGCTGATTCTCTAGGAATCTCTAAGTATATATCATATCATCTGCAATGAATAATAGTTTTGTTTCCTCATTGTCTATTCTAATTCCTTCCATTTCTTTTACTTGTTGTTGCTATAGCTAAATTGAATAATAGTGGTAATAATGGGCATCCTTGTTTCACCCTGATTTTATCAGGAAGGCTTCTAGCTTATCTCCATTACAAATAATGCTTACTGATAGATAGGTTATAGATAGATACTACTTATCTTTTTAAGGATAGCTCCACTTATTGATATTCTCCCTAGTGTTTTAAATAGTAACAAGTGTTGTACTTGTTGTATTTTTCTGTACCTATTGAGATAATCATATGATGTTTGTTGATTTTGTTATTAATATGGTCAAATATCCTGATCATTTTCTTAATATTGAACCAGTTCTAAATTCCTTGTATAATCCCCACCCAATCATACTGTATGATCTGTGTAATTTAAGATTCTAAATGTGGATTCTAATCTGTTCCCCCAGTTTTGGGGGAAACTGACTAAAATCACTGATAAAACAAGTTTAGGTTTTTAAGGGTTTATTGAAAAATAGAAAGAGAAAGATTGAGAACAGAATTCCAACAGCCTGGCATTCCTATCTTTCCTCAAATTTCCTGTGAAGTACTCTGCTGCCACCACCACCATCAAGTCAGGAACCCAAAAGAGACAGAGTTCTCCGTGCAGGCCCTCTTTCCTCCTTCCTGTCTCCTCCCAGAAAATAGGAGGCTCCTCAAGTTGATTGGCTGGTAGCCTTGATAGACAGCACCCATGAGCAAATGTCACTTCCTGACACCAAGGAAAAGCCACATGGCCTTGCCCTCTGATGCATTCTCCTCATGCTGGAGCTTTCCTATAGTAAGTCTCCAGTAGGTGGCATCATTCCAATCATTACAGATCTTTGTGATATATTGCTGTAATCTCCTTCGTAGTATTTGATTTAAAATCTTTGCTTCAATATTCTTTAGGGAAATTGGCCCATATTTTTCTTTCTGTTTTTGCTCTTCATGATTTATGAATCAAAACCATATTTGTGTCATAAAAGAAATTTGGTAGAAGTCCTTCTTTGCCCATTTTCCCAAATAATTTATATAGTATTGGAATTAACTGTTCTTTAAATGTTCAGTAGAATTCACTTGTGAATCCATCTGGTCCTGGGGACTTTTTTTCTTAGGGACCTCATTTATGACTCATTCAATGTCTTTTTCTAAGACAGTTATTTAAATATTCTATTTCCTCTTCTGTTAATCTGGACAATTTATATTTTTTTGTAAATATCTATCCATCTCACTTAGATTGTCAGATTATGTGTCAATATAATTGGGCAGAATAGCTCCTAATAATTGCCTTAATTTCATCACCCTTTTCATTTTTTATTCTGGTAATTCGGTTTTCTTCTTTCTTTTTTTAAAATCAAATTAACCAATAATTTATTTTAGATGTGCTTTAAATTCCTACTTTTATTTATTAGTTCAATTTTTTATTTTCAATTTTAGTAATCTCATCTTTGATTTTCAGGATTTCCAAATTTGTATTTAATGAGTGATTTTGAATTTGTTGTATTTTTTAGTTTAATTGCATGCCAAATTCATTGATCTGCTCTTTCTCTAGTTTAGCAATGTAAATATTTAGAAACATAAATTTTCTGCTGTCACTTGTGCATCCCACAAATTTTGGTATGTTATCTCATTGTTGTCATTCTCTTTAATGAAACTACTTATTCTATTATTTGTGCCATAACTCACTCATTCTTTAGAATTAGGTTATTTAGTTTCCAATTAATTTTGAATCTGTGTTTCCATAGCCTTTTATTGAATGTAGTTTTATTGCATTATATTCTGAAAATGATGCATTTAATATTTCTGCTTTTCTTCATTTGGTTGTGAGGGGTTTATGTCCTAATACATGGTTAATCATTTTGAAGTTGCCAGGTACAGCTAAGAGAAAGGTATACAGTTATCCCAGCCACATCATGGGGGTTATGGGTGTGATGCCCCCATGATCTGGAAAATCTCTGTAAAGTTGCTATCTGTAAGGGGTAAAATTCTAGTTAGACTATCTAAAAATCTAATGACTGGTCACCATAGATTAGGAGCTTTAGCAAGAGCTTAGACTTTTAAGCATTTATTAAGGTGCATTAGGATCTAGTGATCAGAGAGAAAGAGGCCGAGATGCCTTCATCTATCTATCTAAGGGAGCCAGCATCTCTGCTCCACTCCACATGAGGTCCTGGGTGAAAAAGAGCTCCTTCGTCCTCCCAGAAGCCTCCTGCAAAACCAGAAACAGGGCCATACACACACACACACACACACACACACACACACACACACACACACACACACACACACACACACACACACACACACCTCCAAGCTAATTGGCTGGTAGCTTTGATTGACAGAACTCTCAGGCGGCTTAACAGCTGGAAACCATCCAGCTTCTGGAGGCTAACTCAGTATGGCTTGTCCACACATGACTTCTCCTCATGGTGGAGCTTCCCTACAGTATCTCTCTAGCAGGGGCGTCATTCCAATTCTCACATCTCCATAATATTTTTTGATCTTTCCTTTGTACCAGAGAAGTGTAAATTATTATGGTATTAAAAGATAATACATGTAGCTTTTGCATTTCTGAGCTTCTAAACTTTTTCTGTCATCTGCTGGTCCTTGTGTGTCACCTGTAGCTTCTGCAAAACTCCCCCCAAAATCCCATTTAATTTCTTATGCCAACCCATAATATATATTGAAACCACAATGGGGAAAGTTTCAGTGTGAAAGGGATAACTGTTCTCCTTTCTATTTTAATTCAATTTTCTCCAGAGGTCTATCATATCTAACTTTCCTAAAATATTATTCATCCCTCTAACTTCTTTCTTATTTATTTTATGGATATATTTATTTAATTCTGAGAGAGGAAAATTGAGGGTTCTGACTAGCACAGTTTTATTGTGTATTTTCTCCTGTAACTCATTTAACTTTTCTTTTAAGAATTTGGATATTATTATCTATTTTGGTTTGGACCTGGAATTTCACTGATGTAGAGGACTCATTTGGAAATTTCCTCCACTGACATAGGTTTGTAATTTATGATCTTCATGAGTTGCACTGAGAGTTTCAATGTCTTTCCCAACATGCTCCTAGATCTAGGATCTCAGAGGTTGGACCTGAACCAGGACTCTATCAACCTGAAGGCTAGATCTCTATGCCTTATGCCATGTTCACCTTTTAGTGTCCCAGGTGATTCTCAGAGCAGGTGCTGATCTGCAGTAAGTCTAATGTCAGCCCATCACCCCCCCAAAAAAATTGTACCAATTTTGGGGTTTTTTTTAGGCAATCAGGGTTAAGTAACTTGCCTAGGGTCATACAGTTAATATATGTCTGAGGTCAAACTTGAACTCAGGTCCTCCTGACTTAAGGGCAGGAGTTCTATCCACTATACGCCCTAGTTGCCCTAAGAACTGTATCTTCTTTTTTTGCAGGGCAATGAGAGTTAAGTGACTTGCCCAGGGTCACACAACTAGTAAGTGTCAAGTGTCCGAGGCCAGATTTGAAATCAGGTCCTCCTGAATCCAGGAACAGTGCTTTATCCACTGCGCCATGTAGCTGCCCCCAGAACTGTATCATTTTAATGAAATACTCCAACAATGGCATTTTGAAAAAAAAATTTTTTTAAAAGAATTTGGATATTATGCCATTTGGTGCAATTATGTTTATATCAATACATACAATACATTTAGTATTAATATTACTTAATTAGCTATGGTATTTTTAGCAAAATGTAGTTTCCCTGATTCTCTCTTTTACTTGGGTCTCTTTTTGTACATACTTTGTCTGAGATCATGCTTGCTACCTCTGCCTTTTTTTTTTTTACTTCATCTGAACCATAATAGATTCTGCTCCAGCCTTGTTATTTTTATTCTCTGTGTGTCTTACTGTTTCCAGTGTCTTTCTTGTAAATTCTTGTTGGATTCTGGTTTCTAATTTAGTCTACTATCTGCTTTCCCATTCGCATTTACAGTTATGATTACTGTGCATTTCTTGCCATCCTATTTTTCTTTGTTTATCCTTCTCTCTCTCTTTTTATACTGTCCCACTTCAAAGGTTTATCTTGATTCTGATCACTGCCTCCCTTAATCTTCCCTCCATTCTATTAGCCCCACTCCTTCTCTTATCACCTTTTGCTCCTACTTTCCTATTGGGTAAGATAGATTTTTATACCTAACTGTGGATATATATTATTCCTTCTTTGAGCCAATTCTGAATGATTTTTAAAATAATAATAAACATTTTTATTTAAATTTTTGAGTTCCAAATTCTATTCCTCCTTCCCTCCATTCCCTCCCACTTCCCTAAGGCAGTAAATAATCAGATATAGGTTATACATGTGCAATTGTGTAAAACATAACCATATTAGTCATTTTGTATAAGAAAACTTCAAATAAAGAAAAATGGAAAGGAAGTGAAATATAGCATGCATCAATCTGTGTTCAATCAATATCAGTTCTTACTTTGGAGATGGATATTAGACTTTATCATTAGTCCTTTGGGATTGTCTTAGATCATTGTATTGCTGAGGATAGTTAAGTCATTCACAGTTGTTCATCAAATAATATTTCTGCCACTGTGCACAATGTTCTCCTAGTTCTGCTTCTTTCACTATCCATCAGTCAGGCAAGTCTTTACACGCCTTTCTGAAATCATCCCACTTGTCATTTCTAATAACACAATAATATTCCATCACAATCATACACTAATTGATGGGCATTAATTTGATTTCCAATTCTTAGCCACCACAAAAAGAGCTACTATATTTTTGTACAAATAGGTCTTTTTCTCTTTGGGGGGGGGGATGTCTTTTGGGATATAAACTTAGCAGTGGTATTGCTGGATCAAAGGGTGTGCACAGTTTCATAGCCCTTTGGGCATAATTCCAAATTGCTCTCCAGAATGGTTAGATCTGTTCACAACTCCATCAACAGCGGATTAGCATCCCAGTTTTCCAACATCCAATATTTTCCCTTTTTGTTATATTTGCCACTCTGATAGAGTTGTTTTAATTTGCATTTCTCTGATCAATAGTGGTTTAGAGCATTTTTTTTCATATGACTATAGATAGCTTTGATTTCTTTATCTGAAAACTGCCTGTTCATATCCTTTGACCATTTATCAATCGGGGCATGATTTGTATTTTTATAAATTTGACTCAGTTCTCTATATATTTGAAAAATGAGGCCTTTATCAGAGATATTCGTTTCAAAAATTATTTCCCAGTTTTCAGCATTCCTTATAATCTTGGTTACATCAATTTTTTGTACAAAACCTTTTTAATTTTATATAATGAAATTTATCTATTTTACATTTTGTCTTGCTCTCTAAATCTTCTTTGGTCCTAAATTTTTCCTCTGCCCATAAATCTAACAGGTAAACTATTCCATGCTCTCTTTATGTGCTTATGGTATTACCCCTTATGTATAAATCATGTACCCATTTTGACCTTATTTTTAGTATACAGTGTGAGATGTTAGTCTATACCTAGTTTCTGCCATACTGTTCTCCAGTTTTCCCAGCAGTTTTTGTCAAACAATGAGTTTTTGTTCCAAAAGTTTGGATCTTTGTGTTTATCATATACTAGATCACTATAGTAATTTACCATAGTACAATTTCTACCTATTCTATTCCACTGATCCATCTCTCTATTTTGTAGCCAGTACTAGATTGTTTTGATAATTATTGCTTTGAGCAAGTTCTGATGAGAATGAGGCTCATATGTTTCCCACCACCCCACCATCACCATTTTCCTCTCCAATATAAAAGTTCTTCCTTGCATGCCTCTTTTATGTGAGATAATTTTCCCCTCTCTTCATCTCACTTTCCTCTACTCTCAGAGCACCCATCTTTCACACCCACCCATTTTTTAGATAATCCCAACATAACCAACTCAATATACATGCCCTCTATCTATGTAGACTCCCTATGACTGCTCTTGTAAAATTCTTGGGAGTTACAAGTATCATCTTCCCATTTAGGAATGTAAACAGTTTAACCTTATTAAGTATCTTATGATTTCTCTTTTATGTTTATCTTTTCATGCTTCTTGAGACTTGTATTTGAAAGTCAAATTTTCTATTCAGTTCTTAATCAAGAATCCTTAATATTCTTCTATTTTAATAAATGTCCACTTTTTCCCCTGAAGGATTATAGTTGGTTTTGTTAGGCAGATGATTCTTGGTTATAATCCTAGCTCCTCTACCTTTATAATATTGTATTTCAAGCCCTCTGCTCCTTTAATGTGAAAGTTGCTAAATTTTGTGTGATCCTGACTGTGGCTCCATAATATTTGAATTATTTTTCTCTGGCTTCTTGCAATACTTCCTCCTTGTCCTGAGAGTTCTGAAGTTTGGGTATAATATTCCTCAGAGTTTTCATTTGGAGACTTCTTTCAAGAGGTGATCAGTTAATTATTTCCATTTCTATGTTAGTTTCTGGTTGTAGGATGTTGGGGCAGTTTTCCTTGATGATTTATTGAAATATAATGTCTAGGCTCTTTCTTTGATCATGGCCTTCAGTTAGCCCGATAATTCGTAAATTATCTCTTCTCTATTTTCCAGGTCAACTATTTTTCCAATGAGATTTTTGATATTTTGGGGGTTTTTTTAATTCTTTTGACGTTGTTTTATTGTTTCTTGATGCCTCCTGGAATCATTAGTTTCCACTCGCTCAGTTCTAATTTTTAAGGGATTATTTTCTTCAGTGAATTTTTGTACCTCCTTGGTACTTTTGTGCCTCTTTTACCAAGCAATTGACTGTCTTGATCCTAGAACTGTGACCAGGTCCCCTATTCTCCTCCACCTTTCTGCCTTGTAACTGAGACCAAGGCCCCTTGTGAGCAAAGATAAGCACTCTTCTCCACTCTGTAACTGGGTTCAAGGTCCCTGCTCCAATGTAGCAACAAACTAATGCTCCTCTTTGCCATGGAATGGTGTATAGATCATTGAACAATGTCCTACACCCAGGGCTAGCAGATGGTTGCCTGCAATCTCTTTCTGACTAGTTATGCAATCCCTTTATCATCTCTGGGCTGAGGTCTCCAGAAGCTACTGCTGCCACTGTCACAGCTGACTCCAAGGCTTGCTGGTGTTACTGCACAACATGTGCTGCATTCTGGGCCAGCTCCCCCTGTCACAGACCTCTCCTGCCAACCTCCTCAGTTCTCTTAGGCCAGAAAAATGTCTCACCTCAACCTTTTGTTTATTCTACCATTCCAGAATTGATCTGAGGCTCTATTTTAAAGTTGTTTAGAGGAAAATGTTGGGAGAATTCAGTTGAGTTGCTGCTCGTACTCTGACATGTTGGCCCCATCCACTGGAAATTCTTAAGTAGATGTTGGTCAACTACTTAAAAGGGATGTCATAAATGAGGTTCATTCTTGGAGTAGGAGATAGATTAAATGACTTTTTTTTTTGATGAGGCAATTGGGATTAAGTGACTTGCTTAGGGTCACACATCGAGTAAGTGTTAAGTATCTGAGGCCGGATTTGAACTCAGGTTCTCCTGACTCCAGGGCTGGTACTTTATCCACTGTGCCACCTAGCTGCCCCTATTAAATGACTTTTGAGATTTCTTCCAACACTAACTTACAAATTTATACTTAAATACTATGATTCTATATTTTTTTAATTTTAAGGTAAGAAGACTAATTTTTCTCTATTTTGTTCATATTTTTCAAACCTTCAGTAAAATTCTTTGTTTTTTTATCACCCTTAACTTCCTTCAAAACTCACTATCCTATTTGAAAACTCTCTTGTTCCTCCCCAGGTGTTAGTGCTCATTTGCTGCTCAAATTATCTTGTATTTACTCATCTGTGTATCTCTGTATTCTTAGCCCAGTCCCTTCCCTTCAAAGACAGGCAATTTTTTCTTGTTGTATCTGCAGCACCCAGCACAGCATCCAACACATAGAAAGTGCTCAGTAAATGTTTCTTGTTGAATTGAATGACCACACTTACTTGTTGGTTAACTTTCAAATGGCCAGCTATAAATATTCAGAGCTCAGGACTTAGAAAACTTGCACATAGCTATTCAATTATATAACCTATTTGTAAATGAGCCAGGAACACTGAGCACCTTTGAATCTATCTGTTCTACATTTGATAGTCTTTGGCTGAGTGCATATGGAAAAAGTCAAGTGAAGACTTGAACTAATTTATGTAGCCCCAGTTAATTGGTAGAGGAATTCTGACCTCTGACCTACACAGTTCTATGAGAACTGAGAGTAGACCTCATTCAACTTTACATTTCTAGTTGTGTATCTAACATGAAACTGAGTAAAACTTCACCCAGAATGGGGGAATGACACTTCTGGATATCTAGATTTAACATTCTTAGTGACTCTATTAGTCAAAATTTAAGACAAAGACACTGAAGAGCAACAGTTAGAATTCTTTGACAACCCCTTTTATAAAGTGCCTTCCAAGGGCGAGCCTGCCCCCAAAAAAGGATATTTCATCTGAAACTTGAGGTGAAGACATGATCCTGAAAGAGGGATTTCTAGAAGTCTGATTCCCTCTTTTGGGGATCCGACTCCTCTATGAAGAACCAAATTCTCAGTAAGTCCCCTCACCCACTGGGCTATAGGTGACATTTACTATGTTATAAACCAGGTGCTTGCAAGAAAAAGTCTGTATCAATGAAGACTGATTTTCCCAGATTTCTGGGTGGAAGAGCTCAATACACTAGAGATAGAAAAACCCTGAAATGCAACCTGGATCCTTTATGACAGAAGTTGATCATAAAATTTGATCAAAACACACAGTGAATAGGATATTCTGATTAACAACAATTTCTTGATAGATCTCAACTCTTTTTGCTCCAAAATTGGTTGATTAAAAAAAATCTTTGCAAAATATATGAGTCCACTTCTTTCCATTAATAGTATTAAATGAGAAAATCATTTTTCAAACCTTAAAACTAGGTAGTAGTGAAAGTGGTGGTAGTAATAGTAGTGAGTCCAGTATAGTGAACGTCACTAAATCTTTTGTCATCAAGGATCATACCATAATTATCCTGGTTGAACACTGCAGAGACAAAAGTAGAACAGTCTGAATATGAGCTGATGCCAGGGTAAGCCCTAGAAGTTGTTACATTGACTGAGTCCCTCATCAGAGTTCTTGTCTTGTTATTTGCCTCTTTCTCTAGAAAAGTCTGATCTAGGGTTTTGCTTAGTTGATATCTTTTTTTTAAATCATCTTTTACAGTATTTTATGAGAAACAGCATGGCAGAGTGAAATCAGGAAGACCTCAGTCCATGTTGTGATTCTCCCACACACTGTATGACCACGGGAAAGTCACTTTACTCTATCTTGTTTGTACATAATTGTTTTCATGTTGTCTCCATCATTAGAGTCTGAGTTCCTCAAGAGTAGGGACTGGTTTTTGTCTTTTTTTCTTTTTTTGCATCCTCACTCCTTAGCAAGGTCTCTGACACACAGTAGGTAGTTAATAAATGTTTCTTCACTTGACCTCACTTGATTTCACTTAATCTCTCAGGGAAGCTGGGTGGTGCAGTGGACAGAGTACTTCCTACCCACTTCCCCTTGTAGCATCCTCTGTGCAAGGGTAATTCACTTAGTAAGCAGTGCAGATTGCATCCCGATGAGTGTTTTCCTTCAGACAACAGCTCTATAACCTACAAGCTGTTCCCTTGACTGAAATTTTGGATCAGGAAGTTGTTTACCAATCCCAATTGAATACCAAAACTCACGCAGCAAACATCAGATCCAGGTTGCTGTCCACCCTGTAAAATTTAAAAGGATTAACATATTCCTTCAGAATTGTCAAGTGTTTTCTTAGGGCAAGGAAATTGACATCTACAATCCTTTTCTATTTTGAGCTTTATACCATTCACAGTATGCAACACTGGCTCCACTCACTGGACATTTCCTATCATTGCATAGGTACATTTTGCAACAAAATTGGCAAATAGACAATTGCAGTTTCAGGCAGTCATTTCATATTTCATCTGTCACAGTGAGATGTGGGCCACATCTGGACTGGTGGTAATTTTCTAAAGTATGAATTTCCTGAAACAAATGTAGGCTTTTTTTTCCCTTTTACTATTCCTTAGCTATGTGAACATTTCTCAGTTAGAAATGTTCGTTTTAGCAGCAAACCAAGACCAAAAGATTAGGCTTAGTTTGGGAAACTGCAACTCAGAACAGAATCATTTCTTACTCAGTCATAATTTGAGAACCCTAAATAGGGCAGAATAATACATGGTTCTGTCACATAGATATGCTGTGTTGGTTTTCTGTTTTGTGGGTTTGTGGATTTTATTTGCATAGATTTATATGACTCATCATACGGACTGATAAACTAATGATTTACACAAAAAGTCTTGTCTTTTTTTTTTAAGTCTTGTCTTCACAACTGAAAATAGTTCACTCATTTCTAGGTATGTCATAACAATGATCCCAACCAAGGTGCAAAGACCAACAATATCTCAGAGGTAGAGTCATCACTGTTTATATACACAATTTCTCCAAAGAACTACTTGTAAAGGCTATCACCTTCCACATAACATTTCCAATAAAGTATGACAGTTGACCACTGCCGAATGAAATGAAGATGTCGAACTTCTTGAATACCATATATCTGAAATACAGTTTGGTGCCTAATATTGGTAGAGCCCCTTCCTTCCCATTTTTTCATTATTTCCCTTGAGATTTTTGGCCTTTCATTCTTCCAGATGAATTGCATAATTATTTTTTCTAGCTCTATAAAGTAACCCTTTGGTAGATAGACTGGTATAAAACTGAATGAGTTTGGATAATTTCATTATTTTTATTATACTGACTGAGCCTCTTCACAAACAACTAATTTTTCTGTAATTATTTAAATCTGCTTTCATTTCCATAAACAGTGTTTATAGTTCATATAGTTCCTATGGGTCTTAGTAGGTAGACTTCCAAGTACTTTGCATATTCTGTAGGGTTTTTTTTTTTATTGGACTTGTCATTCTATCTTTTGTTAGTCATATAGAGAAACACTCATGCTTTACATGAATTTATTTAATACCCTGAAATTTTATTGAAATTAATTGCTTCGGGGCAGCTAGATGGCACAGTGGATAAAGCACTGGCCCTGGATTCCAGAGGACCTGAGTTCAAATGTGATCTCAGACACTTGACACTTACTAGCTGTATGACCCTGGGCAAGTCACTTAACCCTCATTGCCCCACCAAAAAAAAAGAAAGAAAGAAATGAATTGCTTCAGTTAATTTTTAGTTGACTAATGTTTTTTAAATATACCATTACCTCAGAAAGCAATAATTTTGTTCCTTCTTTGTCTATGCTTATTCTTTCAATTTCAATTTCTTGTCTCATTGCAACAGAAAACATTTCTATCTCTGTATTAAATAGTAGTGGCAATAATAGACATCTTTGTTTTACTCTTGATCTTATTTTTAAAAGCCTCTAGTTTATCCTCATTTCCTATAATGCTGGCTCTTGGTTTTAGAAAGATACTTACTACTTATCATAATAAGGAAAGGTCCATTTATTCCTTTTTTTAAAAAAACAGGAATGGATATTGTATCTTGTCAAAAGCTTTTTCTGTAGGTATTGACATAATCATATGATTTTTGTCATTCTTTAACATGGTCTGTTAAATTGATAGTTTTTTGTTTTGTTTTAGTGAGGCAATTGGGGTTAAGTGACTTGCCCAGGGTCACACAGCTAGTAAGTGTTAAGTGTCTGAGGCCGGATTTGAACCCAGGTACTCCTGACTCCAGGGCCGGTGCTCTATCCACTGTGCCACCTAGCTGCCCCCGATAGTTTTTCTAATATTACATATACCATATAATTGAAGGGACCAGACTTCTCTCCTGGGATGGAAGGCTAAGCAAGAAAGAAGAAGAAATGGGTACAGAAGTATCTGCATCTGAAAGGAGACCAGAATATCTATTAAGGGGTAAGGAGAGACTGATAGCAAAGTAATTCAGCTGATGAATTTAACCTGGTATAGTGGAAATAGTTGTGGACTGGTAGTGAAGAGATCAGGGAACTAATCCCTATTGTGCCCTAATTTGCTATTTAACAGTAGGCAAATCCCTTGACCCCTCTGGGTCTAAATATCTTCATCTGTCAAATAGGAATAGTATATCTACCTTGCCTCTTTTCTGGTGTTGGTCTAAAGAGTAAATAAGATGGCGAATATAAAATACTACCTAAATGTAAGTTATTATTATGCTCTACTTTCTGCACTAGCTGATGGTCCTCATCCCAAAACACAAGATGCCTCCTTGACTCTACTCAAGATCATTAAGATGGATCAGCTCAAATGCTCATTAGAAAGAACATCTAGAGATGCTCAATATCATCACTATCTGGTTCTTTTTGCTCCCTGTTTCTAGAACCTGAGCTAAAACCTCATTTCCTGAATGCTATAATTATCTAATGTGATGAATGCTATAATTCCTGATATTTAACCTTGACTCATTCTGGAGATTAACTTCTTTTGGTTTCCTCCACAGAGGACCTGATAAACTATGAGAAATTATAGGGACCATCCAAAAAGTAATAGTAGGAGATCTGCAGGGTTGAAATTTTGGAATAAAATCTGAAATGTGCCTGGATTTTCCATTTTATTTTAATTATAATCTGGAAGATTTTCAGCACATGTATAATCGATCCACAGGTTACTACCTCTCACACTGAAATGATTTAATTATAATTGTACACATGAAGCATACGTTAAATTTGTTTGTTTTTGTGGGGCAATTAAGTGACTTGCCCTGGGTCATACAGCTAGTTAGTGTCAGGTGTCTGAAGCTGAATTTGAACTCAGGTCCTCCTGAATCCAGGGCCGGGCCTCATACATTAAATTTTGAAGATTTACAAACTCCTTTCTAAGTTTACTACATCCTGAAAAGTCCTCATTTTGTGGGCTATGTCATAACTTAACCAATAAATAGGCCTTCAGCGGACACCACTATCAATCAGACAAGATTGGTTAAGTAGCCATGTTGCAAATTAAGGACGAAATCAACAGTCAACAAACATTTATTAAGTGCCTATTATATGTCAGACACTGTGCTAAGTGCTGGGTCTAAAAAGAAAAGTAAAATACAATCCCACCTCTATGGGGGGGGTACAACATGCAACCAACTGGTACTAAAAAGATATACTCAAGATTAACTAGAGACAATCAACAGAGGGAAGGTACTAGTATTAAGGAGGATCAGAAAAGTGCAGACATATAATATGCTGACTATCTTCATGGCAAAAACACCCTAAGATCCCACTTCCCCCTGTCTCTGCTAGCAGGCCACTTTTAAGCCCATCAAAGACACCTGGGGGTGGCCCAACCAGAAATAGCAGTCAGCTGGGAGTTCTTTTTCTCCCTTCCTCCTAAAGCCCACACCCCAATATTCCTGCTAATGCCATTTTTTCTCTTTCTCTTCATGTCCAGACACTGAAAATCACCTGCTTTCTTTGCAGAAGTGAGAGACTATTATATCTATTATCAGAATTGGTTGAGTTAGTGTTCTAGACTGAACTTGATTCAGACCATCTCCCAATTAATTAATTAGTTAATTTAATTTCAATAAAGGAACAAAATAGGACACTCATAAGTCATTAAATGGTTAACAAAAAGAGATTTACTCAGCCATATAAAAAGAAAGATATTCAACAAGAATACGCCTTGAGAAATCGAGGGAATGCCCATCAATTGGGGAATGGCTGAACAAGTTATAGTATATGAATGTAATGGAATATACTATTGTGCTATTAGAAATGAGGAACAGGCAGATTTCAGGAAAACCTGGAAAGACTTAAGTGGACTAATGCTGAATGAAGTGAGCAGAACCAGGAGAACATTGTACACAGTAACATTGTGTGATGATCAACTGTGATAAACTTAACTCTTCTCAGCAATACAATGATCCAAGGACTCATGATGGAAAATGCTATTTACATACAGAAAAAAGAACTGTGGAATCTGAATGCAGATTTGAGCCATACTGTTTCTACTTTTTTTTTTTTTGGTTTTGTGTTTTTTCTTTCTTGAGGTTTTCCCCTTTTGTTCTGATTCTTCTTTCACAACACATCGAATGTGGAAATATGTACATGTATAACCTAAATCAGATTGCTTTCTGTCTTGGGGAGGGAGAAGGGAGAAGAGGGAGGGAGAAAAATTTGGAAGTGAAAATCTTTTGAAAACAAATGTTGAAAACTATCTTTACGTGTAACTGGAAAAAATACTATTAGATTAAAAAATAATAATAGACCTTGAAGACACCTCAAGTTGATTGGACTGAGTGAAGCTCTCATGGAGACCCATCAGACAAGCATCCAAGATCCTCCTCCTGGCTCCTTTGTACTCAAGCAATAATGGAGTGAGACCTTAATCTTCTGAGCTGACCAAGTCAGTACCTTTTAGGAAAAAACTAGCCTAACCTACACAAGGGAAGGATTTGGATATTGCTCCTACCTTGGTTTGTTTTACTGACTTGCCTTTTCCTTTCCTTTCCTTTCCTTTCCTTTCCTTTCCTTTTCTTTCTTTCTTTCTTTCTTTCTTTTCTTTTCTTTTTCTTTTTTGGTGGGGCATTGGGGGTTAAATGACTTACCCAGGGTCACACAGCTAGTGTCAAGTGTCTGAGGCTGGATTTGAACTCAGGTCCTCTTGAATCTAGCGCCAGTGCTTTATCTACTGTGCCACCTAGCTGCCCCCTACTTTTCTTTTTATTCTTGGTTACAAGGGGGTGGTTTTCTGGGGAGGGAAAAATTTAGAAATAAAGGCAATATAAAATATATTACTAATAAATTTTTATAAAATGTGGACTATCCTGAAAAAATGAAAGAACCTTCTCCCTCACCCTGACAAATGGACCAAAAGAGGAAGAGAAGGGAGGAATATCCCTCCAACACAGGGCAGGGAAGAAAAACACCTTCTAGAATGTTTATAACCCTATAAACCTATCTATATAAGCCTACTTTGTTGTGTCTACCTCTGGTAATGGAGTTAATAACATCTCACTAGAACATATCTTCATTCATAGAATAGCTTACTTTCCTAACAAGATTACAAATTTCCTTAGGGCAGAGGGCCATCTGCCTTTAAAAAATAATTTGTTCAATTATCAAGCAATTATCAATTGGCAAGCATTTGCAAGATCATAGATGATAAAATGGACAGTTTTGATTACATACAATTTTAAAGTTTTTGCACAAAATAATACAGATAAGATTAAAAGGGAAACAGTTAACTGGTTGAAAGAAAGGTCTTTGCAGCAAGTTTCTCTGATAAAAAACTCATTTCCAAGATATATAAGGAACCGGTAAGAATAAGAGCCAATAGTCAGTTCTCAAGAGAAGAAACCTAAGCTTTCTATAGTCAGGTATAAAAAGTGCTCCAAATCACTAATAATTAGAAAATACAAATTAAAGGAACTCTAAGGTTCCACCTCACACCTATCAGATTGGCAAAGCTGACAAACAAGGAAAATGACATTTACTTCAGGGCTTCAGGAAAACAGTACATTGTTGGTGGAGTTAGGGATTGGCCCAACTATTCTGGGAAAACATTTGGAATTATGCCTCAAAAGTTACCAATACTTCTTTGTATCTCCAATAGTTCCTAGGACTTGAACTTGCACACAGCTGGCAATAAATAAGAATATATTCAAGTTTTTACTCATCACTGAATGCCTATAAGGCCTTTTGTCTCCTTCATGTTTTGGTTGTTATGAGTTGGAAACAAGAGTGACAGAACCTGTCACCTATTGTCTGCGTAGCAATGTTTAAAAGCTCTTATGCCTGTAATATGGAACTATGTTTTTCATGATTGCTTGCCTTCTCAAGGGAGTGAGGGAGAGAAGGAGGGAAAGAATTTGGAACCCCAAATTTTTTTAAAAATAAGTGTTTTAAAATGTTTAAAATATAATTGGGAAATATTTAGCAAAACAAATAAAAATATTTTTTTAAAAGAGTTCATTCCTGCAAAAAAAAATGATGAGATTCTTTTAAAAAATGATGAGATGATGTCTTGCTAAGGAAATTAATGGTATGCTTCTGCTTATTTCTAAAGAGTAAATTGCTGGGGGCAGCTGGGGGCGCAGTGGATAGAGCACCATCTCTAGATTCAGGAGGACCTGAGTTCAAATCCAGCCTCAGACCCTTGACACTTATAGCTGTGTGACCCTGGAAAAGTCACTTAACCCCAATCGCCTCACAAAAAAAAAAAAAAAAAAGAGTAAATTGCTGACAATGTGACTATTATCATATCAAATAATATTTGCTTTCAGCATTCTACTATTGGCCAGGATCAAAAGAGTTTCTCTAATACAGAGGTTCTTAACCCTTTTGTGCCATGCACCCCTCCCTGGCAATCTGGTAAAAACTATGGACCCTTTCTAAGAATCATGTTGGTAGGTTGGGTTTTTTTATTCATAATTGAAAGAAATGCTAAATTTGAATGAGTGAAAATAAAGATGTACTCTTTTCCTATCCAAGTTCACACACCCTGCCCCTCTCCCACCACAGGTCCCATGGGGGTCCTTCGACCTAGGCTAAGTATTCCTGCTCTAACACCATTTACTAATACATTTCCATGTTTTGACTCTTCCAGAATTAACATCCTGCACTAAAACCTAGAATCAGAATATTGGCCTTGGACATTTAGCACAAGCATTCAACATTCAAGCCTATCACTGAGTATTATTTATTATGTTTCAAGCATATAACTGCTCACAGGGTTATTGTGAAGCACCAATAAGATCATGGATATCTACCATAGATGACAGACTGGTCAGAACTGTCCCTCTGCAGTACCAGCCCCCACCCTCATGGGTAGCACTTCTGCTCCCTACCCACTCCCTCAGGGGTGACTTTGTTTAGCCACCTTCTCAGCTCTGATCCTCAGTTGTGGCCTTGTTTTCCACTCAAGCAGGCAATAAGAAGCGGAAGTGGCCAAGGGCTACTTCTCTTTCCAATTCCAGCTCATTACAGTCTCCCCCAACCAGGCTGCTGACTCATTTGCCTAGAAATAGCCAGACCTAAGTTTCTCTCTTTGGTCTGGGGAGTTTGAAATTGAATCAATTCTCTCATCTATATTTGAGTCCTCACCCAGGAAAGATGGCATATATCTATATTTATATATGTATTTCTATCGATTTACTAGATATTTATCTATATAACTATATCCCTAAGGAGGTAGATATCATATAGGTATATATAATATAAATCTATCTATATCAATATAGTTACATATCTGTCTGTGTAACTTTATTCCTAGGGATATCTATATTTGTATTATGAAAGTATATATCTATAAACTGTTGTGAGTGTGTGTGTATATATATATATATATATATATATATACACATACACATATAAATGTGTGTGTGTGTATACATTCACAGATATATATCCCTCTGGATAGATAGAAACAGAGATATGGATGCAGATATAAACTTTTCCATATCTATATATGGATAGGAGTATAGGAATATATGTAAATATATTCATAGGGACATAGATATCATATACTTGTATGGTGAAAATATACATCTATAAATTTTCTACATCTATATATCTATATCCCTCTGGATAAATAGAAATAGAGATGTAGATACATAAACGATATACATATAGTTGTACATATAGATATAAAGACAAATATATAGATCTATATTTACAAATACATATATATTTGTAGATATACACACGTATATGTGTTGTTATATACATATGTGTACATATCTATATATACATGTATGCATATATCCCACTGATGCCTCATAGTTCCAAAACCAAAATTTCTTTTTCTTTCTTTCTCAGGCATTTCTCCACTATTATTTTTCTCAATTGCATTTGAATAGTGAGGCCTATAGATACACTATGTCATTGTTAGCCACATTTACCCTTGTAGCTGGACTTGCATTCCATGAAGCATATACTTGGGTTCCCTGGAAACTTCTAGAGGCACACATGGCTCAGTGCTGAAGGGTTTGCGCTTCAAAATGATGAAACATTTCTTACTGGCCACTGAGCAGGAATAGTTGCTGATGCAATGGATCTTAAAAGGGGAATGGTTTCACACTTTCTCTCTCTAAGTCTGTATGTCTCTATCTCTCTGTCTCTCTTGTTTCTCTCTCTTCCTGTGTGGCAAGCAGCAACCTATCCCTGGTTTTCCTGGGAGGGAAGGGAGAGGGACAGCCCCTCACTGACCCCAAAGAAAGGGCAAACTGAGCACATATGTTGACTTAGCTGCTGAGCCTGGGCCTTGGGACCACGATGGTCTCTTTTGCTTTGGGTTCTTTCTCTGAGCAAAGGTGTTTGAGCAGTGATCTTGAGATTGACATTTTCAGCCTTGGAGATAACTTTGAGAATTCAAGAGCTCTGGATATCCTGGGTCCCTCAGTCAGAGCTGTCTGGCACAAGAGGAACTTCTTCATCAATGGACAGCAACAGGTGAGAGGAAGACTCTCAGCCTTATATGCCAGGACCTTGGGTGACGTGAACGTAGAATGGAGACAACAAAGATCAGAGACAAAATGTGAAATGCTAATATAGCAGTCCTGCCAACTGCTTTATGTTTGATGTTTCAAGTATCAACCTCCCAGGAGAATATAATAGTAGTGATAAATTTTGTTGCTGTTTGTTTGAGAACTTGCACACACCTGGAAGGTACTAAAAACTTGTTTAAAGGAGAATCAGAAGAAGGAGAAGAAGAGGGAGAAGAGGAAGAGGAGGAGGAGGAGAAAAAGAAGAAGAGAAAGGAGGAGGAGGAGAAAAAGAAGAGGAAGGAGGAGGAGGAGAAAAAGAAGAAGAAGGAGAAGGAGAAGGAGAAGAAGAAGGAGAAGGAGAAGGAGAAGGAGAAGGAGAAGGAGAAGGAGAAGGAGAAGGAGAAGGAGAAGGAGAAGGAGAAGGAGAAGGAGAAGGAGAAGGAGAAGGAGAAGGAGAAGGAGAAGGAGAAGGAGAAGGAGAAGGAGAAGGAGAAGGAGAAGGAGAAGGAGAAGGAGGAGGAGGAGGAGGAGGAGGAGAAGGAAGAGGAGAAGGAGGAGGAAGAAAAAGAGGGAAGAGGAGGAAAAGAAGAAGGAAAAGGAGAAGAATTAGAAGAATCATATCTGTAGCACATTAAGCTCTATCAAGCATTTTACATGTTATCTCATTTTGTCTTCACAACCCAGGGAGGCTGGTGCTATTGTTATTCTCATTTTACAATAAGGAAACTGAGGTAGGTACAGAGAGTTTAAGTGACTTGCCCAGGGTCACACGGCTTGTGTTCTGAGGCTATATTGAAACTTGTGGTTTCCTGACTCGAAATCCATTCTTTTACACACTGTACAACCTAGCTGTTTCTGGGAATTGGAGAAACAAGGCCAGAATAGGCAGGTGGCCCTTTCCAGGGCCAGAGTCTCCTCAGGAATGCTAAGACTGCATATGTAGCTCTGTTTGTAGTTACAACATATGGTTTGTTAATACATGTATATGTAAACTACATATGTAGTTACATATGCACTACAATTGTACATGTGCATTCCACATATAAAGTGATATACAAACTTTGAAGTGATACCTAATTTTGGGGGCGGGGAGAGGAGCACAGTCGGGGAAGCGGTCTGGCCAATGAGAACCCAGCCCTTATTAGCTTATTCAGCATGCTCAGCATGACACAATCTCCCAGGTAGACTTTGGAGCATACATAGGCATTCTGTAATGCATAGGCATTGCCAGTTGGCTTATTACCTAGTTAAGAAAAAGGAGGTGGGGGTGGGGAATAGTCCCTGGTCTCAAGGAGTTTATGTTCTATTGGGAAATAGTATGCATAAGTGTAGATAAAAATATAAGCAGAATCAACAAGACAAATCCCAGGTCATTTGTGGGGAGAGGCAATAGCCACTTAGGAGATCAGGAAGTGTCTCTCATTTAAAAGGGGGCATTTGAGCAAAGCTTTGAAGTAAACAAGGATTAAAAGAAGAACTGAGTTCAAACCCAGCCACAGACACTTACTAGCCATGTCACCCACTCATTTAACTTCTGTTTGCTTCGGTTTCCTCATTTGTAAAATGTGGATAAAAATAGCACCTACCTCCCAGGGTTGTTGTGAGGTTCCAATGAGATAATATTTGTGCATTTTTAGATTGAAGATTGGATCACATGACTTCTAATCCTTCTCAACTCTAAATCTCTAAGTCACAGGGCCTGAAACATAGTGAGCACTATATAAATGGTTGGGGGCAGCTGGGTGGCACAGTGGATAAAGCTCCAGTCCTGGATTCAGGAGGACTTGAGTTCAAATACCACCTCAGACACTTGAGACTTACTAGCTGTGTGACCCTAGGCAAGTCACTTAACCCTCATTGCCCCTCAAAAAACCAAACCAAAACAAAACAAAACAAAACAAAACAAAACAAAACCTGTATAAATGTTTGTTGTTGAGTTGTGTCCCCATGGACCATAGCTCTACAATATTAGTCCATGGGGTTTTCTTGGCAAAGATAATGGAATGGTTTGCCATTTACTTCTCCAGTAGATTAAAGCAAACAGATGTTCAGTGACTTGCTTGGGATCACATAGCTAGTGAGTATCCTGAGGCTGCATTTGAACTCAAGTCTTCCTGACTCCAGTCCCAGCACTCTCTCCACTGAGCCCCCAGCTGACACATATAAATGGTAGCTGTTATTACTGCAAAGGTTAAGAGTGCAAAGGTTGGGAGTGAATGAATTTGTTCTCCGCACGGGAGCCAACTTAGGAAAAGGCACAGGGGAAGAATGGAAAAGCATGAATGAAGAAAAATAAACAGTCAGTTTGGCCAGACCTTCAAGTGTGAGAATCAGAGTGCCACCCCCCTGCTGAGAAAGACATTGTGAGAACCAGGGCAGTGCCACCTCGAGGAGAAGGCCTGTGACTAGCATCTGGAAGTTACATCTATTCATAGAACCACTTGTAAGTCATGTCAATCAATGCTACCAGCCAATCAGCTTGGAGCTGTGTGTGTGGGGACCGCCCCTCTGGCAGTCTGACAGGGAGCTTTCGCTCAAGGAGAACTGGGTATCTTTTCTTTTCGGCTGGAGGTCTTGGTAGCAGCAGCAGGACAAGGGTAGCTAGGCTTTTTCTTTCTGAACTCCCCGCGTTCTTCCTCTCTCTTTTGCTAACTTCTAAATACTTTAATAAATGCTTAAGGCTCAAAGACTAGTGCTATAAGCTTCTAATTTAGGGCAACCACACATTAGATTTTAATCATAACAATTACATTTTAAACATCACAAAGCACACAAATAAGACTTGTGCATTAAGCCTGAAAATGTAGGATAGAACCATATTGTGAAGGCTTTTTTTTTTTTTTGGCGAGGCAATGAGGGTTAAGTGACTTGCCCAGGGTCACACAGCTAGTAAGTATCAAGTGTCTGGGTTTGAACTCAGATCCTCCTGAATCAGGGCCAGTGTTTTATCCTGTGAAGGCATTTAAATGAGATGAATCTGTATTTGATCCAGGAGAGAATAGTAAGACACTGGAGCTGTCCATTGTGGTTATTATTTTCGCTTGGGGTTCAGTGGGGCTCAAGGGACAAAACCCTATATTGTTGCATTTAACAGAACTATTCTCTCAGGTCCCTACAATCAACCCCACCCCCCCAACCATGATGGGTTCAGCATCTTATGCTTCATCTTAGTAGCACTTAATGGGGGGAAGCCGGAAGACAACAGGTGTGTAATGTTAGACCTCCTGTCAGATATGGTTACTAGATAGGTTGGATTTTGCTTCGTTACAAAGGAGAACTCATTGGGGCTAGGTGTAATTTAAAATAAATGTAATGCATGTATAACCTTTATCTGATTGCTTACCATCTTGGGATGGAAGGAAGGGAGGGAGGGATAGAATTTGGGAACTTAAAACTTCTTTAAAAATGTAAAAAACTGTTTTAACCTGTAATTTTGGCGGGGGGGGGATAAAATATATTTTTTAAATAAAATAGGGGGCAGCTAGGTGGAACAGTGGATAAAGCACCTGGAGTCAGGAGGACTTGAGTTCAAATCCAGCCTCAGACACTTGATACTTACTAGCTGTGTGACCCTGGGCAAGTCACTTAACCCTCACTGCCCCACAAAAAAAAATTAAAATAAAATAAAATAAGTGCAATGTGACACAAAGGGCATCAATAAGATTCTTTTGTAATAAATACCCTAAGTGGTACTGGTTTTGTCTTCAAAAGCCCTGGATCCAATTCCAGGATTCTTTCTTACCTGAGCAACCTTTGTCATATTGCTTTACCTCCATTTCCTCATTTTTAGATTGAGGGTTGGGTCACATGACCTTTAATCCTTCTCAACTCTAAATCTCTAAGATCCTGGCTCTGACTAATGAATTGGGGTCAGCAGATCAAGAGCCTTAATTTTTAAGTTTTTAGAATACCTGGCTATGTGGATATAACAGGAATATTCCTTTTCTATAAAGAAGAGATCACTGTATGAATGTGTAGGAGGGAATTCTTTGATGGTAAAGGAGCATTGTAGGCAATGAAGAGTGTTTCTCCTTATTGCCTAGCATTGCTGTTAGTTTCAGTTCCTTATAGGGTCCAAGGAGAAAGCAGGGAGACAGCAATGGGGTCTACCAATGAAAAGTAGAAGAGGAGAACACAAGAATTCATAGATTCAATCCAATTAGAACCAGGACTTGTAAGGTTTGTATTATCATCATGATTCAGATTTACCCTGGTTGTCTGGCTTGATTAATCTTGTTTTTATACTGTTCCCTCTCATATTCTTTACCATATTCTTGTTCCAAACCTCTTCAATTCCATTCAACAATCAATAGTCAATTCAACAGTCCAGAGCAGCTAGATGGCACAGTGGATAGAGTGCTGGGTCTGGGGTCAGGAAGACTCATCTTCCTGAGATCAAATCTGCATCAGACACTTAGTAGCTATGTGATCCTGGGCAAGTCACTTAACCCTCTTTGCCTCAGTTTCTCCTTCTGTCAAATGAGCTGGAGAAGGAAATGACAAACCACTCCAGTATATTTGCCAAGAAAACCCCAAATGAGGTTACAAAGAGTGGGACACAACTGAAAAATTACTAAACAACACCAACATTATATTCAGTCTGGGCTAGGTGCCTGCCTTCCTTCCTTCCTTCCTTCCTTCCTTCCTTCCTTCCTTCCTTCCTTCCTTCAACAACTTTGCATTCTACATACAATGAATGAATGCCTCGGTGTACCATAAGGAAATAGTCTCAAAAATGATTACTTGACTCCAATGCTCTTACCTTGCCATTTTGCTATTCTAAACAAATCACATCTTGGTCAAACCACAGCTGAAGTATTATGTTCAGTTCTTGGCACCACATTTTATGAAAGTCATCAATAAGTTGCCAAGCAGCTGTAATAGCAAAGAATCTTGAATTCATGTTATACGAAAACTGGTTGCTGGAACTGGAAATGTTCAGTCTGAAGAAGAGAAGACTTGGGAATGATGGGTGGCATTACAGCTATTTCAAGGGCTCTCATGTGGAACATGTGTTAAATTTGTTCTATTTTGTACCAGATAGTAGAACCAGGGGCAGTGAGTGAAAGATGTCAATTAAATAAATTTAGGCTTGATGCCTGGGAAAACTTCCTAGCAATGAGAACTGTCTCACAATAGAATGGGATGACTTAGGAGCTAGTAGGCTCTCTTTCATTAGAGGTCTTCAGACAGAGGCTACCTTGGACTACTTGTCAAGTATATAATAATGGGGATTCTTTTTTTTGGCATGGTGTTAGACCAGGTGGCTGCCAAGGTTCGTTCCAACTCTAAACTCTGTGATTCTGTGCCTTTTCTGGGAATATAACTTAGCCTAGTTCAAAGGTCTAAGCACAAAACTGGAGATTTCCAAACACCAGAGAAAGCTGTAAATCATAACAAACAAGAATGTGCTAAATTGTTCAATTAATTCAATAGGAACAGATTGGGGTCAAGGTCTTCCAAACCAAGCTAATTCCTCAGTATAGGAAGTCCCTATTTTGGAAGGGATTGTGGACCAAAAGTGAGTCATCTGGCTCTCAGAAGGCATTTTCCTTTAGAGATAAGTTACACAGGGTGCCCAAGAACTTTAGACCAGCCCACAAAAGCCTATTGAACCCAGTACTCTAACCACTGAGTCACTGAGCCACCAAGCTAAGGATAGTTCAGTTTGGTTTGAATGAGAAAGAGTACAAGGGCATTAGTTACAATTGGAAGTAATCTGTCAATATTTGTAATGTAAAAATAAAACTCATCAATAGAGGGAAGAAAGGAAGGAAGGAAGGAAGGAAGGAAGGAAGGAAGGAAGGAAGGAAGGAAGGAAGGAAGGAAGGAAGGAAGGAAGGAAGGAAGGAAGGAAGGAAGGAAGGAAGGAAAGAAGGAGGGAAGGAGGAAGAAAGGAAGGATGGAATGAAGGAAAGAGGGAGGAAAGAAGGAAGGGAGGGAGGGACGGACGGACGGATGGACAGACAAGGAAAAATTGAGACATATGGTCTGGCAGAGGATATTCATTTTGTGAAGATTCATTTTAAAATTCCCTTCATTTGAATGAGGGACAACAAAATGCTATAATATCATAATAATCAAGGTTGTCTCCAATGAAGGCTATGAAAATGTACCTCTCTTGCTTCTTTGAAAATACAAGGAAGCTATGGTTGTTGGAACATTGAATATAATATTAGATTCAGTTGATATATTTGTTTGCTGAACTTTTTTCCCTTTATTTTTCTTTGTTAAAAGAATGGCTGTCTGACAGGGGAAAGAGCTTGAAGATAGGAAACAAAGGTGATATAAAAATGAAAGATTCAGCAAAACTTTAAATTAAAAATCTTATGGAGAAAGATGGTGAAAAATTCTGATTAGTATCAGCTCATAAACCTGCTGGAAGCATTGGAGAGGAAAGCAATTTCACAGGAAGCTTGGTAAAAGATGCAATTAAGTCAGATGACCCCAAGAGGTTACAAGAGAGAAACTAGAAAGACAACAAATAAATGAAAAAGAGAAAAGATCTGTCAAGACTACTATAGCAAACCACACTATCAATTATAAATGACAGTAGAAATAACATATATGAGCTCCAACATGATAATTCCCAATATGTTGCATATGGAAATAGAAATGGCACTAAATATTTTCTTGAAAAAATAAAAATAGCAAGTATTTGTATGGGACCTACTATGTGCCAGGCACTGTGCTAAGTGCTTTACAAATGTCAGAAAACCTGGGGCATTTGGTTCCGTACCCCATAACATATTGTTAAGTGCTGTGCTAAACCATAAAAAGGGGGCAGCAAAGGTGGCACAGTGGATAAAGCATTGTTCCTGGAGTCAGGTTCACATCTGACCTCAGACACTTACTAATTGTGTGACCCTGGGTAAATCACTTAACCCTGTTTGCCTCAGTTTCCTCACCTATAAAAATGAGATGGAGAAGGAAATGCAAACCACTTAAGCATCTCTGTCAAGAAAACCCCAAACAGGGTCACAAAGAGCTGGATACAACTGAAAAACCACTCAACAACAACAGGTTATAAATATGAAATAAAGCATAAAACCATGTTTCTAGACAGTGCAGTGGATAGAGTGCTGCACCTGGTGTCAGAGATCTGGGTTCAAATCCAGCATCAAATATTTACCAGATTGTGTGACTCTGAGGCAGTCACTTAATCTCTGCCTTCTGCAGTATCCTCATTTCTGTGACATAAAAGTTCAAGAGATGTCGTTTCTGGGTAGTTAATCATTTTATTAATCATTGCTAGCAGATAATAAAAGGGCACTCTGAAATGCCAAAAACCCCTCATGGAACCCTCTTAGTACTTATATGCCCTTGGACAAGAGGGTGTTCCTCAGGGTGGCAATCAATTCTGATTGGTTGACAATTAATGAGAATAATAAATATTCTAATGAGAGGTGGGCTTATTCTAATGAGGGACCAGGGTCTTGACTTTGATCACTCTGGCTCCCAGACTACCTTCAGCCTCTGTCAATCTAATCAAAGGACCTACATCTACTCAGACCTGGCTGAGTAGAACACAATGGACCAGAATTCACCTGATATTAAATTCTTTGTGAGGTTCTCTAGTTGGGTAGGGTCTCTCACCCAGGATAGCAAGGCAGGCACCCCAGGGATTTGGGCAATGTCATCCATCAAAAATGTCCTTCAATTCGATGTAATTCAATAGTTGATTATAATAATTTCTCTCTTTTGTTAAAAAAAAAAAAGATAATAGTTGCACCTACCTCCCAGTATTGCTGTGAGAATAAAATGAGGAATTTGTAAAACACTTGTAAATCTTAAAGAGCTATATAAATGCTCACTATTATTATTCAGAACTCTTACTTGCAATTCTATCAGCATATCTTCCTCCCAGATTCAGCCTTTTAATAACCTTGAACTCCCTCTATTTTCCATCCAGGCATTAGAAACACCCATTTCCCTATCTCTACTGAGCTAGGTGATTGAGAAAATATGTGTTGGGTAACATACAATCCCTCCCTTTAAACTTACAGTTTGGTAGGAGAAACTCTGAGGGTTGATTGATTCCTTTGTGAATGTAAAAATAAAACTCAGCAATGGAGAGAAGGAAGGAAGGAAGGAAGGAAGGAAAAGAAGTAGGAAGGGAGGGAGGAAGGGAGGTTGGAGATGGAAGACCTTAAATACCAAACAGTTTGAACTTTACAAAAAAAAAAAAAAAAAACTTCAAACTACAGTCCTGCAGAGGGCAGTGTTGCACAAAGCTACAAAGCAAGAAATAAACATTTTTATGTCATAAATATATACAATAGAAAAATTTAAGAACTCTGGTGAAGGCAGTGACCAACCACTTTTCAAGAGAATCAGTGAAGATGCACACTACCCACCTCCTGACAATGATAAATTAATGATGCAGGGAGAGGTATACATTTTAGACAATTGGACAATATAAGAGCAGGGTTTTCTTAATTATACATATTTGTTACGAGGTTTTTGTTGTTGTTTCAGTTGTGGGGAGGAAGACAGGAGGGAGAGAAAATAAATGCTTGTAAACTGAGGCAAACATTCTCTTGATGAAATTTAGATTTACAGACAGAAGAATTTACCTATTGCCTCTCATTGTGATTCAAGGGGGCAGTTTAAACTCTACTCTCCACTTGGTGATGCTTGAAATTCTATTCAGTAAGCCCATTTCCATTTGGAATCAGTCGTTCACACTCTATTATAAATGAATTTAAGATCCTTTCTTCAGTCAACTCTTCAGTCAGCTTTTATTAAGAGTCTACTATGTGCTAGGCACTATGATAAGTCCGGGGGATATAAAGAAGGGGGGCGGGAACCTGCCATCAAGGAGCCATCCATTCTGTAATTATACCCAATGCTGATTCATTCCAGAAAGAACTCAGACACTTAGAAATCCTCCAAACAAAAATAGACATTCTCTCTTTATGGTTAGTTTTTAGCCTTCAGGAAAAGCCTCAAACTAAAATAAATTGAAAAGGAAAGGATGACACATCACTTACCCAATTATTCAACTCCCTGCCTTCCTTTTAGGGTCAATTCTAGGAAAGAGAATTCAAATCCAAAAATCACTAAATTTCAAAACTGGAAGGGGCTTTAAAGATCATCAAGTCAAACATGCTCATTTCCCAGATGAGGAAACTGAGGTCTACAGATGTGAAATGAATTCCCTGTTAAAGAGCAAAGAAAGTTCAGAGGAAACAGGAAGTTCCCATTTAAGAATCCCACTGATCAGTTAAATGCTTTGGGACTCAGTCTTCGTAAAGTATCAGGAGACGGAAATTGCCTTTTTAGGGCTTTAGCAGACCAGCTAGAAGGTCACTGTAGAAATCATCTCAGACACAGACAAGAAGCTGCTTCTTATATGATTAACCATAGACAAGAGTTTGAGTCTTTTATAGTAAATGACTCCCCTTTTGAAGAATATGTTGATGAATTAAAGAAATTTGGAAAGTGGGGAGGAAATGATACAATTGTAGCATTTGCTAAGCAGCATCAGCTGAATGTTGTGGTTCATCAATTAAATCAGCCTTTTTATATATCAAGATAGCCCAAGGTCACAAGTAAAGTAAATAGCAGAGACAACTTTTGAGTCAAAGTCCTCTGACTTCAAATAGAGCATTTATCCCATTGTACTACTCTGTATGGGGGAACCTAGGTGGTTCAGTGGATAGAATGCTAGCCCTAGAGTCAGGAAGATTCATCTTCCTGGGTTCAAATCTAGCCTCAGACACTAACTAGCTATAAGACTCTGAGTAAGTCACTTACTGTGACTTACTGTTGGCCACAGTTCCCTCATCTGTAAAATGAGCTAGAGAAAAAAATGACAAATCACTCCAGAGTCTTGATATGTGTGCTATGTAGCCTCTCCAGCCCTGGTTCCCTTAACTGAAATGGACAGGTCTTGGAAAGTCCCTTCTTTATTTAAGATTACTTCCCTATCTACTATTTTGATCTTACTCTAGACCTAAGTATTCATAAATTTCTACAATGCCAAACCACATCTTTCCAGTGATAGAAAATGGTTAAACATACCTTTTGAAAGAGAATTTTTTTTCTTCAGACATGGACAATATGGGAATTTATTTAACTTGAATGCATATTTCTTACAAGGTTTTATCTTTCTTCTTCCCTCCCTCCCTTCATCCCTTCTTTCCCTCCTCCCTCCCTCTTTCCTTCCTTCCTTCCTTCCTTCCTTCCTTCCTTCCTTCCTTCCTTCCTTCCTTCCTTCCTTCCTTCCTCCCTCCCTCCTTCTTTCTTTTTGTTTTGCTCTTTATTTCTTTCTCTTTGAGAGGATATGGAAGGGAGGAAAAAAAAAACTTGATTAAAAAATAGCAGACTGAGTTATTTGTATTTTATCCTGAAAACAATAGGGAACCTTCAAAGATTTTTAAGAAGGAGAGAGATATGATTAGAACTGTCTTTTTTTTCCCTAATAGTGTTTTTTTTTAATTACATTTAAAGACTTTTTTAAAATTTGAGTTCCAAATTTTCTCCTCTCTCCCTAAGATAGTAAACAATTTGATGTAGGTTATATATGTGCAATCAAGTAAAACATATTTCCATATTAGTCATGTTGTGAAAGAAGAAATAAACCAAAAGAGAAAACCATAGAAAGAAAAAAGTTTAAATGGCATGTGTCGATCTGCATTCAGATTCTATCAGTTCTTTCTTTGGATATGGAGAGAATTTTCTATCATGAGTCCTTTAGAATTATCTTTGAGAGAAATAATTATTTCTCTCTGGTATTTAGTAACTGTGAGATTTAAAATTGGATATTAGATCATAAATCTCCCCTACTTAACCCTTCCCTTAATTCATCTCCCAGACTAGTAAATGGAAGAAGCTTCTGGTTTTCTAGATAGAGCCTTTATTGTATATAAGGTGTTGTTGATTAGAAGGATAGGAAAACAGAAATACAGTACAAATCGTCTTAAATCTAGGCTGTCTATATTCCTTATAAAAAACTCACCAAACCGATTTAGGCCACCTTTGGAGTGAGTCAGACCGTCTGTGCCGCGCCGCCCGGAGTCCCGCCAAACCGGCAAAAAAGGCTACTCCCGTTCTCTCCACCCCGGAAGTCAAAAAAACCCGGCAGGCAGTCTGACATGCGCAGCAGGCGCACTGTACCTGGCAGGCAGTCTGACATGCGCAGCAGGCAGACTGTTCATCTCCTCCCCAAAAGGGTGGTCCTTGAAAAACTGGCGTCTTTCACTTATCCTAACCGACTGTTAAAAACTTTCATATTTTACCACATTTCCCCCCTTTGCTTCCTCAAGAAACGGAATGTTTCCTTGATGGAACAGTAAAAAGAATATAATAACTTTTGCTGACTAATAATATGCGAACAACAATACAGAAAAGGAAGAGAGGAAAGTTTTGTCCAGAGGGGCGATTTTTTTTTTTCCTCATGAACCGACGCTTTGACATTAGTCTTGCAAAGGGAGAGCCTCTGCAGAGAGTACATGTTACAGATAGTATATAACAGAAAGGAGATAGTAAAAGCTAATAAAGCAAAACAGTTCATATAAAGTCTCTGAGTTCTCTTGTCTTCTTGAAGTGGTAAGATGTCATCAGGAGGAAACTGGATTCTGGTCTGGAAAACTGGATTCTGGACTCTGGTCTGGAAAGCTGGATTATCTTCTTTAACTGTTTGAATTGCTGTATTTTTAAAACCTTAGCATAGCATTGTCAATGATCAAATTAATAAATTCCATTACATTCCCTCCTTTATATGGTTAGACTTGTAATAGAGGGTTGAGGTAGTTATGCAATGTGTAACACTTTTTACCACCATGTGTCTGGATCAAAGCCAAATTTAGTATGTGTTCATGACACCTGAAAATGTTATGGAAAGGTTATCATACCATATCTCATGGTTCTGAGACAGCCAGTGATTGTGCTAGGCCACAGGTGAATTCAACTGAGTGAGATAAAAAGATAAATAAGTTCAGTTAAATTAGGTTAAATTAGGAGGGAGAGAGGATGAATACTGGACTGTGCCTAGTAATTGTGCTCTACATAGTCACCATCATAAGCAAACCATGGACTTACGTATACCTGTCTCTCCTTTTGTTGCACATATATTCTCTCCAGGGCCTGCGTCAGAGTTCACAGCAAGTTAGTCTCTGAAATGATAAGTTTCCATATTTCTGAAATCTCATTAATTTCACCAAAGACAATATGATGGTAAAAATGTGTGCTATGCTGCATAACTGAGAATATATTAGTGATATATACAATAATTCCAAACCATACCCAGAGTATAATGACATATAAATAATAAACGAATGTAAATAGCTGATTATATTAGACATTGTTACATAATCTTCTTTTAGACATTATTACATAATCTTCTTTTAGCAAGTAGACCACATCATCTTATACATGAATTCTCTGGTATAACAGTAGCAGATACTTAAAGTGGTGATTAATTCATCAAAAAGAAATAAGACTTCAATTAGCAAGATTCAATATTCAATGTTTTCAGTGAGGTATCAAGCAATTTCTGGTACTTTTTAGTTAAACAGAACAACATACAAGAGAAAGGAGAAAAATAAATAAATAAAACAAAACTCATTAGAACTCATGGTTCTCTCAAAAAGAAAGAGTAAATAAAAAAAAAGAAGAATTCTGGTAGCTTCTGAGGCCCGATAGCCTCACCCACAGCATATACTTAAAATGTCTTTGAATAATCACTTAGTTTACAAAATTTAGTTTTAAAGAAAAGCAAAAGAAACAAAAGTAAAAAAAAAAAAAAAAACCAAAGCAAAACCAAAAATAAAAAATAAAAAGCAAAAGATTCGCTAAGCACCCTTTTGTGCTCTTAAAGAACTTAAAGGTGCAGTCAATTCCAGGTCTTTTCAGTGCCTTTCAAAAGTCAAAACAAAAACAAAAAAACCCAAAAATTAATAAAAAAAAAAAATAGTTGAGGTAGGCCAGAAAACTAGGCCATGTACTTCAGTGCTTTTGCCTGTAGAAGGAAATGCTTGTTAAATTATAAGGTATTTAAGCTGCTAGAGTTTGGGGTATGCCACATTGTTTTAACTGGTTCCCCAATTCTCTGCATGCCAAAGTGGCAGGGGTTTCTGAATTGTCATTGATCTTTCTAATGCTGTCATAATGTTCTTTATGGTAGAAAATGTGGAGTTCTGTAGCATCAGTTTTGTCTGTGCCACTGATTTTCAATAAAGGCTGATTTAATTGATGAACCACAACATTCAGCTGATGCTGCTTAGCAAATGCTACAATTGTATCATTTCCTCCCCACTTTCCAAATTTCTTTAATTCATCAACATATTCTTCAAAAGGGGAGTCATTTACTATAAAAGACTCAAACTCTTGTCTATGGTTAATCATATAAGAAGCAGCTTCTTGTCTGTGTCTGAGATGATTTCTACAGTGACCTTCTAGCTGGTCTGCTAAAGCCCTAAAAAGGCAATTTCCGTCTCCTGATACTTTACGAAGACTGAGTCCCAAAGCATTTAACTGATCAGTGGGATTCTTAAATGGGAACTTCCTGTTTCCTCTGAACTTTCTTTGCTCTTTAACAGTTGCTATCGTTAGGGTTTTTACCTCTTTAGCGTCTACCTCAGGTCTATCTGAAATCTCTTCACCTATGAATGGTGCAGGCTTTATATGAGAGCAATGAATCCATGAGTCTTTTTCACCAATTTTAATGGCGGTAGGAGTTGTCAATAATACCTGAAAAGGTCCTTCCCAGGCAGGTTGAGTTCCACTGGTTCTCTGAAAATTCTTTACATATATTTTATCTCCTGGGTTGAAGTTATGCAATGAAAAGTCTAATGGTCCTGCCTGGACCACAGCTCCTGCCTCATGGAGTTCACGTAGCCTGGTCTGTAATTCCTGTATATAGGAAGCAACAGAAGTATCACCTCCCACCAGTGATGTATAAACTGGGGAAAAAGTTTTAGCTTGGATAGGAGGGTGACCAAAAAGCATTTCATAAGGAGATATATGAAGTTCTCCTCTTGGTCTACTTCGTAGATAGAATAATGCCAATGGTAGAACATCAGGCCATTTCAAATGGGTTTCAGTACATAATTTGCCAATCATACTCTTAAGCTCTTTATTCATACGTTCGACTTGGCCTGAACTTTGTGGATGGTAGGGCGTGTGGAATTTTGGAGTCACTCCCAAGAAAGAGTAGATTTGGGATAAAATCGAATCAGTGAAATGTGTGCCTTTGTCAGAATCGATGCGGGCTGGTGGGCCAAAACGAGGTACTATCTCTTTAAGAAGAATTTTGGCAACAAAGGCAGCTGTGGCTCGGGGGCTGGGAAAGGCCTCCACCCACCGAGTGAGCTGATCAACTATAACAAGGCAAAATTTATAATGTCCTGCTTTTGGCATAGTAATATAATCAATTTGTAAGTGCTCAAAAGGTGTATATGCTAGAGGACGCCCTCCATAAGCTTTGACCTTAAAAGCATACTGATTATAAGACTGACATGTGGAGCAGCCCGAGCAGATTCGAGATGCTGTATTAGTCACACCTGGTGCTATCCAGGTTCTCTTAATAGAGTCTACAATGCCTTGTGTACCAAAATGGCCTTTTCTGTGAACAGAGAGGCATACCTGGTGGTAGAATTTCCGGGGAAGAAATGGCTTACCTTCCGGAGACACCCAGATGCCATTGATCTGTTTCGCCTTAAATTTCTTTTTCCACTTTTCTACTTCAGAATCGTCATAGGTTAGGTTGGAAGGAATATCCTCAGAAGGTGAAAGGTTAAATACATGTTCAGGAGCTTCTAATGCAGCAAGCTTGGCTGCAGAATCGGCTCGTGCATTTCCCTTTGAAACAGGATCACTATTCCCTGTGTGGGCAGGGCAATGTACAACGGCTAGGGAAGAAGGCAGTTTTAGGGCATCTAAGAGGTCCTTGATAAGGTCCCCATTGGCAATAGCCTTGCCCGAGGATGTTAGAAAGCCTCGTTGACGCCAAATCATACCAATAAAGTGGCATATGCCAAAGCCATATTTCGAGTCAGTAAAAATGGTGGCACTCTTATCTTTAGCTATATTACAGGCCTGTGTAAGAGCCACAAGTTCAGCAGCCTGTGCACTAAAATGGGAAGGCAGAGAAGCTGCCCAGAGGGTGTCATAATCAGAAACTACAGCAGCTCCAGTAAAACGGGTTCCCTCTCTCATAAATGAGGAACCATCTGTATAGAGGACAAGATCAGGATTTTCTAAAGGTGTATCAAAAAGATCATCACGGGGTTTTTCAGCCATATCAACTAAAGAAGCACAGTCATGCAACGGTTCCCCCGAGAATGGTAAGTTAGGGAGTAGTGTTGCTGGATTAAGAACTGTGCAGCGTTTTAAAGTGATATTCTCATTACCTAACAGGGTTATTTCATACTTAGCCAGCCTTTGATCTGAAAAGGTTTGTGTCCTGTGACGTAGTAAGAGAGCCTCCACTTCGTGAGGGCATTGCACAGTTAGAGGGTTACCTAGGACCAAATCAGAGGCTTTTTCTACCAAAAGCGCTGTGGCCGCCACTGCTCTAAGGCAAGGTGGCGCTCCAGCCGCTACAGGGTCCAGCTGAATTGAATAGTAGGCTATAGGACGTTGGTTAGGCCCCAGTGACTGAGTCAGGACTCCAGAAGCCACCCCCCTTTGTTCATGCACAAAGAGAGTGAAAGGCTTACTATAATCTGGCAGTCCTAGGGCAGGTGCTGATAACAAGGCCCGTTTTAATTCTTTTATGGCTGAGAGATGCTGGGGATCCAACTGTAAACTGTCTGGAACAGAACTTTTTGTAAGAGCTATGAGGGGTTTAGTAATTTCACCAAAAGAGGGTATCCATTGTCTACAGTACCCAGCTGCTCCCAGAATGGCTCTCAACTGCCTCTTAGTAGTGGGGGCAGAGAGTTGTTGAATGGCCTGGACTCTCTTAGAAGAGACAGAGCGAGTTCCAGCAGCCAAAATAAATCCTAAATATTCTACCTGGGGCAAACACCATTGTACCTTTGTCTTGGAAACCTTGTGTCCTCTCTTGTGCAGCTCCAGCAGTAAGTGACGGCTATCTTCCTGACAAATTTCAGCATTAGGAGAGGCCAAAAGTAAGTCATCTACATATTGTACTAGTGTGGAGCCCTTAAAGGTAATAGAGGCCAGATCCTGCTGTAAAATTTGGGAAAATAATGTGGGACTGTCTACAAATCCCTGTGGGAGTCTAGTCCAGGTCCACTGTCTATTTTTCCAGGTAAAAGCAAATAAATATTGGAAGTCCTCATGTACTGGTATGGAGAAAAAGGCAGAGCAAAGGTCTACCACTGTGAAACATGTAGATTCATAGGGAATTGAGGAAATTATCATAGCCGGATTTGCGACTATAGAATGTCTAGGAATAACATAATTATTAATCGCTCTAAGATCTTGCACAAAGCGATAAACAGGTTTACCATCTGGCCCAGGCTTGGGTTTTTTAACTGGCAAAATGGGAGTATTGCATGGAGAGTGATGACATGGAATAATAATACCCTGGCTTTTCAAAGCCTCAATTATAGGGGTGATCCCTTCTATTGCTTCCCTAGACAATGGATACTGTGGAATGGAGGGGGGTGGTCCCCCCTTAACTTTAAAGGTAACAGGCATGGCAGACTTAAGGAGCCCCACCTCATTAGGGGATGAGGCCCATAAAGACTCAGGAATGTCAGAGGGGATTTTGGATACCTCCCCTGCTGTTCCTTGAGCTTCTGTAAGTAAAATTGGTAATAAATGAACAGTATCCTCTGGCAATTGTAAGGAGACAGCCCCATCTGGAGCACAAGATATGGTTGCTCTAAGCTTGCAAAGGAGATCACGACCTAATAAATTTACAGGGGCATCAGGCATGAGTAAAAATGAATGTTCCACTGTTAAGGGCCCCATAGATACCATGCGAGGATTCAATTTTGCCACTCTCTGGCTCTTTCCTGAGACTCCCACTACATTCAAAAATCCTACAGGTCTACACCCAGCATCTGGTTTGCTTACTAATACTGATTTAGAGGCTCCTGTGTCTAGCAGACAATCATAATAAGTCTCCCCCACTTTTAAGGTGACATGTGGTTCATTACTCTGGGGAGGTGAATGGACTGGCACAAGTGCATTCAAAAAATCTGGATCTGGGAATATATGGCTTTCATTATCTATGTTCCATTCCTCCCCAAGACACCATCATTCCTGTGTCCTCTTCTGAGGGGGGTCTTGGTTACCATTATTCTGGTACTGCCTTTCTGTATTCCTCCAAAAAGATCTATTTCTATTTTGATTTCGCCTGTAATTAGAATTAGAATTTCTTCTCCAAGTCCTACATTCTCTCAATTCATGCCCCTCCTTACGACAGTAACAACACACCTTAGTGTCCTTGTTCCGGTGTCCACATGGCTGACTAGGAATCGCTGGTGCCAGAATGCTCTGTTTAGGGTGATCTGGATCTTCCTCACGTGAGTCAAAGACATAATTTGCAAGTTCCTTAATTCTATCTACTGAGAGATTTCTCCAGTCTGGACATTGTTTCAGAAAGTATCTGCGTATTTCTGGCAGTGAATTATAAACAAATGTGTTGAGAATGATACAGGAATCTCTTAAATCTACTGGATCCAATCTGGTGTACTGTCTAGCGGCCTCACAAAGTCTATCATAAAATCTGTTTGGTCTTTCATTAGCCTCCTGAGGTAGGCTTAAAAATTTCTGCCAGTTTTCCGGTTTTCTAGAGCAAGATTCCATTCCCTTCAGAAGTGTTTCTCTAGCATCTTTTAATCTTTGGAAATCCCTATCATCATTATAATTCCACTCTGGATCCTTTAGAGGCCATTCCACATCGGCCTTACCTTTCGCAACAAGGGCATTTCCTGCTGAGATAATATCTGTAATCTCAGTTGGGGACAGTAAAGTTTCCAAAAGGCAAGTAACATCAGCCCAACTGGGTTGATATGCATTAAATATAGTCCTTAACTGTGAAATTACAGTGTTTGGATTTTTCTCAAAACTAGGGATGATTGATTTCCATGCGCTCAAGTCACTTGGTCTAAAGGGGCTATATTTTCTGACTTGAATTGGCACTCCCTTCTTACTATGTTCTATAGCTTCCTGCAGAGGGAGTAGTTTCTGCTGATCTGATTCTGAACTTGGATCATCTCTAGTAGAAACAGCCATTTTGAGGTCTCTCTCCATATGTGAGAGTTTCCCCCACATCATAACAATGATAATAACAAAAACAATGATAATAACAAAAACAAAAAAAAAACAACAAAAAAAAATAAAATCCTTAGTCGTATGAACTATGGATGTGGTATTAAAAGGTATTTCAATTGCAGGCATAAAATTTCTACTTATATTAAACGTATTTTCCCAAAGATTCTCACGTATACTATTATACAAAAAACTTTTTGCTGCCTGAATGAGGAAAAAACCAATAATGTTATGAAGGACCATTGAATAAACTATTCCTCTAAGTCGGGATGTTATGCTGTCCCAATACATTCCGATGAGAAAAATCAAAGGGATGGTAGAATATTCGAGCATCTTGCCCTTTAAACTGGGCTGGCTTTTCTGTTTAAAGCAAGACTTTTAGAGGCTTAAAGTCTTTAAGGGAGATTAGACAAAGGGAAAGTCCGCGGGGGGGGGGGGGGGGGGGGGGGTATTTGGAAAATCCACCGAATTAGCCGGCTTATGGCCAAACTAGGGAGGGTGGGAGGGTCCTTAAGGTCCCTTCGGGGTCGCCAAACTGTGAGATTTAAAATTGGATATTAGATCATAAATCTCCCCTACTTAACCCTTCCCTTAATTCATCTCCCAGACTAGTAAATGGAAGAAGCTTCTGGTTTTCTAGATAGAGCCTTTATTGTATATAAGGTGTTGTTGATTAGAAGGATAGGAAAACAGAAATACAGTACAAATCGTCTTAAATCTAGGCTGTCTATATTCCTTATAAAAAACTCACCAAACCGATTTAGGCCACCTTTGGAGTGAGTCAGACCGTCTGTGCCGCGCCGCCCGGAGTCCCGCCAAACCGGCAAAAAAGGCTACTCCCGTTCTCTCCACCCCGGAAGTCAAAAAAACCCGGCAGGCAGTCTGACATGCGCAGCAGGCGCACTGTACCTGGCAGGCAGTCTGACATGCGCAGCAGGCAGACTGTTCATCTCCTCCCCAAAAGGGTGGTCCTTGAAAAACTGGCGTCTTTCACTTATCCTAACCGACTGTTAAAAACTTTCATATTTTACCACATAACTAATTATTGAATTGGGACCAAGGTTTTTACCTTTTCTACTTCCTCATTTGGAGATGAACCAGTGTGGGAAATTTTGGGCAAAGACTTATCCAGCTAAGATCTACTCAAACACAGTAAAAGAAATTCTAACTTTTAAGCAAATGGGTAGCAAATGGCTCATTGTATTTATTCAGACAGTTCTGGGAAAATATGGATTCTCCCTTTTGTCAGCCAGGTGATATAGAAATTGATAGTCTCTTTAACCAAGATGTGGGTCCTCAGTGTCATGTACCTCAAGACCCTCTTTGGAATATAACCCACCTCTCATTTTAATATTCATTCTTTCATTAATTGTTAACCTATCAGAGTTGATTGTCACCCTCAGAAACACCCACCTTCCCAAGAGTATATAAGTTGTGAGCCTGCTACTATGGGGATCTTTGGCATTTGAGGTGCCACTGACTTCTTTTATTAATAAAAAGCTACATTAGTAATAAAATGATCAATTACCCAGAAACTGTCTCTCAAACTTTTTAAATGTCACATCTTGGATTGTTGTATTGCTGAGAATAGCTATATCATTCACAGTTCTTCATCAAACAGTGTTGCTTACTGTGTACAATATTCTCCTGGTTCAACTCACTTCATTTTGTATCAGTTCATATAAGTCTTTACAGGTTTTTCTGCAACCATCCTGCTCATCATTTCTTATAGTACGATAATATTCCATTACATTTATATACCACAACTTGTTCAGTCATTTCCCAGTTGATGGACATTCCTAGAGGGGAAATTCTAAAAAAAGAAAATTAAGAGATGACTGCCAAACATCTAGAAAAGGAAGTGAGGACTACGAAGAGCCAGCAGAGCTCCATCAAAAGGCTGATGCCAAGATAACGTCATTTCCTTTCTGATAGGGTTGCAAAACAAGTTGATGAGGTTGGATGAGAAGTTAAAAAGTATAATTGGTCTTGATTCAGTGTAACAGGTTTCCAGTGGGGGATCTCAGGGATCTGTGGTCATCCCTGTGTTGTTTAATATTTTTTTAAATCAATGATTTGGATAAAGGCTCATCAGATTTGCAGGTGGCATAAAGTTAATACACTAGATGACAGTTAAGATTGTAAAGGATCGGGGGCGGCTAGGTGGCACAGTGGATAAAGCACTGGCCCTGGATTCAGGAGTACCTGAGTTCAAATCCGGCCTCAGACACTTGACACTTACTAGCTGTGTGACCCTGGGCAAGTCACTTAACCCCCATCGCCCTGAAAAAAAAAAAAAGATTGTAAAGGATCTTGACAGTCTAGGATGTTGGACTGAATCTGAACATATCAGTAAGATAATGAATAATAACAACAACAGTAATAATAGCCAACATTTATATAGTGCTTTTTATGTGCCAGGTACTCATAATTATTATCTCCTTTAATCCTCACAACAACCCTGGGAAATGGATTTCATTATTATCCCCATTTTACAGGTGAGGAAACTGAGGCAAACAGAGGTTAAGTATCTTGACTAGGTTCACACAACTTATAAGTGTCCGAGATCCAATTTGAACTCAGGTCTTTCTAACTCCAGTTTAGCGGAGTCCAGTGCAGCTTCCTATTCACAATTAATGAAGCACTTAAGAACAGTTATGATCAATCAGATCTTTAGCTAAATTGGATATGTTACTAGTTCAAACAAAGTACAAAAAACCTTCCACTTACATTTTAGGACTATAGTTTATATTATATATTCATATTGTGTTATATTAGACTTATTTGCATTATATTATGTCATGTTATAAGTTATGTTACATTACATTGTTATATCATAACATGTCCTATCATGTCATGTCATGTCATGTCATGGAAATACTCTGAAGTAAATGTCTGCCCTACTGAGCATTAGGGATTGGTAAAGGAGAGACATAGTATATCACCCTCCTTTATCATATCTCCTGGAGCAAACTTCTGCAAGTTTTAGTCTTGTTTAACAAACTCCTCCTTGGGATTCAAACATATGGAAATGGCTGCCTCTGCTAACCTCCTCTATGACACCCCCACTTTTTTCCATCTGTTTCTCTCTCCTGAAGTTTCTTGACTGGCACCCCAACCATATGGAAAACCAGAAACAAAACTGATCATGCTGCCCTACTGGTGCTCATTTCAAAGCTACACATACTTGCTCAGGCAGAAGGTATAAGTCTCCATTCCTTTATCTAGATCTCATTCTTTATCTTCCACTGTGCCCCTCTTGTCCTTGTCCAGGTTTGTGATAGTGTCTCTGGTGGAATGGAAACAATACTGTCTGCTAGAGACTATGTCTCTCAGAAACTCATACAGCCAGATGCTAAAGACTTTCCTCTCTGCCCACAGAGAACTGGCTTCCAAAACCTGGCTACACTTGCAATAAAACAAAATCCAATCTGTATATGGCAAACCTGAAGAAAAAGGAGGAGGAGATGATAACAAGTAACATATATATGTTTAATGTTGGCAAATATTACATTACATTATATATTATATTACATTTATTGTGTTATATCATATTATGTATATTATGTCATGGTCTATTCTATACGTTATATCATGAGGGGCCTCATCCATTGACATTTAGTTACTAAAAAACCCAAAATACTTAATTGAAGGAGGTTACACCTAAGAGACAAAACTAGAAGATAAACATTCTGACAAAAAGGGAAGAGGAATATATGAACAAGAAATCAAGGAGGCTAAATATTTTTTCCCTATAAACTCTGTACCTTTTATTTGCAGCCATTCCTTCCATCATTTGGGGTTTTCTTGGCAAAGATACTGAAGTAGTTTGCCATTTTCTACTCCAGCTCATTTTACAGGTGAGAAAACTGAGGCAAAGAGGGTGACTTACCCAGGGTCACACATTGATTAAGTATCTGAGGTCAGATTTGAACTTAAGAAGATGAATCTTCCTGACTCCAGAACTGGTGCTCTATCAACTGTACCACCTAGTTACCCCCTGGCAAATACAGCCTTCTTAATATAAGCTGACATCACATGAGCTTTTCTGACTGCCATGAAATCTAGAATTTACTAAAACATTTAAATCTTGTAAAGCAAACTGCTAATTAAACATACTCTCCCATCCCATACTTGTGTGAAGGTGGATTTTATTTATCTTATTAGATTCCATATAACACTAGCCCATCAACATCTTTTTGGATCCTGATATTGTGATACAATGTTTTACCAAGTTCTCCCATCTTTGTGACATATTAAATGAACATGAGGTCTAAGCCTTTATCTATGTCAATGATAAAAATCTCAAACAGCACAGGGCTAAAGTCACCTCCCTGGGCCATTCCACTGGAGATCTGCCAAGATGACATTGAACCATTTGATTCCAGCAAATAAGTCACCTCCAAATCCAATAATTCCTCTAAAACTTCACCCCATCTCTCATTCCTCTCACCCAATACTATCTCTGTTACCTTTTTTCTACCTACCTGTCCATTCTATCAACGTTCTTTACCCTCCAATTTGTTCTACTAATGTTCTACTGCTTACTTTGCCTTTCCAACTACTTGTTTCTTTTCTCTCCCTAAATTATTCTCCTAGAATCTTTCTCTTCAGATCCCTACTCCCTAATCCTCTTTATTTCTCTTCCCTCTCCTTCTCTTTCAACCTCTCTTACCTAGAGATTTTCTCCAAATTTTCTCTTTCTCTGAAATTTCTCCCCCCCCCGCCCAGTTTAGTGTTTGTCCTTTTTTACAAGTCCAAACCCCACTGAAATCAATTATAGAATCTCTTCTTATTCAACTCAAGACCTTTCTTCTTCTATCCTTCTGACTGAATTTACCAAAATAATAGAAGATAACAATATCTGTACTACTTCCTAATTTTTGGGAGGAACACTTTAAAAACATTGAATGCTACACAAATATTGTAGGGACCAAAAAAATATTTTTCTGCCCCTGAAGGGAGAAATTCCTGTAAAAGTCCATGTTCTCTCTTCCCCCAGAAGTTTCCAGAATCAGGCCAGGGAAATTTTAATAACCACACCCAACTTCCCCAGGGAAAATCCTATTGTGCTGAGAAACAATGGAGAAAGAGAGAAGAAGGTAGTAATCCCCTAAACCATTACAGCCACAGGAAGGACACAAGTTCTGAAGGAGGGAAGGCACAAAATGTCAAACTGCCATAAGCTAATATGGCATTAGGAGCACAAAGCCAATTTGCAAAATATAAAGAGAGACGGTATCTCATTACCTTTGGAAAACCTATGATAACTTTGGCCCAGGAGAAAATCAAAGAAATAAAGGGATCCTGGTCTGGATCTGGAGGGATATTTTAAACTGTAAATCCACTCTACCAAGACATTGATCCTTTTCTCCCTTAATGGACATAAGAGAGAATTGATCCCCTGGGAAATTTAGTTTGGCGCCATCTTCTTAAAGTCAACAACAGGCAGGTAGAAAGGTACGGCATGGCACAAGACATCATACAGAAGAAAACATCTAGAGCCATCTACTATACTACTGAACTAGCAACAGTGGCAAAGGAAACCAGAATGATGGGAAAACAGTGATGAAATGGAGGAGCAACATCCATGGTGTTATGCCAAATTTAATCATCTAGATTCAAACGAGATGGTTAGCAAGTATTTAAATCACCTGGATTTGATGGAACTGCCTTGTTATCCAAGGGAGTTTTATGAAACCCTGGATTAATAGGATTAATAGGAACAAAATGCCCTTCAATTGAGCTCCAACACTGAACCCAGATGGATAGCAGATTAGTCCCTACCTGGTGACTTCTTTTCCCTCAGGATAGTAAGTCCCATCTTATGGGGATATCTGGGTGTCCTCATCCTTGCCAAACCTTTTTTTGGAATCCTGTAATCTTTAGCATGATGCTTCAGTACTTCCTCCATACTTGTTATAACTGAAATTGTTAAACTGCCTTTGTTGCTATATCATACTATTGAAACTGATAACCTTCTATAACCAATGGACCAAAAAAAAAAAAACCCACCAAAAAAACCCCCCAACCCTATATACCCTCAGAAAAATGGAAGTCTTTGAGAACTTTCCTTTGTAAAGTTCTCCGCATGTCATGCTTACTTGTTATTGGGACAAAATAAATCTGTGCTTAGTTTTCCTACCCATTCTCTGATCTGGTTTTCTGTGAGGTACCTTCCTCTGGTAGGAGAGGCAGAAATAGCCTCTAATCTTTCTATGTGAATTCTGGTTCTGTTTATCTTGTAGGAGGATAGGTACAAAAACTATATTTAATTTTCAACAATGGATATAGAGCTCCAGAGCCTTATAGTCCTAGAAATGAGAGATGGCAGTCTTCTAAGGGAGGTGGTGGTGGTGTCTTTTCAATCATTTCCAACTCTTCATGACCCAACTTGGGGTTTTCTTGGCAAAGATATTGGAGTAGTTTGCTATTTCCTTTTCCAGCTCATTTTACAGATGAGGAAACTGAGGCAAACAGAATTAAGTGACTTGCCCAGGGCAAACACGGCTATTGTCTGAGGCTGGATTTGAACTCAGGTCTTCCTGACTACTAGAATCAACACTCTAACTACTGTGCCACCTAGCTGCCCTAGAGTTGTCACTAATGTGCATTGTCATTTTCTGTAGGCTTTGAGGTAAGACTATTTGTATCCCTCAACCTCTAAACAAACTCATTCTTGATCATGAGCCTATGTGTTTGTACATGGAGCTAAGGAGAACTATGCTACAGTTTAGGGGGAGGGAGCACCAGATGCTTAAGTTCCAAGACTATCTTACTAGGGCAATGAACAAAAAAAGTAAGAACTCCCCCTCCCCTGAAGTGTGTGTGCTCTTGCCCTTCAGATACCTCTGACACAAGGGTGTCATTGATGTGGACTATTATTCTTACTATACTGGATTTTTGGTGGGAATACAAAGATGAGTAAGCTATAATTGTGTTCTGGTAATAGCTGATAGTCTAGCTTTACTATAACATAGCGTGGTAAAAAAACAGAAGTTTTAGCTGAATCATTTGAGAGTTGAGTGCATGCTACTGAGGCCTCTTTTGAAGGACCTCCCTTTTGGGGTGGAGACTGCAAGGAACTGCCGGGACACCAGCTTAAAACTGAGGGTGGAACAGAAGTTCGCGCTCTCTCTCTGTTGTTTTGTTTTAACTTAGCCATGACTACGCAAGTGTGCTGGTTCTCGGCCTGGCGGGCAGTTTGAGATTCGGTGAGTTTTATAAAGGAATATAGACTACGCTTAGATCTAAGATTATTCATTTGTATTTCTATTTCCCTATTTCCCTAATTGGTATCACCTTTTGTTGTCTAATTAATTCCCAAACAATAAAAACTAATCCCTCACTGATTAAAGCTCAGAGATTTCTTTTTCTTAGTGGTCTGGGAGGGGAGTTTAATGCTCGTATATCCAATTTTAAATGTCACAATAGAATACATGTAACAGGGAAAAGCTAGAAATGGAGTTTGAAGCCCTATTGAACAACACCTTGAAAGCCAGTCTTGGGGGCAGCTAGGTGGCACAATGGATAACAGCCCTGGATGAAAGAGGACCTGAGTTCAAATCTGGCCTCAAACACTTGACACTTACTAGCTGTGTGACCCTGGGCAAGTCACTTAACCCTCATTGCCCCAGTAAAATAAAATAGAACAAAACTTTTTTAAAAAGAAAAAGAAAGAAAAAAGAAAGCCAGTCTGAGTATTTTGACAAATCTAGATCTCAAAAGGGCTGAGAGGTCATCTGGTCCAACTTTTTCATTTTGCATATGTAGAAATTGTGCACCAGAGAGGTTGTAAAGTACCCAATGTCACGTAAGTAATAACTCAGGATTCAAAATTAGGTTATATGACCTTAAATGTCAGTATTTTTTTTTAATTTCTAGGCAATGGAGAAGGTTTGGGTTTGTTTTTTGTTGTTTAGGGATTTTGTTTTGTTTTCGAGCAAGAAGAATAATATAACAAAAACTAAGCTTTAGAAAGATAACTCTCAGGATGGATTAAAGTGGGAAGACTCTAGAGGTAGGTCATTACAAATATTCAGGTGAAAAGTAAGGAGGTCTTGAACAAAAGTCGTGGTTTCTATTTTCTACAAAACCCATAGACAGTGAACAAGTTTCATCAACCAATTGAAACATACTTCCTATGGTGACACTCAGAAGTTCAAGAATGCCTCCATTGTCCATCTCTATAAAGGAAAAAGGAAAAAGGTTGTTCTGTGACTATCACAGGGTGGGTGTGGCATGTCTCTCTTAGTCATTGCCAGTAAAATTCTTGCCAGAATCCTCCTTAATAGGTTAATCCTTCACCTAGAAGATGGTCATCTATCATAGAGCCAGTTGCTACAGAAAGGGCCAAGGAATAGTCCATTTGGTGTTTGCTGCCTGACACCTCACTTAGCAGCTGTGTGACCCTGAGAATCCCTTCTTTGTGAGACACTTTCCCTTTCTATAAAAATGGGGCTAATAATACTTAGCTAGGGCTGCAGTGAGCAATGACACTCTGTCTTAAGCTTAACTTACTCTATAAATATGAGTTATTGAGTTATTAAATCAGTGCCCTCTAAGTAGATCAAGATCACTGGGGGCTGATATTGGGTCTTTTTTTTTTTTAAATCTTAGTATCCCAGCACACAACTTAGTGCCTAAGACACAGTAGAGTCTATAAAATGTTGATTTTCTTGATGATAGAACTGTAGATCTAGAGCTGGAAGGGACCTCAAAAACAATCTCATCCAACCTCTTCATTTTGTACACAAGAGGAAAGTGAAATGACTCACCCAAGGTCACACTGGTAGCAGGTGACAGAAGTGGAATTGAATCCAGAGCCAAAGCTCTTTCTGATGTACTATGAATTGAATTGAATTGAATTGAATTAAAATAAATTAAATGGAATTGAATTGATTGCTGAATTATCATAAGTAAATCAAGGCAACCTGTGGAGAACAAAAACTATTTTTGTATTTTTTAGAGTATTTTTCAAACTTGATTCATTTTATTGCTCCTTTAATGTGATATTCAGTCACAAAGTTATTTTTTCCTTCACCCATCACAACCTATTAACATGCACCTCTCATTTTAGAATGGTAAGAGCCTCTTGTTCCACATAAAACCTGCTTTTGGAGGAGCTTATCCCCTAATCCCATCATCAGAGCTACCACTTAAGCCTTGATAGCTGTCAGGTGACCCAACTGGAGAAGAGTTGAAGAAGGTAGAAAATGCAGCCTCCTTTCATTTGAGGAGCTCAGGAATATTACCTCCTAAATAAAGGGATACATATTACAAGAGGGATATATATAGTCTCTGAGCACCTGAGCCTTTGACCCTACTGATATTCTCCACTAGAAAAATAAAATTAGTACCATCGACATGAGGCTTACCCAACACAGCCCTGCAATTACTAGAAGGAAAATGAAGAAAAATGTGACCCAGCATCATTGTGTAGAAAAGCACTTGAATTAAAAGGAAATGGAACAATGTGTTCCTTTAAAGGAACATCCATTGAAAAAAAATTAAGATTCAAAGGTCACTATGGAATTATGTTGAGAGCGCTTGTATAGCTGATGTTTCCGGCTGCAAAGAAGATAATAGCTAATAATAATAGCTAACATTTCTTTAAAGTCTATTATGTATTATGTTAAATACTTTACAATTATCTCAACTGATCCTCAAAATTTATAATTACTTTATAATTATTATCTCATTTGACCCTCACCACAACTCTGGGAGGTAGGTTTTTTGGGGGGTTTTTTGTTTGTTTGTTGTTTGGAGGGGGGAATTGTTGCTTTTTGTTGGTTTGTGGGGCAATGAGGGTTAAGTGACTTGCCCAGGGTCACACAGCTAGTAAGTGTCAAGTGTCTGAGGCTGGATTTGAACTCAGGTCCTCCTGAATCCAGGGCTGGCGCTTTATCCACTGCGCCCCCTAGCTGCCCCCGGAAGGTGTAATTATGATTCCCATTTTATAGGAGAGGAAACTGAGGCAAAGAAAGATTTAGTCCCTTGTTAGGGTTTCACAATTATTCATTGTAGGAGCCTAGATTTGAACTCTGGTCTTCCTTACATCAAGCTTGGAGCTTTATCCACTTCACCACCCAGCTACCCCAGGAAGAACATGGCTTTCTTTTATGTCGAAGAATTGTTCTTATTTTCTCTTTTTATTAGTTCCTGTGCCTGAAGAGAAGAATTAACTTTAAGTTCCCTCTGGTTTCCTACACACACCCCCAAACCTTGTACAGGCAGAGCACTTCTGTCTCAACTCCTTTCTGTGGCTTCCATAGGCTTGGCTTGTCCCTTAGTCACCACTCTCCACTCTGATCCTAAGGAAGTAGAGAGACTGGCCAGGCACTTTAACCTTGAGAGAAGGACAAAGAGCCATCTGAGACACCTAAGACAACTGTCTCTGAAGAAATAACTCCTGCTCCATACTTATCAAGACTTTTCTTCAAACATCACTGCCCCCAGACAAATCCAGGATTTCTGGATTCATGTACCTTTTCCTTTGCTGGGGAAGTCGCTGTATTATTTGACTGTAAGATCTGTTTGATTCCTGTCAAATTCCCTGTCAGAGAAACCTTGGGAGAGAATTTTCTTTCCTCTCTGTATTCCTGAGTGACTTTACTCCCCAGCTTCCTTTAACCTACTCATGTACCTACCCCACCCCCAGCACATACACATACACACAAACAGAGAGAGAGAGAGAGAGAGAGAGAGAGAGAGAGAGAGAGAGAGAGAGAGAGAGAGAGAGAGCTATCTTAGAGAAACAGGCTTCTTTTTTAGAAGTCTTAGTCAAAACAGAAAGCAAACTGCCTAAAACAGGGAATAGGAAGTAGGCTCGGTAAGAGAGCCAATATGAAGAAGGAATTGGGTGTAGAGAAGAGTAAGGGGGTAGGGGGAAGAGGGGAAGTATGGTGATTTAAGGAAGAAAGGCAGAAGTTACATTAGACTCTATAGCCTCCTGTTTTGACATTCACCCTCTCTTTTAAGTTCATAGTCATGGCAGTGACTGGCCCTACTAGCAGCACTAGCTCCTGCACTGTGAGATAGCAGGCTGACCTACTACTCCCCCTCTTCCCTCCTCTCGGTTTCTCCTTCTCTCTCCCCCCTCTCTCTCTCTGTGTCTCTGTCTGTCTGTCTCTCCCTCCCTTCCTCCCTTTTTCTCCCTCCTTCCCTCCCTTTTTCTTCCTCCCCCCTCTCTCTCCTTCTCTCCTCCCCTCCCTCTTTCTCTGTTATTTTCTTGTCTCTGTCTGTCTGTCTCTGTCACAAAGAGGAAGACTTCTTACCTTTCCCCTCTGGACCTCTTTCTAGGACTTTTCAAGTCCAAACACAGTCTCCATGGCTCCCCAAGGTTCACCTAGGGGTTAGGGTTAGGAACTTTATATCCAGACAAGGACTTTGCATCTAGTGACCTGTTACATCTTTATATGGCTAGTGGAAGTATAGTCAGAGGTCCATTCAAGAAGAGTCCCTTGTAAGAGGGGAGAGATCAGAAGTAGGGTCCCCTAGTTCCTGCTGTTAGAGTTGGCTCTGTGAACTCACTTCTTGAACTCCGGAGATAAAGGAGCAGAAAAAAGAAATAGACAATGACTTGTTCTCATTCATATGATATAGTGTAAAAAATGTGGACTTTGAAGAGGACCTGAATTTATATCCCACCTCACTGAGTTAAAACAATAGTTTTAACTTATAAAGTGAAAGTGTGAATGACTTATCATTAAGATAGTTGAAAGTAGGGGGCAGCTAGGTGGTACAATAGATAAAACACAGGCCCTGGATTCAGGAAGACCTGAGTTCAAATTCAGCCTCAGACACCTGATGCTTACTAGCTGTGTGACCCTAGGCAAGTCACTCAACCCTCATTGCCCTGCAAAAAAAAAAAAAAGAAAATACTTGAAAGTAAATAAGTAAATATTATTTTAAGGGTGAGTGCTACACAAGTGACTACCACTCACAATTAACTTTTTCACTCCACCAAACACATTTTGGTTTCCCAAAGTCTTAGTGCAGTTTTAAGCTTAGTAGCTTATATGCATCTCTCTCTGTGTGCATGCATTCATGTTTGCATGTGTGTATCCATATGTGCACTTATGTAACTGCATGTAAATACAAAATGCACATATATCAGTACATATAAATACAACAATCTATTGCACAACTGCATGTATTTTAGTATATTACATACACATATGCGCATATATAGGGATAGGGACTTGACCTATGATTTAATGGATTTAGGCAGCTCCTACTGCAGACCTTCCTCTACCAATGCAGATTAGGGCATTCTTTGCTACTTATATGGTTTTAGAGAGTGGCCCAGAGCACTGAGAGATTGAATCACTTATGGAGGGTGATATACCCAGTATGGATCAGAGGAAGGACATGAGTCTTTCTGACTCCAAGACCAACTCTTTATCTGCTTTTCCACATCATCTCTGCCTTTTAATTGTATATGTGTGTATACATGCATATATATACAACAAGAAATTTATTATATTTTTTAAATTTTTGTTTATTTTTGTTGTCTTTTAAGTTTCAAGCTGGCTCCCTCTCCTCCTCCCAACCCCCGCCCCCCACCGCCTAGAAAAGGCCAACATTTAACACTCATATATATGTGAAACCATAAAATAGATACTTCCATATGCCAGTTCTTTCTCTGGAGGTAGATAGCATCTTCCTTCATAGGTCCTTTGTAGTTCATTTAAATATTCATCGTGCTCAGAATAGCTTAGTCATTCACAGTTACTCATTGAACAATGTTACTGTTACTGTATAAAATGTTTCTTGGTTCTGCTCATTTCATTCTGCATGCAAGTCTTTCCATGGTTTGTTGCTGTTTTGGTTTTTGTTTTTTGAAAATCAACCTGCTTGTCATTTCTTATAGCAAAAAAGTATTCCATCACAATCATATATCACAACTTATTCATCCATTCCTCAACTGATAGGCATCCTCTTGATTTCCAATTCTTTGCTAGCACAAAGAGAACTGCTATAAATATTTTAGAACATATGGGTTCTTCTCCTTTTTCCCTGACCACTTTGGGAAACAGACTTAATAGTGCTATTGTCATGTTAAAGAGTATACACACACACACACACACACACACACACACATATGGATATAATTCTAGTTCACTCTCCAAAATGATTGAATCAGTTCACAGTTCCACCAACAGTGTATTAGTGTCCCAATTTTTCCACAACCCCTTGAACATTTGTCATTTCCCTCTTCTATCATTTAAGCCAATCTGATAGGTATCTCAAAGTGATTTTAATTTGCATTTTTCTAATCAATAATGGTTTAGAGCATTTTTAATATGACTATATACAGATTGCTTTGATTTTTTCTTCCAAAAACCACCTGTTCATATCCTTTGACTATCAATTGGGGAATGACTTATATTCTTATAAATTTGACAACGTTTTCTATACTTTGAGATGTTCCCTACTTTTCTGCTTTCCTTCTGATCTTGGCTACACTGGTTTTCTTTGTACAAAATCTTTTTAATTTGATGTAATCAAAATTAACATTTTAGATTTTACAATACTCTCTAAATCTTATTTATTCACAAATTCTTCTATACATAAATCTGACAGGTAATAGGTTCCATGTTCTTTTAGTTTACTTATGATACCACCTTTCTATTTCTTAGCCAGTATCAGAGTTTTGATAATTATTGTCTTATAATACAGTTTTAAACTTGGTGCTGCTATACCTCCTTCCTTTACATTTTTTAATCCCTTTTATATTCTTGATCTTTTGATCTTCCAAATGAATTTTATTCTTATTTTTCCTACCTCAATAAAATAATTTTTTGGTAATATGATTAAGATGGCATTGGGGGGGCAGCTAGATGGCGCAGTGGTTAAAGCACCGGCCCTGGATTCAGGAGTACCTGAGTTCAAATCCGGCCTCAGACACGACACTTACTAGCTGTGTGACCGTGGGCAAGTCACTTAACCCCCATTGCCTAAAAAAAAAAAAAAAACAACAACCCAAAACAAAAGATGGCATTGAAAAGGTATGTTAGGTACCTATTTAGGTAGATTTGTTATTTTCATCATATAGGCACAGCCTACCCATAAACAGTTAATACTTCTCCAATTATTTAAATCTGACTTTGTATAAAAAGTTTTTTGTAATTATGTTCAAATAGTTCCTGGGTTTGCCTTGGCAGGTATACTCCCAGGTATTTTATTATTGTCTATGGTGGTTTTAAAATAAATATTTTTTACTATCTCTTCTTGCAAAGGCTTTGTTGGTGATATATAGAAATACTGATGATTTATGTGGGTTTATTTTATATTCTGCTACTTTGGTAAAATTATTAATAATTTCAATTAATTTTTTAGTTTAATCTCTAGGATTTACTGAGTATGCCATCATATTGTCTGCAAAAAGAGATAGTTTTATTATGTCATTGCCCATTCTGATTGCTTCAATTTCTTTTTATTCTGTTACTGCTATTACTAGCATTTCTAGCACAATATTGAGTAATATTAGTGATAATGGGCACCCTTGTTTCACTCCTGATTTTATTGGGAAGGCTTCTAGCTTATCCTCATTATAAATAATGCTTGCTAATGGTTTTAAATAGATGATTCTCATTATTTTAAGGAAAAATTCATTTATACCTGTGCTTTCAAGTGTATGAGGATCATATTTTGTCAAAAGCTCTTTCTGCATCTATTGATACAATCATATGATTTTTGTTATTTTTGTTATTGATAGAATCAATTATGTTAATAGTTTTCCTTACGTTAAACCATCCCTGCATTCCTGGTATAACTCCCACTTGATCACAATGTATAATTTTTGTGAAACATTGTTGTAGTCTCCCAGCTAGTATTTTATTTCTGATTTTTGCATCCATATTCATTACAGTGAAATTGATCTATAATTTTCTTTCTCCTTTTTCAGCCATTTTTTTGGCTATTAACTTTATCTTAAGGTCAAACTCTGATCCCAGGGTATGGGGGATATCTCAGGCTTTGGCTTTTTTTGTGCTATTGTTTTCTGGGCTTTATCTGGGGGTCTTTGACTTTTCAGATCATCCAATGTTTTATTATCCAAGTCCAGGTGTGGTTAGTGATCCTCTGGCTCACACCTTGGTCTGTGAGTGATCTCTCTCTGCCCCTGAGCCTGACCAGGGTCTCGCACCACTGCCACAAAAAATGTTTTTGTTCCCTGTGGTCTCTCTGGTGACCACAAACATCAGTTCACCCCTCTTCCTTGGAACCAAAACCAAGGACTCCACTCTGCAGAGAGTGACCACTACCATCAGGGTCCCACCCCTCTGTCACCATACCATCATACATGTGCTCACGCCTCCTTGCCTGAAGCCACAGCCCAGATGGTCAAAAACTTTGGGCCCCTGCCTCCATTGCCAGTCTTCCCCTAATCTGCTGTCCTAGCCCCATACCATAAGTGGAGGGAAGGGAGGCTGCAGCCAGCAGATCAGCCCCCTGGGCCTGTTGTTTGTTAATTTGACAACATCTTCCCTTTGCTCTGACCCTGGGAGGTCAGATATTTCCTAAAGTCTTCCCAAGTTGTCTTAGGCTGAACAACTGGAGCAGCTAGGTGGTGTGGTGGTCCTAAATTTGAGAGGACTGAGTTCAAATCTTACCTCAGACACTAGTTGTGTGACCCTGGGCAAGTCACTTAACCCCAATTTCCTTAAACATTTGGGGTCATCTCCAGGGGTCCAGATGTATATCTTGCTACTGGATCCAGATGACTCTGGAGGACAGGGTGAGGTTGGTGACCTTGTACAGCCCACCTCACTCAAATCCAATTCAGTGCAAGTCATGACATCACCCAGATGTCACGGTCCTCTTCTTTGAGAATGAAGGACGAACAACAAGAAGCCTGGATGACTTCTTTACCCAACTTTTAATTATGTCTGCTGCTCTACAATTCACTTTGAGGCATTTTAAATTATTGGAGGGTGGAGGATTTGGGAGAGCCAAATTTCCTGCCTTACTCCACCATCCTCCCACAATTCCCCTGTCCTAGGTTATATTTAATTTTTTTTTCAATTTCAAATATTTAAAAATTTGGTTTTGATAGGTCTCAGCAGATTGCCTACTATGCTTCTTTGGAACTATGATTCAACTTCCACTATATTGGTACCAGAGACAGAATCTACCTTTAACTCAGTTTTACTAAATAATTGAAGTAATATTTATTGTTCATTGGTAGGTAAAGTGATGATGAATTTACCTAATTAAATGATTATTTTACCTAATTAATCTATTTATTTAATGCCATCCCAATTAAGTTACTAAAAAATTATCTTACTAAGTTAGAAAAAAATAATAATAAAGTTCATCTGGAATAACAAAAGGTCAGGAAGTTCAAAGAAAGCAGGGAAAAAAGATGTAAAGAAAGCAGATTCAGTAGTATCAGACATAAAATTATATTATTAAATGAGTGTATTGTTGAAGTGTAAAATAAATAGTTTTGATTGCTTTAAATTAAATTTTTTGTGTAAATAAGACCTATGCAGCCAAGAATAGAAGAAATGCAAAAAATTTTCATAGACAACCTCTCAGATAGGATGTGATTGGGTTGAAATATTGCTGTGGTATAGGAAATGATAAGCCGTTTGATTTAGAACAACATGGAAAAACTTGGACTTATGAAGGAAGATGTTATCCATCTACAGAGAAACAGATGACAAGTGGAAATAAGCATGATACAGTCTTACATATATGTGTATGAGTGTATCTGTGTATGTGTGTAGATATCTGTATATGTATATATGTGTATATACACATATATATGCACTTAACTGTAGCCTTCTTTAGGGCAAGTTTGGGGGAGGGAGGGGAAAAAATAAAATAAAAAGTACACAGCAGAGAACTCAGCTCTAAGAAGAGGTTGAGTGTTTTTAACAACAACCAATGTTCATTACTTGAAGAGCAATAAGAGGGAAAGAAAAGAGGAAAAAGGAAAAGGAAATATACAAGTAATATTAGCTAATATTTACATAGCATTTTAAGATTTGCAGAGCACTTCAAGTACTATCCCATTTGATCCTCACTACAAACAAAGGTAGGTACCATTTTTATCCCCATTTTACAGATGAGAAAACTGAGGCTGGGAGAGGTTGTCCAGGGTCACAAGCTTAGTAAGTATCTAAGGCAGGATTCAAGCTGAGGTCTTTTTTGGGGGGGAGGGGTGGGCAATGAGGGTTAAGTGACTTGCCCAGGGTCACACAGCTAGTAAGTGTCAAGTGTCTGAGGCCAGATCTGAACTCGGGTCCTCCCGAATCTAGGGCCAGTGCTCTGTCTACTGTGCCACTGTGTCACCACCCTCTGTGATCTTTCTTCCTCCAAGTCCAAGGCTCTATTCCATTATCCCAAACTGTGATTGCAAGGTTTAAGTAGCAGTGGCAAGGAAAAGGAAAGAAATTACCTGTCATGGTTGAATCAGCAATCCCTGTACAATTCAGCCAAGAATGAAAAAAGGGTACCTTCAAGAGGACTATGGAAAAGATAGATGTTTCTTCTAAACTAATCCTCTTCCTGTGTTCCCCTACTAGACTTACTCTTAATCCTGTAGGGCATAGCTGCTTAAACACAGTTTGATTATTAGTTGCGCCTGTTCCCTAAGCAGAGCCTAGATACCTTTAAATTCCACAGCTTTCTCAGTAATACCTCTTCAGTCAATCCAATTTCCAGACACAGTCAAAGTGTCTGTTGAGCTTCAAGCTTATTAAATTTTTATGACTTCACTCAATCTCTGAAACTTATTTGCTTGGAAATTACCTCATGAATTAAACCTCTAAGGATAAATGAGGAATTTTCAGCTCATTACATAGTGGAGTACATTGGGGGATTTTTGTTACTATTTTAAAAACAAACAGTACCACCATTAATAACACATGCAATCCAAAGAATGTATAATTGGTGTACAACCACTCAGATTCTTTCAATGAAAGTCACTGATTTTGATCAGCTAAAAGTTTTGTTGGTCAAACTTACACAAAGGCCACACCTTTGGGTTAAGATTTTTTTTAAGGTCTTTGAGCTAATCCTCCCTCCCTCCTCAACCATCCCTATGAAATCAAGCAATTCAATATGTGCATTTATGCAGAACATCTTCACCTTCTTCGAAAGTGTTTTGTTTCTTACTGCTCTCTCCCCCAATCTGCCCTTCCCTCCTTTCCCTCTTCTCCAACCCCCTCCCCCCCTTATCTCCCTTCCCTCCCACTTTCCCTCAGGGCAAAAATATATTACTATGCCCACTTGAGTAAGTATGTTATTCCCTTTCTTAGATAATTCTGATGATATTAAGGTTCACTTGCTTCCCCACTCCTTCCCCCTCTTCCCCTCCCCTCCATAAGCTTTTTTCTTGTTTCCTTCATGTGAACTACCTCTCCCCAGATCATCTTTCCTCTTCCCCCTCCCCCAGTCTATTCCTCCTACCCCTCAACCCTATTTTAAATATGTCATTATGGGTTAGTTAGGTGGCATAGTGGACAAAACACCAGCCCTGGACCCAGTAGACCCCAGGCCCAAATCTGGCCCCAGACATGACACCCCACCCTGTTTGCCCAACAAAGAACAAAACATAAATGCTTTACAGATATCATTCCTTCTTATTCAGTTCAGACCTGTGTCTTCTATGAATTCCTTTCTGAGAAAGTCCTTATGAGTTCGAAGTATTATCTTCCCATTTAGGAAAGTAAACAGTTTGATCTTTTAATATCTCTCATGGCATCTTTTTCCTGTTTATTTTTTTATGCTTCTCCATGGTCTTGTATTTGAAAGTCAAATTTTCTATTCAGTTCAGGTCTTTTCATCACAAATACCTGAAAGTCCTCTTTTTCATTGAAGTCCCATTTTTTCCTCTGAAAGATTTATAATCAGTTTTTCTGAGTATGTGATTCTTGGCTGTAGTTCCAGTTCCTTTGCCCTCTGGAATATCATATTCCATGCCCTCAGGTCCTTTAATGTAGATGCTGCTAGATCTTGTTTTAGCCTTATTAGAGCTCCACAGTATTTGAATTCCTTTTTTCTAGCTGCTTGCAAAATTTTCTCCTTGACCTGGGAGCTCTGGAATTTGGCTATAATATTCCTGGAGGTTTTCCTTTTGGGATCTCTTTCAGGAGGTGATCAGTGGATTCTTTCAATTTCTATTTTAGCTTCTGCTTCTAAAATATCAGGGCAATTTTCCCTGACAATCTCTTGGAAGATGCTGTCTAAACTCTTATTTTGGTCATGGTTTTCAGGTAGTTCAATGATTTTCAAATTATCTCTCCTGGATCTATTTTCTAGGTCAGTTGTTTTTCCAAGGAGATATTTCATATTGCCCTCTATTTTTTTTATTCATTTGGATTTGCTTTACTGTGTCCTGGTTTCTCATAAAGTCACTAGCTTCCATTTCTTCAATCCTAGTTCTTAGGCAATAATTTTCATCAGACAGCTTTTTTATCTCCTTCTCCATTTGGCTTTTCAAGCTGTTGACTTTTTCTCATAGCTCTCCTTCATTGCTCTCATTTCTCTTTCCATTCTATCTTCCACCTCTCTAAATCTTCCTTCTATCTCTCCTACTTTCTCTTCAAAGTCCCTTTTGAGCACTTCCATGGCATGAGACCAATTCATATTTTTCTTGGAAGCTTTGGATGTAGGGGCTCTGAGGTTGTTATCCTCTTCTGAGGGTGCACCTTGATCTTCCTTGTCACTAAACAAACTTTCAATAGTTTTCAACTTTCTTTGCTTGCTCATCTTGCAATTTAGCTCCCTGTTACAGTACAGCCCTACTTGCAAACTACACTGTGTCAAGCTTTAGAGGGTCCCAGGTATTTCAGTTTGAGGGAGGGCAGGTTTTTTTCTCTCACCTGGCCTGTTCTCTGGTCCAAAGGTAACCTCAAGCCAACTTGCTAGTTAACCAGCCAGTAGAGTGCTGTGGTGGTTTTTAGCTTTGAAGAAACTGTGTCCCTCCTCCACCTGGGCCTCCCGCTGCTCAAGATTTGTTCCTGGCTCCCTGCTGGGGCAGGATATCAGAACTCCTCCTCAGCTCCTGAAGACACCCCTGTGTTTTCCACCCCCGGGGCCAGCTGTTCAGCCCTCTCACCTGACAGTAAACTTAGTTCCAGAAGATGCTGGTATTGCAGCTGATTCAGAGGCTGGGTATAAATTTCCCTTGTACAGTGCATTTGGGGTCTGTGTTGGCACGATCATGGGGGATGGATTCTTTTCACAGCCCAGTATGTCCCCCTTTAATCTGGAAAATAATCTCAGCATTTTTTTGTGGATTTTGCTGCTCCAGGGCTTGTTTTATTGCTGTTTGGGGGTTGTGTCAGGAGCTCTGTGTGTTTAATATCTTTCCTCTGCCATCTTGGCTCTGCCCTGAAGTAGAGCTGGGTTAAGACTTAATGTTGGATTATATCACTGCTCCTTCTTTTAACTAAAATAACCATAGCTATCATTTGCACAGCATTTTAAGGTTTGCAAAGTGTTTTACAAATACTATCTCAATCATTTCTCTCAAAAATTCTATAAAGTAGGTGCTATTCTTTCCCTCATTTTACAAGTAAAGAAATTGAGGCCAACATATAAAAGTGACTTGCCTGAGATCACACAGCTAGTAAGTATCTGAGATGAGATTCAAACTCAAATCTTCCTGAACCTAGGCCTAGGATTCTTGGAAAACAAAGGACAAACAACAAAAGTTATTTCAGTTGTGTCCAACTCTTTGTGACTCCATTTGGGGTCCTCTTGGCAAAAGTACTAGAGTGGTTTGTCATTTCCTTTTCCAGCTCACCTTATAGATGAGGAAACTGAGACAAATAGGGTTAAGTGACTTGTTCAAGGTCGAACAGCTAGGAATCATCTGAGGGCTAATTTGAGCTCATGAAAGGAAGGGAAGGGAAGGGGAAGGGAGGGGAGGGGAGGGGAGGGAAGCACAGAGAGATGGAAAGAAATACCAGTACAAATTCTAGAAGTCCTACCTGGATACTCCCTCCCATGCTCTCCCAAACATTATGCCATGAGCCTAGCATGACAACCTTGACACATACATCAGAGTTGATTTGACTGTGAAACAAACCTTAATTAAATCCTTTTACTTCTCTGACACAGGTGTAAACAGATGCTCAAGCTCATCTCCATGGACCCAGCTGTGTTCCTCTGCCCTCATTCCCCATCTAACACAACTGAAGTATGAACACCAAAGTGTCAGAACCAGTGATCACATAATTTCCAGTTAAATCTCTGTCCAAACCACCAGTCCAGGCTTATTGATCTATAGCACTACAGCCAGTTTCTAAGGATCAACTATGATCTGGCCAGAACTCATTATTATTCACTACTAAAAAGTAAATCCCCTATTTAGCAATCAATATTTTCAGGGTATGTACTCTGGCACTATAATAAAGATACAAGTCAAAAAGTGAAAGAGTATAGAAAGCAACTGTTTGGTTCTATTTGATCTACAGCTGGTCCAGTTTGTTTTGGTTTTGGTTTTTTTTTGCGGGGCAAGTGGGGTTAAGTGACTTGCCCAGGGTCACACAGCTAGTAAGTCTTAAATGTCTGAGGCCGGATTTGAACTCAGGTCCTCCTGAATTCAGGGCCGGTGCTCTATCCTCTGCGCCACCTAGCTGCCCCAACTGGTCCAGTTTTAACAAGGCCCCATGGCTTCAGTTCCAAATTAGCCTAAGCTATGATAAGTCTCATAGGCAGGAGAAATATTTTCCCTTACAGTCCCTGGTCACCACCATTTCTGACATCCAAGTCAGTTCTAGCAGTATAAACCATGACCTAATGGACCAGGTCCAATGTAGAACAGAACCAACCTAATAGCAATGACTATCATGGACATTTTGGCCTATAAATAAGAGCTATGGGAATGGTTAAAGGAATTAGGAGAATTACTTTAAGGATAAAGATATTGTCTAGAATTTAGTAACCAGTTGTCTTCCATTTCCTCTAAAGAAAAAAAAAGTGGAAATATTCTGAGACTTCAGACAGAATGATTTAGTTTTAGGACCAAGGAAGAACCTGACCAGAAGTGTTCTTAGACCATAAATTGATTACTACACTCAGTTATAGAATTATCTTCTCTGAGATCGGTACAAGTGACCCATGACTTCAAATGTCAGAAACAGTTTAAGAAATTTAAAAATTTAAGAAATTTAAAAATCAGTTAACTCATCTTTCCAGGTCTGTTTACTCTAAATATAATCCTGTGTAGGCTAATAGAGGGTTCTGAATAGTTGGCCCTACCCATCCACTTGGCTAAATCATATAAAGGACTCGGGGGTAGATCAGCTTTAGAGACTATGAAAGACCTGTCTCCCACCTGTATGTAACTAGTAACTAGTGCAGGAAGCAGATAGGCTTAGATGATTTAAATTATCCTACTTAGGAACTCAAGGAAAATAATGGAAGAACAAATGGAGTGTCCCATCAGTTTGTGAACCAGGAAGCAATGGTTCCTTGGAGATGGGACTTGGAGGTAAAAAAGAAAAAAAAAAGTCAGGATTTTTTATTATTCATGCTAAACAAGGAGTCTATGAAAGACTCTGACTGGATGAGGGGAGAGGTGAACTCTAAAGATGAAATACTAAGGACGGATACTATGTTACTCTTTAAGATAACAGTAAGCTTCTAAAAATTACAGAATCTCAATCAGAAGAGAGCTCAGAGGGCATTTACTCCAACCCTTATTTCAAGACTCTTCTTCAAATTCCCTCACATATCATTCTGGTTTTGCCTATGAACGTCTAGTGAGGTCTTCCTCACAACTTCATGAGGCAGCCCACTCAATTTTTGAATACCTATGTTTATGTGGAGGATTTTCCCTATGTAAGCACCAGGAATGGTAGAAGAAAAATTCTATATCCAAAAAGTAGTGTGCTATCAGTCAGGGATGAATGAATGAATGAAAAAAACATTTATTAAGTGCTTAATATGTGCAAAGTTCTGAGGAAACAAATAGAAATACAAGTCTCTTCTGAAGTTTACATTCTAACAAAGGAAGACAAAACATACAGGAAGTTTCTGTTATAAATCAGATGGAAAGTTTACACGTTCCTCAATGTACAGCAGCAAAGTAGATCGTAATTCAGTTTCTTTAATATAATTTCCATAACAAAACCATATAGATATCTGACATTGAGCCCTTTGACATTGCCATGGACTTTGGTTGGAAAAAATAGCTTTCTTTTCTGGGTCCTGAATAGTTGTGCACATGCAATGAAATGATCAGGTCACTTCTCCACAAGGATTGCTTCCTTAGACTATGGCCATAGGAGAAAAGCTAGAATAACTTTCTAGGGAGTGCCATTGTTCACAGGACTCTTGGGCTTAGTTACCTATCATTAGCAATAGGCCAACAGTTGATATTGGTGGTACCTTCTTTGCTTGGGTTGCTCCCTTTGGTGAGGACTGCAAGAACCAAGCTGGAAGCAAGGTCTTTGGTCTCAGAGCACTGCTATTCCCAGGCTCTTGGGCTCAGTGTCCTAGGCTGTCTCCACCAGGGTCAAAGGAGAAAGAGTGGTTCAGGAGGTTTGACCTACTTGGCACATTGCATCCTGTCTTGCCCTCAGAATGCCTTGCTACCTCAGCTAGGCATTGTCTGCCCCTTCAAAGGCAGTAGGGATGGTAGAGATTGCGGACAACTTATCCACAAGCATTGCTTTCTTAGATATTGACTATTGAATGGTAGTCTATGTCAAATTTTCTATGTTTACATTGTTAATATTGTGTCTTTTTCTATTCAAATATCTTCTGGGATCTCTATTAATCTAATGTTTAGTATGGTCTTCTGAAAAGTTCTAGCCAAATACAGAGGTCAAATTAAGCCATCGGAGATTTTTGTATTCATTTTAAGTTCTGCCTCAGTAGCCAGGTAGTAAAAGCCTGTTTATCACATCAGAATAAGCCTGTGGAAAATAGTTGAAGGAAACCAGCACTTCTCTGAAGGGAGGAGGTAAAGATTTGCCCTTCCATCACATACTTCCAGAAGCTGACTCACTCAGCCTCTACTTGGATCAATACTGGGCAGGGCATATTTCCTATGCTCAAAAAACCAGTCCCCCATTACAGAGAAGTCCACAGTTTACATACATACATACATATATGTGTGTGTGTGTTGTGTGTATATGTATGTATATGTGTATGTGTGTCTATGTGTGTATATATCAGTTTTGGCAGTGTGCATATATTATTAATTATTAGTGTTATTATTATATACCAGTAAAGGATTGACCATGTGTCTCCCTAATTTTTCATGGTCTCAGATGGCATGGTAGAGAAAGCGGGGCAAGAACTTCAACATGCCAGTGAGCACCCAGAAGACCTCTAAAACCCAAAAGGAAGACTCTAATGGAGTCTTCCAAGAGTTTTTAATCCTCTTGATAGAGGCAGTTCATTATACATTGATCAAAGCTAATTGGCTAACATCACTCAATTCCATTGGCATTGGTGGTCCTCATTAAAATGAACTCTAGAGATGACAAGAGGGAAAAGAATGTAAAAGACCCTCACTGAAGTTGCTCAAGGCAGTCTCTTATCTGGTTGTGCTTTAATCCCATCAGTCCTTCACTGAGCTAGAGGAAAGAATCTATCTCCATTTCTTTTGTTCCCTTTGGTTTGTCCCAGATCAAGGAGTACTAGACTTTCTAGAGTGGGAGGAGAAAGGACTGAAAAAGATCTCTGAGTGCCCCCAAGAAATCCATTATTAATAATTATTTTCTTGCAGTTTCATGTACAATCCCATTTTTTTCTGTACATTTTAAAATTATTAAACTACTAATAAAAGATAAACTTTTCAAAAAGAATTTGTTTCTTCTTTTGAAAATTACCTGCTTATATCTGTTGAATTATTTACCCATTTAGAACTAGAAGTTACTGCTATGATTTTTTTAATCCCTTACATATTGTAGATGTTATGCTTTTATAACACATTCACTATAAATATTTTTCTCAATCTACTATTTTTCTTCAGACCATTCACATCTATTTTTATAAACCTGGATTTATCTCCAATATTGTCTTCCCAATGTTTTGCTGTTGTTTAATGAGAGTGCAGTCCATCCAAAGTATTTCAATGACTAAAACTAATGCATAAAACAATTTAAAGAAACTAATTATTCTTACAGTTTCCTAGAGTGTAATTCCCCCTTTTAAAATAAAAAAGGAGTTTTAGCCTTTTATCCTTCTTTTTAAAATTGTTATTATTGTTTTTCATCTGTGTCAATGCCTTTTTAATAGTAGATGTGGATTTTTTAGTGTTCTTTAACCTTTTGTGTTGGTAATTGTGACTCATTTTTATCCCAAATGTTCATTTGTTTCTATTAAATCTTTAAAAGATTGCATATGCATAACAAATTGTAACTAAGGCTAATAATAGTTTTAAGACATATTATTATTTTTATCAGACTCTTATTGTTCAGTGAGTGTGGATTACCTCTTCCACTGATGATTTGAAGTTCTTTCATGGTGGATTTTTAATGAGTAAATTCTTTCAAGTTTTATTTGGCTTTTTAAATGAATTCTTGCATTTTAAAATAAAATGATCATATTTGTAGGTATGTAATGTTCCGGTCCAAATCTAGTTTTTAAGGATCTTATATATTTGAACGATGGTTGACATTTTTCTTTTTTTTTTTCTTTTGGAAAGTCTGATATTACTCTAATTGCTACTATAAATATGACTTCTTTTTTCTTAACTCTCAGAGAATTTTTTTTTCTTTGTCTTTTTAACACTCGTTTTACAATTAGGTATCTTGGTGAATCAAATAGGATTTCAATTTGATGGTATCCTTTATATTCTTTCTTTATCCTTTCATTGTGTTTCTTGGTCTAGGTCACTATGGGAAATTTCCTTTGTTTACCTTGTTAATATTGTATCTGTTTTTCTATTTAAATATCTTCTGGGATCTCTATTAATCTAATGTTCATAATTCTTACTTTGTGTTACAAATCTGATATTTTACCCAGCATAACCTATAGATGTCTTTTTTTTTTAGTATTGTTATTCCCTGGATTTGTTCCTCAATTTTATTTTTATGACCTACTGATATTTTCTTGATTTCATTGATTCTTTCATGGATTTTTTAGACCATGGATATTGTTTTGTAGCCTCCCTAGCTGTGGCTTCATCTCTCTCTCTCTCTCTCTTTTTTTTTTTTTAGTGAGGCAATTGGGGTTAAGTGACTTGCCCAAGGTCACACAGCTAGTAAGTGTTAAGTGTCTGAGGCCGGATTTGAACTCAGGTACTCCTGACTCCAGGGCTGGTGCTTTATCCACTGTGCCACCTAGCCGCCCCCATCTCTCTTTTTAAAAAAGAAAAACTGCTTAAAGCATTTTTTTAGAGTGTTTATTATTCAATTCAATATTTTCGACTGCTTCTATCCCTTCCATCTATGTTTCAACTAGGGCTACTGGAGGAATTTTATTCCTGATGTCATTTAAATTGCAAAAGTTCTTTACTGAGTTGCAGGTTTTCTCTGATTTACTACTCTTTCCCCCCCTAAAATAAGAGTAATGAGAGTGTTTTAGGTATGAGTTGGGATTACTGTGTAAAAGGGAGAGAGGGTTTGATACAGCTCTATGTTGAAGAAAGGATTGCTGCTCCTTGTGGTCTGGTTTTTAGGATAAGGTATCTTCTTGGCTTTTGGAGAGAAAAAAGAAATGGGAAGGGGGATTTTAAAATCTAAGAATTAAAAAAGAAAAGACAGATAATTAAATTTAAATTTTAAAATGGGGAAATTTTCTGGAGAGGGGTGGACACTAGAATAAGTTCCCATCAAGAAAGGGATAACAGTTATAAGCCTACAGCTCTCTGGACTTCAGGGCTCAGCCCCACATTAGTCTTTAGCCCTCCTACCCAACTTAAGTGCCAAGATGTACTAGGGTGAACCATTATCATCTGTTCTGACTGAGGGGAAGGGCAAGCAACAGAGCAAGGAATCCCAGCAGTTTTTCAGCCCTTGGTTGTGGACTAATTTTCAGGGATGAGAGTTGGTGGGAGTTGAAGGAATTGAGTTCTCTTTTATGTAGTGTCTTCCCCCTTTAGATTGTAAGCTCCTTGAGGGCAAGGACTATCTTCCTTTTTCTTATTTGTATCCACAGTGTTTGACACATAGAAAAAAAATTGAATTGAATTGAGAGACAAGTCTCTGGCACCTCTGACTTAATTGACAAGATGAGTGATGCTGGGTGATAGCAGCAGATAGTGACAGAGTCTTGATGGATCTCCAATGCCCTAAGAGGTAGGGGGACAGGGAAGAATTGGTGTTCAGCTTAGGCCAGAAATGGGGTCAATATAAGAGATTCCCCAGACTCTCTTAGCTAGGTTTGTCCACGTAGGTGGGCTGTCTCTAGACCTGGTAAGCTCATGTTAGTCCTGAACAAAAAACAAAAATGGAGTGGAAAAGGATACAGCATACTCTCTTGGAGATGGGGAGTAGGGATGGATGGAGGTACCAAAGGGGGCAGAGGAACAAGTTTAGGTCAATTCAATTTCCTAGGCTCCAGAGTCAACTAGACTATGTGGTTCCCGAGAGACCACACAACGTTGAACTCTTTCCAGTTCATTTTCTAGATTTTATTTTTATATGTTTCCGTTCTGTCTTCTTACCTCATTAACTCTGTGGGATGTGTAGAAGATTAAATGGCATTTCATGGTCAGTGAAGGTTTTTTTTTTTTTTTACTGCTGAGGCATCTTGACCAGGAGTCACCACTTCCCTCCAAAATGCTTACTAATATCTTCTCAAATTTTACCACGACTCAAGATTACTGGTCCACAGTCTACAGATCTATTTCCTTCCCTATTTTTGAAAATCAAGACACTGTTTTCTCTTCTCCAATACTACAATGCCTCTCCCTTTCAAAGGTCACTAACAGTGGCTCAATCACTTATTGGCCAATCCTTTCAGCACCATAGAATATACTTAGTCATGGCCTGATGACTTAACCCCAATTCTCTCTTACTATGTCTTTAATTATCTACTAGCCATTTTTGGTTTGTCTTTTCCAGTATGGAGGTTATTTTGCTTGGGTATGAAAACCAGAAGCAATATAAAGTGTTGAGTAAGTTGGTCTTCTCTCCAGCATTCATTATCATCATACCTTTATCCCTATTTGTAGCCCTATCCCTGCTTTCCCCAGTATAACTAAAGACAAAACAAAAGAAAAACAAAACAAATTTTTTTTAAACCCACATTGTTTTTGTCCTTAGTATTCCTTGCCAGCTTTGGTTCATTCAGAAACTTAATACACTTTACACGATTATTACAGCATCATGTCTTGCATTTGTATTAAACCACTGTTATCTGTCCTTTTCATCTTCTGTGACTTGTAAAAAATCTTAGTCAATAAGTTCTATGGGCATCCATAATCAGTCTCTTTAGACATCTCCTCCCTTTTTCCTTATCAGAATTAGCTTTCTTTGTGTCCCTAGAATTTCATTCTTGAGAGTTTCTCATCTCTCCAGAACTCATTCCTCTATTGAATTTTAGTCCATAGGATCCTACATATCTATTCTTGAACTCTTTGGAATATGGGAGCCCAAAATCCACTTATTTGTTCAATGAACACATATTAAGAACTTCACTGTGTGCCAGGCTAGGGACTGAGGATTCAACAACAAATATAAAACAGTCCTTGCCCTAAAGGAACTTATATGTTATTGGATGTGAGACTGCACCTTGCTTTTCTCATCTTCTCCAAAACTTCCATCATTTTGACTTTGCCAACCAATTCCTCCTTGCTGGTCAGAACCTGGTCCAAAATATTCATTCCCACTGTTGATTCTTTGACCTTGGGAAAGAAGAATTTTCATTAAGACAAGCTAATAATTATTAATCACTTTGCTTTGGAGAAAGAAAAAGTCCTAGAAAATGTTCCCAAGATCAAAGTCCTCATCACTCCTATATCAAGCCTTCGCACTAGGTTTATGAGCTGTTTCTTAAACTCTTCATCTATTTCCCATTCCTGTCCAGCTGACTTGTAATATTCTCCCACACCAAGATAATTTCTGTTTTGCCCTCTCTTGGTCTTCTCCTAAATTTTCTCCATTACCTCCTTGCCTTGCAGTTCCTGAATTTTCTCAAAGATGTATATCTTCTGAATATACTGTACTGTACTACTCTAATACCCTTTTATATATTCTGTTCCTTTCAAATGAGGTATGTCTTTCTGAATTTATATGCTTCTCCTCTTGATTGAGATGTTATAATCTCTAGCAATAAGAAGTAGTACGGGGGAGCAGCTAGGTGGTACAGCGGCTAAAGCACTGGCCCTGGATTCAGGAGGACCTGAGTTCAAATCCTGCCTCAGATACTTGATACTTACTAGATGTGTAACCCTGGACAAATTACTTAAACCCTCATTGCCCCACCAAAAAAAAAAAAAGTAGTAGTACGTATGACATTGCAAGAGTTGTCATAGACGATGGAGAGAGATGTGACACTGAACCAGAAAAGAACAGAAGCTGATCACACAAAATGACACAAAGGTTTCTAAAAAGACATTGAAGTATGTCTTTGTAAGTCTTCCTAACAAAATGAATGATTGAACCAATCTTGTTATTTTAATTTTGGAAGATGAAAAGTAAAAGATGAATTTAAATTATTTCTCTGTATTCACTCATTTATTCAATAAATTATCACATTCATTGTGGAAGACAGCATGACATAGTGGAAAGATTTTTGACTCAGGAATCAGGGGACCTGAGTTCAAATCTCATTTCTGATTCTAACTACCTGTGTGATCTTGGAAAAGTAATTTTAACTTCTCCGGGTCTCAGTTTTCTCATCTGTAAAAGAAAGGGCTTAGACTAAATGATTTTTTTTTTGGTGCGGCAATTGGGATTAAGTGACTTGCCCACGGTCACACAGCTAGTGTTAAGTGTCTGAGGCCGGATTTGAACTCTGGTCCTCCTGACTCCAGGGCCGGTGCTCTATCCACTGTGCCACCTAGCTGCCCCGACTAAATGACTTTTGAGGTTCCTTCTAATTCTAGATCATAAGCCAATAAGTAATGGGGAGAGGGAGGTTGATCCAGTACTAAATCACCAAAAGCCCCAAATATTTGACAATCACCTATTATATGTTCTTTGTTGTTGTTAAGTCATTTCAGTCATGTCCAACTCTTCATGACCCCATTTGAGGTTTTCTTGGCAAAGATGTCATTTCCTTTTCCAGCTCATTTTACAGATGAGGAAACTGAGGCAAGCAGGATTAAGTGACTTGCCCAGGGTCACACAACTAGCAAGTGTGAGCCAGATTTGAACTCAGGAAGATGATTCTAAGCCCAGTGCTCTATTCATTGTACCACCTAGCTAACTAAGCACTGCGCTACAAGTTGAAAATACAAATACAAAACTAATAATAATAATAATCTATTCACAAGGGACTTATATTCTAATGAGAGATAGTAAGAAACTATTAAGTAAATACAACACATACTTATTAAATAGAAATAAATGCAAAGTAATTCAGTACAAGGTTTTGGGAGGGAAGGCACTAGTGATTAGGGATGTTGCAAAAGGTTTCAGGTAAAAGATGGTTCTTGAGCTTCATTTTAAAGGAAAAGAAGGACTCTGAAGCAGCAGGAAGTAGAAACTGTGCCCCAGATATGTTTGATGGTCAGTGCAAACACTTGGAGGAGGGAGATGGAGTGTTGTTCATAAGAAACAAAGAGAAGGGCATTTTGACTAAATCGTAGACTATAGAAGTAATTTCCAGAGAAGACGGAAAGATGAATTGAGAAATGCTTTCATCTGGGTATTTTGGATATTCGTAAATAAACCTAATTAATGAGCTTTCAAACTACTCGTAGTCTATGAGTCATCTTGCTTAGCACAACAGGTACCCTGGTGTCCTAGAGAAAACCACCCTAGCAGGGGACAACATAAAGTCACAACTAAGGTCACTGGAAAAACTAGTGGCCAAAAAAAAAAAAGTTATGAGCTGAAATGGGGAAAAAAAAAAACAAAAACCAATGGAATCACCAGCTGAGAACAACAAAGACCAGCAGTATAATTCATGAAAACCCCTAATAAGAGAGGATCTTTCCTGCCAGGGCTGAGACACTGTAGAATATGTCCTGGGGGAACTTAGGAGAGATGGGAAAGGGGGCAGGGAGGAAAGTGTGGCCACAAGGGTGTACTCTATTCACTTGCCATAAAGAATATATCATAGGGGCAGCTAGGTGGTGCAGTGGATAAAGCACCAGCCCTGGATTCAGGAGTACCTGAATTCAAATCGGGCCTCAGACACTTGACACTTACTAGCTGTGTGACCCTGGGCAAGTCACTTAACCCCTGTTGCCCCGCTCCCCCCCAAAAAGTTGATGTCAAGAATATATCATAATGGGGCAGCTAGGTGGCGCAGTGGATAGAGCACTGGTCCTGGATTCAGAAGGACTTGAGTTCAAATCTGGTCTCAGACACTTTTTTTTAAAAATAATCTTTTTTTGTGTGTGTGAGGCAATGGGGGTTAAGTGACTTGTCCAGGGTCACACAGCTAGTAAGTGTCAAGGGACTGAGGCTGGATTTGAACTCAGGTCCTCCTGAATCCAGGACCAGTGCTTTATCCATTGAGCCACCTAGCTGCCCCTGGATGGTGATGTTCTTGATAGTAATAACAGTGTTTGGAAGAGGGGAGGATTTAGAGGGAAAAGGTAAGTTCAATGTTGGACATGTGGGGTTTAGGACATCTATAGGACATCCAGTTAGAAACATCTAATAGACAATTGGACTGTAGAGCTAGAGGTCAACGAAGAGGTTAGGGCAGGAGAAGTAGACTTGAAAATGATAACAATTGAGATGAGGTAATAAATAATAACAGTAATAAAACAGAATCAAGTGCTGCTAGGCCTCCATACAACCACATACAAAGGACAGAGGTTATTATTGTTTCACATGAGTGACATCAGTACAGAGACCATTGAGTCATGGACAAAGCTTAAGCTTCAATAAGGGGAAAAAAAATCTTTGGTTTAAAACTTCATTGCTAGAGTTATATTTTCTGCAAGAAAGAACTCTATTATCAATAATAAGAGAGAATAGAGTACTAGTTTGTTTTGTTTTGGTTTTTTGGTGAGGCAATTGGGGTTAAGTGACTTGCCCAGGGTCACACAGCTAGTAAGTGTTAAGTGTCTGAGGCCAGATTTGAACTCAAATCCTCCTAACTCCAGGGCCGGTGCTCTATCCACTGCACCACCTAGCTGCCCCTAGAGTTTTGGAATCAGACCTAAGTTCAAATCTCATCTCCAGCCTTTACTAGTTATCTAATCATGGTCTTAGCATCAGAAAACCTGAGGCTTTCCTATTAGCTTCAGGGCCTGGGTTGAGAGGATCCCAGAGCAAAAGTTGAACTAGCCACATGACAGCTATCTCTCATATGTTTCCCTGATGACATCTTTTACTCCTGTTCTTCTTCAGAGTTCTTCATTTCTTATCTGTTGTAGCCTTCTCATACCCAGAGTGTACTTCTCCATTAGCCTTTATGAGCATGGAATTAATTTCCAGTTCTTCAATCAGACAACTTCAGTGGAATATTGTTTTAAGAGGTATTTCTAGAAAGTCTTGGAATCATTAAAAGAGCTTTGAAATTTTCTGAAGGCAGTCCAACCCATTCTTTTCCTCCTGTTTAATTTTGGATTCAATTCATTGCCCATTATGCTCACTCTTCCAGCTAGCCATAGTGCTAGACAACAACTCAAGGTTTCCATCTAACTGCATTGTTATCATCTGGGCTATAGACATTTTTCACCCACTTGTTCTTTTTTGCATTGATGGGTGAATTTCTTTATACTATAGTTGTTGCAGTGGTGGTAGTAGCAGTGGTAATGGCAGTTAAAAATGCCTCAGTGGCTCCTTAATCATTATTGATTACACTTTATAAGACTGGCTCAGTCTATGTCTATGCTCCCTCTTTGATAAAAATTTTGAGACTGGAGATAAGATAACCATCTAAAAGACATCACCAATCGGCAGGCAGATAGAGCTATCTTTTTTTTTTTTAAGTGAGGCAACTGGGGTTAAGTGACTTGCCCAGGGTCACACAGCTAGTAAGTGTTAAGTGTCTGAGGCCGGATTTTGAACTCAGGTCCTCCTGAATCCAGGGCCGGTGCTCTATCCACTGCGCCACCCAGCTGCCCCTAGAGCTATCTTTTCAAAGATCAAGGCCCAAGAACTGCTATAAAGTTAAATTTTTTTTAACCTCTAAGCACATGAACTCTATATGATATGGATCTTGTAAGCAGAGAAAACTGGTAGAAATTTCATAAACCATGCGACAAAGCTTGGCCCCTTTCTGTATGTGAGGGAACACAAAAGCTTAAAGTAGACACTGTCTTTTGCCTTTCTTTATCTCCCCAGAGCTTAGTACCGCACCTGACACATAGTAGGCAATTAATAAGTGTTTATTGACTGACTGATTGACTTTGGTCAGCAGCAAACTTTGAGGATCTGTATCTCAGTGTATAACACTTATGCCAGTAATGCCCAAGACCAGATTGCCTTTAGGCTTGTAGAAAAAATGTCCCAAACTGGAAGTGCTTTAGGGGCCCTCAACAACCATATTCCTGGCCATTTGAGACCAAGGACCAGCTAACTATATCCCAAAAGTTTATTCTTATAAACATTATATATGTAAGGTTTCTGTGTGTGTGTGTGTGTGTGTGTGTGTGTGTGTGTGTGTGTGTGTCTGGGGTGGGCAGGAGCATTGTCTTTCATTTTCTGTTGTGGGTGCTGACTCACCACAAAATACATTCATTTAGAGAGTATTCACTGATAAGTAGTGAAGAAGACTAATAACCCATTTGCATCTCTAATTCATATGCTTACTTATCTTCTTTGAGAAGGATAATTCACCAAACTCCTACCATACATTGAAATAAAATCCTCAGTGCATTTCTCCTTGGCTATGCCCACTACGTATAGATACTCAGAACTCTTCTCATCTTAATTTTATTTCCTTAAGTAATTTTCATGCAGAGAAAGAAATGCAGTGAAAGTCTCTTGCCAACACGTGGCTAAATGGTAGTTATATTTCTGAATATATAATGGTTTATAAATCAGCTTCTTGTACATTTGGTTAGTGTGAATCAATTCACTAAAGTCTTAGCCTTCTTGAGTTCTTGAGTGAACTTATAGCATCGAGTTTCTAAATTTTAAAGGTGAAGACCAAATATTGGGGTATGGAGAATATCGACCAACCTTTTCATGTACTTATTTTTTAATTTTAAGTTTCCTTATTAACTATGATTTTAATAAGCACCATGATATGCAGAGTTAGGGCATCTGAATAAATTACAAAATTTAGGCCTCTTTTGTTCAGTCATTTCAATTGTGCCTGACCCTTTGCGACCCCATTGGGGGGTTTTCTTGGCAAAGATACAAGAGTGGTTTGCCATTTTCTTCTCCAGCTCATTTTACAGATGGGGAAACTGAAGCAAACAAGTCTAAGTATCATGCCCAGGGTCACAAAGCCAGTAACTTTGGATTTGGGAAGATGAGTCTTCCTGACTCCAGGCCCGACACTCTATCCACTGTGCCCCCTGGCTGCCCATGGACCTCTTTTATTTCTTAGTTCTGAACCATATTTTCCATGTATGCTTCAACACCCTCCCCTGTGCCTGCCTTCATGTCAGTCACTATCAAGGTTTTTACTGTGTTGACAGGTTATTAAGAGAATTACTCTAATTTTATATCTTCAGCAACAAATTTTGGCAGATAAGCTCAAATCCTCATTATTCTGTTTTTTTAAATTTTTGCTTACACTTTTAACCTCATGTACCATTGCTCATTTGTAACTTCACATGAATGAGAATTTCATGTGGGGGGAATTTGAGATGATAATTTATATCATCTTGTTTATTTTCCAAAGAAGTTGAAATTCTCTTATTTAGATATTCAGTTGTCCACCATGCTAACCAGACCAAAACACAACAAATTTAGTATCTTAAATTATTTCATTGAGGGCAAAATGAATAGTAAAATAACTGGGATGTAATCTCATACATATTTCAGAATAATTAAAATTGTTTCCCTTTTCCGTTGAGTAATTGGGAAATAATCTCTCCCAAGATTCATGTTCCAATGTGGAAAGAAAGTTAGCCTTGCAGCTGTGGTTCAAAATTGCTACCTACCTGCTGGGTCTCTATTCTTATGGGTGTGCTGTGCTTATCTGCTTCATTGGTTCATTCATTCTTTCATTCATTCATTCATTGTTTGTCCTTTATTCCAAAAGAGGACCTATGACATTAGGAAGGTGATGTCTTGACTTGCAATTGAGTTGGATTTCAGGGAAGCAGGGCTGTACAAAGTCACCAGCCTCACTGTCTCCTTCAGAGTCATCTGAGTCTAGTGACAAAATAGAGACCAGGATGACAGGAGATTGCCCCCAGATGCCTTGGGAGACCTTGGTCTTTTTTTTTTTTTAAGTGAGGCAATTGGGGTTAAGTGACTTGCCCAGGGTCACACAGCTAGTAAGTGTTAAGTGTCTGAGGCTGGATTTGAACTCAGGTACTCCTGACTCCAGGGCCAGTGCTCTATTCACTGCACCACCTAGCTGCCCCCAACCTTGGTCTTTTTAAGCTAAGAGCTTTCCCAGTCTCAGTTTGTCTGGGGCAATACCCATTCAGTGATTAAGACTAGGTAAGAAATGAGGCAAAAAATGAACTCCTTTCCCTACTTAAAAAAAAAAAAAAGCATCTGAAGTCAATAGTAGCTGTGTTGAGGGGCAGCTAGGTGGCGCAGTGGATAGAGCACTGGCCCTGGAGTCAGGAGTACCTGAGTTCAAATCTGGCCTCAGACACTTAACACTTACTAGCTGTGTGACCCTGGGCAAGTCACTTAACCCCAATTGCCTCACTAAAAAAAAAAAAAATAGTAGCTGTGTTGAATAAATGTTTTCAAAAGTGAACTCAGGTCTTCCTTACTCTAGGCCCAGTACTCTATCCATTGTGGTCCTTAGATGCTGGGCTGCTTGAATGGGATGAGCTACTCTATACTAGAACAAATGGAGAACAAAGTATATTTTAGTGATTTGAATGTGAATAATTGAAGCACGGGATGACTTTTAGGCTAATAGTGGGAGAAATGTGCATCTCAGAACTGTTCTATGATTATGGAGCAAATATAATTTATCTGATCAGAAAAGAAAATGAGCATCTGGTTATAAATCATCAATTATAGTGGGGTTGTTTGCAGAAAGGACCAAGAACCTGACACCAGAAAGATGAGAGTAAAAGGACAGATTTCTGAATCATTTCCTTTTAGAGATCGCAATACTCTCTCTTTCTACTATTCCTTGCTGCTGAAAGTAAGTTCAGCTGATCTGAGGATCATCTTGGGAGAAGAGAATCAGAGAATTCATCAAGAGAATTGGATATTTTAACCAAAACAATATGTCTTTTGAGGGCTTGGGTGGTCAAGCATGGTGCTGATCGATTCAACTTAGCAGTGGAAATATCTGTTCAATACAATCACTGATGGTAAGAATTATATGAACAGATCAAAGTCAAGTAAGCAGATCAGGAAAACAACATAACAATAATAGTCAGCATTTATATAAGTGCCCAATATGTAACAAGAACTGTCCTAAACACTTTCTCAAGGTTATTTCATTTGAGCCTTGCAACAACCCTGGGACGTAGGTGCCATTATTATGCCCAAATAGAGCCAAAGAGAGGTTAAATGACTTGCCCAAGGTCACACAGCTAGTAAATGTCTGAGGTGGGATTTGAACTCAGGTCTTCCTGACACCAGGCCCAGTAACATGTCCACTTAACTGCTACCTACATTATTACCATAATGTAAATTCATGATTTCAAACTTAGCCTCAGACACTTAACTAGCTGTGTGACCTAGTTTCCATGATTACTCAACACTTTCTTTAAGGCCCCGGCAGCATCTTTCTTCTTCCACCAATGCCCTCCATGATATAATCACCATGTGACAAGGCACACAAGTCTCTTGGAAAATGGAAATCTTAAGAACTTCAATCAGGTGCTTTAGAACTGAGCCTCATGGAAATCTTAGGGGGTTTGGGGGTTTTATATTATTTTATTATTTATCAATGAGCTTGCCTCTTACACAGTCAACACAAACACTACAAAAGCTTTGAAGATGACTAAGTGTCCCATGGTTATGATGTTTCTTATTAATTTGGGGCCTCATGTTGAAACCAACTGTCAACCCCCATGTTTTTTTCTCTAAGGAGAAACAGTCAAGCATTCTTCCATTTATATATGACTTCTTTTTGTCTTCTGGTTTCGTTTGCAATGAGAGCGCCAATGTTCACATAGCTAAGATTCTCCCATAATAGTTTATTGGCACTTTATTATAGGACAAAGACTTCACATTTAAAAATAGGATTCAGTTAATGTCTGTGAATGGTCCAAAAACAACATTGCTTAGCACCCCATTCCTCTTCTTCTTCTACTGCTCTCACTATGAAACCAGTAAGAAGAAACAGGGAACCTAGGGCAATTCTGTATTCTTAACTGTTTCATGAGACACCATGGTTGAGACATTTATCACCTATGGAATGATTTTCTGCTCTGAGCCTCTGTGTACTTACCTCTGTAGAAACTGCCTGTTGCTGGTATTGCACTCAAAACTCTTCCATCTTGGTAGATCTGGCCAGAATATTTGTTTCACTATCCTATTCTTAATGAATACTGGGGTCAACTCTATCAAAACAAGGCACCAGGGGACAGCTAGGTGGCACAGTGGATAAATCACCAGCCCTGATTTCAGGGGGACCTATCTGGCCTCAGACACTTGACACTTACTAGCTTTGTGTCCCTGGGCAAGTCACTTAACCCTCATTGCCCCACAAAAAAACAAAACAAGCAGACAAAAAAACAAAACAAAAACAAAAACAAAAACAAAAACAAAAACAAAAACAAAAACAAAACAAGGCACCACAGTAGGACTTTGATGGAGCTACTTAAATGTTACTAGCACAAAATGGAAACAACCCCAAATCATGGTCTATATCCCAGTAGTTCTGAGGTTAGAGTCTACAAATGTCCTAACTTCATCAAGAGTCAAAACCAGTTTTACACAGGGCTGCAGCTGCTTTTACTCTGGGTGCTCCCCCTATTATGCATTAGATAGACCAATGACACAGAAAGATTTCAGGTGCAGAACATCCTCCAAAATTATTTTTGCTTTAAGGAATGCAGGGCCCATCTCAAATTTTATTGGCTACTGGAAATGCTATTAATTTATTTGTTCCAAAGAAGGAAAACATCTATTGAATTCCATCTTCTATGCTCTTTATATAGACATGCTTGAGGCACACTGCTTGCTTTGTAAGTAAGGCATCCTGAGGGAGCCCTTTTAGCTCCACATGAAGAATTCTCTTTAGTATAAAGAATAGCCCATGCATGACCTGTCTACCTTCTTAAAATAAACCTGCTTTGCCAGATTTCATTTGAGCACAAAACCCAAAAATCTATCTTCCAATTTCAGTTGATAAAGAGTAATGGAAGGCCCAGTTTTTCTGTTACCATGTCAAGTAATTATTTTTACTTCTCCTGAAGTGAACTTCCTGAGGCTATGTTCCTGGTTCCCATAAACCCTGACTAAAACAAAGAATATAATCTAACTCAAGGGACAAATAAACTACTTATTCAATCTGTTTGGCTGAATTCACAGAACAGAAATTCCAGAAGAATGATAGGTAACACTGGGACTGCATCTCCTTTATCAGTACTATTTCTAAGACATTGGATTCATTTCCCCCATCATTGCTTTTCCTTGTAGTATGTTCTAAATCGACAAACATTTCTTAAGCGAGTCAGAAACATTTATTAAAGAGTCAAAAAGACCCTGCTCTCAAATAGCTTATGATTGAATGGGGGAGTGTGGTGTTTAAAATTATATGTGGTCACCTTATTTCCATCCCAAGTTTAGGGAAAATTAGCTGGGGTTTCTAACATATTTGTTGCTTATTACTTAGAAACTTTAGCACCACTTTTGGGCATTAAGCATTTATTAAAGCATACCAAATATTAATAAAGAGAGAACACTTGGCTCAGAAAGTTAAGAAAAGGCCTATCTAGCCTAAAACTCAGCCTGCCCTGCTTCTCCCTCCAAGTCTTCCTCCATGAGTGTATCCGAGAGCCAAACTAAGAGTGGAAGTTTCCTCTGGGTAGGAGGAAAGGTAATTAGTCCTTCCACACTGCTCAAAGCTAATTGGCTAGCATCATTCAAGTCTATTGGTTTACTGGACTTGAGGGTGGTCCATGAGCAGAATGTGCTGAGGTCAGAGTTCAGAGAACACACCCCCTGAGGGCCAGGCTCTCAGGGAGGTGTGGTTTCAATCAAGTCAACTTTAATCAGCAAAGTCAATCCAATCAACCCCAATCTGGGCGCCCCAAAATCCATTACCCTTTCACAGGAGACAACATGTAAACAAATATATACAGAGTGAGCTATACATAGGATAAACAAGAGATAATTAACAGAGGGGAGGCATTAGAAATGAGAAGGGTTTGGAAAGACTTCCTGCAGAAAGTGGAATTTTAATTGGGACTTGAAGGAAGCCAGGAAGGTCAGTAGTTGAACAGGAAAAGAAAGATGTTTCCAGGCATGGGGACATCCAAAGAGAATATGCATAGCCAAGAGAGGAAGTGTCTTGTTCAGGGAACAACAACAAGACCAGTGTTACTGGTCTCAGAGAGTACACGTCATAGAATAAGGTGGAAGAAGACTCGATAAGTAGGAGGGGGCTATGAAGGGCTTTAAATGTACTGTTCTGACTCATTTTAGCAGGTGTGACAGCTCTGGGTTATGATAAATAAATCTCAGTTAAACTGAATGCTTAGATGGTGCAGTGGATAGAATATTAGGCTGGAATCAGAATAGACCTGAGTTAAAATCCACCTTCAGATCCTTACCTTGTCCTTTTAGTACTTCAGTTCCCCTCAACAGTAAAATGTGGACAATGTGTAAAATGTGGTGCCTACCACCACACAGGGTTGTTGTAAGGAACAAAGGAGATAATATTTGTAAAGTGCTTAGCACAAAGTCTGGCACATAGTAGGCACTTAATAAATGTCTGTTCCCTTCTCTAATCGGTACAACTTCTCTAATTTCTGTTTATTTCTTATTCCAATAAAGAGTTTTATCAGGTTAAAAAGAAAACAAGGGCTACTTTATACTGATACCTAAAAAAGTAAAAGCTATATGCACTCACGGAACTGGATTTCAAGCAAATGGCATCAACTGGGGGAACAGCCAAATAAATGATGGTTTATCAATGTAGTGGAATGTTGCTCCCTAATTCATCATGAAAGGGGTGATTTCAGGGAAACCCGAGAAGACTTACACTAACTGATTCAGAATAAAGTGAGTAGAATCAGGAGAACAAGTTCTTTATAAAACAACAGTGTAAAGGGGAACAACTTGAAAGACTTAAGAACTCTGACCATTGTAATGACCGATTATAATCACAGAGTAGTGATAATGAAGTGTGCTACCCATTTCCTTACAGAGAAGTGATGGACTCAAAATGCAAAATAAGATGGATTTTTTTTTAACATGGACAGTATAGGAATTGGTTTTGTTTGAACACACACATGCATACGTTGATACTTGTATACGTTTATTGCAGGTATATTTGTGTATTCAATCAAAAAATATGTATATGTATACATATATTTGTATATACATATATTTATTATAAGCGGGGTTTTTTGCTTCAAATAAGGGAGAGGGAAGAGAGAGACTAGAAACAAGATTTGTCTCTCTCCTCCCAAATGAAAAGAGAACAGAAGGAAGGCCAGAAAGAATTGCATACAGGCAGGACAGCTTTCTAAGTTGCACATTGAATTTATCATATGTTTAAAAATAAAAGCAACCTCTATGTAATAGAGATTTGTGGTCTTTACAAATAATTCCTTCCTTTTCTTCTATAGTGTATATGAGATTGCTTGCTTTATTTGTTGTTGATTAAGTTCAGTATTTTAATTTTTTTTCTAAAAATGGAAGTATAGGGGCAGCTAGGTGGCACAGTGGATAAAGCACTGGCCCTGGATTCAGGAGGACCTGAGTTCAAGTCCGGCCTCAGACACTTGACACTTACTAGCTGTGTGACTTAACCCTCATTGCCCTGCAAAAATTTTTCTTTTTTCTGCAAATTTTTTTTAAATGGAATTATAGCTGAGGGTTTAGGACTGCCAATGGACATCATGCCAGGATGCTTCATGGAATCAGATTTCTTTGCCTCGGTTGTATTTTGATAACTAATGGCAAGATCTGATGCCTGATGAAGCCCTGAAACAATTGGCATAAGCCAAGAAGCAAAGAAATGACATGAAAACATCCAAGTGCCAGACCCTTGAAGGCATATAGACAATGGCAGAAGTTAAACCTTGCAATAGAGTACTGGAATGGACCATCACTCATCACACACATGGAACCAGGAACCAGCTAGTGCAACCCAGATCGTGTCACTATAAAGCCCTGAAAGCTCTCAATAATGACTTTGGGATGTGGATCAAGGGAGGACCTATAACTAGTGAGAAATGAATTTTACTGGCTTCATATGGTTACAAATGATATTAAGTGTGAGACTTGTGCTCATTGTATTTAAAGGCCACATTCTTGGAGGATATAAGCACTAGTACAATTGTTTGAGACTTGTCCACATTGACTTTCCTATCTCTAGAGGAAGAGAGTAAAACATAAACCATATATTTATTAATAGGCAAATTATTTCATAATTTCATAATTCATAATTATTTCAAATTATTTCATCCTAACTCCCTGAGAAAGCTTCAAGTATTGCTGAAGAGATATTTCTCAGTATATGAATTTACTGCTAGGATCCATTCAAACCAAGGCAAACACTTTGGAAGCATGGAACTCAAGGAAATGCTAGCTGGGGAAGCATGAAAAAATCAAGAACTATACCTTACCACCATCAAGGGGATCACAATATGTGACTTTCCTGGTAATGTGTGTACATCTGCCCCAGGGATGATACAATCAACCTGACACTCTACCTGCTGATGTTTGAGGGTAAGCCATGCTTGCCTGTTGACTTCCGTTTGGGAGTCTGTACAGATGGAAAATCTGGAGACACTCACAACCAGTATACCTAGCTACAACTTCAGCCCAGAGTGATGCTGACAGAAACAAACTCTAGGAGGGAAGCTAGGTGGCGCAGTGGATAAAACACCAGCCCTGGATTCAGGAGGACCTGAGTTCAAATCCTACCTCAGACACTTGACACTTACTAGCTGTGTGACCCTGGGCAAGTCGCTTAACCCTCATTGCCCCGCAAAAAAAGAAGAAGAAAAAAAGAAACAAACTCTAAAATACCGGAGTTCATTATCAAGACCTTCAGCAAGAAAATAGTTTTGCTCAGAAATTGGGGTATTCATGGGGATACATACATTGGTAATCAGTGGAAATCTATTTCATTCTTAGTTCCAGAGAGACAGGACAACTTGCCTATTTATAAAATAACCCCTAAGATTGACAAGGGCCCTTCAAAGATAATTACTACAACTTACAATTACCACAACTACATGTCACCTATAGATAAGTTGGTTGGATTCCCAATGAACAGATATACTGATAAACACTTGATTCAAAGTACCCAGAGCAAATGGGACCACTGTCAGTCACATAAGAACCATTTGACAATGACAACATCTCAGAAACAGATATTTCAGGTAAAGATAATACTGGGTACCATAAACCAATAACCAATAAAAATAACTGAACCCAGAGGCAATATATTTTCTGCCTAGTTGTTCAGCTGTGGAGACTCCTAGGGTACTTACAGATTATATAAGCACATACTACAGAGCATAGCAAAGCTGTTAGCCAGCCTGGGCCCATTTCAGGTTCTGTATTGCTGAGCTATAGTTCTGATGAGAATTTATGATCAGTCCATACTATAATATAATCCAGGTGTAGAGGCAGAAAGGTAAAACTAGACATGGGAGAGCTAGGCCTAGTCTACTGGTGACCAGACTAACTTACAATATCCCAAGAAAAATGGCTTCCCATGGAGCCAAACAATGATGCCAATGTTTGTGCCTTGCACACGTCCATTATACATGTTAATTACTTCATGTTTAAATATGCTTTTTAAAGTTTCTTGCTCATACTTATTTACTTCAGGTTTGTATCATGCATGTATTGTAATTACATTTACTCCTTAACTATGCGTGGTTTGGCTTTTTGCTTAATTGCACATATGTTGCTGTTTCAACATATTTTGTCATTTTGTATTCCTGCTGGTGTGATTATTGCTTTACTTTGCTGTTATGTCTATTTGCTTATGTTCCATAAATATGCATGTACAGCTGTGACAGATGCATGTGACATGTCCTGTGTGTCATTTAGACCCAAAGTGACTGCCATAGCCTGTCAGGTGATGCTCTTACAGGTCTATTTCATGTTTGCTTTGAATGGCATTTGTGATGATTGCCTGAGACACTGGGTTCATGGTCCTTTTCTGTTAAGTCTTGATGTGTATTTTAATGCCTTGATGTATAATTCCTGATGCTAAGCATACCACAGTTAGTTTTGCAAAAGACAGCAGAATTCCTAACTGACAGGGAGGAATATAACCCTTGATACCTCTCTCTGACAAGGAGAAATGCACACGAATGCACACTGGGAAATGAGGCACTGCTGGTTGGAATAGAATTCTTTAACTTGCTGTCAGGGGTGGGCTAGACCCAGTTCAAACTGGCTTGCAAGAGTCAATTATTAAACTTTCAGGGCAAACATTAATACCTCCTAAACCTGCAAATGCTGCAGATCAGGGCTTGAGTTACTGTCTTATTAATTTTCCAGCCTTGAAAAAGTGATGGAGATGGGGCAGCTAGATGGCGCAGTGGATAGAGCACTGGCCCTGGAGTCAGGAGTACCTGAGTTCAAATGCAGCCTCAGACACTTAACACTTACTAGCTGTGTGACCTTGGGCAAGTCACTTAACCCCAATTGCCTCACTAAAAAAAAAGAAAAAAAGGAGGAAACCAGTAATAATGCAGATTCAATTTAACCATGTGTTGCCTGTACTCTTTTTTTTAGAGCCAGTTGTTAGACATTTAACCAGCACATTCTTGGACTTTGTTCCTTAAAGAGACGGTGTCTCATTTTCCCCTCACCCTGAAAGAGAGACTTTTGCAAGAGAGAACATAAACACAGGCATGGAAAATTAGACAAAGTTCCTATATGCTAACCCACCTTCAGATGAGCATTCAATTCTTTGCTTTTGGTCTGTAAGGAGTGGAAGAGATGGGAAAGTGTCATTTACTACTCCAGTGGCTACTACTGCTATCACAATAAACACACCTAAATCTTGCTGACTGAGATGCAAGAAAGTGTGACTGCTTGAATCTTCTGAGAAGGTCTATGATGACACTTGTCTCCTTCCCTCTTCTCTTTCGGCCAGAGGGAATGAGTTCACACTTTGAAGTTTATCATTATCCTTCAAAGTTACATTTATTATGTTTTGCATGACCCCACATGCATAATCAAAATCAAATTGTCATCTCGAGGAAGAGGGAGGGGCAAGGGAGTTGGTAGAGAATTTGGAGCTCAAAATTTGAAAAATGATTGCTAAAAATTTAACATATATTTGGGAAACATTTAAAAAATCATTTCTTTTTTTTCCCAGGGCAATGAGGGTTAAGTGACTTGCCCAGGGTCACACAGCTAGTAAGTGTCAAGTGTCTGAGGCCAGATTTGAACTCAGGTCCTCCTGAATCCAGGGCCAGTGCTTTATCCACTGTGCCACCTAGCTGCCCCTGAAAAAACATTTCGATGACTTTTGGTTCCCATTTCTCATTTAACAGCTGAGTGGACAATAGTATGCATGTATTTGATTGTACTTTCTTCCTATGCTATCATGGTTCATGTTTTCCATAAATTAAAAAAAAAAAAAAGCTGATTCACCTGACAGTAAGAGGTCAGTATCTCAGTGTGTGAATAACAACAAACCCTCTTCTCATTTTACTTCTTTTTGTCCAAATAAAGAGTACATGATGAATCAAAGAGTAGCACAGTTAAAAATCAGGTATGGAAATTTGGGCGAGCTAAGTTTTACAGTATACCCTCCCTATAATGTGACCTGCTATGACATGGGATTCGATACCATGAGGTGGGGGGAAAGGAGAGAGGGCATCCAGTTTGAATGGGGTCTTATTCCCAGGAATCCTGTGTTAGAACACCATCTCATATGCTGCACTCTCTTCTCCCAAAAGTTGTGGCAGAGTTAGAGAAAGGCTTCAGTGTCATGTTAAAGAGGTTGAGAGGCTAATTACCCATCCTCTGATACCTTCCCTATACTTTGTAGGAGAAACTTTAAATGTGTTGACATTTTAAAAGCAAAAAAAATTGTATGATACCTGCTCTGTGGTAAACTAGCAAAGGTGATGGTTTAGAGTTTTTCATTAGCCTTGCCACAATATTCACAATGGAAAATTATATGACATGGGAGCAGAATAGACCTTTTAATTCATTGCTTATATTTCATCTCAGATTAGATTGTAGATATAGAGTGATAAATAAAATCCATCCATGCCTTTCACACTAAAAGAAAAATACATAAAGGTGATTTTTTAAAAAAACAAAGTTACATTTATAATTCCTGTTTAATTAGCGTGAAGTCTGTTTAGATAAAATGTGATGGATCTTCAATGCTTCTGATATGTGTGATTTATTATTTGTGGCTAGGGAGTTGCAAAATTGCAGGGACAATGACAATAAGATGTCTAGATGCAAGTAAAATGGGACAGAGAACAGACTCTCTATTTAGATTGTTAAGATGCTATCATAACTGATGACTCCTGAGAGAGAATCTTATTGATTATTATGTTTTACAAACTCCCCAAAGTGAGGTGATAACAGATGAATCTAGTCCTTTATTTTTCCCTAAACTAAAGGAAATATAAGCTTGAAATTAACAGCTGATTTTCTGGTGAGGACTGGGATATTGGATCGTGCTGCTTTTTCTATTGTTCCCTTCCCAATGGAGTTGAGAGTGACAACTAGAGCATGTGTCACACCTGACGAAAGGATAAGGGGGAATCCTGGGCAAGAAGATGATGCCCACAATCTAAGAATGAGAGCTAGAGGAATGGGAGGGAGTACCCTTCCCTTCTAAACTATCAAACCTTCAAAAACTACCTCTCCCTCACCTGCTACACTTATGTTTTGTGACTCATTAGAAAAGCATATATGTCTTTCTGAACAAAAATTGGCCTTTTCTAATGATGTACTGAGGTCAATATCTCAAGGGACTTATATTATCAGTGGAAATCTAATGGGTGCTTTTAAAACAAGGAATTAAAGTGTAATCTCCTCAGAAGATATCAAGATCTAGATAGGAAGGGATGAGTTCTCAACCCTAAGAACTGGAAGAGCAATATTCACAATGACTGGAACAATGAAAATTAAAAACAAAACTAAAAGAGTCAATTAATTGGCTCTGATTGATTGTTAAAGGCCAATCAGTCCCAGAGAAGAGATAATGAAGTGCCTTTCCACCCCTCTGAAGAAAGGAGAGGGGCCTCAGGTGTGAATGCTACATATATTTTCACACAAATCACTTTACCAGTTAGTCTTGCTTAATTGCTTATCTTTGGTACAAGGAGATAAGCATTCAATGTCAGAATCAAGAGTTGTATTTGTCCAGAAAAAAAAAACAAAAAGTGTGAATATAATTTTTAAGAAGATTATAAAGTTGATTGATATAAGCACCTACCTCTTGGAAAGTCACTAATGTAAAACAAGCTATCATTTTCTTTCCTCTGCCCTTGTCTCAAGAACACAGAAACCAACAATATTAGATTTAGCTGACTTGAACAAATTAACTATTTTCAATTATGCGGATTAGCTTTATTTTCAAAGTCAGCCCTAAAGCTGGGAACACAATCTCTTGGACAAACAAATGGAAAGACTAACTAAAAAAGGAATTTTACCCAAAGCAGTTTGGTCTGAAGTGACCCTTGAAAATAATGCCACAAATGGAGACCTTTCTTTCAAGGGGAAACAAGAAAGATTTCCTCAGGATAAAATATATGTGCATACACATTTCACAGAATTAGAAAATGCCTGAATCACCATTTGATGGCCACCAGATAAAATCTACTCGCATACTCTTCAAAGAGAGACAAAAGAAAATATAATTCTCTCAAGCCAATCCCTCCACAGCACTAATGACCATAAAACCTGAACTGAGAAAAATTTTAAAGAATCATGAATTCAAAGACCTAGAAGAGAACAACTCCTTTGTTTTACAATTGAGGAAACTGAGGAGAAATCTTCCAGTTTAGGACCTTAAAAAGACAAACACAAGCCCAGAATTGACCCAAACTCCAATTTTGTGGTTTATATGTGTTCAGTCATGAGTGTGGATAAGAGAATGGTTAATAACTTGTCTTTCCTGTAGCTCACAATAGAATTTCCTTTTTCCCTTCATTGTATAGTCTCAATATGACCTTTGTTTCTTGGACCAGATCCATGTAAAGTTGCTATCTGTAATGTGGCTAAAATTCTAGCTAGTCTGTCTAAAAAAATCTAATGAGTCGTCGTCAATAAATTAAAAACTTTAGCAAGAGTTTAGACTTTTAAGCATTTATTAGGGAGCATAAGAATTTGGTGAGGAGAGAGAAAGAGGCCTAGATGACTTCATGTATCTATCTCAGGGAGCCATCATATTTGCTCCACTCCCCATGAGGTCCTGGTGAAAAAGAGAGAGAGAGAGAGAGAGAGCTCACGCCTGGCCTCTTCTTTGTCCCACAAGCCTCCTGTGAAAACCAGAAACATCCCATACACACACACATACACACACACACACACAAACACACACACCCCTCCAAGCTAATTGGCTGGTAGCTTTGATTGACAGTACCCATGAGCAAACATCACTTCCTGACACCAAGGAATTGACCTCCCAAGCCACATGGCTTGCCCTCAGATGCCTTCTCCTCAGGGCAGAGTTTTCCTACAGAAACTCTCCAGCAGGTGGCATCACTCCAATTGTCACACTCAAACACTACATCATCCATATAATAAAGGTTTTTCAAAATGCTTCTTGTTGTTTCATTTGGGACATAGAGAAACACAATGACTGATACATTTTTCTCTTCAGTAGTAAGGCTCAAGGTATCTGCTATGAGTCAAGTGCTCACCCTACCAATCAAGTGGAGTGTCAAGTAGGGTAGCTAGGTGGTGCAGTGGATAGAACGCTGGGCTTAGAATCAAGAAGACTCATCTTTGTGAGTTCAAATCTGGCCTCAGAAACATACTAGCTATGTGACCCTGGGCAAGTCACTTAACTATATTTACCTCAGTTTCTTTATCTGCAAAAATGAGCTGGAAAACAAAATGGCAAACTACTCCAATATCTTTGCCAAGAAAACTCCAATTGGGGTCACAAAGAGTCGGACAGGACTCAAAGAACTGAGTCACCTAATATTAAAAGATACTCAAGGGCATAAGCTCTCCAAGAACTAGCTTCTCCTTCCCTGTCTCTATCCCTTTGGTGGTGATGTCCCAGATTCTAACAACCATATCCTAAATTCTAGCAATCATCCTAAAACTGGATATCAGAATGGTATTGGGGCAGTTAGGTGGTACAGTGGATAGAGGGCTGGCTCTAGAGTCAAGAGAACCTGAGTTCAAATCTCACTTCAGACACTTACTACTGTGTGACCCTGGGCAAGTCATTTAACCCCAATTGCCTCAAACATCTGGGGCCATCTCCAGTCATCCTGATATATTTCTTGCCACTGGACCCAGATGGCTCTGGAGGAGAGAGTGAGGTTGGTGACCTTGCATAACCTTCCCCTACTTAAATCCAATTCAGTGCAAGCCATGACATCACCTCAATGTCACGGTCCTCTTTGAGAATGAAAGACAAGCAGCAACAACAAGAACAATAACAACTGACACACACCAGCAAAGGATGTACAAAGGTTTATTTAGTTTAAAAGGATGCAGTTGTGTAACACAAGACAAGGATATGTGATGCAAAATTGGACCTAATCATTGTTGTTGTCATCAGCAGACTCCCTACGCCTCTCTGTCTCCTGGATCCAGGCTTCTCTGATTACAGTACTCAGTAGGGAACATTTTACCAACTCAGAAGAGCAGTGAGTGACTCATCTTGCCCAGCATTGCTTTTGTCCCCAAATGCTGGATTCTGGGTTGCTCTTTGTTCAACAGATTGACTAGATAAGGGTCTATATGACTTAAGGCTTTGTCTCTCTCCTCCTCTATACACTTGTTTTTCTGATTCTTTACCCCCTCTCTATTTTACAACCTTGTTTTTCTGGACTTTTCCCCGCCCTCAATTTGGCTTTGTTTTCTTTCTCCCATCCTAAGACTATTTACTCATTCTAGAGGTATCTATAGCAATCAGGTCTTAGTGGAGGTAACAGCAGCACCTGACTGAGGTCCACTACAACTTTGTTCTAAGGTTTAGGGTGGATTATCCAGTCTGCTCATCACTCATTGTCTGTATCCTACTAGGAAAATGCCTACCCTTCTCCATTGCTCTTTCATGTTTTTGCTGTCACTTATGAAACATATTGTATAAAACTTTAATCAAAATATTGGAAACAGTTCAGAGGAAGTTAGCACCAATTCAACCGGACCACTGGATACTCCTCAGATCTATCATCAATCCCCCACCACCCCCCACAGCAAGCTGGTCTCAAACTTCCAAAGATTAGTTCCTCCAGAATCTGTCTTGGGAACTAGGAAGAATATTTGTCTAAGGTTTTGGTTTTTGGTTTTATTTGGTTTTGGTTTTGCCTCTCACAGCAAAGTCCCTGCAGTAGGTCAATATCCATTCTCTTTCAATTATTCATAAACTGGAAACACTAAGTTTTCTATCCAAGAGCATTTTGTATAGGATTTGTAGGCAGACTAGGTCCAGCATTGGTCTTGCTTCTCCACAGTTCTCTCCATTTCTCTGGTCTCAGAATGTTTCTGGTGCACTCAATTTAATTTGAGTCACCAACCCAAAAGTGCCTGGCAGGCTGACATGATCCAGGTCTTGCAGAGAGAAAAGAAGGAAGTGCCTAGCACAATACCATTTCCTACCTCTCTTTTCTCACATTTTCCTCAGTCACTTGCTTAAATCCAAGCATTCCCTTTGCTATACTCATTGATATTCTCCCTTGAGTGGGATGGGACCCTTTGGGTAATCTTTTAAAAAGCTTAACATGAATATAGCCCCAAATTCTTGCTACAGTGTCAACCAAAAATCCACCACAAAATAAAAATGACTATAATGATCTTTTCTTTTTCTTTTTTTCAGGGAAGAGGGGGAGTGAAGGCAATCTGGATTAAATGACTTACCCAGGGTCACATAGCTAATAAATGTCAAGTATCTGAGGCCAAATTTGTATAATGATCTTTTTTTTTTAATGGGGATATGGGGATTAAGTGATTTGCCCAGGGTCACACAGCTAGCAAGTGTCAAGTATCTGAGGCTGGATTTGAACTCAGGTACTCCTGAATCCAGGGCCAGTGCTTTATCCACTGCACCACCTAGCTGCCCCCTGTATAATGACCTTTAACAGAACTTACTCAGGTGGCTTATATGAGCTCATAAAAACCAGATAAATTGGTCGACTATCTGTTCTAAGTGTGGGAAGTAAAAGAAAAAAGAAAAAAATTCAGACTCATAAGAATATCTATATATGCATATATGTATGTATATATGTATACATGTATACACACACATCTATTTGTGTCTGATGGTAGCCATCTCTGGAGCAAGGGGTGGGGTGGGGGGAGGGAAGAAATAAAAAGAAAAACAAATTTCACATGATTATTTTGTTGTACATTTGAAAGGAATAACAAGTTGCGGATAGTAGATTTGCAGTTTCATGTAAAATCATCTTTCTTATTGTACTATGTTATGGAAATAATTGTTTTGTTCCATAAATTAAAATTAGAAGAAGAGAAAAAGAAGAAAAAAACAAAAAAAAAGAAAATAATTTTTCTGATTCCAAAATTGGAAGTGGTGTTTTGTTTTGTTTTAATTAATCATTAAGGTTAACTGATTACAATACAAAATAAAGTGGAGAAACAATAGGTAGGAAAATTAAGCTAACGAAAATAATGTGAAAATATGCTCTTGACCTCTACCCGCAAGTTACCACCCAAATGCCTTCTCCCTCTCCTGATCTCCAACTGAATCCAGTCTCTAGTTTTATTAAGGACTAAACACTTCTTCGTAGCATTTGAAAGAGGCATAGCCTTCACCAAATCTAATGCTTTGTATGTCTATAATGAAGTATTTTTTCTACAAAGGACATTTAGGATTACAGGGATTTCTCCCCTCTTATTATCTAGGGAGTCATTCTAGCTGCTTATACTGAAAATAAATCAAAATGATTGACTTTCAAAATTGTGGAAATGAAATGAGCCCAGATAAATGACAAAATGTGATCAATGAGACTCTAGCAAATATTCAGGTGGAATGATGCTTGTCATCTGCTTCAATGTCGAAGGGTGATGCCCTGTCTCTGCTTCAGATTCTATGTCTTTGCATATATACAAAGATGGTACATGCTTTGCATCATTTTTCCACGGGTTGGCATTGATGTAATCTCCCCCGACTCTTCCCTTGTGACCTATGTCAGCAGTTTGCTAGGCAGCCGACTGGAACTAAAGGTAAAGTTTTCAATTAGAGTTTCCTTTGATACAAATATTCTTACTTTCTACTTATTAGGAAGGATGCTGTATAGCTAATTGTATTTTTTCTTAGTCAATAAGTCCTTCCTTTCATGGAAATAAAACTTTTATAAGCCTCATATTTTAAATGTAAGGAAATGAAGGCAAAAGAGGAAATAGGGCTTGGTAGATATAGAGCTGGTCTCACAGTCAGGAAAACCTGGTGACAAGGCTGGCCTCTGATAACACTAACTGGGTGAGCCTAAGCATTTAAGTCCTTTAGCACCTTCATGCCCTAGGCAGCTCTCTAATTCTAGTAAGTGGCAGAATCATTGCTGATCTGTATAGGCCAAGGCACTTTTGTACCAGGCAATCCCTAAACTAATAAAATCAAAGGTCTAGTACAAAAAAAAAAAAGCAAAACAAACAAACAAACAAAAAAACCCACCTCGCTATTTAAATGAATTCATAATACTAAAGCTTTAGATCTAGAAAGGCCCTTAGTTTTGGTGCAGTTCAACACTCTCATTTTACAGATGAGAAAACTAAAGCCCAAGGATGTGGTGGTTTACCCAAAATTATACAGGTGGTTAGTAATGGAAATAGGAATTGAACCATGGACCTTCAACCCCAAAGCAAATGCTTTTTTGCACTTTGCTTCATGAAATGTAAAAAAGTATTTAAGGTAAAATAATAACCCTTTCATGGATCTGCTTTTAAACTTTGGATTTTGTATTAGGGGTTCATGTAAGTGGTGCATTGTGTTGAATAATATCATTAACTATAGTATTGAATAATTGTGGCATTCAGGTACTTTTTTTGTTCAGTCAGTAATTTTATATAGCCCAGTTCCGGGCTATGATTAGACCCATTGGCTTAGGAAGGGTTGGCCAAACACCATAAGCTAAGAAACTAAAGTATGCCCAGGGAGCAGCTAGGTGGTACAGTGGTTAAAGCGTCAGCCCTGGATTCAGAAGGACCTGAGTTCAAATCCCATCTCGGACACTTGACACTTACTAGCTGTGAGACCTTGGGCAAGTCACTTAACCCTCATTGCCCAGCCAAAAAAATAACAAAAAAACAAAGTATGCTGTCTCATTCAAGGACTGAAGACAGGGTCTGAGTCCTTTATGGAACATAGCTGGGAGTGATGTGGGATGGAATTAGGGTCAAATTGATAGTGAGTCATCCCAAAAGAATTACAAGACTCAGTGACTCAGTTTCCCAAGTTTTATTGTAATACTGTGAGTGACCACAGGGAGAGAACCAGAATAGTGGAAAGGTATCTCTCAAATAGGGAAAGAGGCATGAGGGAGGGCCTGTCCTAATTTGGAGTTCCTGGGGTCCTAAGCCAACCCCCCCAGGCAGGCACCTTTTTCAGTGGAGGTGTGTTGTTGGGGTTTACATGTCATAAGGTGAATCTGGGGACAAATTTGGCCTTTTCTGCACATGTCTCTTTCTGGTTCCCATGGCTAGTTTCAAAACATCTTCATTTTTCATTTATTTCTAGTCTGAATCTCTATAGCCTGTCAATTTTATCATTGTTATATAACTTGCCCCTTTATGTCCCTGTTATGGGTACTGATTACTGTGGGTAAGAGGACTTAGCATCATGATTTGTAAGTTATCCATTAACTGGGGTCTGAATCCCTTTTAGAGTTCATATCTGAATTAGAGCTTGGGTCTTAGGTTTCTCTGTTAACCCTTTTTTCACCTCCTACATCATTCTCTCCTTTTCATATACCCTGGGAAAAAGGATGACCATCATTTCTATACCTACTTCCTGCTGAGTGGGGGCAAAGTAGGGGTCCACGGGGGTTTTATGAATTGAGGGAGATCTAGGAACCAGAGTTACAAATGCAAGGACCACAACACAAAACACAAATGATTTACAAACAGACCAAGGGGCAATAGGGACCCTAATACAGAATAAATCTAAGAATTCCATGAAAAACTGGATGAAGCAAACAGTTGTGAATGAGTTTCAGCCATCCAGGTAACCTCTGTATGGCAGCTCAACCTTCAGGAGGTGTTCTGAACCATATAGACTCTGCCTCAATCCAGGACCACATTTACCAAAGAGTTCAAGCACTCTTCCAATTCTTGTAACCCTAATACAGTAGAATCAGAAATTTATTCAATTACCAATGTTAAAATTTGTAAGCATAGCTTCATGCTCAAGTTACCCAACAAAAGGAATAGTGAGGGCAGCAGTTTTCCAGACCCACCAGAGAAAGTTATTCCAGGTTCCTCTTCTGACTCTAATATAAGAAGAGGCAGTAGCATTCTTACTCTGGAATCCAAATAGCCCAAGATAACACATGGCCTTAAGCAGTTGGTAGTTAACACTAAAGACGGGGGCAGCTAGGTGGCACGGTGGATAAAGCACCGGCCCTGGATTCAGGAGTACTTGAGTTCAAACCCGGCCTCAGACACTTGACACTTACTAGCTGTGTGACCTTGGGCAAGTCACTTAACCCTCATTGCCCTGCAAAAAAAACAAAAACAAACACTAAAGACTCTTTTCTTGGACTAGAGAAATAGGTTCAGAGTTACAACTAGCATTTTAATTTTTTATTATTTTATTTTTTCTAATTACCTATAAAAACAATTTTAACATTTGTTTTTTAATATTTTGAGTAACAAATTCTCTCTCTCTCTACTCTCTCCCCTCTTTGAGATGGCAAGTACTTTGATATAGGTTTTATATGTGTAGTCATGCAAAATATATTTCCATATTAGCCATGCTATGAAAGAAAACAGACAAAAGAAACATGAAAAATAAGGTAAAAAATAGTATGCTGTAATCTTCACTCCAACTCCATCAGTTCTTTCTCTGAAGGTTGATAGCATTTTCCATCATAAGTCTTTTGGAATTGTCTTTGATCATTGTATTGATGAGAAGAGCTAAGTCATAGTTGATCATAACACAATGTTGCTGTTACCATGTACAATGTTCTCCTGGTTCTGCTCACTTCACTCAGCATCAGTCCATGTAAGTCTTTCTATGTTTTACTGAACTCATCCTACTCATCATTTCTTATAACACAATAGTTATACCTCAGGAGAGGAATAATAACAGTGGAATTCTAGCACATACCTGTGTCAGGTGAACCAGGTAATCTGGAAAAGTCCAACAACACAATTAAGTGTCAGAGAAAGAAGCAATGTCAAAACCACACAATCTCAATATGATCGGAATAGGGGTTAGCGAAAGGCAAGATCCAAGTTTTCAGTAGATAAAGTCCAATAACTAGAGGAAGATGGAGGATTGAGCTAGATTAAGTTCATAGAAACAATTTGCCATACACACATCTGCTTCACAGGCACATAAAAGTTATAAGCTAGTGGACTGGTAGGCCCTCTTCATCTAATTCTTCATCACCTGGGAAGCTCCTTTATCTTGTGCTGAGTGTCCATGTTTTTTCCTTTGTACCACACTACTTCCTTATATGAGGAGTTGTGACTAGGACAGGTGAACCAGACATTCGTTACTCCAAGTAAGAAAATTCAGAAGTTGCTAGAGGCAGCTAGGTGGTACAGTGAATAAATCTCTGGACCTGGAGTCAGGAAGACGTGAGTCCAAATCCAGCCTCAGACACTTACTAGCTGTGTGACCCAAGACAAAACATTTAATCCCTGTCTACCTCAATTTTTTTATCTGTAAAACGGGAATAAGAATATCGCCCACCTCCTGGGGTTGTTGTAAAGATAAAATAAGATCATATTTATAAAGTGCTTTGAAAATTTGAAAGCCCTATATAAATGCTAGATGTTATTTTTATTGTTTTAAATTTATTTCTTCTCCTCGGTGCCACACCCTCCTTCTTTCAGCTCTCAGCCATTTACTCCAGAAGTAAACATTGCTACTTGAAGCTCTGCTCATATGAAAAAGTTTTTAATTATTTCATAGGGATCACTCTTCTCAGAAATACTGTAGTTTATCAATGTCCTTCTGAAAAATATGGCACCCAGAACTAAGTACAACACTCCATAGGTGGTCTAACCAGGTCAGAATATTTGTCAATGATGATTAGATGATTTGTTGAAAGGGAAAAAAAAAAAAACCCTGAAATGTTTCATTCTGTATGATTTCTCCATTTTTAATACAGTTGATATACTACAAAAGTGCATTGAGAATCACTTTAGTTGTTTTCAGTGTCATTTGTAAGTGGATTTCTAAACATATTTAAGTCAGAGATATATTGAAAATCCTGAAAAAACAAACAAACAGAATGAATACCTGATTTGGGGAAGGCAGTGGTGAGAATATCACTTCTGGTTTAATTTCTAATCATATTTATCTTAATTGTCTCATTTTTAAGTCCCCTGTTCTCTTTTCACTCACTCCATCAACATTTCCACCTTCGTCCCAAATATTCTAGCACCAGAGATCATCGTTTCTGTTTAGAAGTGTTGATATTAATCTTCTCCAATGTCAGTCAAGAAACATTTACTGAGTCCCCCAATATGTCAGAAAATGTGCTAAGCACATTTTTTACAAAGAAAGGCAAAAGTTAATCCCTATTCTGAAGAAGCTCAGTGAGAGGGAGGGAACAATTATGTACAAACAAGCTATAGGTAAGATAAATTTGAAATAATCAACATAAGGAAAGCACTAGAATTAATTCAGGTCAGGAAAGGGTTCCTTTAGGAGGAACTTCAGCTAGTATTTGAATGAAGCCAAGGAGGCCAGTAGGCGGAGATAAGTAGACAATTCCAAGTATGGGGGGATAACCAATGAAAATGCCCAGAATTTGGAGATGGAGTGTCTTTGTTAAAAAAAAAAAAAAGGAAGGGAGGGGCAGCTAGGTGGCACAGTGGATAAAGTACCAGCCTTGGATTCAGGAGGACCTGAGTTCAAATTCAGCCTCAGACACTTGACATTTACTAGCTGCATGACCCTGGGCAAGTCACTTAACTCTCATTGCCCCTAAAAAAAAAAAAGAAGAAGGAAGACTAGTATCAATGGATTGAAGAGAAGAGGGTGGGAGGAGGAAGAGTTGGTGAAAGGTGTATGGAGACTGAAAGGTGAAGGGCAGGGCAGGGAATTATAAAGAAATTTGAACACCAAACAGATGATTTAATACATGACCCTGGAGGTGATAGACAGCCAATGGACTTTATTGAGAAGGGGAGGATGACATGGTCACACCTATGCGTTAGGGAAAACACTTTAACAGTAGAATAGAGAATGGTCTGGAGTGGAGAGAGACTTGAGGCAGACAGATCTGCCAGCAGGCTATTGCAATGTTCTAGGGGTAAGGTGATGAAAGCTTGTACTGGCATAGGGGCAATATCAAAGGAGAGAAAGGGGCATAGGCAAGAGATGCTATGAAAGTTAAAAAAAAAAAAAGGACTTGGCAACAAATTGGATATGGGGATGAAAGTTAAGTAGGTTGTGAGCCTGGGGGACTGGGAATATGGTGTTGCTCTCAACAGTAATAAAGAAGTTTGAAAGGGAAGAGGGTTTGAGGGGTAAGATCCATTTTAGACATGTTAAGTTTGAGATGTCTATGAAACATCTTGTTTGAGATGTCCCATTGGACAGTCTGAGATGTGAGAATGGAGGTCAGCAGAGAGGTTAAGACTGGATAAGTGGATTTGAAAATCATCAGCATAGAGATAATCATTGAATCCATGGTAACTGATGAGATCACTAAATGAAATAGTATCCATGGTAGCTGATGAGATCACTAAATGAAATAGTATAAAGGGAAAAGGGGAAAAGACACAAGAAGAACCCTGTGGGACACCCATGGTTAGCAGACATGACTTGGATGAAGATCCAGCAAAAGACCATAAGAAGGACAAGTCAGATGGGTAAGAAGACAATCATGAGAGAGGAGTGTCATGAAGACCTGGAGAGTTTTGAAAAGAAGGTAATCAACAGTCAAAGCCTATAGAAAAGTCATCAAGGTTGAAGACTAAGAAAAATCCACTGGATCTGGCAATGAAAAGATTGTTAGTAACACTGAAGAGAATATTAAGTTGAATGATGAGGTTGGAACCCAGACTTTGGATAATGAAAAGAATGAGAAGAAAGGAAGAGGAAACATCTCCTGTATAGGGCCTTCTTAAGAAGTTTAGCCCCCCCCAAAAAAAGAAACAAATAAATAAAGAAATGAAAGAATAAAGGAATGAATGAATGAATGAACAGATGAATAAATAAATAGGTAGATAAATAAATGAACAAATAAATGAAAAGAATAAATAAAACAAGCAAATAAATAAATAAAGGAAGTTTAGCCCCCAAAAGGAAGAGAGATAAGGGATAATAGCAAGGTAATGTCAAGATCCCCATGCCAAGACCACCCCTCTCTTTTCATTCCTTTCTTTTTACTATTAGGAGAAAACCCATTTTCCAGAACCTAACATAACAACAATTCTTTGTGCTTCCCCTCTGGATGAACTCTGCTGCAGCTAAGTCACAGAATTGACTCAAACCAGTCCCAGATGGTCTCTGAGCTTGGACAAGCACCTGCAGGAACCACTTTCTGGTCATCAAGCCCTGCTGTGAATAGACCCTTTGTCACTAAGTAAATTTGTCTCATTGTTGTCATTACTTCCTTATGGCTATGGCTACAACTCACTGCCTGGCTCTTTGTCTAGCCACAACTATATGGATCAAGGCTTAGCCTTGATGCTTTGGGTTTCCTCCTAGACCCCCCTACAATGGTATTAAGAATGCTTTTTTCTTATAAGCAGTTAGTCCTTTCATTTTATTTTATTTTATTTTTCAGAGTTAATAGTTGCTGTATAACCTTTAGGAGATCTTTGGCATTTTCAGAGTTGACCATTGGTGGAATAACATCTATGGCTCCTTAGTCATTTTTATTTAGGATGGAGGAGACATGGGCATGTTTGTAGATGATTGAAAAGCAACCAGTAGACATAAAGAGATTAAGGATAAGTGATAGAATTTAGGATGATTGCAGAGGTGATCTGTTGTAGGAGACAGAATTGTCTGTGCAGGTAAAGGGGTTTGATGTCTCATTATTTAAGAAGGGTGAAAAAGGAGATAGCGGCAGAAGGCATCTGAATAATGAGAGATGAGGAGAAGGGTAGAAGAGGAGCTCTCAGCAAATTTTGGTCACAATTTTTCCAGTCAAATATGAAATGAGGCTCTTAGCTGAAACAGGGAGGGGAATAAAAGTCATGGGAGATTCAAGGATGGAAGAAAAGGTTTGGAGGAACTGCTCTGAGTGCAATAGTGCGTTCATTAGGGAGGTGTAAAAGGATTTCCTAATGGCATTGAGAGCTCAGTTGAGGTTATGTAACATAAATCTGTAGTGGACTCAGTCAGAAGAGTTTTGTGGTTTTCTCCAGCTTCATTCAGTAGCATATTTGTAAAAATGAAGGCAGCAGATGGTGGGAATGCTGAGGCTTGGCAAGGCAAGATTGGAGATAGGATAAAGGAACATTGAACTGGTTCTCCAAGAAATCAAAACAGGTAAGAGAAGAGAATGAACTTGGTGTGGGGGTCATAGCCTGGGAAAAAACTGAGGGATTGCCAGACTGAAGGTCATGATGGAAACAAAGATCAGGATTAGACATTGCAAGGTGTAAAAAAAAAAATTATTAACCATAACTAATCTAAAAAATTATATAACTGTACTTATATGAAGAATTATATCTATATGAAAAATCATAACTTTAGAAAAATTCTAATTGGGTCATAAGTCCCATCTGGGTTGCCATTCATATGTAAAAATTATTTTAACTGACTAGCTAACTTAGTCCTAATCTAACTGGAGGACTAATCTAGGGACTTTTGACTGGCTGACTGGCTATCTGACTGCTATTAATTTCCTAAGCCAATCTGTTAGGGCCTTTAAAAAATTTCTCCACACCCACTCCTCTTAATTAAATAATCAAAGCAGAGTTTATTTATAAAAATCAATGTAAAAGATAAGGGTAAAGAAATGCAAATTATACAACCTGTTTGCTTTTAATATAATAAGGGCTGGTCAGCTTCTTGCCTGAGGGTATGCTGCTTAGACCTTTAGCCTCTAGTTTTCTCCAACCTCCTTCACTTCAGCTCCCCTGGTTGGCTTTCACTGCTCAGTTCCTTTTTTCTAACTCCAAGCCCCCTTCACTTTTTTGACCCCCCTGCATTTTCTCTATTTGCTACATCAGTCCGCCCCCCTCAGCATCTCTAGTGTCCCTTTCTCACTGACCTCTCAGCTCTCTAGCCTTCTCTCACTGACCTCCTTGCATTCTCTTAGTCTTCTGGCGTCCTCACAGCATCTTTCTACCTTCTAACTGGAAAGCCCTTTCTCCAACCTCCCTTTGCTGACTGCCCCCCAATATATATCTTCTTTCTCTCCCCTCAAACCTCAGGCTCCCTGAGCCCCCCCACACACCAAGTTAATCTGCCGACCGCACTTGGGCTGCGGCCAGGGGGGCTCAAGAGGCCTGTGCCCCCTGCTGCATGCCTGGGACCTCCGCTCGGGCTACACTAGGGCCTGGCAGGACAAGCCTGGTAACTCCGGGGCAGCTCCCCTCAGGGCATAGGGAGCTGGGGCTTTTTCCCCCAGCCGTCTGACCTGGCATCCCATAAAGCCCACAGGGCTTTTTGGCTCAGCTGAAGTGGAGGGGGAGGGGCACCAGCCCCTCTTACACAGAAAAAAACCCTGAGGGCCTAAGGCTTTTTAATCTCAGCCCAAAGGCAGGGTACCCAAATCAAAATAAATTCCCACAAAGGTAAAAGGAAAGGTGAGAGGTCACTCCATAACTTCAGAACATTTGAAATGTACCCTTGAATTCCCACCATAAATGAGGGAATTGTCTCTTTTTAAAAGGAAAAAGAGACAAAATGACATCCCAGGGTTTTTTTTTTAAGATTTGAATACGTGAAAATTATGCTGGGCATGAGATCAAGTTATCTTGTTCAGATGTCAATGTTTCAGAGTCATGCTGCAGGCAAAATGTTAGGTTAGCAATAGAAGTTGCAGTTATTCAGTTATTTTAATTGAAGAGAAAAGGAACTATTTTTATGATAATTTACTCACCATGGCTCCCATTTATATTAATATCCATCTTCCTAGCTGTGTCTTCTAATTAGTGCCTACAAAAACTTTCTAACACCTTTGTCATTCATTCTCAAATAGCATTAGAGTGCAAAAAATGTTCATTGATCTACAAAACTTATGTTGATCTAATCCAAATGGACTAATTCAAAAAAACATAAAATAAACATTCATCAAGTACCTACTATGTGTAAGTCAAACCCCTACCCTAAAGGTACTTAGATTCTAATAAGAATAATGATACAAATAAATATGATTTAAGGCAGAATGTAATAGGTAAAGGAGAAATCCAGACAAATTACCCTACAAAAATGTGAAGAGGAGGCAATAATTTTCAGCTGGGATAATCAAGAAGTAGTTCACATATGTTAGTAGAATCAAACTCCAATAGAAACAGGACCCCTAATCCGTACACAAGCATCCTTGTGGTCTGCATATTGTCATTTTTTAAATGTCTACATTTTGTTATATTTTTTATTTTGTTAAATATTTCCCAATTATATATTTTTTTCTTTTTTTTTTTTGGCAGGGCAATGGGGGTTAAGTGACTTGCCCAGGGTCACACAGCTAGTAAGTGTCAAGTGTCTGAGGCCGGATTTGAACTCAGGTACTCCTGAATCCAGGGCCAGTGCTTTATCCACTGTGCCACCTAGCCGCCCCCCCCAATTATATTTTAATCTAGATCTGCTGCCTATGGGCCACATGTTTGATACCTCTGGTATAGGTTATCAATAGAATTGAAGAGGGCATGTAAGCCAGGCATGCCAGTGAACTAGTCGACTAATCTGGCAGTTATACATAGCACATAAAAGGGAGGGGCATAAAATAAAAGCTAGGAAAGTAGTTTAAAGACAAACTATGGGTTCTTAGCCATTGGCCAAGTCCCAGTGAGACAATGATTTAAGAAAGTTGCAAGGAGTTGCCATCTTTCATTGGCAGAAGGTGCTGATCTTGACTCTCAAGGTCACCCCTCCTACCTTTAGATCGGCAGAAGCAAGTAGCCCATGTAGGCACAGCAGAACTACTACATGCTCTTAGCATCTGGGCTGTGAGCTCCAGGCCTATACAGCTCCCTCTTCTTCCAATCTATTACCTTTGCTTTGGTCTCACATCTTTACTTTTCTTGTCTTGACCAGTTCAGTCACAAACTATCTGCTGCCCTTGAATTCTTTGCCCCTTTTCCTATGACCTTGCCAAATTCCACCTATTTTTTCTATTTATATTAATGTACTGTTTCTGGAAAAATTCTTCTAACTCTACCAATTGGTTCCATTACAAATTTATGGTATCTAGTTTCAACTGAGCCCTCAGTGCTTCATGGAAATATTTTTTTTCCTTCTCTGATTGACTCTCTACAACACTCTCCTAATTTTCCAAATCTTTTCCTCTCATCAGACCTCTTAAGTCATCTTCCTTCTCCTTCAAAGAGGTCAAGTGGATTCCTATTGAACCTGATAGTTTCCTCCAGGATTGAGAGGCATTTATCCATATGCATTTTAAGATATCTTAAGACAGCAACATGTTAAGGCTCTTGATCAACCCCACTATTAAATTATATGTACTATTTGCTTGAATATAGCAACGGTAGAAGAGATAGAGGTATTGGGAATGACCTAAGTCCTGAGGGGAGAGAAATTTCCAAGTGCTATAAATGTCAGAGTAAGATTTCTGCCTGAGGACTCAAGGTCAAAGGATAAAGTTATTTTAATGAAATAGCTTCATATTTTTACTGACCCACTCTCACATAGGAAATATGGGTATCTATTAATTCTCTGGGTTAGCTTGCACACTCTGACCTGCCCTCACACTGGTGGGTCCATATTCCGTGAATGGTTATACTCAAACTCTAAGGGATAACTCTATGGGACAATATACTCAACTGAGGCAGCACTTCAGTTACTAAGTCCCCACCAAGGCGCTCCCATTTATATAAAACCAGTGATTCAAAATGAGGACACATATAGCTCTAAAATAGCCATTTACTGGGGGCAACTAGGTGGCACAGTGGATAAAGCACCAGCCCTGGAGTCAGGAGGACCTGAGTTCAAATCTGGCCTCAGACACTTGACACTTACTAGCTGTGTGACCCTGGGCAAGTCACTTAACCCCAATTGCCTCACCAAAAAAAAAAGAAAAGAAAAAGAGAGAGAGAGATGTGTGTATGTATATGTACATATACATATATAAAGCATATAAAACATATATGCACATGTAAAACATATTAACATTTTAAAGAAAATGCAAGAATAATAAATGCATCACAATTCACATATAACTTGTAAAGTTGCTATCTGTATGGGGCAAAAATTCTAGCTAAACTGTCTAAAAATCTATTGAGTGGTCTCCATAAATTATAAGCTTTAGCAAGAGTTTAGACTTTTAAGTATTTATTAAGGAGCATAAGAATTTGGTGAGGAGAGAGAAAGAGGCCAAGATTCCTTCAGCTATCTATCTCAGGGAGCCAGCATCTCAGCTCCACTCAAAACTGAGGTCCTGAGCAAAAAAGTGCTCACTCGCCCCTTCCTCCTCCCAGAAGCCTCCTGTGAAACAGGAAATAGGGCCGTACACACACACACACACACACACACACACACACACACACACACACACACTTCCAAGCTAATTGGCTGGTAGCTCTGATTGACAAGTCTAACAGGCAGCTCTACAGAGACAAGTTCCTGGACCCAGCCGGTCAGCTTCTGGACACTAAAGCCACATGACTATTTCCTCAGGCCAGAGCTCACAAAATGTTCCTCCCAGCAGGGGGTGTTATTCCAACTCTCCTAAACTTGAGGTCACTCTCTCCCAGGACACACTTGGCAATCTGTTGTGAGCCAGGAAAACCCACAACACAACTCTGGAACACTAAGCTTCAGTGTCCTCTTTCTGTCCCAACAACTATGCAAAGAAGTTCTTTAATAAACATAGCTTTTGTGTTGAACAGATGTTTCCACAGCTATACTGTACTTGACTAAGCAAGCCCTTACAAGGCATAACATCTCAGTAAAAACAGTCAATTCATTTGGTGGATTCTTTGATTCTCTGCTCCCAAGATGTTTCTCTGCTCAGCTGATCTTATTCTTCTCAGCAGCAATAAGAATGTATAGTATTATAATCTTTCTTTAACACAGTTCTGAAATCTGTGCTTTCATCTATCTTATTTTTCTTGTTTCTAGCCCTAAATGCTCTCTACAAACAACCTTACATCAGCTTATGATTAGTAATCAAATCTTCTTCCTCTGATCAGTTCAATTATATTTATCCCATAATCACAGAAGAGTTCTAGCATCCCTATTCTCCTAATTAGCCTAATACAGGTTTTTTCCCCTACTAGAATAATAGGCAGCTAGTTGATGTAGTAGACAGATGGCCAGATCTAGAGTCAGGAAGACCTGATTTCAAATCTGGCCTCAGATACTTTTATCATGGTCAAGTCACTTTTTCTCTGTTTGTCTCAGTTTCCTCAACTGTAAATTGAGGATAATAATATTACCTATATCCTAGGGTTGTTATAAAGATCAAGTGAGATAATAAGGTGGTTTGATTCACAAAGTTATTGTGGGGGGAAAAAAAGCACTTTAGAAATCATTTTAATTTAAATTTTTTCAATGAACAAAAATTTATTTTTTTCTCTCTCCCACCTCCTCTGTCATTAAATTAAAACAACAACAACCCTGCAACAAAAATGTATAATCAAGAAAAAAAATTCCCATATTGGCCATGTCCAAAAAGTACATGTCTCAAATTAGTGCCACTCATTAATCCATCACCTCTCTGTCATGTGGTGAGGGCATACTTCATCATGTCTATAAATCATAAAGCATCTAAAAATCTTAATAATTTTTGTTGTCATTGTTGTTATTGTTCTGCCACAGACACAAATTATTATGAAAACCAAGCCAATAAAATGGAAAGGGTTAGACAAAAGTGATTAAGAATTGTTGTCTGGCTAATATATCTACTGACCCACTGGGCCAGGTCTATTAAATCTCTCCAGAGGAGTTCTCAGATATCCTGAAGAGTTGAAAGGGTCTCTTTCTCTCTCACAGATGGTTAGAGCCCTGACAAGCTGTGTTCCAAAGTTTTGAGGAGTCAATTTTGTCCTGATTTGGCTTGGTTCCAGTAATTCACGAAGCTTCTCCAGTCATACTGACAAATCAGCTTTCCAGCTCTCTTTCATATCTGCTCTTCCTCCATTAGAATTTAAATTGTGTGAAGGCTGGAAGTGTCTCACTTCCTTTTATTTGCATGCCTGGTACATACTAAGCAATTCATAAATGCCGCTTTATCCATCTATTTGTCTATACCACACAAAATGTGGTTGGGGGATGTTTATCAAACCACTTTTAAAATGATTTTATATATGAAGATTTACTTCATTAATAGAGTGAGTAGCCAAATAAAGGGTCTCATGAGAGACTCAAAGCCAATTTAGCCGAATCCTCTTAATTAGCATACCTTTGTGGAAGCTGAAACATGCCAAGAAAGTGATTATCTGATTACTAGAAGCTCACTGGAACACACTGTACTGGTGTGTTCCAGTATTCACCCTCATTTAATAAATTACCCTTAAAAAAAGCAGGCATAGAACAGTACATTAGGATGAGTTTTATTTTTTTAATAAAGGGGGTGAGGGGAAGCTCATTAAATAGCTCCTGAGGAACCAGGAAGGAACAAACAGGAGACTAAGAACCACACAGCAAGGCATTTTCCAGTGCTTGAGTCAAAAAACTCTGAGGAGAGGACTGACAAAAAAGACCATCAGCTCTGAGGTTCCCACCTCTCTGTTTGTGCAGGGTACCTGAGTGCAGTGAAATTATTAGGTTAATAAGGATTTATTTTGGGCTGGGCATTGTGCTAAGCCCTGGGGATACAAAGAAAGGAAAAGAAACAAACATTGTTCCTACCCTCAAGGAGTTCACATTCTAATGAGGCAGAGAACCTACAAATATCTAGGAACACACAAGATATAGATTGAATGTGATTTAAAAGAAGGGAGCAGCGAGGCGGCACGGAGAATAGAGAACACCTGGAGGCAGGAGGACCTGAGTTCAAATCTGACCTCAGATATTTACTAGCTGTGTCACCCTGGGCAAGTCACTTCAATTCACCCTGTTTACCTCAGTTTCTTTATCTGTAAAATGAGTTGGAGAAGGAAATGGCAAACCTCTCCAGTATATTTGCTAAGAAAGCCCCAAATGAGGTCACTGAGAGTTGGGCTGAAATGCCAAACAACAACAATCGAAAAGAAATGCCATCAACAGCAGGTGGTGGAGGATAAGAGGGTAGGCAAGGCCTCTTGGAGAGGGTAGGCTTTGACCTCAGTTTTGGAGGAAGCCTGGTAACCTAAAAAGTAGTGGTTAGGGAACAGAGTACTGTTGATATGGGAGACAGCATACCACCAGTGCAAAGATGCAGAGGTGGGAAATGCTGTTATATTCAGGGTACCGCAAGTAGGCCAGTGTAACTGGATTATACAGTGAGGTAATGTGACAGTGATGATAGAATGACTAGGACTCATTAGAGATTCATTAGGAATTTGTGGCCCAAGTTTCTTTGAAATATACATTACCGGGGCGGCTAGGTGTCGCAGTGGATTAAGCACCGGCCCTGGATTCAGGAGTACCTGAGTTCAAATCCAGCCTCAGACACTTGACACTTACTAGCTGTGTGACCCTGGGCAAGTCACTTAACCCCTATTGCCCCACAAAAAAAAAAAAAAGACCAAAGAGAAAAGGTGAATGCTATTATTACCTTTGGGACATAAGATTACAGATAAAAAGTGAGAAGGAACCTTAGTGGACCTTTGGTATACTGCATCCTCCCACCTTCCAATTTTATAGTTGAGGCAACTTGGGCAGAGAAAGGTTAAATTAATTATTCAAGGTCAAAGAGGTAGTAAGTGTCCATAGAGGGACTTGAATTTATGTCCTCTGACTTCAAATTCACTGTTCCTTCCACTGTATTAATAGCTTGGTTTCATGTCTATCGTGGTAGAGTGGAAAGAATATCGAACTCTAAGTCAGAAGACTGCCACTTAATAACTTTGGGACCAGAGGCAAGCTAATAAACTTCTCTGAGACATCCTACAATAAGGATAACAAGATCTGCACTACCTACCACCCAGGGTTATTGTCAAGATCAAAGGAGATAATGTATATAAAAGGACTTTGTTACTCAAAAGAAAGCTATTCCCTTTATTATCACTATCCCTGCCAATGACTTACTCCTAAGCTACAGGCAAATGGCTCAGCTCTCTCTCTGTTATAAAGACTGATGAAATAATGTTTCTAAAATGCTTGATATCACCGAGCTGACAAGTGCTGCATAAATAAAAATACTATGACTAATATTATAAATCCTTCCACGTTGTTTCTTGCCTACATATCAAGTTGTAGGATTCTTGGTTCCCCTTCTCAAACCTTGAAAGAAAAAAATCATTTACTTCAGGTAATTGCCATCCTTCAAATGAGCCCTTGGTGTACGTGTCTCCCTCATAAAGTGCATCCCCATCTGTCTGAGGGTAATATTAAATGATTCTTATCATGTTGGTAAACATAAGGATGATGATAACTACTCTGGTTTCTTCATTCCTTAAGGTGCATTAACAACAAGAATCATTATGCAAGAGGGACACTCCTTGGGCATAGAGGGCAATTAGATTCTGGCCACTTACATTGAAATGATATAAATGTACTTTATGACTTTGGTCTTCTCATTCTCCTCCCCATTTAGGGAGTTATTCCCAAGGAAACTAATACTATGGAAACAGTAAATTTACCACAACTCTGATGTGACAAAGGATAAAATTTCAGGTTGTTATATTGAGCTCTCTTGGGCTTCTCAGAATACCAGTATGCTAATGGCCAAACCTGGTCCATAGAAGAAATATTTACCATGAGATACAGGACTAGTCAGGGGATCTCTTTGGCTACATTTTGGATCCAACTCATCGAGTCATCATTTTGATGCTTGACCTGGAAATAAAAGTTGAGCTCTTAATAGTTTGCTTGCATGCGAGTCTAGGTTCTGAAAATCTGCATAACATTGACAAAGTCAGCTCCATTTAAATTGGTGCCACCATAAAGTCATACACATTGCAGTCCACATGCAAAATTTCAGTACAAATCCAATGACAAAAACAAAGGCCCTATCATAAATAAAGAAACTCAGAGTTGAATGAGCCCCAACTCAGTTCATGAATCATCTTCATTTACAACCCTGATGTGGAGTCACCCAACCTTGCTGTGACAATGAACACACTACCTCCCCTTCCTCTCTCAGTAGTTGTCGTGGTTTATATTTCCTTCCTAATGCTGAATCCAAAACTGCCTCCCTTTCTGTCTGCAACATAGATACAGAGGAGCCACAAAGAATGTCTTCTCCATCTTCAAAACAACAGTCTTTCAGATATTTAAAGTCAGAAGCCATGTTGTCACTGTCTTTTTCCTTCAAGTCCACATTTTCCCCCATTCCAATCATTCCTTCTATGGCATGACTTTGAGAGACCTCTCAACACATTTCAGCTTTGTCGATTTTTCTCTTAAAATGTCATGTCAGTACCCTTTGATCCAGCAATACCACTGCTAAGTTTATATCCCAAAGACATCTCCAAAAAGATAAAAAGACCTATTTGTACAAAAATATCTCTAGCAGCTCTTTTTGTGGCAGCTAAGAATTGGAAATCAAAGGAATGCCTATCAGTTGGGGAATGGCAAAACAAGCTGTGGTAGATGATGGCGATAGGATATTATTGTGCTATAAGAAATGACAAGCAGGATAATTTCAGAAAGGCCTGGAAAGACTTGTATGAACTGATGTATAGTGAAGTGAGCAGAACCAAGACAATGCTGTGCACAGAGACAGCAATATTGTTTGATGAAGAAGAATGACTTATTCTCAACAATAAAATGATTCAAGACAATCCCAAAGAACTAATGATAAAACATACTATCCACCTCCAAAGAAATAACTGATATTGATCAAACACAGACTGAAGCATGCTATTTTTAATTCTTTCATTTTTTTCTTTTATTCAAGTTTTCATGTACAAAATGACTAATATGGGGGGCAGCTAGGTGGCACAGTGGATAAAGCACTGGCTCTGGATTCAGGAGGACCTGAGTTCAAATCTGACTTAAGACCCTTGACACTTACTAGCTGTGTGACCCTGGGCAAGCCACTTAACCCTCATTGCCCCTCAAAAAAAAGAAATTTTTAAAATGACTAATATGGTTATGTTTTACATGTATAACCTATATCTGATTGCTTACCACCTCAGGGAGGGGTAAGGGGAGGGGGAAGGAGGGATAAAAATTGGAACTTAAAACTATAATTAAAAATGTTTATTACTTTAAAAAATGTCATGCTAGAGATAAATCTATCTAGACTGCTTCATTCTAGATGAATTCTGCATAAAGAACTATTATCTCCCTTATCCTAGTCACTGTGGAAAAGGTAGAGATGTTTAAGGAGATAGATGTGGTTGTACTGATTGACTAATTTAGATTTTTTAAAAGAACTTTCCAAAGATCAAAGTAAGGGCAGGTAACACTATGTGAATACAAATCCATGGCATGGTTCTATAAGAAAGGGGTCAGGAGTGGTTTTTTTGAAAAAACTTAGACCAACAAGGACTAATAATGATAACAAAAAAGGAGGTCTTTTTAAAGCAATATTGGGGAAAGAGCAATCCAGTTTTAAATCAACAGACATTAAGGATTTTTATTATTAATTTATTAAGACATTATTACTATGTGTAAGGTACTATGCTAGGTACTAAACATGCAGAAACAAAAATGAAAAACAATCTTTGCCCTTGATGAACTTACCAGAGGGGGATATAACAAAAATAAATGGATGTGAATAGGCCAATAATTATTAACCAAAGGGAGGAAAAAGTAAAACTACTCAACTCTTATTTTTCATTTGTTTTCTCTGCCAAGAAGAATGTTCATTGGACTGAAAAGGGCACAGTAAAAAAATGTTTACTTGTGAGTCAAAACCCAAGATAAGAAAGAAAATCATAAGTAAACTGCATGAATAAGCTGCTTTTGATGGGTTTAAGTGACTAGGCCCCAATTACAGAAAGACCTGAAAGGTTGCTGTGTCTCTTTTTGTTGCTGTTTAGTCATTTGTTTGCTTGGTTTTCACTCATGTCTGGTTTGTCTTGACCCCATTCGAGGTTTTCTTGGCAAAGATACTGGAGTGGTTTGTCATTTCCTTCTCCAGCTCTTTGTACAGTTGAGAAAACCAGAGGGGGTGGGGAGGGGAGGCAGACAGAGTTAAATGAGTTGCCCAAGGTCACACAGCTAATAAGTGTCTGAGGCTAGTTGAACTCAGGACGTTGAGTCTTCCTGACTCCAGACCTGGCATACTATCCACTACCCCATCTATCTACCAAGGTCATGAAAAATGGGAAATGAGCCAAAGGAGTGGAAAAAGGCAATATCATTCTGGTTTTGAGGGGAGAGGAGGGGAGCAGAGGAAAGGTCTGCAAACCATAGGTTGGTAGGTTTGATTTAAATTCCTATCAAATTCTCTGCCATCATTAATGTACTATTAAGGGGATAGTGAACATCTAGAAAAGGAAGAAACAATAATACAAAATAGATTACATCGTTAGTTCAACCCTTCTGGAAAATAATTTCAAATTATAAAAGAAAAGTCTCTAAATTTTTTAATCCCTTTGACCCAGAGATTCCCAGGATTATGCTCCAAATAGGCTATTGATGATGAGGAAAGACCCATTGGTTGCCAAAGAGTACCACACTTTCGGATAGTTGGCTATGCTTAACAAATCAGGTGTTTAATAAGGGAATATTCACTGGAGTCATTTGAGGTCGAGTTCATCTGAAATAACTGAAATAAAAACTAAAAGCATCGGGGCAGCTAGGTGGCGCAGTGGATAAAGCACCAGCTCTGGATTCAGGAAGACCTGAGTTCAAATCTGGCCTCAGACACTTGACATTTACTGGCTGTGTGACCCTGGGCAAGTCACTTAACCCCCGTTGCCCTGCAAAAAAACAAAAACACAAAGCAAAACAAAAAACCCTAAAAACATCAATAAAACTTCATTTAATTGTAATGGTTGTCAGGTACATGCTAAAATCCTATCAGCTTGCTCAGATAATGGGAAGCTAGGTGCTGCATGATAGAGAGCACTGGGCCTGGAGTCAGGAAGACCCAAGTTCAAATTCAACCTCAGACACTTAGGAGCTATGTGACCCTTGGCAAGTCACTTAATCCTGTTTGCCTCAGTTTCCTCATCTGTAAAATGAGCTAGAGAAGGAAATGGCAAACCACTCCAGGATCTTTTGCCAAGAAATCCCCAAAAATGGTGTCACTAAGAGTCAGACACAACTGAAACAACTAAACAGCAACAACAACAACCACATGAAGGAGGCTAGGGAATCACTTCTGGAATCATGATAGCATGTGAGGCAAGTATCTTGAAGAGACTGCAGAGCATATGTTGACATTCTGTAACTGGTTCCAACTGGCTAGCTATGTACTTGAAGAGGAGCATTTTTCAATTGACTGTGTAGCCAAAACTGTCAGTGTCTTCAAAAAGACCTGCTTTCATTTTGACTGCCTCTTTGCCCTATTCTTATCTGGGGGAGTTTGGTGACTCTTATTTTCATAATGTCTGGTGCAAGACCATGCTGTAAGGGCCTTTTTTCTCCTATTGGTCGTTGGCTTTTATTTTTTGCATTCTATGTAAAGGGAGTGGAGTCTCTGACCTTGGGAGTTCCAAATGGTGAGGAGAACAAGGAATCTGAGAGTTGGGATCTAGGCCAGGTTTATTGTAGCAATGAGGTCCCAAAAAGCAAGGAAGAACATTTGTTAGTGACTTCAGGACCCCACTATAGCAAAAGGAGTTAATTTAGCAGTATTGTTGACTTTGGACATGAACTTGATGGGGCTAGGGATATATACTCACATATATATATATATACTCACATAATAACATTAATCCTATTTCTGCATTAGTCATGTTATAAAAGAAAAAAAATCAGAGCAATGATGGAAAACCTCAAAATAGAAAAAAAACAACAGCATCAAAAACAAAAGAAATAGTATGGTTCATTTAGCATCTATACTCCGCAGCTCTTTTTTTTTTTTCCTGGATTTGGAGATCCTCTTCCATCACGAGTTCCCTGGAACTCTTCTGTGCCATTGCATTGGTGAGAAGAATATAGTCCATCACAGTAGATCAACACTCAATGTTGATGTTACTGTGCACAATGTTCTTCTAGTTCTGCTCATCTCACTCATCATCAGCCCACGCAAGACCCTCCAGGTTTGTCTGAACTCTTCCTGCTCATCATTTCTTATAGCACAATAGTATTCCATTGTATTCATATACCACAACTTGTCCAGCCATTCCCCAATTGATGGGCACCCCCTCAACTTGCAATGCCTTGCTACCACGTAAAGAGCAGCTATAAATATTTTTGTACATGTGGGTCCCTTTCCCCTTTCCATGATCTCTTTGGGAAAAAGACCTAAAAGTGGTAGTGCTGGGTCAAAGGGTATGCACAGCTTTATCGCCCTTTGGGCATAATTCCAAATTGCTCTCCAGAATGGTTGGATCAGTTCACAGCTCCACCAACAATGGATTAGTGTTCCAATTTTCCCACAGCTTCTCCAACATTTATTATTTTCCTTTTTTGTCATTTTAGCCAATCTGATAGGTGTCAGGTGGTACCTCAGAGTTGTTTTAATTTGCATCTCTCTAATCATTAGAGATTTAGAGCATTTTTTCATATGGGAATAGATAGCTTTGGTTTCTTCATCAGAAAACTGCCTGTTCATATCCTTTGACCATTTCTCAATTGGGGAATGACTTGGGTTCTTATAAATTTGATTTAGTTCCCTATATATTTTAGAGATGAGGCCTTTATCAGAAGCACTGGTCTCAAAAATTGTTTCCCAGCTTTCTGCCTCCCTTCTAATTTTTTTTTTTTAAGTGAGGCAATTGGGGTTAAGTGACTTGCCCACGGTCACACAACTAGTAAGTGTTAAGTGTCTGAAGCCGGATTTGGACTCAGGTACTCCTGACTCCAGGGCCGGTGCTCTATCCACTGTGCCACCTAGCTGTCCCTCCCTTCTAATTTTGGATTCATTGCTTCTGTTTGTACAAAAATTTTTTAATTTAATGTAATCAAAATCATCCACTTTGCATTTTATAATATACTCTATCTCTTGTTTGGTCAAAAACTGTTTTCCTTTCCAAAGATCTGATAGGTAGGTTATTCCTTTCTCTCCTAATTTACCTATGGTATCACCTTTTATGTCTAAATCGTGTATCCATTTTGACCTTATTTTAGTATAAGGTGTAAGATGTTGGTCTATGCCTAATTTCTGCCATACTATCTTCCAGTTTTCCCAGCAGTTTTTGTCAAATACTGAGTTCCTATCCCAGAAGCTGGAGTCTTTGGGTTTACCAAACACTACATTACTAGTGTCATTTACTACTGCATTTCCTGAGCCTGGCCTATTCCATTGATCTACCACTCTATTTTTTAGCCAGTACCAGATAGTTTTGATGACTGCCACTTTATAGTAGAGCTCCAGGTTTGGTACCGCTAACCCACCTTCCTGTGAATTTTTTTTCATTATTTCCCTGGATATTCTTGATTTTTTGTTTTTCCAGATGAATTTTGTTATTATTCTTTCTAGCTCTATAAAATAATTTTTAGGTAGTCTGATTGGTATGGCACTGAATAAGTAAATTAATTTAGGCAGTATTGTCATTTTTACTATATTAGCTCTGCCTATCCATGAGCAATTGATATCTTTCCAATTATTTAGATCTGATTTGATTTGTGTGAAGAGTGTTTGGTAGTTGTGTTCATAGAGTTCCTGGGTTTGTCTTGGCAAGTAGACTCCCAAGTATTTTATATTATCTACTGTTACTTTAAATGGAATTTCTCTTTCTATCTCTTGCTGCTGGACTTTGTTGGTCATGTATAGAAATGCTGATGATTTATGTGGATTTATTTTATATCCTGCTACTTTGCTAAAGTTGTTAATTGTTTCAAGTAATTTTTGAGTTGATTCTCTAGGATTCTTTAAGTATACCATCATATCATCTGCAAAGAGTGATAGTTTTGTTTCCTCCTTGCCTATTCTAATTCCTTTAATTCCTTTCTCTTCTCTGATTGCTAAAGCTAACATTTCTAGTACAATATTAAATAATAGGGGTGATAATGGACATCCCTGTTTCACCCCTGATCTTGTTGGGAAGGCCTCTAATTTATCTCCATTGCATATAATACTTGCTGATGGCTTTAGGTAGATACTGTTTATTATTTTAAGGAAAGCTGCCCCTATTCCTAAACTCTCCAGTGTTTTTATTAGGAATGGGTGTTGTATTTTGTCAAAAGCTTTCTCTGCATCTATTGAGATAATCATATGATTTTGGTTGGTTTTCTTATTGATGTGGTTAATTATGTTAATAGTTTTCCTAATGTTGAACCAGCCCTGCATTCCTGGTATAAATCCCACCTGGTCATAGTGTATTATCCTGGTGATCACTTGCTGTAATCTCCTTGCTAATATCTTATTTAAGATTTTAGCATCAATATTCATTAGGTAAATTGGTCTATAATTTTCTTTCTCTGTTTTTGCTTTGCCTGGTTTTGGTATCACCACCATATTTGTGTCATAAAATGAATTTGGTAGAACTCCTTCTTCACCTATTTTTCCAAATAATTTGTATAATATTGGAATTAATTGTTCTTTAAATGTTTGGTAAAATTCACCCGTAAATCCATCTGGCCCTGGGAATTTTTTCTTAGGGAGTTCATTAATGGCTTGTTCAATTTCTTTTTCTAACATGGGTTTATTTAAGGATTTTATTTCCTCTTCTGTTAATCTGGGCAGTTTGTATTTTTGTAAATATTCATCCATTTCATTTAGATGGTCAGATTTATTGGCATACAGTTGGGCAAAATAATTCCTAATTATTGATTTAATTTCCACTTCATTGGTGGTAACATCCCCTTTTTCGTTTTTGATACTGGTAATTTGGTTTTCTTCTTTCTTTTTTTTTAATCAAATTAACCAATATTTTATCTATTTTATTGGTTTTTTCATAAAACCAGCTCTTAGTTTTATTGATTAATTCTATAGTTTTTTTGCTTTCAATCTTATTAATTTCTCCTTTAATTTTCAGGATCTCTAGTTTAGTATCTAATTGGGGATTTCTAATTTGTTCTTTTTCTAGCTTTTTAAGTTGTATGCCCAATTCATTAATCTCCTCTTTCTCTTTTTTATTCATGTAAGCATTTAGAGCTATAAATTTTCCCCTAAGTACTGCTTTGGCTGCATCCCATAGATTTTGGTATGTTGTCTCATTATGGTCATTTTCTTGGATACAGTTATTGATTGTTTCTATGATTTCTTGTTTGGCCCATTCATTCTTTAGAATGAAATTATTTAGTTTCCAATTGATTTTCATTCTACTTTTCCCTGGCTCTTTCTTACATGTAATTTTTATTGCATCATGATCTGAGAAGGATGCATTTACTATTTCTGCCTTTCTACATTTAACTATGATGTTTTTGTGCCCTAATACATGGTCAATTTTTGAAAATGTGCCATGTACTGCTGAGAAAAAGGTATATTCCTTTATATCCCCATTCAATTTTCTCCAGACATCTATCATGTCTAACTTTTCTAGTAATCTATTCACCTCTTTCACTTCTTTCTTATTTATTTTTTGGCTAGATTTATCTAATTCTGAGAGGGGGAGATTCAGATCCCCCACTAGTATAGTATTACTGTCTAATTCCTCTTGTAACTCATTTAACTTCTCCTTTAAGAACTTGGATGCTATAACACTTGGCGCATACATATTCAATATTGATATTCCTTCATTATCTATAGTACCTTTAAGCAAGATGTAATTTCCTTCCTTATCTCTTTTAATGAGATCTATTTTTGCCTGCACTTTGTCTGAGATAAGGATTGCTACCCCTGCTTTTTTTACTTTAGCTGAAGCATAATATATTCTACTCCAGCCTTTTACCTTTACTCTGTGTGTATCTTTCTGCTTCAAATGTGTTTCTTGTAAACAGCATATTGTAGGATTCCGGTTTTTAATCCACTCTGCAATTCACTTCCGTTTTATAGCAGAGTTCATCCCATTCACATTCACAGTTATTATTACTGACTGTCTATTCCCCTCCATTCTGTTTACCCCCTTTGTATTTCCCCCCCTTCTTTCACCCTATTCCTCCTCATCGATGTTTTGCTTCTTACCCCTGCCTCCCCCAATCTGCCCTCTCTTTTTATCACCCCCTCTTTTCTTTACCCTTTTCTCCCTTGCTTTTGTCCTCCCTTCTATCAGTCCCCCCCTTTCCATTCCCCTTTTGATTCCCTAAAGAGTGAGTTAAGTTTCTTTATCCCAATGAACGTATATGTTATTCCCTCTTTGAATCAAATCTAATGAGAATAGGGTTGAAATAATGTTCACCCCTCCTTTCTTTCCCTCTATTGTAATAGGTTTTTTTTTCACCTCTTCATATGATATAATTCATCCCCTTCCACCTCCCCTTTCCTCTCCTCCCCATAGACTCCCTTTTTAACCCCTTAAAATTTTTTTTTGTATCATCACATCAAAGACACTTTATATTTATACCCTCTGTGTAAAGTCCTTCTCTCTGCCCAAATACATTTACAATTCTTAAGAGTTATGAGTATTATCTTCCCATGTAGGGATATAAACAGTTTAACCTAATAGGGTAACCTTTTTTTTTTCTCCCCCTCTGTTTACCTTTTTAAACTTCTCTTGAGTCTTGTATGTTGAGATCAAATTTTCTATTCAGTTCTGGTCTTTTCACCAGGTAAGATTGAAAGTTCCCAATGTCATTAAATGTCCATCTTTTCCCCTGAAAGAAAATGCACATTTTTGCTGGGTAATAGATTCTTGGCTGCAATCCAAGCTCCTTTGCCTTCTGGAATATCATATTCCAAGCCTTGTGGTCCTTTAATGTTGAAGCTGCCAGGTCCTGAGCAATCCTGACTGTGGCTCCATGATATTTAAATTGCTTCTTTCTGGCTGCTTGGAGTATTTTCTCCTTCACCTGATAATTCTGGAATTTGGCTACAATATTCCTTGGAGTTTTCCTTTTGGGGTCTCTTTCAGGAGGTGATCGGTGGATTCTTTGAATGATGATTTTATCCTCTGATTCTATGATATCAGGGCAGTTCTCCTTAATAATTTCCTGGAATATGGTGTCTAGATTCTGTTTCTGGTCATGGCTTTCAGGCAGTCCAATGATTCTCAAATTGTCTCTCCTGGATCTGTTTTCCAGATCAGTTGTCTTTCCAATGAGGTATTTCACATTTTCTTCTATTTTTTCATTCTTTTGATTTTGCTTGACTGATTCCTGGTGTCTCATGGATTCCTTATCTTCCAACTGTCCAATTTTAATTTTTAAAGCATTGTTTTCTTCAGTAAGATTATGCACCTTTTTTTCCATTTGGCCAAGTGAATTTTTTAAGGCACTGTTTTCTTCAATGAGATTATGCACCTTTTTTTTCCATTTGGCCAACTGAATTTTTTAAGGCATTGTTTTCTTCAGTGAAATTATGCACTTTTTTTTCCATTTGGCCAGTCGATCTTTGTGCTTCCTTTTCCAAGCTGCTGATTCTTTTTTCATAATTTTCTTGTTTTGCTTTCATTTCTCTCCCCATTTTTTCTTCTACCTCTCTCAATTGATTTTTAAAATCCTTTTTGAGCTCCTCCAGGAAGGCTTTTTGTTCCTGAGACCAATTCACCTTCCCTCATGAGGCTTCACATGTAGGCAATTTGAGGGTATTGTCCTCATCTGAATTTGCATTGGCTTCTTCCCTATTGATACAGAAGCTCTCAATGGAGAGGGCTCTTTTTTGCTTCTTACTCATTATTGCAGCTTATTTATTTATTTTTTAAGTTGAGGTCCGCTCTAGGGGCACCAGAGTCCCTGTTTTGGGCTTCTTGTGCAGGGGTATAGGTGCTGTGTGACCGGCTTTTTACTCTGAGGCCTTTATGGTGTGTGGAGATCCCCCACCCTGCACTTCCTGTCTGGGTGCGCTAGGCCAGCCAGGCGCCCGCTCCTGGCGTCCATTCCCACCTGACCCGTTCGTCACCCTCCCGGCCAGTGCAGGTAGGTTTTTCCACTGGACTTCTTGGCCACCAGATTTTTGAACCAGGTTCCAGGGGCCTCAGTTGTTCGGCTGTGGCCCGCAGCTCCTGCTGACTTGCCCTGACCCCCTCGGCACTGGGTTGCTGCCCTGCGCTGGGCCTCCCTTTTGCCCGAGTCAGACCGACCTTTTCCTGAAGTCTTCTGGTTGGAGGACTGTGTCTCTCTGTCCCTTTGCAGGTTCTGTAGTTTCAGAATCCATCCAGAGGCTTGATTTAATGTTCGTTTTGAGGGAACAGAAGGAGAGCTCAGGCAGTTTGCTGCTTCCTCTCTGCCATCTTGGCTCCGCCCGCAAAGCTAACCATTGTTAACTAGTTATATGGAACTGGGACACCAATTCCACTTAACCAGTTCATTGGTCCCCTAACAATGGGAGGAACCCAAACAGTAGGGACCAAGTCAGTGTCAATCTAGAAAAGAAAGATACCCCAATCCCTCAGGATACCTTACAACATAGAGGGAATATGTATCTAACCTGGCTCTGGGATAGAGTAAAGCATATTTGTTACATAAAAAAGATCCATTTGTATAAAAATGTTCATAATAGCATTATTTGCGGTAAAAAAAAGGTGGAAACAAAGTATGTACCCAATGACTAGGAAATGGCTGAAAAACTGGTATATGGAATGAATTGTTATTGGATGAATTATTATTATTATTATTATTACTATTATTATTCTAAGAAATGATAGATATGAAAAATTTAGAGAAACATAAGATGTATGAACTGATATGGAGTGAAAAAAGCAAAATGAAAAGAATAACATACACCAGGATATGCTGGAGCCAGCTCAAACCAGGTTTCAAAAAATGATTGGTAAATTTTTAGTGTGAGCATTTATACCTTAGAAATCATCAAATATTATAAATTAAGGCTTGACTTATTGTGTTATTGATTGTCTAGACTTAAGAAAGTGATGGAAAATGTTAATAATGCAGATTGAACTGAAAAATCTATCTTAAATACATTTAATTTTTAGTGAGTGGGTTGTTAAACATTTATCAGCCCACCCACAAATATAAACAATGACTCAACAAAATGAACAAAGTCAATATGAAAGAGGAACAAAACAAGACAGAAATACAATGGACAATGTGGATACTACATATCATGTTAATTCAAAGGGGAAAAAAGAATACTTTATTCCTTTCTGTTGTTAACAACTGATAAACTAAGAAAGTTGAAAATGAGAAATTTTCTACTGCAATCATCCCATTTACTGGTTTTATTTAAATGTTTTGGAGGGAATATTATTTAGCAGGTTTATTGGAAGTCTGTGCTCTGTCAAAAGAAAAAGTATTAATAAAAGTAAAAGTAACAGCAACTGGGGGCAGCTAGGTGGAGCAGTGGTTAAAGCACCAGCCCTGGAGTCAGGAGTACCCGAGTTCAAATCTGGCCTCAGACACTTGACACTTACTAGCTGTGTGACCCTGGACAAGTCACTTAACCCTCATTGCCCCACCCCCCCCTAAATAACAGCAACAAAAAACCCCAGAAACAACAACCAGGTTATACCAGACTAAAAGCACCCCTTTCTATCTTCACATCCCTCTTTTCTTTCATTATCTATAGGTTTATTCACTATTGTCAGAATTTCATTTCTATAAGCTTCCTAACCCCCCTTAGAAATCTTCCCTTACTTAGGTCATGGAATCAAAGTTATCTTCTCTCAAATAATTTTTTAAATCTTCTTTCCTAAAGTCTAAAAATATACATTTGTGGCTATGCCCAGTATTCCCATCCTAGGTCATCATATATATGATAACATGAACTGCTCACTATCTCCTAAGGTTGCTTTTGTTTCTGACTCACAAACATTTGTCCCTTATTGGTCATAATTAGTTCCAGGATACTAGTCACCACCTACCTAGTGGGTATAATGGGTACAGTGCATTGAGTATATGAGTCAAATGAAGAAAGCCACAATCTCTGCACTGTGACATTTCCAAACGCTTTAAAAAGTTAGGAAATTGGGGGAAGCTAGGTGGCCCAGTGGATAAAGTGCCGGCCCTGGATTCAGGAGGACCTGAGTTCAAATCCGGCCTCAGACACTTGACACTTACCAGCTGTGTGACCCTGGGCAAGTCACTTAACCCCCATTGCCCCATTAAAAAAAAAGTTAGGAAATTATACAAATAAATGCAATCAAATCAATAAAGGTTTATTCAAAAGATAAGAGAACATTCTCCAGCTTTAGTACAAGTCCAGATGAGGACCAAACTTCATTGTCTTATATGAAGAAATTAAGGGAATCAGGAGAGCAAGTGGTTAATTGTGAGAATTGAATGAAGCTCGCTGATTCTATCTTGTGACTCAATTCTGGAGCTAGCTGAGTTCCCTTTCTATTCAATTATAGGTCTTGTCCAATTTCTGTCCTGTGAGAAAACTTTATTCAATTGAGGGAATTGGGGAGGGCCTATAATTATTTTAACTTAGCCCTGTGTGGCTGAGAAGCTGGACCACCTCTCTCTGTTGCTTAGAGACCCTTAACTAAATATCTGGGTTATGTTGACCAGAAACCCAATCAGATTCAAATATTGATGCAAGGAGTTTTCTCACAGTTAGCTCAAGAAACACATATTTCGTATCTGAAAACTGGCCCCATAATGATCAGTCAGTTACTGTTTCCATTTACAGAAACTTGGGAGGGGTGGGACACCTTTTCTGAATTGAGGGAATTGCACCTGTTCATTCTCCCCCTCCCAACTTGGAAAGTCCTTAATCTTTTATCCATTTAGAAATCAGATTGCCTAATATAATAGTTTTCTTTAAATTAATTGGCTTTATTTGATTCATTGTTTTTTAATGTATAAAAGTCTCCCTACTCCTATATTTAGGGTTCAGGTCTAAGCTGAGGTGGTCTGGTCCCAGTTTTTTGGGCAATTTGCCAAGCATTGCTTCATAAATCTATATGATCAGAATCTCCAAACTTTGTTTCCTCAGTCATTTCATCTTCACCCACTGCATGTGTCCAATACCTAAAATATTTCATAGAAAATACAAACTAAAATTGACACCACCTTATTTCATGCAAATTAGCAGAAATAAAAAAGTTAGGAACAGTGAGTGCTGAAGGAGTTGCGGGAAGACAGGCACACCAATGTACTTACTGTTGGCAGAGCTGTGAAGTGATCCAAACTTTCTAGATCCCAGTTTGGAATTGTGCAAGAAAAGTGATGAATTTTTTTCTGTCATTTGACTTAGCAACCCCACAACTGGGTATATACCCCAAGGAAGACAGAAACAAAAGTCCATTATATACCAAAAATATTCATAATAACATTCTTTGTGGTAGTAAAACTACAGAGTGCCCATTAATTGGTGAAGGACTGCCAAAAAACAACTATAGCATATAAATTTAATGGGATTTTATTGTGCAATAAGGTATAAATATGATGAATTCAAAGAAATATGGGAAGATTTGTAGAAACAAAATTAAATAAGCAGAATCAAGTAAATAATATATACAAGTACATATATAGTCGTTAAGTATCCATAGATATTTATGGATAGATAGATATGCATGTATATATAAATATACGTATACACAATATATACATGTACACATAAATACATATCCATATGTATAATATATACATCATATACATACACACATACACACACGTATGGTATAGCGTATTGTTAAGGGCTAAAATTCTAGCTAGTCTGTCTAAAATATCTAATGAGTGGTCGCCAATAAATTATAAGCTTTAGCAAGAGTTAGACTTTTAAGCATTTATTAAGGAAAAGAAGAATTTGGTAAAGAGAGAGAGAAAGGCCTAGATTCCTATCTATTAAAGGGAGAGCACATTTCTAGCTCCGCTCTCCACCAGAGTCCAAAGCCAAGAGCCCGAGACTGAGCGCCAGTCTCTTCCTTCCTCCTCCCACTAGCCCGCGTCACTTCCTGACTCCTGGTCTTGCCCTCAAAGACCTTCCCTTCATGGGCAGAACTCTTCTACAGTAAGTATCCAGCAGGTGGCGTCATTCCAATCGTTACAGTCCCCCCTGTTGTTCCTCAAGAAACAAAATGTTTCCTTGACGGAACAGTAAAAACAATATAATAACTATTGCTAACTAATAATATGTGAACAACAATATAGAAAAGGAAGAGAGGAAAGTTTTGTCCAGAGGGGCGATTTTTTGTCCTCATGAACCGACGCTTTGACATTAGTCTTGCAAAGGGAGGGCCTCTGCAGAGAATACATGTTACAGATGGTGTATATTATAACAGAAAGAGAAAAAAAAACCAACAAAAACAAATCAAAACTGTTCATTTAAAGTCTCTGAAAGTCTTTTCTCAGATGTCCTCTAGGTGTAGTCGTGGAATGGAAGTCTTTTCAGGGGTTGATGTGTGGATACTGGTAATCAGCCAGGAAATTTCCTACAAAATTGAGCTTAACACAACTTTAAAATAGCTTTGTCAATAATCAAATCAAACAATGAAAGTTCTCAAAAACATGTCTAAGGGAATTCAGAATCTTAGTTGTTACACATGAAACATATAATAAAACAAAAATTGAACCATTCTTTAAAATTATAATATTACTATAGTCCCCCGCTTATGGAGGGTATTTGAGAAGACAATTGCTGCGATATTAATTTTTAAAAATAATTTTTATCTTTGTTTCATCACTTTTTGCATCATCTGCCTAATTATCCTCATGCCATTATGAGAAATTAGAAAATCTAATATAATTGGTAACAGGTGTCAAGGCCAAATTCAACACTGTTATTTATCATGACACCTGAGATAATTATGGGGGTTACCATAAAAGAACAGAGAAATGATGGGATATGAGCATTCCCACACTTGAGCAATATGTACTGCCCATACAGTATGCCAGGCTTAAAATAGGTGGATGGAATATATGTCCATGCCACCAAACATATTGGAAGAAACTGAGTCAGACTTAATCAGATGCATGGGATTGAGATGGTCCATGGCATCAGGCATATAGGAGGGAGCATAGAAGCCAGGTGTAGAAGTGAGATGGGTGGGATGAATACTTCCAGCCATCTGTACAATATTGTGGGGAAAAAGAGAATAAAATATTAAACCAAGAGAATCCAACCTCAACATTTGTCAAAAGCCGTTCCCTCGGCCATACCTTGACTTCATGCATGTCTCCCCTCATGTGACAGTTCAGTGTCTGCTCTTGCATGTATTCCTCTTGTGATTGGATGGCATCTTGGCCAACTGGCATCTGATAACTCAGAATAAAGGCAATTAATGTCTTAAATGATAAGTTCCCATAATCCAAGTCTCATATGGATTTAAAATTGAGGATAATAAATGATTGCAAAAAATGTGAATACATCTTGACTCAAAATATAATATATAATTATGCAACAATTTCAAATAATACCCTTTTTTTTACTTAGTATACAATTACTTTTGTGAAAAATCAGAACATACTTAAATACAAGTTAAAGCACAACAGAATCTCAAAGAACTTTTTTTTTGAAAATAGAAAACTTTTACAAATGTTCCCCTCTTTTTTTTTTGGGGGGGGGAATATGCTTATCAAAAATAATACTTCTAGAATCAATTTACACTTGCCATGGCAACCAATTTGCCACGGAAATGCTTTAAAGAGTTTGATCAAATAATCAGTTGAGAAAAAATAACAAAAACAAACAACTCAGAATATGGGAGCACAATACTCCTAGAATTAACATTGTATAATAAAATCAAAACCATCTTGCAATGTTTCAAAATTAGATAGACAAATGAATAGAAGAAAATACACATGGAACAATAAAAGACAATGAAATTCAAACTAAGGAAGTCTAAATGAATGTGAACTTAATATTAATAAGAGTATTATAAAATATAAACTTGATCACATGACTATAAAAAGCTTTTACAAATATTCTCCTTGTTTTAAAAACTAAATATAAAACACAATCTCAAAAGCATGAAAATCTCTATGAAAATAAACCCATACCATTAATTTCAAAATGTATATGTAATAGCATAGAAATCCTATGTAACCTCTGAACTGATATTAATACTCTGAGTGAATTCAGAACACCTTTGATTCCGATATCTAAAATCCCCAATACTCATATCAATACCTTGCTGCTTACTTCTACATTTCTGTAAAATATATACCCTTCCATGGCAAAAGAGGCAGAGTCTTGAACTATGTTGATTGTCATTCTTATTCAGCTTAAGTTTTTCTTCTTTAACCCCTCTATATTGTCTGTCAGTCTTTCCACCATACAAATGCTTTATAAGATTACTAATTAAAGACAAAAGCAGGTTAGCAAAATTATGAACAAATCGAGCATATCTGGAATTTAAAGGGTTTTCTAAGGTTGTCTCAGAAGCACAGCCAGGCTGGGGAAGGGCTGAGCCTAAAGCTGCAAATGCAGGTAGAAAAAGTTGAGCATGCGCATCAGATCTCTGGACTTCCCAGGCAGGGGAAGCTATGGGCTTGGCCATAGGAGGAGTAGAGGGTGGGGTCTGGAGAGGAGGGGAGGGACCAGCACAATTTGAATCACACTTGATTTTGAACTCAGGCCTGGATTCCTCTTCCCCCACCTTGCCTCCAGGTGCTAGGGGATTAAAAGCTTCTAGAGGGTGGGTCATTGCCTCCAGGCATGCAAAATTAAAGCAACAATTAGTGTTAGAACTGGGAAAAGCTGCAGGAATCTCTTCAGGTTTCTCTGAAAAAGCATGGTTGGGAGAGGGAGAGATATTTCCTTGTGTGAGTAAGTTGCTGGCTCTTTTAACAAAAATAAAAAGAAAAATAGAAAATCCACAAAAACAAAGCATTAACATGATCTTATCTCCCATTTGTCTGGTTAAACAGACCAAAATCAAAAATAGGATAATTAGGGAGTTTAAAAGGTCCATTCGAAAAAATTCAAAGGAAAACACAGCCAGTACACCAGTACTTAGCAGTTAAAGGGAGAGGGAGGGGAAATTTCTTACCCAACCAGAAGATCAGAAGAAGACTGAGGGTTAGCTTTCCTCTTCGTGGTCAGCCATCTGTTAAGGGCTAAAATTCTAGCTAGTCTGTCTAAAATATCTAATGAGTGGTCGCCAATAAATTATAAGCTTTAGCAAGAGTTAGACTTTTAAGCATTTATTAAGGAAAAGAAGAATTTGGTAAAGAGAGAGAGAAAGGCCTAGATTCCTATCTATTAAAGGGAGAGCACATTTCTAGCTCCGCTCTCCACCAGAGTCCAAAGCCAAGAGCCCGAGACTGAGCGCCAGTCTCTTCCTTCCTCCTCCCACTAGCCCGCGTCACTTCCTGACTCCTGGTCTTGCCCTCAAAGACCTTCCCTTCATGGGCAGAACTCTTCTACAGTAAGTATCCAGCAGGTGGCGTCATTCCAATCGTTACAGTATTCAGGGAGGACTAGCATCTCTGGTGTGAGGGCTTGCCAAACTCTTTTCAGGGCTGTTCCCCCACATTTCAAGTCCACCTGCCACTCAACTTTCATCTGTGGCTCAAGAAGCTGTAGCATGAGCAGCAGTCATACCCTGGCAAAATCATCTTGGCAAGCAGGCTAAGCCAGGTTGAGGGAAATCAACAGGCCTCAAATACAAGTGGGTTAGGAAGATGTCAACCCCAAGCATGTGAAGACTTCCCCCATTTGAATGGGTGGATGAGAACAATTCATCCCAATGGCCAGAAAGGCGGCTGAAGTAGGTGCTCTGGGGCACTTAGAGTTTGCTCAGACATTGAAGGGGCTAAGGTCATCCACTGCATCCTTGGCCATTGTCAGTTGTCCTGACTTTTGTCTTGCCTCTGGACTTCAATGACTCAGGAAGAGAGAGTGAGGCTGACAACTTTGCACAATTTTGCCTCACTTCAATCCAATTCTCCTGCAAGTCATGGCACCATCATGTCATTGGTCTTCCTTGAAAACAAAAGATAGCAATGCTATCCATATCTGTATCTAGAAGCATATAAATAGATATAGACATGTACATGAAAAGCTCACCAGAGGAAATTGAACTCTGAATCATGGAAAAATCAGTGACAGTTCTGGAGAAGAAATAACAAAACATACCTCCTTCCTCAAGGCAGAGAAGTGAGGGACTATTAGGACAAAATGTTGTATACATTTACAGACTAATTACTCTTGCTACCTAGGTGCTGAGCTCAGTCTTTTCTGTGTTATTGAAGGAATCTAAGTGCTGCCAACATTCTCTAAAATTTGGATTCCAGGGTCCTTTTGTAAAGAAAAAGATATCAAAAAGTATCTGTATGTGTGTGAAAATTATTTTGGATATGTTTCCATTTGCCCCTTCTCCATTACCTTCTCACATCTGAAGTCAAGGCTTTCATCACTTCACGCCTTCTAACTTCTCCCTTTCCTCTGTAATCTGTCAAACATACTGCTGTCTCACTTATTGTCTTACTGTCTCACTCTCACCCAATGCTCATGCCTACCTCTCTACCTTTGTTCAGGCTCTTCCTGCCACTTATAATGCCCTCCTACCTTCTCCATTCACTTCTCCTCCAATCTCAGTTTTATACTATCTGAGGCAATGTGATAGAGTAGATGGACTGTTGGAACTACAGTCAGTAATATTTGGCTTTAAATTCTACATCTGAAACTTACTAGCTATGTGACCATGGACAGCTCATTGAATCTTTCTAGCATCAGTTTCTTTATCGGCAAAACAGGGAAAATCATGTCCTATACTTCATAGGGATGTTGTGACATTCAAGATATTGTATATAAAATTTGTAAACTTTAAAGTATCATAAAAAAGACATTCATTATTTTATTAAGTTTTTATTGATGTTTTATGTTTCTTAAATCACCATAGTATCCCATGTATTCTTCCCCTTCTCCCTCCCAGAGAGCTATCTCCTATGATAGATATTATTTTTGGAGAGGAAAAAGAGGAGGAGGGGAAGAGTCAATACAAATTATTGGTACGTTGAAAGAGTCCAAAATCATAAACAATATATAATGCCTGTGGTCTTCCATCTCCACAAAGGGGTAAGTTGGGGGTATCTTCTCATATCTTCATTCAAGTCCCATTTGACCTTTATAATTTTATTACATTTACTTTTAAGTTTTTGGTGTGTCATTCTTTCCATTTGCCATTGTCTTAGTGAGGCAGCTAGGTGATAGAGCACTGGCTCTGGAATCAGGAAGATCTGAGTTTAAATCTGGCCTCAGACACTTACTAGCTGTTTGACCCTGGGCAAGTCACTTAATTTTTGTTTGCCTTGATCCATTGGAGAAAGAAATGGCAAACCACTCTAGTGTCTTTGCTGAGAAAATCCCATGGACAGTATTGGCATGCTATGGTCCATGGGGTCACAAAGAGTTGAATATAACTGAACAACAACAAAGTTACTCTGTGTTTTGTTTTCTGTGCTCTGCTTACTTCACTCACCATCAGTTCATATAGATTTTCCATGCTTTTCTCTATTCATCATATAGAATTCTGTATTCATCATACATCTTTTCTTATAGTTCAGTAATATTACATTTAATTCCTGTTCCACAATTTGTTTAGCAATTCCCCAACTGGAAATCCACTTTGCTTCCAATCTTTATCTATCACAAAAGTGCTGCTATAAATATTTTGCAGTATATAAGGACTTTTTTCTTATCAATGGCTTCCTTGGGATATAAGCTCAGTAACAGAGTCTTTTGTTCAAAGGGTGCAGACCTTTTAGTTACTTTACTTGCATAAGTTCAAATTGCTTTCCAAAATGGTTTTGGCATTTCAGAGCTTCACTGACAGTGTATTGTTGTGCTTATCCTTCCACAATCTTTCCAACATTAACTGTTAGCATTTCTTGTCATTTTTGCCAATTTTTAGTGTGATGTTTTGATTTGCATTTCTCTTATTGTTAGTGATTTGGAGCATTTTTTTCACATGGTTGTGAATACTTTGCAGTTCTTTTCCTTTAGAACTGTTTGTTTATATCCATTGACCATTTATCTATTGGAAGATGGCTATTAGTTTATATATCTTAGATCTTGAGCCTTTATAAGAGAAATTTGATAATGGATATTTTCGCCCATTTTACTACATTCTTTCTTAACCTAGATTCATTAATGTTGTCTATCCAGAAGCTTTTAAGTTTCAAGTTCCCTCTTCTATTGTAAATACAGTATTATATTCTTTCATTTACTTTTTTTGGGGGAGGGGGTCAGGGCAATGAGGGTTAAGTGACTTGCCCAGGGTCACACAGCTAGTAAGTGTCAAGTGTCTGAGGCCAAATTTGAACTCAGGTCCTCCTGAATCCAGGGCTGATGCACTGCGCCACCTAGGTGCCCCCCATTTCCTTTATTTTAATTTTTTATGGTGTTCTTGTTCCCACTGGCTCTCCTCCCCTTGCCCCTAATCTCGTCTTATTTGATATTTCCCCTTCTACTTTTTTTCCTTCAGCTAGTTTTATTTCTTAGTTTTTAAATTTCCTTTTGGTGTGTGGATTTCTCTTACTCTCTTCATTTGGGATCTTCTCTTTCTGTTTACTCTAGACATTCATCCCCTGATTCATGATTCCTATAATTATTCAGTCACTCTCTTTTCTCTGTATTCTTCATGTTATTAAGGTTTCCAAGATATCCTTTCTAAGACTCATGGGTTCTCTTTTCCACATACTTCATTTCCAGAAAAGTGCCAATTATTGCAGGTGTTAGGCTACTGTCCCATGGTAGGACCCCCTCCCCCACAATGTCCCTGATTATACAGCCCACCGCTGATCTATACCCTCTCTTGTTGACCTTTTTTTCTACATATGCATGGAAAGTTCCTCCATGAGTCCATACTCTCCCACACCTTCAAGTACCCATTGCCCCCAGGGGTTCCAGCTTTCTCTCCCTCTGAGAACAAGTAGATTTTTCAAGCACCAAATTGAAAAGATTCAAAATTAAAAGACTGAAAAAGATCTTTTCCCCCTCCTCCTCAACCATTTCCCTATAGGCTCCTCTCTATCTGAAATCACAGAGGTCACCTTCCCCTTCATTGTTAGCCCCTGATTTGACCCCAGCACATTACTCATCACTCAGTCCTCTCTATCCCCCACTTTATATACCTTCCCATGTTGTAATGTAGTCCTACAAAAGAAGCATTCGCCTGTAGGCAAGGTGTTGCCAGGTTCTATCCATAATACCCCCTGTCTACCTCTTCACTATTACCTCTACCAGATTTCTGCCTTCACTCCTGTCAACTTGTGTACATTTAAAAAGAAGTCCTAGGTGGTCTTTCTCTTGTCATTCTGTTGCTGTTACTGTCTTTGCCCACTGCATTTATTGTCTCCTTCTACATTTTTGTGTTTGGGGTCTTTGAGAAGAAAATCTCTCCAATCTTGGTTTTCTCTCAAAAAATATTTCAAATTCTTTATCATTCAACATACATTTTTTTTGTCTTGTATGGTTAAACCAGATTTACAGGATAGGTCACCTTGGGTTGTGTCCTAAGGTCCATAGCTCTTCAGAACACATTATTCTATTCCTTCCTCCATTTTCTAGTGGGTGTGGAATAGTTTGTATTATTTAAATGTTCTTTCCTTTGTTTTTGAAGGACTTTCTCCTGAAGGTTTGCTTGTTATTTTTAAGTTAAAATATTAAATTTAAGCTATATGTGTCTTGGAGTTTGTAAGTTTAGATTTCTGTTTGTTTGTTTTGTTTTCTGGAGGTTATCTATGAATTCTTTTAATTAGAATTCCCTTTTTTACATTGAAAAGTTCTGGCCAATTGTCCTATATATTTCCTTCACTATGTTGATATGGCTTTTTAAAATCCTATTGTGTTCTTCTAGAAGACCTATGATCCTTATGTTGTCTCTGTGCATTCCATCTTTGAGTTCAATATGTTTTGCTAGCATAGTGAGCACATTTTCTTTTAATGTCATTGTTTTGGGTTTCTCTTCTTCTTGTGTATATTTGCATTCTCAATCTACTATTCTCTTTTTTGTTTCTTTGGTGAGGTTTGCCGTTGCAATTCAAGTTTTTCTATTCTGTTCATTATTTTTGCTGTGCAAGACATACATTCTACCCTCATAATTTTCATTTCTTTTTTAAACCACTTAGAAATAGTGTGTTGTGGGGGGGGCAGCTAGATGGCACAGTGGATAGAGTACTGGCCCTGGAGTCAGGAGAACCTGAGTTCAAATCCGGTCTCAGACACTTGACACTTACTAGCTGTGTGACCCTGGGCAAGTCATTTAACCCCCATTGCCTCACTAAAAAAAAAAAAAGTGTGTTGTGGTTCCATGTTCTCTTCAAATTTCAAGGGTCTTCTGTCTCATTAAGTATTGGATTGTTTTCCTTTATTTTGCAGCATTTATTCATAGGTGCCTAAACCCATTTATTAGATCTAGAGGCCATATTTCTCTCTATTATTTTTTTTTTAATTTTTGCAGGGCAATAGGGGTTAAGTGACTTGCCCAGGGTCACACAGCTAGTAAGTGTCTGAGGCCGGATTTGAACTCAGGTACTCCTGAATCCAGGGCCGGTGCTTTATCCACTGTGCCACCTAGCTGCCCCCTCTCTCTATTATAACTGTTTTCCCTGTTGACTTAACTATTTATGCTCAAGGTCTCTGAGTTTTCTTCTTGCTAAAATCTTTGGTACTTTTTATTTCCTTTATCATTCACTTCTGACTCTCCCTTCCCCCCAACACTGATTGTGACTTCATTGGGGGCTAAATCTCGATGCTTCTCCGTCTCCTCCCACACTGGATAATTCACAGCTCACCATCCTACATTGCTGCCCCAAGTTACTTTTGGGTAGTCAGAATTGGCCCCATCTAGATGCTATGCTCTCTCCGTCAGACTTGGTGGAGTGCTCTGTGGTCCTGCCCCCACACTATTGTTTGCTGTTGTTGAGTTGTTTCAGTCATGTTTAACTCTCTGTGATCCTATTTGGGGTTTTCGTGGTAAAGATACTGGAGTGGTTTGCCATTTTCTTCTTTAGCTCATTTTACAGATGAGGAACTGAGTCACATAGTTAAGTAACTTTATCAGGGTGACACAGCTAGTAAGTGTCTGAGGCCAGATTTGAACTTAAAGAGATGAGTCTTCCTAAATTCAGGTCTGGCACTCTATCTACTATACAACCTAGCTGCCCCCACATACAGTGTCCTATCCCAGTGACCTATCCCATTCTCTCTGTTCCTCAATTCTTTGGCCCAACACTGACAATTTTAGGCCCTATTTTCCCTGGCACTAACAGTCCAGAACTTTGCAGCACTAGCATTTCTGGGTTGCTGCCACCAGCAGGCTTCTCATGGGCTTTGGCCAAACTGGCTGTCAAGGCCTGAGCCTGAAGCCAGAGTCTTTATGGCCCTGGAAAAAGGTGAGGGCTAGGAGAGCTAGAATATAGTAACAGGTTTTGATGTAAGCCTGTGTTGGGTCCTTGGATCTGCAAGTGCCACCTAACAGTATAGTGTGGGAGGAGTATAGGAGGAGGAAGATGGGTGCTGAGGGAGCTTAAAACTAGTGTCTAAGATTTGAGGGGGTTTTTGTGGGGGAGGATATCTTGGGGGGGGGAGGATTCTAGGTGTCCCAGACAATGGAGACAGCTTAAGTTGTTTTATCTTTGGTATATAATTTCTATTTTGGAGAAGTTTGAAAAGTAATGGGAATCAGGGGGCGGCTAGGTGGCACAGTAGATAAAGCACCGGCCCTGGATTTAGGAGTTCCTGAGTTCAAATCTGGCCTCAGACACTTGATACTTACTGGCTGTGTGACCCTGGGCAAGTCACTTAACCCCCATTGCCCCGCAAAAATAAAAAAGTAATGGGAATCAGAGGAAATGTCTAGTCTGCCATCTTGCCACATCATGTGACTAGGAGATCTACCAATCAAGACCATGCATTACTATTATTATACTTGATTCCAGGTACACCTGTGGATCTACCACCTCTGTGCAGGGTTTCCTAGCTTCCCCAGTCCCCACTGACTTTTTGGCTGAAGTCCCATGAGACATACATAGATAGGCTGGCCAAAGATGGTTTTAGTGTTCCTGAGAGATGAGTCCAGAACTGTCAGAAGGAGATAATGCCAAAGAGAAACTACTCATCTAGAAGCTACAAAATCAACACTAATTTGTGACTTTATGCCCAGTAGTCACCATGAGACCAACAGGGACCAGCAAAGACTAAATTCTTATTCTCTTGAGACCAGGAGGAACCAGTAAAGTACTGGTGCTAGAAAAGGTATGAATTGTCCATCTACATGTGTGCCCTAGCCATATTTCTCTACATACGTGCCCTTTATTGTCATCTCTCTCTGGGCTCATTTTCCTCTATAAAGGTGTGTGTATTTGTATCTAGGTTTATCCCCACCAGTGGTAATGTCCTATTGCAAATTTTCTGTTATCTTATTTCATTAAATGCCTCCTTTGCTTTGAACTAATTGTGCCATTTATAATAGTAATAACAACAACAAAAGGGAAAAGGAAATAACCTGCATGTCCAACAAAAAAAGACTGGCTAAACAAATTATGGTATAGTAATAGAATGGAAAATTGTGCAATAATTTTTCACACAATAAATATACAATGAACTGGCAAAACAATAAAGTTCATCACACAAGGAAATAAGGGAAGACCTATCTATAAAGGGATGCAAAAGAAGCATCCGGGAAGGGAAGTGTCCGGGGCCAGATTTGAACTCAGATTTTCCTAACTCCAGTTTAGGAAATCATTGGATCACCTATCTGCCCCTTCAAGATGCTAGCCCTCAAAATGAGCAGCAACTTGAGATCTATCTCTCCCTTCTTTATTGGAGAGAAAAATATTCTAAACAAAAGGATAATTTTCTGCTCCTTCAATCAGAAGTACCAGGCATCAGCCAATGAATTGTAACCCTTCACCCTTGTGCTTTCTCCCTTGTGACTGAATTATCTATTCTCCCTCTATTCTCCCTTATGTTCCTGGTCACTAACTCTTGTTGAATAATCAGTGCTAAAAATACAGATAATGACTGGGGAAATTGGTGATTCTGAGAAGAGTGAGAGACATGATAGGAAGCAGGCATGGCAGTTTTTGCAGATTTGAATTGAGGAGGGGCTTGGGTGGGAATGTCCTTAGAAGGCAACCGGAGACCATGGCTGAAATCAGACTGACAAAATGATAGTTCCTTTTAAACTCTTTTGATCATTATCTCTATCTTTACCAGTTGAACAAGGAAAATTGAAAACAATTAAAATGTTAAGTAGACTGACATTTATAGCCTCAGATTCATCTCAATGAACTCTTCTGAGAATAAACATCTGCACACATCGGGATATATGACTTTGTCATAGACTTTTCCATGTTGATGCCTTCATCAGTTTAGGTGTGCATTTCATATGCATAACAGCAACAGAGAAATTGTCATTTTGCTTCAGAAGACCCCTATTGATGCAGCGATTGAATGAGTTATTGGCTTTGAACTTATTTGTTCTCCTGACATCAAAGACTCTTCAAGGAGGAGATATACCATCTCCAGAGCACTCAGTCTGATGCAGATCTGCGACAGGAAGAATGTGATTATATTTAGCAGTACATCAAGGCCTTTAGAAATAAAAGAATATGAGGGAGCAAACTTGAGCTTGTCGTCCAGGCAGAATCTATGACCTGCACAGCAGAAATAGTTGGCAGAATCAAAAACCAAACCAAACCAAACCAAACCAAAAAAACCTGAATCCACTATGGCAAGTCTCACCAAAGAAACAAAAGAGAAAAACTGGTTGGGATGCAACTATACACAGAGGTGAAGCTCAATCTAAAAGATGAAAAGCCCAGTGTCTGGAACATAAGAGCCTAATAAATGCTTATTGATTTGTCAAGTATGTTGTAGAGGTGATTTCTGTCCAGATATGGGTTGGAATAGATGGCCTCTGAGTTCTCTTCCAGCTCTGAGATTCAATGATTCTAAAGGTTCAAAATTTTTTTTAAAAAAGAGGGGGGATTAGATTAGCAGCATGGGGAAGTAGATAGCATGCTGAACTAAAATTCAGGAGGACTTGAGTTCAAATTTCATTTTCACATTAATTGTGGGACCATGGACAATCCTTTAACCTTCTTAAGCCTCTATATCCTTATCTGTAAAATAAGGAATTGGAAATGGTTGATCTCTAACATTTCTTCTGGTTCTAAATCTACAATCCTATAAAATCATATGTCGACAATTTCAAAAACTAATTATAGTAAAAAAGAAAGTACCAATATAGAAATGCCAAGGGAAATAAAAGATTTTCTTCCCTGTATCTTCTTTTCACTCAAGACAGACTATGGATCATGCAATATGACATTATCTTCTTTGTTTGCTATTTCATTGTCTGAAAAAGAAATTCTTCTTCTTTTATTTTCCCAGATTAAAGTATTGCTGATGAAGCAACCATAGAGATGATGAATAATGGGATGCAATTTGGTGGGTTAACTGGTAGTGATAACATTTAGGAGGTACCTTAGAGTGGGGAAGAGGTCCTTATACACTTAACTCACCACTAAGCTTGTTGAAGAGCATGGTGTCGTGATGTGTCAGAACAGGCTGAACAACCAAAAAAAATAGGCATTTGTTGAGGGGTTTTTGCGTGTGTTCCAGTATTTTATGTGCTGATTACAAATGTTAAATGGTGATAATAATAGCACCTACCTTCCAGGGTTGTTGTGAGAATCAGTTGATATAATATTTGTAAAGCATTCAGAACAGCACCTATCACATAATAAGCACTTAGTGAATGCTTTTTCCCTCCCCACAATTCAAGTGTGGGCTCTTTGAGAGCATAGTCTATCTTGCTTTTCTGTTTATATCTGTTTATATGCTTATCATAATACTCAACACAAAATGAGAACTTAATAAATGCCTTTTCATTCATTTAATTTATTCAAAACATAGAATGCTTGTAGAAGGCAGAAAGTTATTTATTTTTGTCTTTGTCTTTATATGCCATGCACACTTAGCCTTGAATATAGAGGGTACTAAATAAATGTTTGTCAAATTGGTTTGAAAGGTCTGATTTCCCACATGTTAAATAATATGCCTGTGTTATTCCAGACTAGGTTGGGTGGGGGGGAAGGGTAGAATCCATTTGGACTGACTTCTATTTTTTACTTTTATTATTTGTTTGCTTTTGCTCTTATGACAGATGGTTTTAATATGAGTTGAGCACAAATAAGACCGTTGTTTATTTATGGATCATCTATTCCTAGTGTGTTTGATCCACACCTTGAAGGCATAATCCTGTATTGTGGCATCAGAGTTTGTTATTGTGGAAATAAGAGCCTTGCTGTATGATCTCTCTGGGGTATAAATCTGCGACTTCTCCAGTTCTGGGGCATATTTTTTTAATATAGCATGCGGTGATCTAACTCTAAATTGCCATATAAAGTTGACTGTAATCCAACTGGGTTAAGATCAGATAGCAAAAATTAGAGTTCAGCCCCAAAATTCCTTGCAATTTTTTTTTAAAAATTTAATTACTATCATTTTTTACATTATCTGTATTTCCTAATATATCCTTCTTCCCTCGTGCCAAAGCCATAAATTCATAAAGAATAAAAAAGAGGGGAAAAAACAGTTCCTTGTACCTGACCACAATGTCAACCGATTCCTACATTTTCCCCACTCTTTGAAAGAAGAAAGGGAAATACATCTCCTATCTCTTCTTGGGGACCTAGTATGGCCATTTCATAGTATTCAGTTTTTATTTTTGTTACTGTTCTTTCCTGTTGTCGTGTTGTTGTAGCTGTTCTTCTTCTTTCAGTTGTATCTCTCCATGATCCCATCTGGAGTTTTCTTGACAAAGATACTGGGGTGGTTTTCTCCTTCCTTCTCCAGCTCATTTTACAAGTGAGGAAACTGGGGCAAATAGTGTTAAATGGCTTGCCCATGGTCATACAGCTAAAAGGCCAGGTTTGAAATCATGAATTTACATTATGGTAATAATGTGATTAGCAGCTAAGTGATGCAGGGGACAGGTTACTGGGCCTGGAGTCAGAAAGACTGGAGTTCAAAGTCCACCTCAGACACTTACTAGTTTTATGACCTTGGGCAAGTCAGTTAACCTGGATTTGCCTCAGTTTCCTTAACTGTAAAATGGAGTTAATAACAGCACCTACCTCCCAGGTTGTTGTAAGGCTCAAATAAGATAACCTTGAGAAAGTGTTTAGTACAGCACTTATATAAATGCTGGCTATTATTATTATATTGTTTTCCTGATCTGCTTACTTCACTTTGATCTGTTCATGTAATTCTTAGCATTAGTGGGTGTACTATATATATATTCAACAATGGATAAAGAACTGGGCCTAGAGTAAGGAAGGCCTGAGTTCACATTTGAAAACATTTATTCAACACAATTGACTTCAGATACTTTTTTTGTTGTTTTAATTTTTTTTTTTGCAGGGCTATTGGGGGGGGGGGTTAAGTGACTTGCCCAGGGTCACACAGCCAGTACGTGTCAAGTGTCTGAGGCCGGATTTGAACTCAGGTCCTCCTGAATCCAGGGCCTGTGCTTTATCTACTGCGCCACCTAGCTGCCCCACTTTTTTTTTTAAGTAGGTAAAAAAGTCCATTTTTTTTGCCTCCTTTCTTACCTAGCTTTTATCACTGAATGGGTGTTGCCTCAGACAAACTGAGACCTGGGGAAAATGTTAGGTTAAAAAGACCAAGGTCTCCGAAGGCATCTGAGGCAATCTCCTATCATCCTGGTCTCTATCTTGCCACTGGACCCAGATGACGCTGAAGGAGAGATGGGAGGGGAAGGGAGAGGAGGAGAAAGGAGTAGAGAAAGAGACCAGAGGAGAGAGAGGGAGGTAGGGGAGGAGGGAACCCCAATAATATAGTCTTAGGAGACACCCACAGTTAGAGGGATAAGGCAGGATGATAGTCTAGCAAAGGGGATGATCTTTTCTCTCATGAGTTGGTGATGGGGGGAAAAAAACAGCTGCTAATTCCAAGAAGGAGGAAGGTTGCTCAAAGCCCATCCCAGCAAAGGCAAATTAAAACAATTCATTAAAATCTCCTTCAGAGAATGGGAGGAAAAGACAGAAATGTTTATTGAATCAACAATACCTGATGATTAGACACAGCTTTCATTCATTCTCATGGGACACAGCTGAGTATAAAGGAAAGAAAATGGGGGCTGGAATAAAAGAAGTTTCAATCCCAACTCTGTTACCTCGGACATTCAGCCCTCTGAGTAGCCTTAGTTTCCTCAATGGTAAAATGGATGGGTTAGAGAAAGTGACCTCTAAACTTACTTTCAGGTATAAATACTATCAGCCTAAATACAAAATGGCTACTTAAGTGAATTCCCAAAGGCATGCAGATGTGTTGCTAGGAAACATGGCAGTATTAATATATAAGCAAATATTATTTTAAAGTATTATTTCAAGTCTTCTGGATCATGTGACTAACAAGATGGAGAACTAGATGTTTTATCCAATCATCATGACCTCTCAAACCTCTCCAAAAAAAGAATTATATGCCAGAGATAAATTAATTGTAGCTGTCTCCAAAGGCTAAGACACCAAGAACTCCAACAAGGGACCAGCCTAATGAATTAACAGCAGAGATGGCAAATACGTAATTCCTAATGACTCACCTAGAAACCCCTTCCTCACCAGATTCCACACCCTGGCAAGGCTGTACACCAGAAGCCACAAGTTAATGTTCTGGGATTCACTCAACAATTCCCTTGCTACCCATGAGGGGGCAGAGGTACAGAAAAGCAAAAACTCATTCTCTCTCTGGTAGAAACTAATTCTGAGTATGGAATTGTACCAGTTCTCAGCCAGACAACTAAGGAACAGAGGAAACTGGGGCAGGGAAGCAGGGTGAAGGTGTCATTGCAACAAACTGAAGAGAAAGGGACTGTCATCTATCTACCTGAGACCAGTTCTGTCCCACCAGAAATCACTTGATGTATCAACTGAGGCCAGTAAAAAGTAGATTCCATAGGGGCAGCTAGGTGGTGCAGTGGATAGAGTACCAGCCCTGGGTTCAGGAGGACCTGACACTTAACACTGACTATCTGTGTGACCCTGGGCAAGTCACTTAACCCCAATTGCCTCACCCCCCCCCAAAAAAAGTGAATTCCATGACATGGATGAGGCTAAGGCAGTTTTGAGGTCCAGCCCTTGGGAAATTGCCACCAAAGGGGGAAAAATCAAAAAATAAATTATAGGGGAATATAAAGAGGAAAAAGACTAAAAATAACCCAAATATCAAGAGGAAAAAACTCAGTTTAATGACTTGAAAACAGGAAGATAAACCAACAGGGGTGATATTAATAGCAAAAGGGAATATGGCCTCCAGGGCATGTAAATGAAATCAAATATCTCTGAATAAATACTTCAAGACAAAGGCAAATGGATCAAAACCTGATGAGTTGGAGAAGTGTATAGATTCCCAAGAGAGCATGGAAACACAGAAGAGTGTTTCTGAATGGTTTAAAAGAGAAATAATAACTATGAAAGTGGACTCTATGGCCTGCACAGTAGAAATAATTGGTAGAATAGAAAAACCTGAATCCACAGTGGGAGGTCTCACCAAAGAAACAGAAGACAGAAAACCTGATTAAGACACAAATATACACAGAAGTGAAGGTCAGTCTGGAAGAATAGACTCAAAAGGCACTAACATTAAAAGAAAATATGATCTCTATACAAGCAGAACATATTTCTTTTAAAGACAGGATGTATCTATGTGTATAGATAGGATGTATAGGCTTATAGATTATAAGCCCCTCATAAGTATATGGCAGATCAAAAAACCTGAACACCACAATGCAGAAAATAATACAAGAAAAAATGTCAAGAACTTATGAACAAAGAAAACAGAGTGCCAATTTAGAAGAATCCACAGATCATCTCTAGAAGAAAAATAAACCTTCTGTTGTGCACTCCAAGACACAAAGTGGTTAAATTTGACTACTCCAATGACAAAAACAAATTCTAGAAGTGTGCAGGACAAAGACCTTCAAATATAAATGAAAAGAAATTCAAATAATACAAAAGTATTCTGTACCTACCAGAAACTGAAGAAAGGAATAGAATAAATTTTTCTGAAGAACAAGAGCTCCAAACATATCCCAAGTTGATATATCCTAGATATCTGTGACCAATCATCAATGAAAAAAATAGATGTTTCATAAAATAGAGGAAATCAGAGCATTCCTTTAAAAAAGAGACAAGCAAATTATTTGCTTTGTAAATATCTTAGATTACAGAAATATGAGAAAGGGGAAGGAAGGAAGGTAAAAAAGGATGGAAGGAAGGAAAAAAGCAAGGAAGAGTGAGGGAAGGAGAGAGGGAGGGAAGAAACAAAGGAAGAGGAGGGAGGGAGGTGAAGGAAGGAAGGAAAGAAGAAAGAGGAAGAAGAAAGGAAGGCAGGAAGGAAGGAGGAAGGAAGGAGAGAGGGAGGGAGGAAGAGAGAATTAAAGTGAATAAATGAGTGAAATTGATGAATAGATAAATTACTATATGAGTGAATAAATTAACAAACAAATAAACAAGCATTTATTAAGCACTTACTTTACCAGATGCTGTGCTAAGCACTGGGGATGCAAATTCAAGCAAAAATAGTCTTTAGCCCTCAAGTTACTTACATGCTAGAAAGGGGAAAAGGAGGTGGGGGGAGCTTAAAAGATGTAAGGGAGTTGAAATTAAGGTACCCAAAATTGGAACATGCTTTTTTTTAATCTCTGATTTTATTTTATTTTATTTTTCAGAGTTAACTGTGGCTATAATAACCTGTGTGCACGCTTTGGTATTTTTAGAGTTGACAGTTGTCACAAAATTTCTATGATTCTTTTTCTTTTCAATAATAAACATTTTTATTTAAAGTTTTAAGTTCCAAATTCTATCCTTCCTTCCCTCCCTCCTCTTTCCCCTCCCTTAGGTGGTAAGCAATTAGATATAGGTTATACATGTGCAATTATGTAAAGCATTACCATATTAATAATTTTGTATAAGAAAACTTGAAGAAAAGAAAAAAATGAAAGAAAGTGAAAAATAGCATGTTTCAATAAGTTGAATCAATATCAATTCTTTCTTTGGAGGTGGATAGTATGCTTCATCATTAGTCCTTTGAGATTTTTCATGGATTATTGTATTGCTGAGATTTGTTATCATTCACAATTCTACATCAAACGATACTGCTGTCTCTGTGCACAATGTTCTCCTCGTTCTGCTCACTTCACTATACATCATTTCATACATGTCTTTCCAGGCCTTTCTGAAATCATCCTGCTTGTCATTTCTCATAGCACAATAATAGTCTGCCACCGTCATATACCACAGTTTGTTCAGCCATTCCCCAAGTGATGGGCATTCTTTTGATTTCCAATTCTTAGCCACCACAAAAAGAGCTGCTAGAAATATTTTTGTATAAGTAGGTCTTTTTTCTCTTTTGGGGGATGTCTTTGGTATATAAACCTAGCAGGGGTATTGTTGGATCAAAGGGTATGCACAGTTCTATAGCTCTTTGGGCTACATTCCAGATTATGGAGCATATTTTGTTTGGTTTTTTGGCAGGGCAAAGAGGGTTAAGTGACTTGACCAGGGTCACACACCTAGTAAGTGTCATATGTCTGAGGCTGGATTTGAACTCAGGTCCTCCTGAATCCAGGAGTGGTGCTTTATCTACTGTGCCATCTAGCTGCCCTGGGACCATGGGGTTTTTGGGGGGTTTTTTTTGTTTTTTTTTTTGTTTTTTTAGTGAGGCAATTGGGGTTAAGTGACTTGCCCAGGGTCACACAGCTAGTAAGTGTTAAGTGTCTGAGGCCGGATTTGAACTCAGGTACTCCTGACTCCAGGGCCGGTGCTCTATCCACTGCGCCACCTAGCTGCCCCTTGGGACCATGGTTTTAAAGTCTCAAAAGTTAGAAGCATGGCAAAGTGCGAGATGAAGAATGACCAGGTTGGGCCCCTGCACAAAATGTCGGCCCCAGCAGAAGCTCACCTATAGGAGAAGGGGACCAGACAAGCTGGGGGATTTCCCATGGTTATAAAGTCACAGGAATGGTTGGATTTTCAGGTTATAGAGGCCTTGGGTCCTGAAAAACGTTCTAGAATGATACAGCAACTGAAGCCTGGTTTTAAAGTCCAGAAATAAGGAAGAGAATGAGAAGGCAATGAAGGAGAACAGCTCTGGGCCCCTCTACAAAATAGAGGCAACCAATGACCTGGCAGGGAGATGTTTCTAGGCTAAGAGGGTGACAGGGATAGCTAGAGGTTCTAGGGAGAGGAGGGCTAAGACTGAGAAGTTCTAGGATGAGCCCTGCTGAAGCACAGTATTGACATGCAAAAGTCAGGAACAGAACCAGGAGAAGAACTGATATTATTTTTTTTCATAAAAGTATTTTTATTATTTTCCAGTTACATGTAGAAATAGGTTTCAACATTTGTTTTTATAAAATTTCTAGTTTCAACTTTTTGTCCCTCCCTCCCCCCTTCCCCAAGACAGCCAGCAAGCTGATATAGGTTATATATGTACAATCACATTAAACATATTTCTGCATTAGTCATGCTGTAAAAGAAGAATCAGAGCAAAAAGGAAAAAACTCAAAAAACAAAAACAACAACAAAAAAAATAGAAATAGTATGGTTCAATCTGCATCTAGATTCCATAGTTCTTTTTTCTGGATTTGGAGAGCATTTTCCATCATGAGTCCTTTGGAACTATCTTGGACCACTATATTTCTGAGAAGGGTCAAGTCTATCACAGTGGATCAACACACAATGCTGTTGATACTGTGTACAATGTTTTTCTGGTTCTGCTCATCTCACTCAGCATCAAGAACTGATATTAATTATGCCAGGAAAAAAAAGAGAAAGAGAAAACTGCCTCTAGAGTTAAAAACTGACAGCAACAACAGTGGGTCATTAAGAGATCCCTTCCTGGGGCAGCTAGGTGGCACAGGCCCTGTGGATAAAGTGGATAAAGCACCGGCCCTGGATTCAGGAGGACCTGAGTTCAAATCTGGCCTCAGACACTTGACACTTACTAGCTGTGTGACCCTGGGCAAGTCACTTACCCCCCATTGCCCTGCCAAAATATATATATATATATATATATATATATATATATATATACATACATATATATATATACATACACATATATACATATACATGTATATATGTGTGTGTGTGTGTGTGTGTGTGTGTGTGTGTGTATATATATATCCCTTCCTAATTGTACATATAGGAACAAGGATGAAAGTGGAACTTGAGGAGAACCAGTGGCAGAAGGATAAGCTTGAAACACCATGGATGGAATCTCTGGTGATGTTCTTTCTGCTATTCTTATGACATTCATTTATGACATTCTTTATGCCACTTCTCTTGCATGACTCCTCAGTTGTTCTATTTTATAACCTATTCACTTCTGTCATGACTTCTCCATTGTCCTTTGGCGAATCCTTAACTCTGCTTGCTAAGAAAATGTGGTATTCCGTGGCTCCGAAAAATATGGGTATTCAAAATATAGGTCTTTGTTTGAGGGAGAAGCTTGGGGTCATTAAAACCTCTGGACAATTTCTTAAAGGTTATCTTCGAATTCATTTCTAGGCCTGGTTCATTTGTGTAATCTGTCACAGACATAATTCTAAAACTTCAACCGTCATTAGTTTTTACCTAATATTTATTAGTGTTGCTAATTAACAGCAAAATGCCAGATTTTGAGCCTCACCTTCTTTTTCTTTTTACTTCCCATCCCTCAGGAAATTGCTTAACAAGTCTATAGACAAAAGGGAAGAGGAAGATTTTTTTTTTTTTGAGAACCAAAGAGACATGAATAATCCACAAACTAGATAATTAGCTCTCAGATAATGGAAAGTTGATGGCAATAATAATGTGTCATAACTGGCTAGCTGACTAATCAAGGACAAAAGAAGAGGATACAAAAATCTTGGTAATGTCACTGAGCGGCTCAAGTAATTAACGGCCATTCTTCTCTTCCTGTCATTTTGATCTAGTCGCATAACAATTATAACTTCTCAATAGTATAATTTTCTCAAGTGGCTTCTGAAGTGCTCCTTGGAAAGTGCGTTTCAGACTAATAAAAGCTTTTTATAAATATCAGTCATTCACAAAAGCTGACATAAGTCACTGAAGTTGTTGCCCTCCCTGAAAATTCAGATGGCACTCTTCTTGACCTGTTATATCAAGTCCCAACTAATTATATTTGTATAGTACTCAATTCCTTATTTAGTTTTTGTTTGGGGCAGCTATATCCTATTCCCTCCCCTTCATCTTTATTTGTCTGTCTCTTTTGTATACACTATTGCCCAAAGCAAAGAAACTTTGCGTTTGTTTATTATATATATATATATATATATATATATATATTTGGGGGGGCAGGGCAATGAGGGTTAAGTGACTTGCTCAGGGTCACACAGCTAGTAAGTGTGAAGTGTCTGAGACTGGATTTGAACTCAAGTCTTCCTCAATCCAGGGCTGGTGCTTTATCCGCTGCACCACCTAGCTGCCCCCAAAGTATTTTTAAAATATACAAAAAAGAACATTAGCAAGTTCAGAAAGGAGCTCAATTAGGATAGCTTTGGAATTATCATATTTAGTTTATTATCTACATTTCAAAAAATAAGCTGATGGAATTTTGTGATTTCATATACAATCCTATTCTGTTCTTTGCATATGAAAATATTCATCTGTTCTCATTTGACAAGTTCAAAGTAATTATATTTAAAATCCTCAAAAAAGAAAAAGAAAACTTGGATCAACATCTATGCTATATTGTCTTCTTGGTTCTCTTTATTTCACTCTGCCTCACTTCATATATATTTTGTTATGCTACTCTGAATTTCTCATATTCATTATTTTTATGGCACGGTAATGGTATATTACATATATATATCGTAATTTATTTAGTTATTCCTGAATTGATGGAAAGAATTGAAATTGAAAATGACTAAAGGATGATACAAATACATTTATGTACACATATACAAACTCTCCCACAAGTGGAAAGTTCAAAGTCTGTGGGTAAACAATTTGTAAGAAATGTAAAGGTGCTTAAAAATTATAATGATCCTGATTGTAAGTAATTCAACAGATAGCAAGTGCAGTATTCATTCAATTACACTTAAACTTTTAGATGCCTACAATGCTTAAGACTATATAAAGAGATTCATACTCTAGGTATAAGTAGAATTAGGTGACTGCCTGAGCTCTCTTCCATCTCTGAGTCCATTATTCTAAGACCCTTCCTAAAACAGTACAGAACTGATTACTAATTAATATGTAGTAATACGGTTTTATTGAAGGAGTTGAACGCAAGTTAATTATCAAGGACGACATGGAGCTATTTCTCTTCAAACTGGCAGGTTGATAGTCAAACCATCATTTTTTGAACCTTATAGAACTATTAGCAATATTATGAAATGAAAAAGGGTTCTAGCTTGAATTGACTATACATTCTAGTTTGGGGACATGCAGTCACTAAACTTTAAAACAAAGATGACAGAGAATGAACACAATATATTAAAGGGAGCTATCTTCTTATGTAAGAGAAGACCTATATGAAGGCTATTAATGCTGTAAAATCCTGGAGTGGCTAATGCTCATCAAAAAGACTAAGGCTTTAGGGCACATATGGGGTATTGGTATTTAGATGACATTTATGGTACTATTAAAAATGAGCTTTTAAAACTAGAGTGTTTAATTATATGTAATTGTGGTCACAATTAATCATCTCATGGTCTATTCAAACCCCAGGCTTATAAGAGATATACCATGTGGCAGGCTTAATAGAGACATCTGAGGAGATTCTAAGAGCTCAGCTAGGAAAATACCATTCCACAATGTGGCTACTTTTCCATTTTACAATTTCAGGAACCAAACACAAAGAACAAATTATGACAGGAGACAAAGCCAAGGACACCAGAATTCTTGCTAAGCTTTCTCAACAGACCCTTCTACAACAACTTTTAAAAAAAATATATGTCTAACTGAATTCTGAGTGGAAAAGCCAACAGAAAGTCACAGTCAGCCTGGGCAAGTCACTTAACCCTCATTGCACCACAAACAAACAAAAAAAAGTCACAGTTAATCATCTTTATAGCTTGGGACAGCTTAGGAAGACAGAAAGAAAAGTCTTCAGATACAAGTGGAGGCTGATTGGGAGCATGAGGCAGCAGAAGCAGGACTAGCTGTGGTCCTTAGCAGCCCCAGCAACAGAGTTGGTGGTGGTGGCACTGGGAGCTCCTAGCACCTTGGGGTGGTAAAGCGGGGGAAAAAGAAAAGAAATTTACATGATAATTTTGCTGTATTACATGAAACTAAATCTACTATGCACAATTGTTATTCCATTAAAATAGAATGGAATAACAATTGTGCATAGTAGATTTACAGTTTCATGTGTAATCATCTTTTGTATTGCATTATGTTTTGGAAATGCTTGTTTTATTCCATAAATTTAAAATTGCATTAAAATTTTTTTAAAAGAGGGACTCTAGGCAACCCCCGTGCAAGTACTAGGCACACTGTCAGTTGCCATTTGGCAGCTCTATCACCCATTACCCAGTTCCAGGTTACAGTTCCAAGATGGAGTGAAATGGTTGCAGTCACAAGGGAGCAGGAGCCCTATCTGGGTAAGGATTTAAGCACAGGACAGGAGGGTAGTACCCAGACCTTTTCCTCAGATAATAACATTTTGTTAGCATTGAAAATTTACAGGCCCCTAGACCTTTCTCTGAAAGCAGCATAAGATATAAAAGACTGACATTTAGGCCAGTCAGCCCCCAGAGAGGTGAGCAGACCCCAAATCTAACATGAAGTCCAAAACCAAAAAATAAGCTGGAAAAATGAGCAAATAAAAACAAAGAAGAACCTAACTATAAAAGGACACTTTAATGGCAGGGAAGCTAAAAGCACAAACCCAGAAGAAAACAATGACTTGAGGGGGCGGAGCCAAGATGGCGGAGAGGAAGCAGCAAGCTGCCTGAGCTCTCCTTCTGTTCCCTCAAAACGAACATTAAATCAAGCCTCTGGACGGATTCTGAAACTACAGAACCTGCAAAGAGACAGAGAGACACAGTCCTCCAACCAGAGATAATTTAGAAGACTTCAGGAAAAGGTCGGTCTGACTCGGGCAAAAGGGAGGCCCAGCGCAGGGCAGCAACCCAGCGCCGAGGGGGTCGGGGCAAGTCAGCAGGAGCTGCGGGCCACAGCCGAACAACTGAGGCTCCCGGAACCTGGTTCAAAAATCTGGTGGCCAAGAAGGACAGTGGAAAAACCTACCTGCACCGGCCGAGAGGGCCACGAACGGCGGGATCAGACGCCGGGGTCTGGCGCCTGGCTGGCCGAGCACAATCAGACAGGAAGTGCAGGGCGGGGGATCTCCACACACCATAAAGGCCTCAGAGTAAAAGCCCGGTCACACAGCACCTATACACCGGCACAAGAAGCCCAAAACAGGGACCCTGGTGCCCCCAGAGCAGACCTCAACTTAAAGAATAAATAAATAGGCTGCAATAATGAGTAAGAAGCAAAAAAGAGCCCTCTCCATTGAGAGCTTCTGTATCAATAGGGAAGAAGCCAACACAAACTCAGATGAGGACAATAGCCTCAAATTGGCTACATCTGAAGCCTCACAAGGGAAGGTGAATTGGTCACAAGAACAAAAAGCCTTCCTGGAAGAGCTCAAAAAGGATTTTAAAAATCAATTGCAAGAGGTAGAAGAAAACAATGACTTGAAAACATCTACAAGCAAAGACTCAAAGAAAAATGCAGAGTGGATATAAGTTCAAGTAGAATTCCTAAAAGAGCTAAAGAAAGCTATCTATTTGTATGTGTATACAGATACATACATGCATACTCACATGCAATACATACATATGTGCATATATATCAGATAAGAGTGGTAGAGGGAAAATGGGGGTAAAATGAGAGCTATGCAAGAAAATTATAAAAAGAGAAATAACAGCTTGGTAAAAGTAGCACACACACACAGACACACACACAATGAAATACTGACAAAAATAATATGTTAAAAACCAGAATTGACCAAATGGTAAAAGAGGGACAGAAGAGGTCCTCTTTGAAGAAAATAACTCCTTAAAAATTAGAATTGGTGAAGTGAAAATGAATATCTTCATGAGACATCAATAAAGAACAAAGTACAAAGACAGAATTCCCACAGACTCGTAAGGAAAAGAACTCTAACATTACTTCCTGCTTTAAAAAAAAAAAGGACGCATCTATATCTCACAAAGTCCTAAACCTTCTCATTCTTTCACCCATTTGATCCTAAATATTTCTTTGCCTTGTTGACCTTCCTCTCTTGTTTATACAATCCACTGCCAATTATTCTAGAAATGTCATTCCCTGTCTTTTTCCTTTTCTACTCCTCTTCTTCCTCTTCTTTTATCTCCTACTCTTCTTTATTATTCTCATCCTCCATTCCCCTTTTCTATTTCCTCCCTCTAGGTTTTTGACCAATTCATTGCTCATTTCTATAAATGATTATGGAGGGGACAGCTAGGTGGTGCAGTGGATAAAGCATCAGGCCTGGATTCAGGGGGACCTGAGTTCAAATCTGGCCTCAGACAGTTGACACTTACTAGCTGGGTGATCCTGAGCAAGTCACTTAACCCTCATTGCCCTAAAAAAATATATTATGGAAAAATCATAAAAATAAAAGGTGATGGAATTCTAGGCAATCCTGTCAGTCCTACCCTAATTAATAATTTGATTTTAAAGTTGATATTTTAGATCATAGAATTTTTAAGGTAAAAGGGATCTAATATATCATCTACTCCAATTTTATATTTTGTAGATTAGTAAACTAAAACATAAAGATCTTAAATGATTAGTCCAAGGTCATACAACTAGCTAGTAAATACAAGAGGATAAAGCCAATGCCTGAGATCAACTTTTTAAAATTATTTAGTTGTTTGAATTACCTATGCTACCTTTCTCCTTGTTTCAATGAATAATAAATCATTCAGAAAATATTTATTAAGCAAGAAAGTATGCTAAATGACACAAAGCATATAAAAAAGTATGTATAGGCATGGTTTCAACCCACAAGGAATTTATAATATGAGTCACCCCATTGGGAGTGACAGGTCTAATGGGACTTCAGTGTATCATAAAATAAAATAAAATAATAATAATCACAATAATGATGACTAGCATCCATATATTGCATTAAGGTCTGCAAAGTACTACATAGATAGATAGATAGATAGATAGATAGATAGATAGATAGATAGATAGATAGATAGATAGATAGATAGATATAGATAGATAGATATGTGTGTGTGTGTGCGTGTGTAAAACCTTGTTTGATCCTCACAAGCTTGTGAGGTGCTATTATCTTCATTTTACAGATGAGTAAACTGAGACTGAAAGAGGTCAAGTGACTTCTCACACAGATAGCTAGTAGGTATAATAATAACATTTATATAGCACTTAATATATATTAAGTGCAACAGGCATTATGTGAAGCTCTTTACAATTATTATCTCACTTGGGAAACTGAGGCAAACAGCACTTAAGTGACTCTCCCAGGGTCAGATAGCTAATAAATGAGGCTAGATTTGAACTCAGGTCTTCTTAACTCCAAGTCCAGTGCTATAACCAGTGAACCACCTAGCTGTCTATGTTATAGTGGACTCTATGGGAAGAACAGTGATAGAAAGCATTGTTTAAAGTAGTGCTAATGGTTGGACAAGGCTAGACCAGAAGGAGAAAGTCTGCATCTGTTTGAGAAGTTAGGAGATGAAAAAGCCAGGGATCTGAATATAAAGACAACCAGAATACAATCAGATACAATTCAAGACAAGAACCAGAAGGATGGAGCCTATGGACCAAAGCAAACAGAATGGGTGAAAGGAAAACAGTAGTACCCAAAGGGAATCTGGTCTGAGTGAAGCTTGCAGGAGTTGAGCACTCCATAGGACCTACTGTGTGCTAGGCATTAGGCTAAATACTAGCAATTATCAATACAAAGAATGAAACAATCCTTATTTTCAATGTGCCAACCTTTTACCAGGGAAGACAAGTACACAGATAAACATATATGTGATAAATGCAACATGAATGAATAAAGATAGTTAAATATAAGGTTGTTTTGGACATAGTACACCAGCAGGTAGAGAGATCAAGATAGACTTCACATAGAAAAAAGGTGCTTGAATAGTATCCTAAAGGGACAGAGGGATGCTGTAAGCCGCTAGACATGGCAAGATTTGGCAACTGATTGGACATGTGGGGCGAGAGAGTGAGGAGCCAAGAATGAGAAGGATTAAGTTGCTGAAACTTCTTAGAGCTCTTCTATAAATGAAAGGATGGAATAAATGGCCTCTGAGGGTCCTTCTAACTCCACATTATGATCCTATGAGTCATGGATTAGATGAATTATATGAGGATGGAGCCAGAGGGATGCTTGACTCCTTTTGACCAGGCACAACAACATGGTAACATCTTGAATCCTCATCTCATGAAACCTGGAGCCTCACAAAATCAAATCTGGGAGACAAGGAAGATATGTAGACATACAAGGTGAACCAAAAGTCACCAAGGCATGCTGGAGGAGAGAAAGCCAGTTTGGTTGGATTGTAGATGGTAGAAGGGGAACAATGTTTAATGCATCTGGAAAGCCTTAAAGGTAAGGTTCAGTAGGACTTTTAATAGAGAATTTAATGGTTTATGCTAAAGGGAAGAGGAAGTCATTGGAGTAGATTGAGAGGGGAATTCACAAGGTTGAATACGCATTTAGGAAAACTACTATGGCAATGGTCTGTAAGATGAACTAGAATGGTCAGAGACTTGAAGCAAGGGAGACCAATTAAGAGACTGTTTCAAAGGGCATCCCCAAGATGACAGTGGAAAGTAATGCTGCAGTCACATTTTAACAAGGCACAGAGGATACAAGAGCAAATGGCACAAAGCAAGAAAGGTGTAGCAAAAAGTCAGACAACATGTGAACAGGGATGAGGTGGTAGAGTAAGACAGGTAGAATGGGGATGAGAATAGGAAGGGGAAGGTCCCAGAGAGTAATTCAAATAACCATATGTTAGAGTTGGAGTCTCATTTTTATAGGGTTTTGGTGGGGGACAGACTATTCTTATCTGGGCCACCTTAGAGATTAATTCATGAACAGATCAACATCCTCAAAATCATCAGCAATACCTGGTGTTCTGCTGATCTTACTGCAGATGTCTGAAGCTTATCTGAGTCCTCTTGACCATAGCAGTTGGCCCGACCCAAAGGTCCTGACATCAGGGTCTAACTGGCTTCCCCTGATTTAGCACACAGTCTCAAGATGTGGTTTTTAGTTCATCTATGTTGGAGTTTGCAAGTAACCATTACACTCCTTTGATCTATGGGATAATCTGTAAGTGACTTCTAGGTTCCCCTTTGCAATCTTCCTGTGATTGTTACTCTATACTGGCTATTTCTTTCTTTCTTTCTTTTTTGTGGGGCTATGGGGGTTAAGTGACTTCCCCAGGGTCACACAGCTAGTCAAGTGTCTGAGGCCGGATTTGAACTCAGGTACCCCTGAATCCAGGGCCAGTGCTTTATCCACTGCGCCACCTAGCTGCCCCCTCTACTGGCTATTTCTAAACTTACTATTCTCACTAAAAAGTAGAGAATTGGGGTCAGAGGGACCAGAACAAGATACAATTTTAACACCACGAGTAACTTAGGAGTTCAAAGTCGGGAGAGATCCAGGGTCAGGTAAAGCTTCATGAGAGATAGACTTGAGACCTTGAATCATGGAGACCATTCAGAAATTCAGATAATCATGAGGAAAGCATCACAAGTAGGATGAACAGCTTAGGTAAAGGCACAGTTGTGGGAATGTGTAAGAAAGATTGAGGGGCAAGTGAATAAGCAAGTATAACTGCAATGAAAGATATTTGTGGGAAAGCACTGAGAGATCCAGTCAGATCCAATAATCAATAATTGATAATAATTAGTAATAGTAATAATTGGTAATAATCAATAAATGCACTGCAAGACAGATTGGAGACACATAGTGAAGGCCCCTGAATGACAGGATTTTACTCTCTTGTCAATGAGGAGCCATCCTTTGAAACATTTTGATCAGGGAAGTGACATGATGAAAACAGCATGTTAGGAAAATTAATCTGTCACTAGCATGTAGGTTGGATGCATGAAAGGAAATGCTGGAGGCATGGTGACCAGTTAAATATTTCCATAGTATAAGTGGGAAGTGATAAAAGCTTGGACAAGAGTGGTAGCAATGACAATAAAAGCCAAAGGTATTTCAATTAATCTAATGTTAATTTTCTTGAAAACTTAATTAGTTGACATATTACACAAAAAACCCCTCTGATATTCTAGTTTGAATGGTCCTTTTCCACCCAGTATCTACATCATTAAAAAAAATCTCTGCCCTTTGGGTGTTACATCTCCTCTTGGTAATTGCCTTTTTAAAATGATTTTCCTTGTTGCATTTTTTTAAGCAATTTTCACCATTTTCATTTATGTCCTTGAAGTCTGTCATTGTAGACAAATGGAAAAAAAATACAATCTCACTACTTAACCTGACAATTTTTGTTGGCCTGTCAACATGAGGACTCTGCAATGACAAGCCAGCAAATGGAGTCATTGTGAATGGTGCTTATTTTAGAATTAGAAAGTATGATATTCCAGCATTGTCTCATGGACTATCATTTTGATGTGGAAATAAAAGAACAATCAAATATTATTTTAAGACAACTTTTCAAAATAAGCACAGAAGTAATCTGAGTGCCTATAAAAATGGATTCAACTGGTTTGTTTTTAAGAATTCACCCAAGATTTCCCTTGCCCTAGTCAAAATGTTTTTCCATAGATGCAGTATTAATGCCACTATATGTTTATAAACCACCAAGACATATGTTAAATGAAATTCTTGGGGTTAGGAGAAAGGAAATTATCTAAACTTAGAATTTTGTTTCATTCACATTCTAATGTAACCCTTTATCTACTGAGTCCTAAGCACTGAGTGTTCCCATTAGGGATATCAGACTATGGAAAGGGTTCAACAGGCTCTATCCCAGAATTCATTGGTTTGGTGATATTTTTCAACTTGCTGTTGAGATGTGTTGGAAGAAGTCAAAAGAGATTTCATTCTGAGAATTACATGGAAGTGATAAGACAGGTTAGGATGTTAGAGAAGCCATGGGATTATGCTCCATTCCCCAGGTATCATATGGGCTGTTGTTGCAGTACAGTGATCAACAGGGACTGATGGGATGGACAGAGGTGAATAGGACTGATTGGCATATGAGTGGGGGTTGAATTATGGAGGATATTTTTTTTATTTAAAAAAAAACAACTAGGGATGTCAAGATATTATGCTTCTCACCAACCATTTTAGTGATCTGGGCATTATTCCACTTCCCCTCTCCCTTAATTCCCAGATAATCTGTAGAATAATCACTATTAATCCCACCTTTCTTCCTAATTAGGAAGGGAAGACGCAGAAGTCTGTCCCTCCTGGCTGCTAAGCCCAATGCATCTAGTGTTTAATTAAATCCCTCTGCATGCTTATGTATGTCAATGTGCCTGATAAATACAAAATCTGGACGTTTCCTACCTCCAAGCTTGTGTGACCAATGCAGAGATGCACAGAAATTTGGGAAGAGATGCTAATCCTTTATTTTTTATTACTATTAACTTGAAAAACATCAACAAACATATTTTCTTAGGCAAGGGGCTTGCCCTGTACATGCTCAGACCACCTAATGTGGAGGTGCCCCTCATCCTGTGTTTCCTACCACATGAGTGTGTAACGATTGGAATGACGCCACCTGCTGGATACTTACTGTAGAAGAGTTCTGCCCATGAAGCAAAGGTCTTTGAGGGCAAGACCAGGCTTCAGGAAGTGACGCGGACTAGTGGGAGGAGGAAGGAAGAGACGGGCGCTCGGTCTCACGCTTTTTCTTCTGGACTCTGGTGGAGAAGGGAGCTAGAAATGTGCTCTCCCTTTAATAGATAGGAATCTAGGCCTTTCTCTCTCTCTTTACCAAATTCTTATTCTCCTTAATAAATGCTTAAAAGTCTAACTCTTGCTAAAGCTTATAATTTATTGGCGACCACTCATTAGATATTTTAGACAGTTTGGCTAGAATTTTAACCCTTAACAGATGGCTGACCACGAAGAGGAAAGCTAACCTTCAGTCTTCTTCTGATCTTCTGGTTGGGTAAGAAATTTCCCCTCCCTCTCCCTTTAACTGCTAAGTACTGGTGTACTGGCTGTGTTTTCCCTTTAAATTTTTTCGAATGGACCTTTTAAACTCCCTAATTACCCTATTTTTGATTTTAGTCTGTTTAACCAGACAAATGGGAGATAAGATCATGTTAATGCTTTGTTTTTGTGGATTTTCTATTTTTCTTTTTATTTTTGTTAAAAGAGCCAGTAACTTACTCACAGGAGGAAATATCTCTCCCTCTCCCAACCATGCTTTTTCAGAGAAACCTGAAGAGATTCCTGCTGCTTTTCCCAGTTCCAACACTAATTGTTGCTCTAATTTTGCATGCCTGGAGGCAATGACCCACCCTCTAGAAGCTTTTAATCCCCTAGCACCTGGAGGCAAAGTGGGGGAAGAGGAATCCAGGCCTGAGTTCAAAATCAAGTCGGATTCAAATTGCGCTGGTCCCTCCCCTCCTCTCCAGACCCCACCCTCTACTCCTCCCATGGCCAAGCCCATTGCTTCCCCTGCCTGGGAAGTCCAGAGATCTAATGCTCATGCGCAACTTTTTCTACCTGCATTTGCAGTTTCAGGCTCAGCCCTTCCCCAGCCTGGCTGTGCTTCTGAGACAACTTTAGAAAACCCTTTAAATTCCACATATGCCTGTTTTGTTCATAATTTTGCTAACCTGCTTTTGTCTTTAATTAGTAATCTTATAAAGCATTTGTATGGTGAAAAGACTGACAGACAATATAGAGGGGTTAAAGAAGAAAAACTTAAGCTGAATAAGAATGACAACCATCAACATAGTTCAAGACTCTGCTTCTTTTGCCATGGAAGGGTATATATATTAGAGAAATGTAGAAGTAAGCAGCAAGGTATTGATATGAGTGTTGGGGATTTTAGATATCGGAATCAAAAGTGTTCTGAATTTACTCAGAGTAGTAATACTATCAGTTCAGAGGTTACATAGGATTTCTATGCTATCACATATACATTTTGAAATTAATGGTATGGGTTTATTTTCATAGAGATTTTCATGCTTTTGAGATTGTGTTTTATATTTAGTTTTTAAAACAAGGAGAATATTTGTAAAAACTTTTTATAGTCATGCGATCAAGTTTATATTTTGTAATACTCGTTAATATTAAGTTCATGCTCATTTAGATTTCCTTAGTTTGAATTTCATTGTCTTTTATTGTTCCATGTGTATTTTTTTCTATTTATTCATCTCTAATTTTGAAACATTGCAAGATGGTTTTGATTTCATAATACAATGTTAATTCTAGGAGTATTGTGCTCCCATATTCTGAGTTGTTTGTTTTTGTTATTTTTTCTCAACTGATTATTTGATCAAACTCTTTAAAGCATTTCCCTAGCAAATTGTTTGCCATGGCAAGTGTAAATTGATTCTAGAAGTATTATTTTTGATAAGCATATTCAAAAAAAAAAAAAGAGGGGAACATTTGTAAAAGTTGTCTTTGAGATTGTGTTGTGCTTTAACTTGTATTTAAGTATGTTCTGATTTTTCACAAAAGTAATTGTATACTAAGTAAAAAAAAGGGTATTATTTGAAATTATTGCATAATTATATATTATATTTTGAGTCAAGATGTATTCACATTTTTTGCAATCATTTATTATCCTCAATTTTAAATCCATATGAGACTTGGATTATGGGAACTTATCATTTAAGACATTAATTGCCTTTATTCTGAGTTATCAGATGCCAGTTGGCCAAGATGCCATCCAATCACAAGAGGAATACATGCAAGAGCAGACACTGAACTGTCACATGAGGGGAGACATGCATGAAGTCAAGGTATGGCCGAGGGAACGGCTTTTGACAAATGTTGAGGTTGGATTCTCTTGGTTTAATATTTTATTCTCTTTTTCCCCCACAATATTGTACAGATGGCTGGAAGTATTCATCCCACCCATCTCACTTCTACACCTGGCTTCTATGCTCCCTCCTATATGCCTGATGCCATGGACATCTCAATCCCATGCATCTGATTAAGTCTGACTCAGTTTCTTCCAATATGTTCGGTGGCATGGACATATATTCCATCCACCTATTTTAAGCCTGGCATACTGTATGGGCAGTACATATTGCTCAAGTGTGGGAATGCTCATATCCCATCATTTCTCTGTTCTTTTATGGTAACCCCCATAATTATCTCAGGTGTCATGATAAATACAGTGTTGAATTTGGCCTTGACACCTGTTACCAATTATATTAGATTTTTTAATTTCTCATAATGGCATGAGGATAATTAGGCAGATGATGCAAAAAGTGATGAAACAAAGATAAAAAATTATTTTTAATAATTAATATCGCAGCAATTGTCTTCTCAATTACCCTCCATAAGGGGGGACTATAGTAATATTATAATTTTAAAGAATGGTTCAATTTTTGTTTTATTATATGTTTCATGTGTAACAACTAAGATTCTGAATTCCCTTAGACATGTTTTTGAGAACTTTCATTGTTTGATTTTATTATTGACAAAGCTATTTTAAAGTTGTGTTAAGCTCAATTTTGTAGGAAATTTCCTGGCTGATTACCAGCATCCATACCTCAACCCCTGAAAAGACTTCCATTCCACGACTACACCTAGAGGACATCTGAGAAAAGACTTTCAGAGACTTTAAATGAACAGTTTTGATTTGTTTTTGTTGTTTTTTTTTCTCTTTCTGTTATAATATACACCATCTGTAACATGTATTCTCTGCAGAGGCCCTCCCTTTGCAAGACCAATGTCAAAGCATCGGTTCATGAGGACAAAAAAAAAAAAAATCACCCCTCTGGACAAAACTTTCCTCTCTTCCTTTTCTATATTGTTGTTCACATATTATTAGTTAGCAATAGTTATTATATTGTTTTTACTGTTCCGTCAAGGAAACATTTTGTTTCTTGAGGAACAACAGGGGGGACTGTAACGATTGGAATGACGCCACCTGCTGGATACTTACTGTAGAAGAGTTCTGCCCATGAAGCAAAGGTCTTTGAGGGCAAGACCAGGCTTCAGGAAGTGACGCGGACTAGTGGGAGGAGGAAGGAAGAGACGGGCACTCGGTCTCACGCTTTTTCTTCTGGACTCTGGTGGAGAAGGGAGCTAGAAATGTGCTCTCCCTTTAATAGATAGGAATCTAGGCCTTTCTCTCTCTCTTTACCAAATTCTTATTCTCCTTAATAAATGCTTAAAAGTCTAACTCTTGCTAAAGCTTATAATTTATTGGCGACCACTCATTAGATATTTTAGACAGTTTAGCTAGAATTTTAGCCTTAACAAGTGGCTGTACCCTTCTTTGACTAGTTGAGTGACCAGAAAAGGATATCCTTAAAAGAGGCCAGGATGAGACAGTCTTCCTCTCTTTCTGGCTCACTCTTTCCTGCTCTATCCACCAGGTAAAGATTACAGTTTACCTACAGTTCAGGTGCCATGAACTGAATCAGAAGTGATGGAGTGATACTCTTCCCTCATCTCTTTTCCCCTAGCTCCAAAAAATGGGCCGAAGGGATATTTGCTTCTGTTCTATGTCATCTGTCCTCAGTTTTAGGTTCCAGCTGAGTCCATCAGAAACTTGAACCATGGCAACCTTGAAGCCAGTATTGCAGGCAGGATGTAGTAGCCGGCCAACCCAGCAGGGAAGCTCTAAGAAGCCAAGGTACTGGGGACTTGAGCCTGAGGCTCCAGTGGGCACCATTGGGACCTAAAACTGAAAAGGACAAATAAAACAGAATAGAAGCAAATACTTTCCCATGTCCATTTCTTGGAGCCTGGGTAAAATAAGAGAGAGGAAGAAGGCATCACTCCCTCCCAGTTTAGTTCATGGCTCCCATAGTGTGGTTGAACTATGATCTTCATTTTCTGGATACAACAGAGAAGAGAGAAACAGTAAAAGAGGGAATATCTCAGTCTGGACCAGGTTTTTTTTTTAGCATTTTAATAGTATTTTTTGCAAGATTTTGAGTTTCCAAGTTTTCTCCCTCTATCCTTTCCCTCCCCACTCCCAAAGCCAGCAAGCAGATAGAAGTTATACATTCCCATTATGTTAAACAAATTTCCACATTAGTCATGTTGTAAGAGAAGAATCAGAACAAAAGGAAAAGACCACAAGAAAGAAGAAACAAACAAAAAAAATCCAACAACAAGAAAAGTGAAAATAATATGCTTCAATCTGCACTCAGTCAGTCTGGACCAGTTTTAAAGACACAGCCTGTTATAACTATACAACCAATCAAAGGAGACCATATGTTATAGAAAAACAAGGGATGCAGGGTGCTTCCATGTTAGGTAACGTAGGCATGTCCATAGCAAGACACTTCTATTTATGCAAGGAATATCAGAAAAATAATCTCTATTACATACAGTTTCTTTTTTTAATTAATTTAACCATAGTCTCAATACTACCCTGCTTGCCTGTGTCTCCTTCTAAATTTCTCCTGGTCAATTCTGTATACTTTTTAATTTAAATAACTTTATTTAAAGTTTTGAGTTCCAAATTCTATCTCTCCCTTCCTCCCTTCCCTCCTTCCTCCATTTCCATATTAGTCATTTTATATAAGACTCAAATTTTTTAAATGAAAGAAAGTACAAAATAGCATGCTTCAATCTATATTCAGTCGATATCAGTTCTTTCTCTGGAGGTAGATAGTATGCTTCATCAATAGTCCTTTGGGATTGCCTCAAACCATTGTATTGCTGAGAATGGTTAAGTCATTCACAGTTCTTCATCAAACAATATTGCTGCTACTGTATATGGTGTTCTTCTGGTTCTGTTCACTTCATTATACATCAATTCATGTAAGTTTTTCCAGGTTTTTCTGAAATCATCTTGCTTGTCATTACTTATAGCACAATAATATTCCATTATTATCATATACCACAGCTTGTTTAGCCATTCTCCAATTAATGGGCATCCCTTTGCTTTCCAATTCTTAGCCACTACAAAAAGAGCTGCTATAAATATTTTTGTAAAAATAGGTCCTTTCCCCCTTTTTTGGATGTCTTTAGGATATAAAACTAGCAGTAGTATTGCTGGATCAAAGGGTATGCACAGTTTTATAGCCATTTGGGCATAGTTCCAAATTGTTCTTCAGAATAGTTGGATCAGTTCACAACTCCACCAACAGTGGATTAGTGTCCCAGTTTTCCCATATCCCTGCCAACATCCAATATTTTCCTTTTTTGTAATACTAGCCATTACAATAGGTGTGAGGTGGTACCTCAGAGTTGTTTTAATTTGCATTTCTCTGAACAATAGTGGTTTAGAACATTTTTATATGACTATAGATAGCTTTTATTTCTTTGAAAATTGCTGTTCATATCCTTTGAACATTTATCAGTTGGGGAATTTGTATACTTTTCAATATTTCATTATTGCTTCTTTCTTTTCTTCATATTTTGGTGTCATTATTACAACTTCCATCCACTCCTCCCTCCTTAACTCCCCCCCCCCCAAAAAAACCACACACACACAAATGAAATCACTTCATTATAACAAATAAGCAATATAAATCTCCACATTGACACGGTCTGAAAACACATTTCATTTTTTACCTCTAGTTCATTTCTGCCAAGAGGTGGGAAACATGCAGAGTCATGATTGGTGATTTAATTGATCAAAGTTCTTAAGTCTATCAAAGTTGTTTATTTTTATAATGTAGTCATTTCATAAATTGTCTTACTTATTCACTTCACTCTCCATCAGTAAACACAATTACTTCCAGGTTTCTCAATTCATCTCCTTTATCATTTTTTAGGCACAGAAATATTGCATTACATTCATATACCATAATTTATTCAGCCACTTCCCAATTGGTGAGTACAAACTGTTTTTAGTTCTTTGCAAAAACAAAAAGTACTGCTATAAATATTTTTTGTACACATTGGTCCTTTTCCTCTGCCTTTGATTTCAGTGGGGTATGTGCCTATTAATCATATCATGAGGTCAAAGGGTATGCACAGTTTAGTGAATTTGGGGGGTATAGTTCCAAATTACTTTCCAGAATCATTAGATCAATCCACTGCTCTGACAACAAATTTTTTATGCAAGTCCTCTTTAACCCAGCCAACAATGGTCATTTTCCCCTTTTTGCTGATCCCTTAAAAGAGATATAAGACGTTATTTGACTAAAAGCTCAAGTATATAAGAGAGGAAGAGGAGACGCCAATCCTATTTAGATTTCCCATAACCAAAAGAGATGTACCATAAACTTATTCTCAACTAATGCAATCTATCCATAAATAAGAGCATGGGTAAAAACATAAGCCATTATTTATAATCTCTTGAGTTCAGATGAAAGAAAAATAGGAAAAGATAAACCTTACATGGGGTGATGGGAAATCTTGGAGTCATCCACTCACAGGACAGTTCACAGTAATGATCTTCCCATGGCCATCAACAGAACAAACCCCTACTTCCATGTGTGGAACCCTTGATCTTCTATTTCCTTTTTCTAACCCCATGGTTTAAATGTTGTGATTTTTCATCTCCAACTCCTCAGAATTCTGATGTTTCTTTAATGACCACCTCCTGCATGAAAGCAATCTCTGATTTCCTCAAGGTTGTAAATGTTCTTCCCTTCCTCAGATAACCACCTTTATATTTACCTGGGTACAAACTGCAAAATCCTACCTAGTTCCTTAAGAGCGGAGTTGGTTTTTATTTTTTTCCAGTGCCTACCCAGTGCAATTCTTCACACATAGGAGATGCTTAATAAATGCTTGTTGAGCAGAGTAGGTGAGGGGACAGTCAGAAGTAAAACACTTTTGAGGAGGAATAGGTTAAAAGAAGATAGAAAATAGAGTAAATATCATTGGAAGGGAATAGGACGGAGGGAAATAGTTATGACGATTGATTATAATGGCAAAACATATGGTAGCTACTTTGTTGGGCTAATATGAAGAAAATTCTTTGTCAAGTTTAAGGTACTATATACAGGTTATGATGAACAGGATACTATCAGAAAAACCCAGAAAGACCTACATGAACTGAAGCAGAGTGAAAGGTACTGTATACAAAATAACAGCAATAGTGTAAGATGATCTCCTGGGAAGCATGTGGTTATTTTCAGCAAGGCAGTGATCCAATATAATCCTGAAGGACTAATGAAAATTGCAATCCATCTACAGAGAAAGAACTGATAGTATCTGAAAACAGATGGAAACAAATTTTTCAATTTTTTTTTTTGCTTTTGACAATTCCTTAATCTGAAATTTTGTTTTTTGACTGTTTTCTCCCAAACCTAGCTAATGTGGGAATGTTTTCCATGACTACTCATGTATAACTTATTTTGAATTGCTTGAGTTCTTATGGATGGGGGGTGGGAAGGGAGGGAGGAAGAGAAGTTGGAACACAAAGTTTTGAAAAATTGATGTCAAAATTTGTTTTTTACACATATTTTAGAAAATAAAATTCTATTCAGAGAAAAAAATTAAAATAAATGCTTGTTCAATTTAATTGAACTGAAGTTGACCCTATCAAATTAAAGGAATTTTACTAACAACAAAAAGCTTTACTACAAAATCTACTTAGTATGTTTCAAAGACAATTCATATAAGACATTTTGATAATAAAGTCCAGTAGTAATGAAAGACATGAATGAGAATCATGAATCCATCAAAGTAACCATTGAATGCATACAGGGATACATACACATATGCATGCATGCGTGCATAGACAAAAACAATTAAGTCTCTGCTCGATAAGAAGATTAGTTCATTCCCCTACTATTGATTTATGTGGAATATTAGAGTCATACTCTCAGACAAGAGAAAAATTGGGCTAATTTGGGACAAAAATTTCTTTTTTAAAAAAATGTTTATTTTATTCTGAACTTGGAAAATAAAACAAGCATTTCCATTATATAGTAGAATAGAAAAAACAATAATTGTACATGAAACTGCAAATCTATTGTGTACAACTTGCTATTCCTTTTAAATATTTAATAAAGTTATCATGTAACTTTCTTTTTTTCTCTTTTTTTTCTTTTTTATTCCCTTTTCCCCTGCCATAGGGATGGCTGCCATTATATGTATGTGTATGTGCATGTATATGTGTATATATATGTGTGTATGTACATGTATATATATGTGTGTATGTACATGTATATATGTGTGTGTGTGTGTGTGTGTGTGTGTGTGTGTGTGTAAAATCATTCTATACATACTTTTATTTATTAGTTCTTTCTCTGGAAGCAGATAGTGTCTTCTTTCATATGTCCTTTATAATTAATTTGGATATTTATAATAGTCAAAATGACTTAGTCATTCAAAATTCTTAAAAAAATATTGTTGTTACTTCATGTTTCCTTGATTCTGCTCAGTTCACTCTTCATTATTTCATGCAAATCTATCCATGTTTTTCTAAGATCATCAAGTTCATCATTTCTTATAGCACAATAGTATTCCATCACAATCATATGCCCCAACTTGTTCAGCCAGTCCCCAGTTGACAGGCATTCCCACAATTTCTAGTTCTTTGCCATCACAAAGAGAACTGCTATAAATATTTTAGAACATACAGGTTCTAGCTCACATAAAAGAAACAAGAAAAAGCTTATGGAGTGGAGGGGATGATGGGGAAGAAGCGGGGGAGAAAGTGAGCCTTACTCTCATCAGAATTGGCTCAAAGAAGGAATAACATACAAACTCAAATGGGTATAGTAATATATCTTGCCCTGCGGGAAAGTGGGAGGGGAAGGGGATAAGGGGGGAGAGGTAAAGGAGGGGAGTTCAGATTGGAGGAGGGGGCAGTAAACAGCAAAACACTTCTGAGGAGGGATAGGGTGAAAGATGATAGAAAATAGAGTAAATATCAAGGGGAGAGAATAGGATGGAGGGTAATACAGTTAGCAATAGTAACTGTGAAAGAAATGATAAACAGGATGGTATCAGAAGGACGTATGAAAAATGCAAACCATCAACAGAGGAAGAACTGATGGTATCTGAATACAGACTAAAGTGTATTTTTTTTTTGTTAGTTCCTCTTTCTAAAGTTATTTTGTCTGTTTTTTTTTCACAACCTGACTAATGTGGAGATGTTTTGCATGACTGTACATGTATAACTTATATTGAATTGCTTGATTTCTTAGGGTGAGGCAGGGAGGGAGGGAGGAAGGAATTTGGAACTCAGAGTTTTAAAAAAATCAAGGTGAAAAAATTTGTTTTTTATATGTAACAGGGAAAATTCTAAATAAATAAAAGTAAGCATAAAAAATAATACAGGTTCTTTTCTTTTTTCCCTAAGGATCTTAGGAAACAGACCTAGTAGTGGTATTTTTGGGTCAAAGGGTATAGTTAGCTTAATAACTCTTTGGGTATAATTCCAGATTGCTCTCCAAAATGGTTAGATCAGTCCACGGTTCCATCAACAGCGAATTAGTGTCCCAATTTTTCCACATCCCCTCCAACATTTATCACTTTTCCTGTCAATTATTTTAGCCAATCTGATAGGTATAACACAATATCTCAAGCTTTAAACACTAATCATAACTGTGAATATGAGTAGGATGAGCTTACCCATAAAACAGAAGCATATAGGAGAATGGATTAGAAACCAGAATCTAATAATACAATGTTCACAAGAAGCACACTTGAAGCAGAAAAACACATGCAAAGTTCAAATAAAAAGCTGAAACAGAATCTAATATGCTTCTTCTGAAGTTAAAAAAAAAAAAAAGCAGGGGCAGCTAGGTGGCACAGTGGATAGAGCACCAGCCCTGGATTCAGGAGGACCTGAGTTCAAATTCGGCCTCAGACCCTTGACACTAGCTGTGTGATCCTGGGCAAGTCACTTAACCCCAATTGCCTCACCAAAAAACAAAAACATAAACAAAAACAAACCCTCTAACTTGGCCCATTTAAAACAGACCATTCCAAAAAAGGGAAAATGGATTGAGGAACAGATCAACAGTTTTAACAAACTCCTACAGAAACTTGACCAATGTAAAACAATTGCCATGATAAAGAGACCCAAAGAGCTTAGAAACCACTTTCAGCAAATACTCAATAGCCAAAGAGAAAAATGTACCTTACAAAGGCAATGGAGGTTTAGAAGGTGTTTGTAAATACCTATAGAAAAAGGCGGAGGAGGTCGCAAAGAAAGAAAGAAAGGAAGGAAGGAAGAAAAAGAAAGAAAAGGAAAAGGGGGACTAAGAAGCAGAAAAAATCAGTAAAGAGAAAAGCAAAAATTTTAAAAGCTTGATGAGATCTAAGTACATAATATGTATTGAAGAAATGTTTGCTGAATTTGAATTGCTTTCAACTGAATCGAAGATGAAAATGTGAAATTTCTTATGCAATAATCTCCTCTCCAAAGATGATCATCCAACAAAATGGTGCTTTGTCTTTAAATCAGCTCATACTGGGCCTGGCAGGAAAGACACTAGAGAAACAAATGCCCATAGCTAATAAGATGCATCCCAATGTAACTGAGTTGTCAGTGGTTAAAAACCAAAAAGGATAAGGGAGTTCAATTAGAAAATTCAACCACTAAGAACCTTCTCAACTCCAGTTCTTAGTCTGATTTAATCTTCCTATCTTTCTCATACAAATGAGTTCCTATGGATAAAAGGTAAGGGAATTTGAGCCTCCCAAGCATATGTGAAATTCAAATTCAGGCTGCTCAAAGCAGGTGTATATCTACCAAGTGACAAGTGAACAAGTCTTTCACTATAGAACTACAAATAACATCTTAATTGATGAATAATGCTAATTAGTCTTTCCTGTTTGTGGGAGTTGGATCCCTTCCCCCCTTCTACTTTGTGATGTATCATTTTTCAGTCTTGTCCAACTCTGCATTTGGGGTTTTCTTGACAGAGATACTGGAGCACTTTGCCATTTCCTTCTCCAGCTCATTTTACAGATGAGGAAACTGACACAGACAGGGTTAGGTGACTTGCCCAGGGTCACACAGCTGGTAAGTGGCTGAGGCCAGATTTAAACTCAGGAAGATGAGTGTTCAAAATGGTTCCAAGCCCAGTGCACTATCCACTGACACCTATCCCTTCTATTTTAGCCATCACATTAACAGTGCAAAAAAAAACAATCAAGCAAGCCATGGGAGATCACTGTCTTTTCTAATAGAAGAAACCAAGAATAAGTCACATCTTATTTTTGTTTAAACTCTTCTGGTAGGATAAATATGAGGCACTGGGTTCCTTGTTTTGTAGAAATTAATAAAATCCTAAAATGTACCACTTTGACCTGCATATATCCTTGATCAGGTTTAAGGGAAAGGAAGAACTGAATCATCCAGAATCAATAGTTGTTGTTTTTTTTGTTTTTTTGTTTTTAAAGGCAGCTTGATTGTCTCTGCTATTGATGATAACCAGGAGACTATAATTCCTCTCTCAGAAGGGAAAGGAGGAAAAAATAAGATGAAGAGCAGAAGGGAAGAAACTAAATGAGGGAGAAAGAAGCCAGTTCCTAAGTTATTTATAAATTCTCTTTCTTCTAATTGTCTCCATTCCTCCCTCTTGTTTTTCCCAATCTACTCTAGCAAACATGTAACATGAGGGAGAAATGTAAAGTGAGAATCATTCAGAGAAAAAAATGCACTGGGCCCAGTACTAGCTTATGGCTTTCTGACACTCACCCCCTCGTGCTTAAATGTATTGGGGACTTTTAGAAATTAAATATCGTTGTTTATTAATTGCTTAGCACTTGAATTGTGCTCAGAACAGTAGCAGTGTAAGCAGGGCATGATCTTTTTTCCTCAAGGAATTTAGGGAAAAGCAGAGAAGTGAATAGTAGCGTCCACAAGACCCTATCACAGGGTCATCACCCTGATCTCACTCTTTGGGGGACTTAATGCTGGTGGTATGGAGTAATTTGTTTATCCTTAGTTCTCAAAGAGAACCATCATCCTGATGTCATGATGCAGTAAACTGGTTTTAAGTGAGGGAGGGGTGTGCAGTCACCAACTTCACTCTCTCTTCCAGAGACATCTGGATCCAGTGGCAAGATATTCATCAGCGGGGAAGCTAGGTGGCGCAGTGGATAAAGCACCAGCCCTGGATTCAGGAGGACCTGAGTTCAAATCCGGCCTCAGACACTTGACACTAGCTGTGTGACCCTGGGCAAGTCACTTAACCCTCATTGCCCTGAGAAAAAAAAAAAAAGAAAAGATATTCATCAAGACGACTGGAGATGGCTCTGGATATTTAAGGCAATTGGGGTTGAATGACTTACCCAGGGACACACAGCTAGTGTCTAAAGAGAGATTTGAACTCAGGTGCTCCCAACTTCAAGGCCAATGCTCTATCCACTGAGCCACCTAGCTACCCCTATGGAGTAATGACTCAGGAAGGAAAGAAGAGAAAGTGGGAAAAGAAGAGTCTGCCAGAGTCAGATAGCCAGGCCATAAAACCTAAGGCTATTTATGTATATAATCATGCCATAACCCCAGCAGCCCCAAGGCAAAACTCCTCCTCTTGTCCCCACCTCAAATACCACCCCCTAAAGCCCATCTTCCCTAACCCACCCTAACCCAACTACCACCAACACCACTACCTTCTCCTTTTATCTGATCTTGCATATCATTTTGTTTCACAACTTTCTGATGTACTTATTGTATTATATATTATAATGTTCATTTATATATTATCTCCTGCATAGAAAGGACATGTCATATCAATTTTGCATCTCCTCCAGCTCCTAGCATAGTGCTCTAAACACAGCAGATGTTTAATAAATATGTGTTGAATAAATGAATGAATGCCATCTCCCCTCCCCTTCAAGTCGGCCCAAAACTATTTTCAGGAGGAAGAGGAGGTTGGGGAAAGAAGAGATACAGTGTGGTTTTTCCCTGAGGCCTGTATGACTTGGGTAACATCAGTAAAATCATAGGGCAAAGCTGATTCAAGGTTCAATGGACTGCATCTGCATTTGAAGGAGTCAGGAATATGACTAAATAAATAGGAGAATCAATGCCCTTGACCCATGGACTTGGCATTCTCTCTCTGTCCATTCATTTATTTAAAAAAAACAAAACAAACAAACAAAAAAAAGAATAAAAACAAAACAAATTGGGGAATGACTAAAGAAGCTGAGGTATGTGATTGTAATGGAGTATTATTGTGCTGTGAGAAGTGACAGGCAGGATGATTTCAGAGAAACCTGGAGAGACTCATGAACTGATATGTAGTGAAGTGAGCAGAACTGGGAGGACACTGTGCACAGTGACAGCAGTATTGCTATGAGCAATTGTGAATGACTTGACTACTGTCAGCAATGCAATGATCTAAGACAATCCCAAGGGACTAATGATGAAGCATGCTATCCACTCCCAAAGAATTGATAGTGATTGAACACAGAATTTTTAAAAAGAGCACTTGTGGATTAGATATATAGATATATAGATATATATCAGATTGGTTGCTGTCTTCTGGAGGGGGGAGGAAAGGAAGGGAGGGAGAAAAATTTGAAACTCTAAATCTTATGAAAATGAATGTTGAAAACTACCTTTACATGTAACTGGAAAAAATAAAATAAATGTTTGTTGTAGAGTAAAAAAGTAAAAAGAAAAACAAAACAAAAAACAAGACATTTATTTAAGAAAAGGGGAAAAAAACCTAGAGAACCCCAAAGCAATTTGGTAGTAATTAGACAAATAATCATTTGTTGTTGTTCAGTCATGCTGTCACAAAGGAAATGGTGGGGGTCCTTTGGTATTCCTCTGGAAAGAATTACACTCTTGCACAGTCCAATTAGGATTAAAATGGTCTTTTATTTGGTGCTAGAGAAAGTGATCAGGGACTTCACCCCAGGGAGGAGATGGCTTAGAAACATCTTTCTCCCCAACAGAAGGAAAGCAAAAGCTTTTATGGGGGATAGATGGGGTGTCCACGTGAAAGTGGGAAGTTCCTTTTGGGGGTGAGGTGGGGAAAACTTGGATGCTTGTCATTCCTGAGAGTCAGAGGAATTATGTTTTAGGAATGATGGTCCTGACCTCTAGAGTTATGTTATGGGTCCTGGGGACCTCAGAAGTTTTCTGGGGGAAATCAAGGAAACTTCTTGAGAAACTAAACCAAAAGACAGACACACCTAAGGAGATAAGCGGCACCCAGTAAGGACTAAGTTAGCTCCAGGACTCTTCATTCCAGTCTCTCACCCCTCAGGGAGATGAGATTAGATGTGGCTGCTGCCTTTGTGGCATCAGAGGGACAGAGGTGGCTTGAGAGATCGGAGTTGCCTCTCACCCAACTTTCCCCACCCACCACCAGTGGGGGATGGTCCTCCCCCAATAAGGGAACTTTCCACAGTCAGATGATCACCCCACCAGACCACCATTCATCCTCTATAAAAGTATTTGCCTGTCTCCTGCTTGAGGAAATAGGTATCTCCACGCCTCTCCCCTTGAGAAGAAGTCCAAGGACTTCTCTCTTGGTTTCCTTTCCCTAGCACCTAAATAAACTATTATTTTATTCTAATTGGATTTGTGTGCAAGAGGGTGTAATTCTTTTTTTTTTTTTTTTAGTGAGGCAATTGGGGTTAAGTGACTTGCCCAGGGTCACACAGCTAGTAAGTGTTAAGTGTCTGAGGCTGGATTTGAACTCAGGTACTCCTGACTCCAGGGCTGATGCTCAATCCACTTTGCCACCTAGCTGCCCCGGGTGTAATTCTTTAAAGAGGAATTTTTAAGAACCCCTACCCCAAACCCCCACTATATTTCCCCCATAATAAGTTATCTCGGTCTCCTGGCTCCAGTCAGTAGTAGCCATGCCTAATTGACTTTCCTGCTATAGAATTTTATCTCCCTTTTTTATGTGTCCATCCTGATATCTAGTTGGCCAAGCTAAACTTTAATAGTCCCTTGATTTCTCCATATGTCTGTCCTGTTATCTGGCCCTCCTAAGCCCCATGTCAATGTTCAACTTTTCTTGACCTCATTTGGTGTTTTCTGGGCAAAGATACTGTAGTGGTTTGCCATTTCCTTCTCCAGCTCATTTGACAGATGAGGAAACTGAGGGAAACGAGGTGAAGTGTCTTCTCCAGGGTGACACAGCTAATAAGTGTCTGAGGCCATACTTGAACTCAGGAAGATAAATTTGCCTGACTCCAAGCCTGGTACTCTATCTACTATACCACCTAGCTGCCCCAAAAAATCATTATCTGGCTTGTAGTCTAGCTTTCAGAAATAAAAAATGGGAGAAGTATTTGGAATATTCATCATAAACTAGGGTGAAGACTGACTAGAGAGTCCAAGCTCTGCTATAAGAAGAGAACAAAGAAAAGATTAAGCCTCAGGGAATTTTCAACCTGAGAAAAAGAACTTTGTCCTTTGTTCTAAAGAATTTGAATGTTTAGGGATGGGAATCATCTTGGGGAGAGGTGGGAGGCCTCAGAAGCTATGACTAAGGGAACTGGAAAGAGGAGGTGGTTTACTAGGTCTCCTGGGGCAAAAGTTTTCTTCCTTTTCTGGAAGAGGCAGAAAGAGTTAAAGGTTTATTTGAGCCAAAAGTCAAGGATTTCAGCTGGTCGGAAAGCTGGAAGCAGTGGAAACTATACCCCATCTGTGTCCTGCAGATACTATATACCCAGCAGCTAGGTGGCACAGTGGATAACGAATTGGGCCTGGAATCAGCAAGACTTCAGTTCAAATATGACTTTGTTGTTTGTCCTTGTTCTAGAAGAGGACCGTGACATCAGGGTGATGTCATGACTTGCAGAGTTGGATTTAAGTGAGGGAGGACTGTGCAAAGTCACCAACCTCACTCTCACCTCCAGAGACATCAAGGTCTAGTGGCAAGATATATATCAGGACAACTGGATATGGCCCTGGATATTTAAGGCAATTGGGGTTAAGTGACTTGCCCCAGGTCACACAGCTAGTCAGTGTCTGAACTGAGATTTGAACTCAGGTGCTCCTGAATTCTGGGCCAGTGCTCTTTCCACTGAACCATGTAGCTGCCCAAATATGATCTTAGGCATTTAATAATTGTGTGACCCTGGAAAAGTCATTTAATTTCTGTCTGCCTTAGTCTCCTCACCTGTAAATTGGGGATAATAACAAAACCTACCTCGCAGGGTTGTTGTGAGAATTAAATGAGATAATAGTTGTAAAGTGATTAGCAGAGTATCTGGCACATAAACACTCAATAAAAATAATTTTTTAAAACGTAAACAAATAACAATTTTTAAAAAAAACTTAATAAATTTTTATTTTCTTTCTTCAGAGTAGTATATGGCAGTGGAAACACAGGGTGTGGGAACAGAACATCATTGGAAGACTGGTTCAAGGGCATAAAGCCCCTTCATACATGTGCCCTGGCCATGCCTATGTTTCCTACATGTGTGCCTCTCTCTGTTATTCTTGTGTTTGTCTGTTCTTTCCACTGATACTATGTATCTGCTGGAGAATGCACCCCAGGGGCAGTTTGGCAGTGCAGTGGCTAAAGCACTGGCCCTGAATTCAGGAGGACCTGAGTTCAAATCCGACCTCAGACACTTGACACTAGCTGTGTGATCCTGGGCAAGTCACTTAACCCTCGTTGCCCTACCCAAAAAAAAGAAAAAGAATGAAGGATAAACAACAATAAATAATCACCAACATGAGAACGTACCCCAGATTTTGGGGGCAAATGCTTTCTTGAATACTTTTCTTATCAGGCTATTTCATTAAAAGCCCTTGCTTTGAACTAACTACATCCACTGACTGACTGTTAAATGTAAACACACCAGTAGGGGCTCTTGAACCTGGAATCTAGAGTAACTATTTGCCAGGGATCACACTCTTCAAGTATCCCCAGGTGCTGCAATGCATAAAATAAAAGCAAGCAATATGAGGTGATTTAGAATTAGCTATGCGGTTAAAGTTCAGAAAAGAGGGGAATAAATGAAGATTGAATGCTTTATGGAGTATTTAAAGTTAAATCTGATCTGACTTTGAAGGATGTGTAGGATTTGGATACATGAAAAGACTTCTAGGCAAGTGCAAGTCTATTATGGTCCAATTCAGTTGAAGAGAAAATCCCCTTCTCCCCACAACCTCTTCACTCCATGCTTAGCTTGCAGAGGGCATCTCTTAAAAGGTTTCAAGGGCTCAACCTCCCCTTGTCATCCATAATTCTGGATAGCTCTGCAGGATTTGTGACTCTTGAAAATCTATTAATATCATTGTATTTATTATTCCCTGAGCACCAAAGTATACTCAGATGGGCAGAAGAGAGACAGAATTCCTTCAAAGGGGCTTATAATAATCTTCCTGTAAAATACCCAGTTAAGAGCAACAATGCTGTTTCTTGCTTTTTCATACAACACCATAACTCCAGAAGTTCATAAATACCTTTCTTCATGATTTTTCATAACCCGTAGCTTCTCTCTGTCCCCTAATATAAGCATCTTATCTTGAGTCAGATTCTGGAAATGCATTCTGAAAGGTTAATTTGGTAGAATCAAATCATCTGTAAGAACATTCAAGCTGCTGGCAGTGTCCCAGTTCATATGACCAATGATGTGGTATATCTAGTAATTGAGAACCCCCCCCCAAAAAATAATTCCTCTGGACCCAAATTATTTTCTTTCCATTCATGCATCTCATTTTACCCCCCCCCAAAAAAAATATTTGTGTTGTGTAGAAATAGTTGTAATGTTTATGTTGCTGATTACAGAATGGAGCCAAAAAACTAGTCTCATACCAAGCACTTTGAGTGGAGTTGAAGGAAAAATATTTCTCTGTCTATTATTTATTTTTTAGCCCCACATATATTAGAGATGGTACTAACCCTATCTTATAGATAGATAGACTTAATGACTGACCCAAAATCACACACTTAGTAAATGTTGGAACTTGAATATTAAGTATTCTAACTTCCAAATTGGTCCTTCTCCCACTGAATTGTGATATCTTCCACTGTCAGATTTTTAATTCTGATCTTTCTGATGAGCAACAACATTTGCCTGTCTAAAGATAAGAACATTGCTAACAAGAAGGTAATTAAGGAGTCTTGTTATCCCTATCTGCCTTCAATGCAAGCCAAGTGCCATCTCCTCCAAAATGCCTTTACTAATTTCATACCTCTCCGCCCCAAGTTGTCAGTGCCCCAACCCTCCTGATAATACTTATACTAACTCTATAAATGCTTTGTGTTTCCTTATATGTGTACAAGTTGTATCCTTCCAGGAGAATGTGAGCTCCTTAGAAGATCTATCAGTTCCTTTTTTTTCTCTGTCTTTGTATTCCTAGCACCTTAGCACAGTACATTAAATGTAATACAGCATTGCTGAATTGAATTGAATGTTGTTTCATGGAAATTGTTCTATCAGATTTGAATGTTCCCCCCAAAATGGAGGAGGATGATTCCCAGCATATATTTTGGCCTTGTGTTGGTGATGACTGCTTACAAACTTGGTCTGAATTATTTCATTTAGCTGGTTTTCATAAGAGGCTATACTACTGAATATTTATGTCAGAAGGAAGTTGGACCTCCACAGGGTGCTATCATTTCTATGTGATTTTGTGCCAGAGTCAAAAGTGGGGGAGCACAAACTTTGATTTGTTTTGCTAATAATTGTGATGGGTCTCAGCCATCAAATTCTTGGCCTCCTAGCTAAATTGAGACGTGACAGCCAAAGGCTACATATAAGCTCATTAGCAAAACATTACTAAGGACCTGAGCAACAAGATGGAGGACTAGACATTTCCTCTAATCCCCCAAAGCTCTTAAATGTCTCCAAAACAGAAATCCTATGTCAAAAATAAAGCGATTTCAGCTATCTCTATGGTCTAAGACACTCAGAATCCAAAAGAAAGTTTAAAAAAAAAAAAAACAGTGGCAAAAAATGCTTAGAGGGGAAAGCCTAGAATGCATACTCTGAAGCTTTTATTCCATGAAGAATACAGAAGAAAGAGAAAGATATATGTAAAGGTCTATATGAACTGATACAGACTGAAGTAAGAAGAGCCAAGAAAAAAATGCACACAGTAACAACAACAATGTAACTGGAAGGAACCACATGCAAAAAAAAAAAAATCAAAAGTAAATGAAACAAAATTATAAATATCAAGCAAGATTTAACTGAAAAGCTAGGAGGGGACATCCACCCCCTAACCTGTTCCTTCATGGAGGTGGGAGGTTCACAGGTGTTATACATTGCACAGACGTTTGGACTTTTTCAATATATTGATCAATCGTGTTGAATTTTTCTTCCTCTCTAAAGGATATTATGGGATATGGGATGGCCCTCTGGGAGGGAAAGGAAAAGTGATGCTTGGGATAACTATGGTGACATAAGAAACAGAAGATATCAATAAAAACTTATTTTTTTTAATTGCTAAATAAGATATAAGATTGTGGAGTTGAGGAAGGATGGTATAAGAGACCAAAATAAGTTAAATCATCCAAAGAGCATTCATAGCTTGGGATAAATACCATGACATCCATCCCCTTAATCAAAAGCCTTTAGTAACTTTCTTTGGTTTCTAGGATAAAGTACATAGTCCTCACCCTGGCATTTAAGAACCTGGCTCCAATCTTACTTTTCACCTTTATTGCACATTACTGACCCTCATGAATTCTACATTTCATTCAGAATGGATAGCTAGCCATTCCCCTAATTGGGCATTCCATCTCTTGTCTGGGGTGATTGGTATTGTATCATATACCTCTTATACCATCCTCCAGAACCTAGCTCAAAGGTTTTGAACACAGTAAGGTCTAAATAAATTTGTATTTTATTTCTCCTTTGTTTGTAAGGATGATGACCTTAATGCAGAAAATAGTAGAACAAAAATGACAGATGAAGGTTAATACTCAAGACAAGTAAGGTGATTTGAATCTTGAATTCAAGTCACCTAACCCAGATTGACTCTATCCTCAGGGACCAGGAAAGTTGGCAGACATGAGTGTTAAGCAACTGTCCATGATATTTGAAACAGCATGAAAAATGGGAAAGGTACCACAAGATTGGAGAAAGGCAAATATCCCGATTTCTTTTTTTAAAAAAACAAAAAGGCGGGGCAGCTAGGTGGTGCAGTGGATAAAGCACCGGTTCTGGATTCAGGAGGACCTGAGTTCAAATCCTGCCTCAGATACTTGACACTTATTAGCTGTGTGACCCTGGGCAAGTCACTTAACCCCCACTGCCCCACAAAAAAACCCCAAACAAACAAACAAAACCAACCCCCAAAAAAGAAAAAAAGAAAAGGGGAAGAAAAAGGGAAGAAAATAGAGGGGCATGATATGGGCCTGTAAGCTTGATTTCAATCCCTGTGAAAATTCTAGAAAGGATAAATAAATATAGGATTGGAAATATCTAGAAGGAAAGTGTTGATTCTAATGGACCAGATGACTTCATCTAGAACAATTCATGCCAGATTAACCTCATTTCCTTTATTAAACTACTAGATAAGGGAACTGCTGTGGATATATTTTACTTATATCTTAGAAAAATGTTTGTTAAAATATCTCATAATATTCATGGAATATGGAAAGATATAAATTCTGAAATATTACAATTAGATTCAGAATTGGCTGGACAGCCATATTAAAAAAAAATAGTTACTAATGTTTCAGTGACAGGAGGATTCCACCAGGGTACCCCATGAATCTGTGTTAATGGTTCAGTGTCAATGTGGCAAGGGGACTCCAGTGGGGAACCCCAGGTATCCCCTGTGGCCCTGTGTTGCCTTTTATTTTCATTAATAAAGATAAAGGCATAGATGGTATACTCACCACATTTTCTATGTGACAAAAAGGTAGGAGGAAGGGTTGACATACCGGATGACTAAATTAAGATTCAAAAGGATCTTGATAGGCTAGAGCATTGGGCTTAATCTAAGAAGATGAAGTTCAAAAGGAATAAATGTCAATCTTGAACTTGGATACCAAAAAAAAAGTCAACTTCACAAATATAAACTGGAGAGGCATGGCTAAATAGCAGTTGTTCTGAAAAGGATGAAGTGTGGGTGTGTGAGAGAGAGAAAGAAGATAGAAGGATGGATGGTAGCCTGCAAGCTCAATATAAGTCATCAGTGTGATGTAGCAACCAAAAATGTAATGTGATCATGGGCTGTATTAACTGGTGTATGGCTTTCAGGAACAGGGAAATGATAATTCCATTGTACACAGCCCCTTTCAGATCTCATCTGTCATACTGTGTTCAGTTCTTGCACCATTATTTTATGGACATTGATAAGGTGGAGAGTGTCCAAGATGGTAAAGGGACTTGAGTTCATGACATAGGAAGCTCAGCAGAAAGAACTAGACCAAAGAAAAGAACACTCAGGGGGGGATATGATAGCTAAATTTAAGATCTGAAGGGTTGTCATATGGAGTGGGAATTAAGTATTATATTTGGCCCCAGAGAGGAATTAGGAGCAGTGAGTAGAAGTGGCTGTGATGTTACAAATCTAATGTGTGTGTCCTTACCTGCTAAGAATTAGCTAAGGTTTACTTATAAATTCAGCAACAGTTTAGGCTTTTAAGCATTTATTAAAGTATATTAGGGGTTAGCAAAGAGAGAGAGAGAGAAAACCGCCTTCACCTAGTTATCCAAGAGAGTGAATTTCCTAAAGTTAGGAAACCTGGCTACCTTCCTCCTTCTTCTGCCACTATGAGCTCCTTTCTGAACCAAAGAGACAGTTTGTTCAAGTGAAAGCTTCCTGCAGGACCAGCAGAGGGGCGGTCCCCACACACAGCTCCAAGCTAATTGGCTGGTAGCATTGATTGACATGACTTACAGGCAGTTCTATGAATAGAGGCAACTTCCCGGAAGCTAGTCACATGCTTCTCATCAGGGGGTGGCGTCCTGGTTCTCACAATGTCTTTTTCAGCAGGGGGTGGCACCCTGGTTCTCACATGGCAAAGAGAACAATCTAGGCTTGATGTCAAGATAAAAGTTCCTCACAATTAAACTGTCCATTAACAGAATTCCTAAGAGAAACAGTGGGTTCCCTCTCCTCAGAAGTCTTCAAGCAGAGGCTGGACAGCCATGTGCTAGGTATGCTATAGTAGAATTCCCTTTCATAATAGATTTAGCTTCTGAGATGTCTTACAATTCATGAATTCAGTGATTCTGCAAATGTTTATTGAATTAAACTGTTTACTTTGCATCCAAACCTGGAAGAAGGGCAGCAAATAGATATAAAGTGGAACAGATCTGCCACTCTTTCTCATGAACAACATTGCTTTTAAACACCATGTTTAGACTCTAATTCAATTCAACAGGCATCACATCTGTTTCAGGACAAAGTAGAAATAGCATTCAATAAGCTAAGTAGAGAAGAGGAGTAGTTGAACTGGAATAAATATGGATAAAAGAAATCCATGTTAGAGGTTACTTGATTTTAAAGCTATTCGGATATCAATTTTCAAGATAGCCCAAAGATGGGAAAATTTCAAAAGAATGAAAAGAACCTTAACATGTCATTTTTTTAAAAATCAGAACATCAGCAGCCACCAACTCCTATGCCTGCTTTCTTATCTATATAAAATCTTTAAGAGAAAAATCTTTGTTTAAATGAAAAAGAATATGATAAATTTTAATCACAGTTGATCTAATATAGGAACAAGGAATTAAACTAACTGTAAAGTTTTGGTCACATCCAGTAATCTTTATGAAAAGGTTCACTCTTTCTCTGAAGAAATTCAAGTGACCAACTTTATCAGATGAGCAAAAAAACGGTCATACTTTTGCAGGGCTTTAAACAGCAAAGGCCTGGAGAGAGTCTGAGGGAATGGAATGTCAAGAATGTTCTGTGGAGATGACACTAACAGTAGGGAAATAAGGTATATTCTTCCTCCCACCCCCAATCATCCAGGGTATCTAGCATCAACTTGCTCTGAGGGAGACATCCCATTTTAACCATTCAAGAGTTCATCAATTTAAGAATTGGAAGTACAATTGAGAGCCAGATTTTTATACAGAAAGGCAGTTACTCCAGGGAAGAAGTACCTTTAAGGAACAGAATCCCTGAAAGAAGAGAATAAAGCCAGCTAGGGACTTAATAGAGACCTGGCCCTGGCAACCAAGTCAAGCTGTGGAGAGAAACAGACTCTAGTAATTCAGCTGAGCAACCTGCCCAGCAGACATGCTGTACCCAAAGGGAGGTAACTAAGAACTCCGTACAGGCTGCCCCCAAGGGTAAACACCCAAGAACTCTATTAAGAGGATTTCCACATGCTCCCTACATGCATACTTAACTACTGTTGTAACTACTTAAGTTTAAACCCACTCTCCCCATGGATATAAAGTATATTTGTGGGAGAGTGAACTCAGGTTTATGTGGGAAATGTTTGAGGACCTGAGTTTGACTGAAAGTCACTCTCTTACCTTCAGGCAAGAAATCAAACTATCATGGGGGAAAATTCCTGTGGGTCTGTACAATACATAGGCCACCTGGAATGTCTCTAGGAATTTTGGCAATGCACAAGGAACATGGGCAATCCAACAGGAAAATATCCTACAGTACAAAGGGCACCAAGCATTTCTCCAATGGACCATAGCATCTTCCAGAGAGATGCCGTGGCTAGGACAAGCAAGCTTAATAAGAAGAAAATTGCTCCAGAGCCAGGGAGTCCCTAAAAATAGATTAAGTACTTGGGGGCGATTGGGGTTCTAAGCCACCAGGCAATGGTCCATAAGAATCTTAGATCAGGGGGCAGCTAGATGGCGCAGTGGATAGAGCACCGGCCCTGGAGTCAGGAGTACCTGAGTTCAAATCCGGCCTCAGATACTTAACACTTACTAGCTGTGTGACCCTGGGCAAGTCACTTAACCCCAATTGCCTCACTAAAAAAAAAAAAAGAAGAATCTTAGATCAGATTTCTGGATTCATGTCATAATAGCATGTCATCCAGGTTGGCTTGAAATTTAAAAAAAAAAAATAAAGGAACACGGACAAGTCCTCATACTGTGCTTTGGGTGAATTATTAAGCACCCGTATTTTCAGGATGCACACTCCATGTACATATATTATTATAATATTCAACCAAATAAAAATAATATCAAGAAACTGGTCTAATTTCTAAAGGAAATATGCCAGAAAACTGCCCAATTACACTTTAAAAAAAAAAGAAAAGAAAAAGAAGGAACAGATTATTTTTCTAGTAGATCGCTAAACAGGGTATCCAACAAAGGAGATTCCTAGGTAGAGGAGCTCTGCAGGAGGTCCCTAGAAATACATAAGGCATTCATATTTATCCTAGACAAAGCCCCCACAATGTAGCAACCCTTCTGAAGTACTCCCTTAATTTGGACATACTGACTGTGGATCTCCAAGGACAGTTCTTATCTTAGGTTCAAGGGTGTGCCTATATAAGTCTAGCCTTCTATAGTCAAAGCTTCTGGATTCCCACCATAATGATTATCATGAACAATAAGCCACTAGACAAGATTAGCTTTTTTTGTGGGGGGGGGGGGGGCAAAAAGTGACTTGCCCAGGGTCACACAGCTAGTTAAATGTCAAGTGTCTGAGGCTGGATTTGAACTCAGGTCCTCTTGAATCCAGGGCCAGTGCTTTATCCACTGTACCACCTAGTTGCCCCAAGATTAGCTCTTAAAAAAGGCATTTGCTACATTGGCACACTGAAATAAAAGCTATGAAACGTTTTCCCCAAAAATGTGGAGTACACATTCTTACAAATATACGTAGCATCTGTGGTTTGTTTTCCTATCATCTTCTTATTTGATACTTAAATTCAATTGAGCAAACATTTTAAACACCTACAAAAAAGCTGCTGTGTTAGCCCAGACATTTCCTCATCTGGAAACACATCAGACATCTCCTGACAATGAGGTGATATACTTAAAATTCAGAATAAGACATACTTTTGGCTGTGGCCAATGGAGGAATTGGTTTTGCCAAACCATACATATTTATTATGAGGGTTTTCTTTTTCTTTTTTCCCTTTCTTTCTTTCTCTCTTCCTTCCTTCCTTCCTTCCTTCCTTCCTTCCTTCCTTTCTTTTGTTGTTGTTGTTGTTGTTGCTCAAATGGAGGAAAGGGCAGCAGGAAGGATGCTTGTAAAAATAAATTAATAATTTTAAAAGGAAGTTTGCTTATCTGTAAAATGAGAATAATAGAACCCTCCTGAGAGGGTTGAGAAGAGGACCAAAGGAGATAATGTCTATAAAGTTAGTTCTTTCTAAACCTTAGAGTACTATATAAACGTAAGCCATCATTTATAATTCTTAGTTCAAAGCTATTGCCTAAACCAAACTAATGCAGATTCATATAAACCCCTGGGGGCTTATATAAAATCTGAATGTGGGTTATAGTTCAGGGCTTCTTAAACTTTTTCCACTTCTGACCCCTTTTCACCCAAGAAATTTTTATATACCCCAGGTATATAGGTATATAAATAGGCATATATAATCTTTTACTTTTACCAAATTTTTTGTGACCCCCACACTCAGGCAATCCCCCATGGTGATCCACAGTTTAAGAAGTTTTGTTACACTTAATGTTGTCTTTCTGTGTGTGTGTGTGTGTGTGTGTGTGTGTGTGTGTGTGTTTACATATACTACATCTCTAAAATGAGAACTTGGAAGAGTAATCTCTTTTTTCAGAGTGTACATGTTTGTGTATAAACCTGTAACATTCCTAGAGGCCTACCTGGGGCACTGAGAGATTAAGTGAAATGCCCACAGTCATACAATTTGCATGTGTCAGAGACAGAATTTGAACTCATGTCTTTCTGATTCCAAGAATAGCCTTCCCTCCACTTCGGCACATTTCAAGTGGAATTGGTAGTTAAAGGGAAATATTGTCTGTAAGAAAACTAGACACTACTTCAACCACAAAACTGCATAAATGCATGCATGAAATACAAGAAAATCTTCTAAACTTACTATTTAGCATTTATATAACCCTTCTCACCTTCAAAGAATTTTAGTTTACTTCCAAACAAAATCTATTAAAGAAATATTGATGTGTGGGTTAGCAAATAAAAGGAATTAAATTGCCAGAAGCTTTATTGGCCTTTATCTAAAATTCCAGTAGACTTAGATATTTTCGGTGTGACCTGAAAATTTCCCTAGAGGCTGATTTGTGGAAGCTGACCTAATTCTTGGGAAAATTCCTTTTACACTACTAGTTCTCAAGGGTTGTCATCCCTGATTTCCCCCACTTCCTATTTTCCTTCTTCTTTTCACTCTTCTCCTCTGCTCTGACTGACTTACTATTTGTCAAATCAACTTAAATTTTTTTTAGCCCTTTAGCTCATCTTAGGGTACAGGCAGCACAAACATGAAATAAGTAAATAAGTAAACAAACAAACAAATAAATAAATGAATAAATGAATGGATGAATATATATGTGTGTGTGTATATACATATATATATATATATATATATATATATATATATCCTTCTTATTATGAAGAGTTGGAAAAGATTGAAAAACAACTAAACAATGACATTCTTTTCTCTCCTCCACATACTCTACAACTATCTACACTGACCTACTTGCTAGTCTTTGGACAGTATAGTTCATTTCCAACTCTAATGCTTTTGTGTGGGCTATCTCCCATACCTGAAATGTTCTCCCTCTTTCTCCTGGATTCCCAGATTTTTTTCAAGACTCAGTTCTGGTTCCATGTTTCATGTTCTACAATAGGCCTTGCCCAGGTCTTCCCACTGCTAGTACTCTTTCTCTGAGATTACCCTCCCATTTACACTGTCTATATATGTTAACTATATCATTATTTACATCTTGTCTTTCCCATTAGAATATGAACTCTCTGAAAGTAGGGATTGTGTTTTAGGTTTTCTTTGTAGAACCTTGTACACCTGTAATATATGAAATGCTTAATACATCTTTGTTGATTGATTGACAGTTCTTCACTGGTAATATGCTGTAGCATATTCACCTTCACAAAGCTAATGATTTGGCTCCATTATCTATTCTACTTCCAAAATATTGCTTCTGCCTGTCCAATATTTTCTATTCTAGTTGTTGTTCAGTCGTTTCAGTTATGTTTGACTCTTTGTGACCCCATTTGGGGCTTTCTTGGCAAAGATGCTGGAGTGATTTGCCATTTCCTTCTCCAGCTCATTTTACAGATGAGGAAACTGAGGTAAAAAGGGTTAAGTGACTTGCCCAGAGTCACATACCTAGCAAGTGTCTGAGGCTGGATTTGAAATCAGGTCTTCCTGCCTCCAGGCCCAGCACTCAATCCACTATACCTCCTAGCTGTGCCCATTCCCACTGTGATCTCCCTAATTCAGACCTCTTTTCAGGAGGTTCTTATCCAAGGAATACAGCTACACTTAAACTCCCACAAGGTAATTGAGGTAAACATAGTTTGGAGGGAATACCCCACCTATATATTTCCATTTATACAAAACCAACCACTCACAATGCTGACACATTTAGATCTTAAACATAATAATTTACTTGGAAAAAAAGGGAAAAAAGATACTAATGCTACTACTAATGATAATAATAATATAGGCATGTCATTGTCCTTTGATCTTGGAGAGGACCATGACATTGGAGTGATGTCATGACTTGCAGCGAATTGGATTTAAGTGAGGGAGGGCCTTTTTTTTGGCAGACAATGGGGGTTACGTGACTTGCCCAGGGTCACACAGCTAGTACAAGTCAAGTGTCTGAGGCCAGATTTGAACTCAGGTACTCCTGAATCCAGGGGCAGTGCTTTATCCACTGAGCCACGTAGCTGCCCCAAGGGAAGGCCTTTTAAAGTCACCAACCTCATTCTCTCATCAAGAACCATCTGGGTCCAGTGGCAAGATATAAATCAGGATAACTGGAGAGGACCCCAATGTTTAAGGCAATTAGGGTTAAGTGACTTACCCAGGGTCACACAGCTGGTAAGTATCTGAGGTGAGATTTCCCAATTTCAGGGCCAGTGCTCTATCCACTGCGCCACCTAGCTGCTAATACAGGCACACATTTAAGTAAATTCAGGAATAATAAACACGTCATGATTTACAGGTAAGCCTCAACCACCCTTATCTACCAATGCACTCAGGATCCATGAGGGAGAGTAAGCAGACCCTTGGCACAGAATCAAATGAGTTTGGAAACCTCATGTGTTCAGGGTAACTCAGAACACTGGACTATAAAACTTAATGTCATTGATCTTTTCAGGAATAGCTACACTTTACCTCCTTGCTAAGTGCTCCCCATCAGGTCTTTATCAGCTCTCCAGCTAGGCAAATCCTCTTCTCTTCTATTGGCAAACCAACAAAGCATTTTCAAGTTCTTCCAATTTACAATTGTCTTTCAGAGGGCTCTGAGATAGTCTTATGCTCTTAATTTAACTAGTAGCTTAATTTCAACCAGAGATCTAAAAGTTCTTCAAGGGGGCTCTTTTTGGGCAATGTAGACAAGGCAAGAAGCTATCCATTCACCAGCTTTACTGCACGATCCAATCATTTGTAGCAAACAGAGCTGACAGAAAAGCAACTCAGGTTTATTCTCTGGGCAGAGGATGCAAGGCCAGACAGGTTTACACTCACTGGGATATTGCATGGATCAGTCATTTTGTAGCAAAGAGAACTCTCAGCAAAGCCAATACAAATCTTGTCTTTCCCTTCTGCTTTTCTTTCTCAAATCATAGGTGACAACAGAGAGTCATATGCACTTCTGAGAGATGACTTTTCTCAAACTCTAGATGACAATCGAGGGCAATGTAGCAGATACTAAACCCATTGCTGAAGCTTTTGTCTCTAGACAGAGCCTTGTTTCAGCCCATTGCTGTGGCTTTGAACACTCAGCTGTTTCCTGTGTCTTCAATCTTCACTTGCCAGATTCTTCAATCATCACTTGCTACTTTCAGTGGATTAAATCAGAGCCTGCTGGTACTCAATGACTTATTTTCACTTATGAGATAAAAACTCATAAATCTTCCTTATGAAATCAATAGTCTGCGTTTAAGCATCCCTTAGTCTCCAATCATATAAATACCTGATTTTTTTTTTTTGGTGACTTGTAACATCTTAAACCTTAAAACAGTCATATGGCAATGAGCTGACGGACCACAATGCCCTGCAGTTCCAGTCATTTCAAAAACTGTAAAGAAGTCTGTTCTAACAATCTGTGTCTCTGAAAACTATTCATATTTTATAAATTTTAATAAATAAATCTTCTTCCTCTGCCCCTTTAAACCATGGCACTATTCACATATAAAAGGAGCACCATGCTAGATCCTTTAAAAAGTGATTTAAGGGGCAGCTAGGCGGCTCAGTGGATAGAGCATCGGCCCTGGATTCAGGAGGACCTGAGCTCAAATCCTGCCTCAGACACTTGACACTTACTAGCTGTGTGACCCTGGGCAAGTCACTTAACCCCAACTGCCTCACCAAAAAAACAAAAAGTGATTTAAGCCTTTATATTTATGTCCCAATTCATTTTCTACACATTTTCAACCAAAATGTTGTCTATTTGAAAATTGTTATGCACCCCTGGGTGCCTCAGAAGTTTTCTGGGGTAAATCAAAGAACCTTCTCCTTGAGAAACTAAACCAAAGGACATATATACCTAAAAAGATAAGGGTCACCAGATCTGGACTGAGTTAGCTCCAGGACCACCACCACCCCTTGGGGAGATAAGATTAGGTGTGGCTGCTGCCTTTATGGGATGAGGGGTGAGAGACAGCTTGAGAGATCCAGAGCCACCCCTCACCCAACTTCTTCCAACCACCACCAGTGGAGGATGGTTCTCCCCCAATAAGGGAACTTTCCACAGTAAGATGATCACCTCATGGGACCACTATCAGTTCTGTTAATATGAATATGGATCACCTGGATTTGATGGAGGTACCTTATTATCCAAAAGTATTTTTTATGAAACCCTGGATTAATAGCATGAATAGGAGTAAAATGTCCTTCAACTGAACTCCAAACTGAACCCAGATAGCTAGCAGATAAAAGACCCTCCCTAATGACTTCTTTTCCCTCAGGATAGTAAATCCTTATCTTATGGTAACATCTGGGCATCCTCATCCTTGCCAAACCCTTTTTTGGAATCCTGTAATCTTATCACGATGCTTCTGTATTTTCTCCATACCTATTATAACTGAAATTGTTAAACTGCTTTTTGCTTCTGGGTTGATTTCTGTATCATACTATTGAAACTGACAACACCTTGTAATCAGTGGACTAAAACCATATATAACCTCAGAAATGGGCAGTCCCTGAGCTCTCTTCTTAGGAAGGGAGACTCCACATTATCATGTGTTATATATTTCTTCTTGGGACAAAATATTAAATTGATATTATGTTTTTTCTGTTGTCTCTGATCTGTTTCGTAGGAGGACAGGTATGGATATCATGTTCTCTGATCTGGTTAGTAGGAGATATTATAAGATATTATAATTTTTCTGATCTGTTTACTCATTTTGTAGGAGAGATTAGACATTATTTCTCTGATCTGTTTGTAGGAGACAGGCACATACAAAAACTATATTTTAATATTGTGTAATTTAAGATTCTAAATGTGGATTCTAATCTGTTCCCCCAGTTTGGGGGGAAACTGACTAAAATCACTGATAAAACGAGTTTAGGTTTTTAAGGGTTTATTGGAAAATAGAAAGAAAAAGATTGAGAACAGAATTCCAATAGCCTGGCATTCCTATCTTTCCTCAAATTTCCTGTGAAGTCCTCTGCCGCCACCACCATCCAGTCAGGAACCCAAAAAGCCCCCAAAGCTCTCCGCACAGGCTCCCTCTCCTCCTTCCTGTCTCCTCCCAGAAAATAGGAGGCTCCTCAAGTTGATTAGCTGGTAGCCTTGATAGACAGCACCCATGAGCAAACGTCATTTCCTGACGCCAAGGAAGAGCCACAATGTCTCTGAGGCATTTTCCTCATGGTGTAGCTTTCCCACAGCAAGTCTCCAGTAGATGGCATCATTCCAATCATTACAATATTCAACAGTCCTCTATAAAAGTATCTGCCTGGGAGCAGCTAGGTAGCAAAGTGGATAGAGCAACAGCCCTGGATTCAGGAGGACCTGAGTTCAAATTTGGCCTCAGACACTTAACACTTACTAGCTGTATGATCCTAGGCAAGTCACTTAATCCCAATTGCCTAAAAAATTTAAAAAAAAATTTTTTTTTAAGTATCTGCCTGTCTCCTGCTCGAGGAGAAAGGTATCTCAGAGAGACACACCTCTGTGCTGTGCCTTCTCCCCATGAGAACAAGTCCAAGGATTTCTCTCTTGGTTTCCTTTCCCTAGTGCCTAAATAAACTATTATTTTATTCTAATTGGATTTGTGTGCAAGAGGGTATAATTCTTTAAAGAGGAATTTTTAAGAACCCCTACCCCAAACCCCCATCAGTTTCCTCCATAACAAAAATTAAGTTTATTTACACAAATTTTTAATAGTTTATGTTAAGCCAAAGTTCTTTACCTACTGTCATCAGGCACCCAAACTGTTACATATGAAAGATGCAATATCTTACTTCCTTTATCAGTGGAAATAATTTTTTATTTAAAGGGGCCCTGTGTAGGCCTCCATCAGTCGTGGACGACCATGGATCAGTGTCTTGAAGAGCCACAGGCCACAGTGTGGCTGTGCAGTCTGATACGGGAGCCGCAGCTCCTGAGTGACTTATAACCGGTAACTGCTGCATCCCATGTTGTATCTACCCCATGAGGAGTAGCTGGAGTGTCTTCTCCAGGGCGCTGGCCTGGGCGGATCAATTGGAAAACAAGCTGTTGCCCATGCAGTAGGTTTTCCTCTTCATGACATTGGTGGATCCAAAGGAGAGGCAGAGCCAATACAGTTTGGCACCAGTGCCAACGCAAGAGTTACCAGAGGGATGTGATGTCCAACATCCAACTGCCTAAGGGGCCCTACTTTATATTATATGCAAATAATAAATACAAAAAAAAAGCAAGGTGGTGTGTGAGAGAGGGCATCAGCAGTTAAGCAGTTAAGGGGATTAGCAAAGGCTCTTTGTAGAGGGTCATCCTTGAACCTGGTCTTGAAAGAAGAAAGGGAGTCTATAAGGCAGAGGTCTGGAGGGAGGTCATGGCAGGCTTGAGGGACATCACACACAAAGATATGGAGATGGAATGTCAAATGTCAGTAAAGAGAAGAAGCTGATATAATTGGATTGCAGGGGAAGGGGGTGGAGGCGGAACAGAGTACAATAAGTCTGCAAAAGATCAGTGGGCACCAGGTTAATCAGAGCTTTAGAAGCTAAACAGAGGAGTTTGCATTTGATCCTAGAGACAATAAGAGGTAGTGGCGGGGGTTTATTGAATAGGGGAATGTCATGGTCAGACCTGTGTTTAAGGCTAGGTGGTAGAGTGGATAGAGTGCTGGATCTAGAGTCAGGAAGACCTAGGTTCAAATCCACCCACAGATACTCACTAGCTGTGTGACCTTGGGCAAGTAATTTAACCTGTTTGCCTCAGTTTCTTCATCTGTAAAATGGGGGTGATAATAATACCACCACATACCTCCCAGGATAGTTGTGAGGATCAAATGAGATAACAATGCTAACGTGTTTCTCACAGTGCCTGGCACATAGTGAGTGCTATATAAATGTTAGCGATTATTTTGATTACTATAATATATCCAAGTTGTTTTGGGAGAGACTTGTGACCTGGATCAGGGGGCTAACTCACCCAAAGAATTGGAGGCTCATCACGAATCTTGTAAAATAAAAAGAGATTTATTAGGAGGGAGAAATATGGCCGGGAACAGATCACCTTGGTGACCGTCCTGCTGGAGTAAGAAAAGACTGGTCTTTTGTATTGTTACCAGACAAAAGGAAGGGAAGGGCATTAAAGAGAACTGGCAGGGAAGTGTAACAGGGAGGGGGTTGGGGAATAATGGGGCATCAGGAAGACATGCAGCACCCATCCATATCTTGCATATCAGTGTACCGGCATTGTGCTCAGTAACACCCATTCCTGAGGTGGAAGGCAGAGCTGCCCCTCCCCTGGGAATGCTCAAGGATTCCTTGGGAGGTTGGGATCTTCAGGTTTCTTGGGGTCCCACTGCATTCCCATAACACCAGTCATTAGCCAAAGTGAACAATTCACTGTTCTCCATATTCCTCCCACGATTTCCTGACTCCCTGCCCTTGATCACACTATTCCTTGCACGTTTAATGCCTTTCACCCTTATTCATGCCTACTGAAATCTTACTCTCTTCTTCAAAGCCAAGCTTAAGTGTTGTTATCTTTCCCTTGCAGCTTTTCCTGATCCTGTGCCAACAGAAATAATTTCTCCCTCCTTTGAATTTGTAGCATTTTGTCTGGATATCTTTTAAACTGACACCCCTTTCCCTCTCCCCAAAGTATTTGATCCACCTAATCTGATGAAGGATGCTTGCTTTCATCCTTCCTTTGCTGAACCACCCTGCCCCTTCACATATACCCCCTTTTCTTTCTTTCTTTTTTTTTTTTTTGGTTGGGCAATGAGGGTTAAGTGACTTGCCCGGGGTCACACAGCTAGTAAGTGTCTGAGGCCGGATTTGAACTCAGGTCCTCCTGAATCCAGGGCTGGTGCTTTATCCCCTGTACCACCTAACTGCCCCTGGACATCTTTTATGACACATGTCAGTAACATATTTTTTGCTCAAATTATCTATTTAGATTATGTCCCTCCCCCATCCCACCTCCACTATAGAATGTAATCTCCTTGAGGTCAAGAACCATTTTCCTTTTTGTCTTTGTATCCCCAAAGCCTGGTAAATAATCAACACTTAAGAAAGTCTTGTTTGACTCAATCGGATTGTCACCATTTCTGCTTTGCAGCATAATGATCTGTCTAGGTGGCATGGTGGACTGAGGGCCGGGCCTAAAATCAGGAATATTCATCTTCCTGAGTTCATATCCAGCCTCAGATACATACTTGCTGTGTGACCCTGGCCAATTAACTTAACCCAGTTTGCTCATCTATAAAATGAGAAGGAAATGGCAAACTACTCCAGTATCTGCCAAGAAAACCTCAAATGGTGTCAGAGAGTGAAAAATGATTGAACAACCTTAGTTGTACTCCTTGAGAACTGTGTCGCCCTTCTTCATCTTTTTGTGCTTCATGCCTCCGGCATAGTGTCATGCACACTAAAGATGCTCAACAAATGTTTATTGGATGATTTAGAGACTAATAGGGTTGACCTTCAAGACTGTGGTGAGTAAGTTAAATGATGGGGAAGAAATCCGGGCTGCAGTGAGTTGAGTGGGATAGTATAAGATTTATTGATTCTCCCTCCACAACATTTGTTATATTCATTTCCTCCTCTCCACTCATGTGGCTACCACCCTCATTGAGGCCCTTACTATCTCTTGCCTAGACTGTTTAATGGCCCCCTAGTTGGTCTCCCAATATCAAGTTGCTCCCCTCTACACATAGCTGCCAAACAATTCTCTTAAAGCATAGGTCTGACCATCTCACTCCTCTACCCAATAAATTCCAGCAGCTCCCTATTACCTTTCAGATCAAATCCTCTTTTGGTCATTTAAGGGCCTTCACAATCTTTCCTTTCTACATTTTATAATGCACTCAAACTTGACTCTTGCTGTTCCTCAAACACAACATTCCATCTTCCATCTCAAAGCCTTTGGAGAAGCTGTTCTCCATGCTTATAATCATTCCCCACTTCCCACCACACACACACACATGCACATTTTCACCTCTTAGGATCTCTAGTTTCTTTCTTTCTTTCTTTCTTTCTTTCTTTCTTTCTTTCTTTCTTTCTTTCTTTCTTTCCCTCTTTCTTTCTTTCTTTCTTTCCTTTCTTTCTTTCTTTCTTTCTTTCCCTCTTTCTTTCTTTCTTTCTTTCTTTCTTTCTTTCTTTCTTTCTTTCTTTCTTTCTTTCTTTCCTTCTTTCTTTCTTTCTTTCTTTCTTTCTTTCTTTCTTTCTTTCTTTCTTTCTTTCTTTCTTTCTTTCTTTCTTTCTTTCTTTCTTTCTTTCTTTCTTCCTTCCTTCCTTCCTTCCTTCCTTCCTTCCTTCCTTTCTTTCTGGTGAGGCAATGAGGGTTAAGTGACTTGCCCAGGGTCACACAGCTAGTAAGTGTCAAGCGTCTGAGGCCATATTTGAGCTCAGGTCCAAGATCGGTTGCTTTATCCACTGCACCACCTAGCTGTCCCAGGATTTCTAGTTTTCTTTCAAAATTCTACTTAAGCATCACCTTCTGCATGAGGCTTTCTTAGATACTGTTCAGTTATTCTCAGTTGTGTCCAACTCTTTGTGGAGTTTTCTTGGCAAAGATTGTGGAGTGGTTTGCCATTTCTTTCTCTGGCTCATTTTTGTTTTGTTTTGTTTTGTTTTTTTGGTTTTTTGGTGAGGCGATTGGGGTTAAGTGACTTGCCCAGGGTCACACAGCTAGTAAGAGTTAAGTGTCTGAGGCCAGATTTGAACTCAGGTCCTCCTGAATCCAGGGCTGGTGCTCTATCCACTGTGCCACCTAGCTGCCCCTCTGGCTCATTTATAGTGAGAAAACTGAGGCAAACAGGGTTAAGGTACCTGCCCAGGGTCACACAACTAATAAGTATAGCATTGATTTTGTATATACTTATATGTGTACATGTTGTCTCTTCTTCTTCTTCTTCTTCTTCTTCTTCTTCTTCTTCTTTTTTGTTAGGCAATTGGGTTAAGTGACTTGCTAGTAAGTGTTGTTATGGGGGGAAATGGGATGCGGGGTTTGGATTAGGGGTAGGGGGTCTTAGGAATTCCTCTTTAAAGAATTACACCCACTTGCACACAAAAGCAGTTAGAATAAGATGGTAGTTTATTTAGGGGGAAGGGAAGGGAAGGGAAACCAAGAGAAATCCTTGGACTTCTCTTGGGAGAAAGGCACAAAGCACGTGGCTCTAAGGTACCAATCTCCTTGAGCAGAAGACTGGCAGGTACTTTTATAGAGGACTGATGGGGGGAGGGGGTGACCATTTGACTGTGGAAAGTTCCTTTAGTGAGGGAGGACCATCCCCCACTGGTGGTGGCTAGAGGAATTGGATGAGGGGTGGCTACTGATCTCTCAAGCCATCTCTCTCTTCAGGATACAAAGGCCACAGCCACACCCAAAGTTATCTACCCAGGGGTAAGGGAGATCAGAATGAAGAGTGGAGGTCCCAAAGCTAGCTCAGTCCAAACTGGTTGCGCTTATCTCTCTAGGCTTATCTGTCCTCTGGCTTAGTTTCTCAAGGAGAAGATTCCTTGATGTGCCCCAGAGAACTTCTGGGGCGCTCTGCGCCCTCAACAGTGTCAAGTGTCTGAGGACAAATTTGAACTCAGGTCCTCCTTAATCCAGAGCCGGTGCTTTATCCACTGTGCTATGTTGTCTCTTCTAAGAGACTATAACCTGCTTGAGGACAGGGGCTGTTTTGTTCTTGTCTTTGTATCCTCTGTAACTAGCACAATGCTTGGCCCATAGTAAGTGCTTGGTAAAATGTTGTGCTTGCTTGATAGACCATAAAAATGTAGGCATCAAACTTATTAAAGATATTTGTCAGTGAAAAAGTTAGAATAATTTGGCAGGAAAAGATAAGAGCTGGAGGGAACAATGGAGTAAAGAACAAAGAATTTCCAAAGATAAGGATGATTTGCATGCAATTATTTGAAGACTTGGAAGAGGGAACCAGGAGAAAGGGAGAAAAAAATGAAGAGGCTGGAGAGAAAAGTGGTCAAAGTCGTGGAAGATGTATGAAAGAAATGAAACCAGAGGCAGAGAATTAGGGAGCCTGGAGGCTTTGGACAGATGGCTTTGTCTTCTTCCTCCAAGACTGCAACTTGGCTTAGAAACAAAAAGGATCTTTGAGGTCATCTAATTTAGCCTCCTCTTTGAAAGTGACAAAGGCAGCATTCAAACCATGTCCTCTAAAGCCAAATCCCCTAAATCAGCATTCTCTTCCATAATAATTCCTTGCTTCCTGTCATGTAATAATCATTGGGTTGTAGATTTAGAGCTGAAAGAGATTTTAGAGACACTGAGTCCACATCCCCTCATTTTAAAAATGAGGGAATAGGGGCAGCTAGGTGGCGCAGTGGATGGAGCACTGGCCCTGGAGTCAGGAGGACCTGAGTTCAAATCTGGCCTCAGACACTTAACATTTACTAGCTGTGTGACCCTGGGCAAGTCACTTAACCCCAATTGCCTCACTTTAAAAAACCATATATATATATATATATATATATGAGGGAATAGAAACTCAGAAAGGTCAACTGATTTGCTCAGGGTCACACAGCTATTAAGTATATTAAGTAAGATTTGAACCCAGCTCTCCTTGACCTTCAAAGCCAGTAATCTCTCCACACTATAACAGGCTCCCTAGATAAGTTAAATAAGATAGGTAATACATCACCCACCCCACCCCACCATAAGATGAAATCTTCTTGGTAAAACAGAAGACTTTGAGAGTAGGGAGGCAATTAGAGTGGGGACTCTAAGGGTTAAGAGTTTAGAATAACATCTCAGTGCATTCGAGAATCAACAAGAAATGAATAAAAGGTTTGCCAAATAGCAATGCTCCAGATGAAGAGGAAGTATCAATAATTAATTTGACTGGAATTCAGGACCACTGAGAGACAGGAAAGGAAGCAGTTGAAAAAAGCCAGCATTAAGAGAGGATCAATGATAGACAAATTACTGAATTACATGTCAAGCTTGACAATGACATTAACAATACAATCCCGAATGGTAAAAGGACATCACTAACTTAATTCTATCTTTCCCTGAGCCCTACCTAATTAACTTTGACTTTGGTTTATGCAGTCTGTGTATGTTTCAGCTGTGCAAGATCATACCACTATTCAGAATGAATTCTGGTTAGGATGCAGACAAAGGTATCTAACAGCAAAATGGATCCTGACCAGAGAAAGATGGCAGCAGTGGGAATGGAAAGGACAGGACAGATGTAAGCACCATTATAAAGGGAAAATCTATAATCCAGTCAGTTCTGCTATGCCCAAAGGGCTGTGGGACTGTGCTTGCCCTTTGACCCAGTAATACCACTACTTAGGTCTGTACCCCAAAGAGATCATAAACAAGGGAAAAGGACCCACATGTACAAAAATATTTATAGCAGCTCTCTTTGTGGTGGCAAAGAATTAGAAATTGAGGGGATACCCATCAATTGGAGAATGGCTAAGTAAGTTGTGGCATATGAATGTGATGGAATACTATTGTGCTATAAGAAATGATGAGCAGGCAGATTTCAGAAAAACCTGGAAAGACTTAAGTAGACTGATGCTGAGTGAAGTGAGCAGAACCTGGAGGACATTGTACAGAGTAACAGCAACATTGTGCCATGATCAGCTGTGATAGACTTAGCTCTTCTCAGCAAAACAATGATCCAAGACATTTCCAAGGGACTCAGGATGGAAAATGCTCTCCACATCCAGAAAAAAGAACTGTGGAATTGATGTGAGCTGGAATTAGGGGTCAAATTGACCATGAGTCGTCCCAAAAGAATTACAAGACTCAGTGACTCAGTTTCCTGAGTTTTATTGCAATACTGTGGGTGACCACAGGGAGAGAATCAGAATAGTGGAAAGATATCTCTCGAATAGGTGTGTTTTGGGGGTTTACACATCATAAGGTGAATCTGGGGACAAATTTGGCTTCTTCTGCACATGTCTCTTTCTGGTTCCCATACTTAGTTTCAAAATATCTTCATTTTTCATTAGAATTTCTATACCCTGTCTTGGGACAGCTAGGTGGCACAGTGGATGAAGCACCAGCCCTGGATTCAGGAGGACCTGAGTTCAAATCCAGCCTCAGACACTTAACACTTATTAGCTGTGTGACCCGGGGCAAGTCACTTAACCCTCATTGCCCCACAAAAAAGTAATTTTTAAATTTAAAAAATTTTTTAAATAAAAATATTTTTTAAAAGAATTTCTATACCCTGTCTTGTGTCTGTCTCATTGTTATATGACCTGCCCCTTTTATGTTCCTATTATGCATACTGATTACTGTAGGTACAAGAACCTAGCATCCTGACTTGTAAGTTATCCATTAACTGGGGTCTGAGTCCCTTTTAGAGCTTATATCTGAATTAGAGCTTGGGTCTTGAGTTTTTCTGTTAACCCCTTTTTTGCCTCCTACATCAGAATATGAGTGCAGAGTGATCATACTACTTCTACTTTTTTTTCTTTTTTGAAGTTTTTTTCCTTTGTTTTCATTCTTCTTTCACAACATGACTAATGCATAAATATGTTTAATGTGATTGTACTTATATAACCTATATCAGATTGCTTTTTGTCTTGGGGAGCAGAAGGAAAGGGAAGAAGGGAGAAAAAGTTGGAACTCAAAATGTTATAAAAACAAGTGTTGAAAACTATCTTTACATGTAACTGGAAAAAATAAAATACTATTAAGATTGAAAAAAATACAGTCAGTTCTGCTATAATGACATGCTTTCCTAAAAATTATTGGCTATGCAAAATAATGCAATAAAAACTACAGGGTTTATGAGGAAAATGGGGCTAGGGACATAACACTTAAAAACTTCATCAGTGATGCATAAAAAATATATAGGAACCTAATAAAAATGTTAGCACAATTTTATACATGTTAATGGTTAAGAAATCCATAAATAGGGGCAGCTAGGTGGCACAGTGGATAGAGCACCGGCCCTGGAGTCAGGAGTACCTGGGTTCAAATCCGGCCTCAGATGCTTAACAATTGCTAGCTGTGTGACCCTGGGCAAGTCACTTGACCCCAATTGCCTCACTAAAAAAAAAAAAAAAGAAATCCATAAATACTATAATAAAAAGTAGAATCCAAGGCCTCAGGCTGCTGCTGCTCAGCCTGTGCTCCCAGTTCCTACGTGATCTGGGCTGACAAAGTCAAAGGTTACAGGCCCTGGATATGGTAGAAGGTAGAAAGGGGAAGTTGTTTGGGTATTTCAGGATGAGGGATAGAATGCCTGGCTACAGATCAGCATTCCTCTGCACATAATTCCTACTTCATCAGAAGGTATACAATACAGATGGCATTTTACCTCAACAAAGATCTGAAGTTTGCTTGTAGAAATCGGTCTCAGGAGGGTTGCAGCTTATGGGTGATTGTAAAGTGGTGCAGTTTTCTTTTTTTCTTTTAGCTGTTTAGACAAAAATTTAGCTTTAAATATAATGTTTTGCTTTTGTAGACAAAATTATGCTCAAATTGTTCCCTAATGTATCAATTTTGTTAGAACAAATTCAGGCTTTCAAAACAAATAGTGTAGCAGAACTGGTGTACTTGAGGGACTAGATAGAGAGGGGGACTAAAGGTTGACTCCAAGGTTTTATACCAGGGAGGGAAAGAAAAAGATGGTGTGTGAGAAAATGGGTAGTTGTCTCCTCTCAATGTGGATATAACAGTCAATCATACTCCTCCTGACCTGTTTGTAGGACAAAGGTCTCAGATCCCCTCCTCCCCACTCAGGCTAACAAAATCACATGGTTGAAGGAGCCCTGGTCTCAATAAGGTCCACTTTTGAGTTATATCCATACAAGGAAGAGGGATGGGAATACTGCGTTCCAATTAGCTAGTTTTTGCACGTAGCTTGTAACCCTTGAGTAATCGGACCAATGATAAAAAAGGGGAGGGTCCATTCGTGTTAGGGACTAGGGTATAAAACAGGGCCTGCAAGCCCCCTTTCTTTTCACCTACTAGCTGCACACTAGGGTGCCTCCTTCTCACAAGAAGGAAATAAAGAGCCTTTGTCACATCACTGCTGAGTTCCTGAGAATTATTGAGAAGAGGATTGATTTTCTCTCACATGCCGCCACTGGCAAAAATGGAGACAACACAGATGGAACTGATGTGACGGAAAAGATGAAGAGTTAGGTTTTAGGTATATTGAATTTGTGGTAATGAAGGGATATGCAAATAGATATATTATACAGATAGATACAGGGAAAGGGCATTTTATTAAATGACACAGACAAGGGTTTCTGGAGGCAAAATCTCAAACTCCACTTAAAAAATTTCAATACTAAATGTTACTTCCACTCAAGTCCTATGTTGTTGCTTCATTATGGTATGGAGGTAACCATGGGTTTTCATGGGCCTGTGCAATAAAGTATAAGTTTTGTTGTTTCCCACTGTGACAATTAAAAATTATGAGAGTCATGGCTTATGGGTAATTTAATCATTTTTATTAATAAGGGCAGCAAGTTATTAATAAAAGGATGGCCATTAGCCATCTCTCTCAGACCAAAGACTAAAATAGCAGTGGACTCACAGCTTACATGCCTTTCCAAACAGTGGGTGGTTCATCAAATAACAATCAAATCTAATTGGTTGACTTGATTAGAAGTGGGTTATATTAAAATGAGGTCTTGAGATGCATGACTTTGGTCAAAGACACCTCTAAGAAAAAATGTAGACCCCACCCAAGCTGATAGGAGCAAAATAGCTTCCACCTGGGTGTGGTTTGGTGCAATAGTTTCCAAATTTCATCAGTAGGGAAGGTAAAGGCTAACTCAAGCATTAGTAGAAAACAGAGGAAGTTCTGAATCTCCTCAAGATATTGGTTATGTTTTGGACCTCGGATACCTCAGAAGTTTTCTGGGGGAAATCAAGGAACCTTCTCCTTGAGAAACTAAACCAAAGGACAGACACAGCTAAAGAGATAAGTGGGACTGGATCAGGACTGAGTTAGCCCCAGGACCACCACCCTTCATTCTAGTCACCCCCACCCCTCGGGGAGATAAGATTAAGTGTGGCTGCTTCCTTTGTGGTATGGGGAGGACAGAGATGGCTTGAGAGATTCAGAGCTGCCCCTCACCCAACTTCCCCCAGCCACAACCAGTGGGGGATGGTCCTCCCCCAATAAGGGAACTTTTCACAGTCAGATGATCACACCCACTGACCACCTTCTATCCTCTATAAAAGGATTTGCCTGTTTCCTATTCTAGGAGATACTTATCTCAGAGAGCCACACTTCTGTGCCATGCCTTCTCCCCATGAGAAGAAGTCCAAAGACTTCTCTCTTGGTTTCCTTTCCCTAGCACCTAAATAAACTATTATTTTATTCTAATTGGATTTGTATGCAAGAGGATGTAATTCTTTAAAAAGGAATTCCTAAGAACCCTTACCTCAAACCCCCATCCATTTTCCCCATAACAGTTTACAAATAATCATTTCTTCTACCACCAAGATTTTGAGTATGGGGCATTTTTACATACATCTGTCATCTGGGAGCCAGCCAATGGGAGATCATCATTCCCAGGGCAGTTATAGAGCAATGTTTTGGTCGAGACATCTTTTGAAGTCCTTCATGGAGGAGTTGTGACCTGTACTGCTGAAATCACAGGTCACTGAAGCATTGAATTATTGAAAAAATGTAAATGTGATTATAATGAAAAGACCTCCAAGAAGAACAGTTCCATTATAATCCATCCTGAGGGCAAGACAAGAGATGGTAAGTGGCAAGCAGATCAAACCGTCTTGACCAGTCCCTCCCCTCAGATCCTAGTGGAGAAAGCCCAGAACCCTGAACCTAAGAGCCTTAGGAATAACAGTACCCTTCAGAACACTGACCATACTTCCAGCCTGGCCCTTAGAGACATCATCAAAGGCCTTTGTAGAAAAGGGGTCTTCTATCCCTGCCACCCCCAACATCAACTTCAGACCAATTTCCACTAATGGGCAAATAATCCCTAGATTCCTGGAACAGAAGTGCTTCTCACACATGCCCATCCCTGCTTCTGGCTTCATTCCTGAAGCCATAGTACAGGGAAATAACCCTCACCGTGATGTGATTTAGCAACGACCTCTGCAGTTGCTACAGCCCTCCCGTTGTGGGTAGCCATAGCCACTGAAGACCCAGAAATGAAAGTTCTTACCATCAGTGTCCTTGGCTCTGTCAAAAAGTTCAATCTCAGAAATGATGTTTAAAATGTTTTAGCAACTGCTTTGCTGGTGCAGTTGCAGGGCCAAAGGACTTTCCATTTGACTTGTAACCAAAATTTCCTATATTTCATGCTCTCCCTATTAGAATGTGAGCTCCCTGAGAGTGGGAAGTGTTTCCACTTACAAATTTGTATTCTCAGCACAACAGGTTTTTTGTGCAGGGTAAAATTATAATAAATTGTTTTCATTCATTAACTCATTCTGTTAATTCAGGGAATGAACTTGATAAGGAAGAAGAGGTATTGTTTAATCTCTCTTGGCGAATGTCTGTTGTGTCAAAACAAAATATAGCCATAATTTTTTGAAAAAGGGGAAAAAAAATCCATCACAATTACTAAATGGAAGAACAAAACAGAATGATTCATTGAAAACCGCAGTTACTACCAAAACCTAACTTAAGACAGCTACTTCAATCTCCTCCCCATTGAACCTTTTAATCAGAAGAAGAATCAATCCATTTTAATTTCCTTTGTTTATATCTCCCTTTACTTTATAATAGAGACCTGCCCAAAGGGAAGTGGGGAGAAATCAAGTAGATGAGTAGTCTACAGGCTTAGAGAATCAGCCTGTTCAAACACAGATCCAGAAGATGACCTGTCAGAAATGTCATAGAGGGGAATTCCTGAATTTGCTGGGAGATTAGATTAAATGACCTCACTTCACCAACCATGAATGACTATATCAAAAGCAACTGGGCCTGGGGCAGCTAGATGGCTCCATGGATAGAGCACCAGCCCTGGATTCAGGAGGACCTGAGTTCAAATCCAGACACTTGACACTTACTAGCTGTGTGACCCTGGGCAAGTCACTCAACCCCAATTGCCTCACCAAAAAAAAAAAAGCAACTGGGGGCAGCTAGGTGGCACAGTGGATTCAGGAGGACCTGAGTTCAAATCTGGCCTCAGACACTTGACACTTACTAGCTGTGTGACCCTGGGCAAGTCACTTAACCTTCATTGCCCCGCACCAAAAAAAAAAGAAAAGAAAAAAAGTAACTGGGCCTAATGGATAGAGAACTAAAACTGGAGTCAGGAAGACCTGGGTCTGAATCCCACCCCAAACATTCTCTAACTAATAGTTGTTTTCTTTTGGTTTTTTCACCCCAAACATTCTCAAAAGCTATGCCAGCCTTTGCAACCTTCCTTTCCCCATCTAAATGGGAATAACAGTAATTTGTGCCTCACCGGGTATTTGGGAAGATTACTTGCTAAATGATACATGATACAAATCTTGAGAGCTATATAAATGTTAGCTCTCATTATTGTTGTTGTTTAATGGTTCTATTTTTGTTTTTATTTTATTTTTTTTTAGTGAGGCAATTGGGGTTAAGTGACTTGCCCAGGGTCACACAGCTAGTAAGTGTTAAGTGTCTGAGGCCGGATTTGAACTCAGGTACTCCTGAATCCAGGGCCGGTGCTCTATCCACTGTACCACCTAACTGCCCCCTTAATGGTTCTAACTTAGGTTTGGACAGCAATGGTACAAGGCCAGATTAGGAAAAGCAGCACAATGGATAGAACACAGAGCTTGGAATCAGTAAGTCTCATCTTCATGAATTCAATTCCAGCCTCAGACACTTCATAGCTGTGTGACTCTGGACAAGTCACTTAACTCTATCTGCTCCAGTTCCTCATCTGTTGTTGTTGTTGTTTGCCCTTTGTTCTTGAAGAGGACCATGACATCAGGAGGTCATGTCATGACTTACAGTGAGGACTGTGCAAGGCCACCAACCTCAGTCTCTTCTCCAGAGCCATCTGTGTTTGAACAGGCTGATTCTCTAGGCCTGTAAACTACTCTTTATACACTATCCTTTAATACAGTGAATTAAGTCACCCTACTCATTTTCTTTTGGATTAATACAATAATATCTTAGAACAACTGGAGATTGTCCTGGATGTTTAAAATAATTGGGGTTAAGTGACTTGCCCAGGGTCACCCAGCCAGTAAGTGTCTGAGGTGAGATTTGAACTCAGATCCTCCCAACTTCAGGGCCAGTGCCACCTAGCTGCCCCTCCTCATCTGTAAAATGAGCTAGAGAAGGAAATGGCAAAGCATTCCAACATCTTTGCTAAGAAAACTCCAAATGGGATCACGAAGAGTCAGACACAACTGAAACAACTCAACACAACAACAACAAAAGGAGGACCAAAAGTCTACACAAAGTCTCACGGTTGGACAAAGGCCAAAGGTCAGTTAGATCTGGATGGGAAGGGGGTTTATGAGTTACCTAGTTAGAAAATTAATCTATAGACAAAAAGTCAAGTGGGACATAAGTGCTATTGACCAAGGTCTAGACTAAAGGAAAGATTCAGAATTGTCTAGGTAAGGGGAAAGCAGATAACAAAATCCAGCATCAGCTGCAAGTGACCCAACTATGAGGAGAATGCAGTTCTATGTCAGGAAACCCAACCACTGAGGGGACAGCCAGCCAGTTAGGTGGTATAACTGATAGAGCTCTGGACCTAGAGTCAGGAAGACCTGTTTTCAAATCCAGCCTTGGCCACTTATCAATTATGCACCCCTGGGCAAGTCACTTAACTACTGCTTGCCTCAGTTTCCTCAAATGTAAAATGAGGATAATAATAGCACCTACCTCCCGAAATTTTTGTGAGGATCAAATGAGATAATATCTGTAAAACATTTAGCATAGTGCCTAACACATAGTAGGCACCCAATGAATGTTTGTTCCCTTTCCCTCTTATTGATTAGGTGACAAGAGAATAAAGGAGTGGAAGGAACCCACATGCTTAGTAACTGTCAATAGTAAGATTAGAGTAGGATGAACTATAGTATTGACCAACAGACTCCTCGTAACTACCCGCCCAGAATCGAGAAGTGTCAGGAAGTAAGGAAGGGTAAACCTACAAATGGGGATTAAGTAGGTTTAACTCCTTGGGTTACAGAGAAGGGAAAGGACCAGCAGATCAGGTTAATTATTCTACATGTCTACTAGTTCTGCCCTCTGCAGTGACAGAGGAATTTGATCTATGTCCTCCTTCTACACTATCCTTTAATACAGTGAATTAAGTCACCCTACTCATTTTCTTTTGGATTAACACAATAAACTTCAATTCTTTCAGCCTTTCATCCAGTATCTCAAAACTTTCATCATTTTTTGTTTTTCATTGGTCCCTCTCTACATGGTTCCTCCATAGTTCTCTTAAAACATGATTAAAGTTGGTTATTACAATAAATAAATGAATAAAATGGAGTCTAAAAAAAAAAGCTAGCTGTTTGAATGAGAATCTTTGATAGGCACCCATTGTTACTGTGTGAAATTCCCAGCATTATAAACCTGAGTACAAGGTCATCTTGTTCTTATAAATGGCTGTGTGCCATCATCCTGTTTGACTGGTCCTCATCTTAACATACCCATATGTTGTTGTTGTTGTTCATTTGTTTCTCACTCATTATGACCCCATTTGGGGTTTTCTTGGCAAAGATACTGGAGTGGCTTGCCATTTCCTTCTCCATCTCATTTTGCAAATGAAGAAACTGAGGCAAATAGGGTTAAGTGACTTACCCAGGGTTACATAGCTACTAAATGTCTAAGGCCAGATTTGAACTCAGGTTTTCCTGACTCCAGGCACTTCACCACCTGTACACCCAGTCAAACAAAACTAAGGAGGTAGGTCGCCTCCTACAGTCACAAGTTCTGCAGAATCATGGTTGGTCATTGCATTGACCAAAGATCATAAGTCTTTCAAAGTTATTTTTCTTCACAATATCACTGTTATTTTAAGTTATTCTCTAGATTTGTATTCACTAGACTTATTTCATTTCCAGGTATAGATAAATAAAAAGAATTCCTTCCCCAGACCAAAGTTATTTTAATTATAGTTTTCTAATATAAACACATGGTCAAAGTCCATAACAAAGTGGCCTCCATTAATTCTATTGACTAACTTTATTAAAACTCCATTTTAGTAAAAGAATCTCATTTGAAATATGAAAACAAAGGAATTCTGAAAAGTCTGCATTAAGGAATGCAAGGCAAGATCAATGTAATCAGAAGTGTATACACATTAACTATAACTATGAGTAAAGAAATAAGGGGGCGGCTAGGTGGCTCAGTGGATAAAGCACCAGCCCTGGATTCAGGAGTACCTGAGTTCAAATCTGGCCTCAGACACTTGACACTTACTAGCTGTGTGACCCTGGGCAAGTCACTTAACCCCCATTGCCCCACAAAAACAAACAAACAAACAAAAAAGAAATAAAACAAAGCCAAAGGTAGCAGAACCTAAGAAAGAATTGAAAAGATGCCCCCAAAATACATTTGTTTTCTGTCAACTTATTTGCTTCATTTCTATTAAATGATAAGGCTTTACAAATATGCTAAAAATGACCTTAATTAAAATGTATTTGTTAATTATAAAAATTAACTTACATATTTAGTACTATACCAACCCAGCTACTAAAGGGATGTTTTACTGAGCTAGACAAAATAATAATGAAATTCATTTGGAGAAGAAAAGACAAAGAAATTATGAAAATAGGCAGGAATGAAGGGGGAGTAGTACTTCCAGACATCAAACGATATTAATGTGATAAAATAATGGAATTTGGCTGATACTCAAAGGTCCACCTGAAGATTAATCTAAACTGATTGAATTGAGAGAGATTGACTTTTCTGGTTAGCCTACTTCAAGTTGATTAGATTGTAACCACACCTGGCCAGCCCTTAAGCTAAGGACTTTGAACTCAACTCAAGACCACCTTCAAATCCAGTGAACCAATGGATTTGGATGATGCCTACCAATCAGCTTGAAGCAGTGTGTAAGGACCGCCTCTGCTCCAGACCTATAAAAAGCTTCCACACTCAGTTTGAGAGGAGTTCATGATTGAAGCAGCCTCCTGGCAGAGGACTTGAGGAAGAACCAGACCAGGCTGGAACTCTAGGCTAGATAGGCCTTTTTCTTAACTCCACGTGTTTGGTTTTTTTTTTCTAATACCTAGTATGCTTTAATAAGTGCTTAATGCCCAAAGACTGGTGCTAAAGCTTCTAATTTAAGGCGACCACACATTTAGATTTTAAACATCTCACTGTTAAGCAGTGATGATTTTAACTATTTAGTAGTGACTTTTAAAAATATAAAAGCAGATCAATGGAAGGGAATAAGCAAGGGAGAATCAGAAATAACTCAAATCAATAACCTCAAATCAATAACTGAAATTCAATAAACCCTAAAACATAAATTACCTAAGAAATAACAGTCAATTAGACAAGAAATACCAGGAAATTAGACAGCAGTCTGGTCAAAATTAAAGTTAGAGTTAGTTGTTGAACTAAACAATTCTAATAAAAGGAAAATGGAATTTACCTGAAGAGAGGTGTGACACAAAGAATTAATTAACTGAGATTTTAGAAAGAAACACTCAGCAGCTGGAGGAAGAGTCAGGTCTGGGTAAAAGCATCCTAAGATGTGAAGGAGCTGAGGCCAAAGGAGAAGCTAAGGACAACAGAAAGGGTCAACTTTTTGTTTTGTTTGAAGCTATAGTGGGAGAAAAAAAAGAATCAAAGAAATAAAGGGACTCTTGCTTAGGCTGAATGGGGTAATCATAAACTAATTACAGAGACAAAGCAGAGCTGTTCATTTCCATTTGGCTTCTGTTTTCTCTGTCAAGGAAGGAGAATGACCTTTTTTGCTAAAGATGATATGCAAATGACTAACAGGGATTTTCAATATAATTAAAGGAAGAATAAAAAGAATACCTTCCCTCAAAGAATTCAAATAACCTGGCCCAGATAGTACCTTCTATGTGAAGCAGCTAGGTGATGCTGGGTAAAAGTGCTGGACAAGGTCAGGAAGACCTAAATTCAAATCCAATCTCAGACACTTACTAGTAAGAAAAATTATTATTTATAACCAATGATTTGGGGATATACAGAGTCTCCCCCAACCCCCTTTTCCCCCCCTAAAGTCCTATTTAAAAGTTCAGTTGCTTGAAGGACATTACTCATAATGAGATTGGATTAAAACCTCACCCTGGTAGGGCTATTGTGTTCTGCTAAGACTCGGGTGGGGCAGAACTTCTTTGAATAGGTTTCCCAAGGAGCAGCTAGGTGGCGCAGTGGATAGAGCACCGGCCCTGGATACAGGAGGACCTGAGTTCAAATCTGGCCTCAGACAGTTAACACTTAATGGCTGTGTGACCCTGGGCAAGTCACTTAACCCCAATTGTCTCACCAAAAAAAAAAAAAAAAGGCTTATAAACTGTGAGCCTGCCACCATGATTATCTTTGGTCTAAGAGAGAGAGAGATGGTCAAATGACCATCCTTTTATAAATAACATGCTGGCCTAATTAATGAAACAATTAAATTACGCAGAAACTCTCTCTGAACCTTTTTAGCTGTCACACTAGCTGTGTGATCCTGGGTAAGTCATTTAATCTCTCTTGGCCTCAGTTTCCTCATCTGTTAAATGAGGATATTAATAGCATCCACCTCACAGGGTTGTTGTAAGAATCCAGTGAGATAACTTATATATAGTACTTTCCAAACTTTAAAGTGCTACAAAGTATAGTAATAGCAGCAGCAGCAGCAGTAATAGTAGTAGTAAAAATAAAAGAACTGGCAGATATGATCGCTGAGCAGCTGTCAGTGATAGTCAAAATATCACAGGAAGTAGACATGTTAACATAAGACTGGAGAAGAGCAAATGTCCTGATTTTTTAAAAAGGTGGGGAGAGAGAGAAGAGTAGAAGCTGCATACTATAGGCTAGTAAGTTTGACTTAGATTTCTGGAGAAATTCTAAAATAGAATCTCATTAAAGAGATGATCAGTGAACATCCAAAAGGGAATTAATAATTCCATAAGAGCCAGTTCTTCTTATGGAGAAGATGGAATGATATGGAATAAGCAAGAATATAATCAGACAGATTCAGAACTGGTTGGATGCAGTGATCAGTTGTTAATGATTCAATGTCAAATTGTAATGCCCAGTGGATAAAGCACCAGCCCTGGATTCAGGAGGACCTGAGTTCAAATCTAGCCTCAGATACGTACTAGCTATGTGACCCTGGGTAAGTCACTCAACCCCCATTGCTCCACAAAAACAAAAACAAACAAACAAACAAAAACAAATTATAACATCCAAACTTGGCTAAAAAGAAGAGATATAAAGAGAAAACTTCCTTTGTTTCTTTGCAAACATGGAGGACTATGGATGTGGAATTCTGCATATATTATTAAGCTTTTTTCAATATGTCAGTTTTTCCTGCATTATTTTTCTTCTTTATTATAAAGGATTACTTTCTAGATAGGACACACTGGAAAGTGTAGATGTAAAAAACAAAAGATATAAATATAAATTTATTTTTAATGATAAAAGCTGTATTCATGATTCTATTTCCCTTATGCTTGGATATTTTTCTTTAGTGATAGTTAAGTTTTAAATACAAATCATTTGTAGAGTTTCAGCTTCTTGGCATAGATAGTATTACAAGAATTACTTGTGAAGACATGAGGAAGCACTGCCCTCCTTTCCAGAGAGGTGGGGATTAAAGGTATAGAATGTTGCCTACAAAATCACAGTGTTGGTTGATTTTGCATTGTTACAAAGGGAGAGTTCATCTGAGGAAGAGGTATATATATATACACACACACACACACAAACACCTATATATATATAATATATATACATATCTCTCTCTCTCTCTCTCTCTCTCTCTCTCTCTCTCTCTCTCTCTCTATATATATATATATATATATATATATATATATATATCACTAAAGATCTGGGATATAAAAACAAAAACATCAATAAAACATTTCTAATGTGTTAAGAAAAATAAAAAATGTTAATACCCCTTCTAGCATTCTCTCTCCTACTACCATTCACCAGGTCCCAGAGAGTACTTGCTGCTAGCAGGGGATGGATTTTTCTATTGCCAATCACAAATCCCTCTTGGGATTAAGATTAAGCATCTTTATGTCCTATGTGATCAATGTGCTTCCCATTGAATTTTAGCAGCACTTAATTCGTTGTTAGGATACTCACTAGGAGGGTATAGCAAAAGTACGATTGTTACAAAAAGCAATCCCCCAAACCAGAAGAGTCCTCTTCCCTATAAGCAGACAAGGTCTCAGGAGAGAGTAGACTTATATGAAGTACAATATTGGCCAAAGCCCATGTATGTAGTACACATGTGGCCAAAGAGGTACCTTGTAAGTCCTGGTCACTAGGAGTCCATTTCTCCTTTGATAGAATTTTTTTTGTATTTTCTTTTTTTTTTTTTTTAAGCGAGGCAATTGGGGTTAAGTGACTTGCCCAGGGTCACAAAGCTAGTAAGTGTTAAGTGTCTGAGGCCGGATTTGAACTCAGGTCCTCCTGAATCCAGGGCTGGTGCTTTATCCACTGTGCCACCTAGCTGCCCCCTGATAGAATCTTTACAGAGCTCCCATTAGCTGTAGCTTTCTGCTGGGCTCTGCAGTGACTTTCTAGAATTCATAGCCAGCATTTCTCCATGCCATGAGTGGTCTCATGCTTTGAAGCTGTTGTCCTCCCTCAGGTGATTGTTTTTCCATATCTGTCTGTAGGAGGGTTCTCTGTTATTGTCTTTAGTGAAAATAAGTATGTTAATTTAGAATAAACAACTCTATTTTGTGTCTGAGTGGTTGTTATTCCTCTGTAATAAGGTAAGCATTGAGGGATATGGTTTGGTGATGATGTGCATATGTCCCCCATATTTGGTAAACAACTACTAGTACCTGTGTTCCCCAAATCTTATAAACTAGTGGTGTCAAACTCAAATAGAAAAAGATCATTGTAGACTGTATATTGATTTAGAAAACCACAGATTAATAATATCTATGTTGAATTCTATTTTTATTTCTTAAACATTTCCAAATTACATTTTAATGCGGTTCAGGCCTCATTTGGGAGTTTTGTGCCCTGGTGGAATTTGACACCTCTATTGTAAACAATTGACAAATATTCACTAATTACATTAGGAAACTAAAGCTTGGATTGATCATTATCTTTCATCATAAGCTTAGGCAAGGGGCCATTGACAATTGTCTTGATTTACATCTTGCCACTGGACTCTGATGACCCCAGAGGAGAGAGTGAGGCTGATGACTTTGCACAGCCCTGCCTCACTTAGAACCAATTCACTTGCAAGTCAAGACATCACCCTTCAGGTATCAGTGGTCCTCTTTGAGAATGAAGGATGAACAACAGGCTTAGACAACCAATCACCAATCAGAACTTAGATGTAATTTTTGCCCTTAGCCAGAACCATAAAAACCCATCAGAATTCTCCACCACCAGCCTGCTCCTGGAAGCAAGACTCCTGGTCTCGCATACTTAGAAATTCAAGCATTCTGATTTCACTAAAAGGCAATGTTGATTTACAGACTTGCCAGAATTCTACCTTGGAGGGAAATACACATTGGGCAGAAAGAAAGTCTTATAAGGCACTCTTATCTAGACATCTAGGAATAAAATTGATGGTTTATTCCAAGGGGTGTTGACTTCTATTGTTGAGTAGTCAATAACATTCAATTGCATCCATTGATGAGTGTAAGTCTTGCTAGTGTTCCATGATCCCTAATTAGCATATGTAAGTTTAATTGATTTCATTCATACACCATGGTTTACAGCAACCACTACTTTTCCCATGGCTAGGCCACTACTACTGCCTCTGGGTTTTGATGGGACCTTAGGTTGGTTCTGTTGTATCTCCTGAACTCAGATGATTGGCCAGCTGCTAGAATTTCCAATTCTGACTTCTTACTACTTTAGATTTGTGTCCTAAGGTATGTTTGAGTCTTTAAGCTAATCACAAGATGTTTTCTGTTGTTTTTTTCTGTCTTTATCCAATTATCAAAGCATAGCATTCCTTTCAAATGAAGGATTTGTCCAAAACTAGTTTGCACCATTGATTGATGAACTGATTGAATTGAGCTAGGGTCTAGGCTTTTTGTGATTATATTAATTGAGGAAGAAAGAAGACTATGAACATTAAAAAAAAGAACAACAACAGATTAGACAACAGTGCTTGTGAGCACTGCTTCCTATATCCTTATACTAAAGATGGCAAGAGTCCAGGCTGGTACAACCAAGTTCTTAGTACATTAACACAGTTATCAGCTAAAGTTGTAAGCCAATCTTCCCCAAAGGTTATCTGGCTCTAATTCAAAATTCATATTCACATCAGGATAAAATCTGTACTGCCAAGTACAAGTAACTTCTTGGCCAGATCTTCACTCTCAGAATTAAATGAAAATTGAAGGCTCAACTTAAAATTATCTGGATAATGCACAGATTGTTGCCTCAAAACACTACTTAATTCTAAGCAAAGAGATGTTGGGGAGTGGAGGGAGCCATCATCTGGGAAGATTTTTTCATAGGTATACCTTAGCTACTTTGTTCTCCTGAATTATCTTTCATCTAGACACCTGGCATTATAAATCCAACTACCTACCAGGAAAGCCTGCACACGGGCTTCTGGGAAGAAACAGTATGATGTATTTCCATTCAAGTGTGAAACCACCTGGTTAGAGAGAGAGGTACTCCAATAATCACTGTTAAAGATTGCTAAACAAGGGGGCAGCTAGGTGGACCAGTCTATAAAGCACCAGCCCTGGATTCAGGAGTACCTGAGTTCAAATCCAAGCTCAGACACTTGACACTTACTAGCTGTGTGACCCTGGGCAACTCACTTAACCCCTATCCTTCCCCCCTCCCCCCCCCCAAAGATCCAAGGTAGTATCATGGAAAGAGCACTTGGATCTTGGTTTTAAGTCCCTTTTCCTGGCTATGTGACATTGGGTAAATCACCTAACTCTCCTTTAGGCTCAATTTCACCATTTAAAAAAATGTTAATAATAACTTCCAAAGTCAGGTTCAGTGTTCTGCATGTAATCAGTACTTAATAAATGTTTGCCGAATTTTATTATTTTCCCTACTTAAACAGCAGACACCTGCCTGTCAGAAATATGAGGAGGGTACAGAGCAAACAGAAATATGAATGAAAACCAAACACGATCGGGGTGAGGTGGGAGGGAGAAAAAATAAATGCTCACTCATTGAAAAATAAAAATAAAATTTCATTTGAAAAACAAACCAGAATGGGAAAACTAGAGAATGGTAGAGCTTGCTAAATTCCTTATTCTTTAAATCTTCTGCCTCATTTCATATGCTCAGGATATTGGGACCAATTTTTATCATCATGCTAAAGTAAATCTTTGTATATGGTCCAAGAGGTCACCTTCTCTGGCACTTAATCTTGAATCTAATAATCAAATGGAGAATTTGGAAGAGTAGGAAATGAGGGGAATGGGAATGGGGCAGGGAATAGGACAGTCTGATCAGGATTTGTGGCATGATGGATTAACTTGGAGCCAGAAAGACTTGAGCTCTCTATGTCATGAGACACCTCTTCCTGCCTCTTCCCTAGGCTTCCAGAGGCTTCAGATTCACACACAGACTCACATCAGTGATTGCCTTTTGCCCAACCCATTGGACATACCATCTCTTGCTGGTGTTTGCTATGATTTGTCAGGAGCATGGGAGAGTCATAGCCTTTCCTCCACCATCTTGGTTCTGCCTCCTGGTTTAATCACTCAGCCATTTTTTTTTTGGTGAGGCAATTGGGGTTAAGTGACTTGCCCAGGGTCACATAGCTAGTAAGTGTTAAGTATATGAGGCCAGATTTGAACTCAGGTCCTCCTGACTCCAGGGCAGGTGCTCTATCCACTGCGCCACCTAGCTGCCCCCACTCATCCATTCTCAGTCTCCTCCTCCCAATAATATTGAACCCGACAACTGCCAAAGAACAATATCTCCCTAGTCCTGGCTTTTTTCTCCTTTGATTGACTACTGAATCTTTAAAACTGGTGAGATGAACTGGTTGCTCTCCTTCTGCCATCTTTGCTTAGCTTAGGCTTTGTCCCTCCCTGTTATACTCAACCAGGTGTGGATGCCATCAACTGAACCAGAGGTTTTTTTGTTTGTTTGTTTGTTTTTACCAAACTACTTTTACTGCCCCCTCTCTACACCCACAAAAAAGTGGGCCTTGGGATATTTGTTTCTGCTGTTAAAATAAAAACCCCTTGGAACTGATAAAATGGGAGAAACCCCAGGTCTATAAGGGGTACCTGGAATGAACCAGAGTCCAGCCACAGTTTACAAAGATTACAACTGCATTTATTGTCTGAGGAGAAGAAGTTTGCAAGCTGGAGCAGTGAGACAATGTTCTCATCTGCTCAGAAGGGAGTGGGAAAGGATGAAATGTATGTATGTATATATGTATGTATGTGTGTGTATATATATGTATGTATGTATATATGTGTGTGTATATGTATGGATGTATATATGTGTGTGTGTATGTATGTGTGTGTGTGTATATATATATGGAGAGAGAGAGAGACAGAGAGATTTAGGACCTTTTCAGGTAGTTATGGCTGTCAGGATTAAAGGAGAAACACAGTAAGTTAGGAAGTCAGGCAGGAATTGGGGGTCTAGGGACAAGATATCTGTAAAAGTAATAAATTAGAAACCAGGAGGATTGCTGTTCTTTAGATAAGTCAGAAAGCAAGATTTTGCTTTTCTCTCTGAGTTGGTCAAGACTGGTTTGTAGGCATCTCTGAGTTCAGCTAAAGTTTACTTTGCAAAGGGTCACTGGTATGTTGAGCATTCCTAAGCATCAGAAGACCTCCTGATTGGCTGATTGTTGTACTATTCCATTGGAATTCCATTTCCTATGGAAAAAAGAAACTCTAGCATATTTAATCACTTAGTTGTTGTTTGTCTTTTGTTCTTAAAGATAATCGTGACAGATGTCATGATTTGCAATAAAATGGATTTAAGTGAAGGAGGGCTATGCAAGGTTACCAACCTCATTTTCTCCTTCAGAGCTATCTGGGTCCAGTAGCAAGAGATAGATATCTCAGGACAATTGGTGATGACCCCGGATGTTTAAGGCAATTGAGCATAAGTGACTTGCCCAGGGTCCCACAGTTAGTCTGATGTTAGATTTGTTTGTTGGTGTTTTGTTTTGTTTTGTTTTGTTTTTGTAGGGCAATGAGAGTTAAGTGACTTGCCCAGGGTCACACAGCTAGTAAGTGTCAAGTGTCTGAGGCTGGATTTGAACTCAGGTCCTCCTGAATTCAGGGCCTGTACTTTATACACTGCACCATCTAGCTGCCCCTGAGGTTAGATTTTAACTCAGACCCTCCCAACTTCAGGGCCAGTGCTCTAACCACTTCACCACCTAGCTGCCCCTTATCAGTTATTCTAAGCATTGCAGAGCTCCGGTCCACAATGCTCTGTGTTGATTGCCCTCAGTTTCAGGTGCCCTCCAGGAGTTTGAGACATGGAGCCAGTATTGCAGGTTGGTTGGTGGAAAACTAGGCATCTCAGCATGAAGCCCAGAGAAGCCAGGGTACCTGCAATTTGAGCCACAGGTAGGGATTAAACTTGGATCTGGGACTGTGACCTAAGGGAACCAAGCTAAACTATGAACCTAATCCCCTTCCTCTCCTCAAAGATTGAAGTGGTACAGAAGGGAGAGGGATTATGCTTCTTACATTTGGGGATAAGTGTGTTTGTATATTGTTAATTACCCTTTGATGTAAATATCCCCCTTTGTAAAAAGCTCCATTATGTTACACATATATTAACAGAAAAGAGATAGAAAGAGAAATACCATATAAAATAACCACAGATGTGGGGCAGCAAGGTGGTACAGTGGATAAAGCACTGGCCCTGGATTCAGGAGAACCTGAGTTCAAATCCAGCCTCAGACACTTCACACTTACTAGCTGTGTGACCCTGGGCAAGTCACTTAACTCTCACTGCCCTGCAGAAAGAAAGAGAGAGAGAGAGAGAGAGAGAGAGAGAGAGAAAGAAAGAAAGAAAGAAAGAAAGAAAGAAAGAAAGAAAGAAAGAAAGAAAGAAAGAAAGAAAGAAAGAAAGAAAGAAAGAAAAAGAAAAGAACCACAGAAAGCATAAAATACATGGAGTCTATCTGCCAAAACATACACAGGAATACACGAACACAACTACAAAACATCCTGTATACAAATAAAGACAGATCTAAATAATTTAAGAAATATTAATTGCTCATGGGTAGGCTGAGCTAATAAAATAAAAAGAACATTATCTAAATTAATCTACTGATTCAGTGCCATATCAAGCAAACCATCAAAAGATTACTTTATAGGGCTAGAAAAATATTAACAAAATTCATCAGGAGATACAAAAAGTCAAGGATATGGGGTAAGATCAAGAAAGACAAGAATAGGAGTAGCTAGGTGGCAAAGTAGATAGAGCTCCGGGCCTCGAGTCAAGAAGACTTGTGTCCAAATCTAGCCTCAGACACATTAATTTCATGATTCTGGGAACCAATTTTGCTTTAGTTTCTTCATCTGTAAGATGGGAATAATCATAATGCTTACCCCAAAGGATTGTTTTGAGGATAAAATGAAAATAATGCCTGGCACACAGTAGGAGATATAAAAAGTTGGCTATTTGTATCATAAAGAATATCAAGGGAATTAATGAAAAGAAGTGAGAAGTAAGGGAGTCTACTAGTATCAAACATCAAATTGTACTACAAAACAGTAATTATCAAAGCAATTTGGCACAGGTTAAGAAAGAGTGAGGCTGATCAATGGAATGGATTAAGGACACAATACACAAAAGCAAATGAGAACAGTCTCCTAGTATTCCATAAACCCAAAGATCCAGCTATTAGGGTAAGAACACCCCATGTGACAAAAGCTGCTGGGAAAGCTGAAAAACAGTCCTGCAGAAACTAGAGATAGACCAATATCTCACATAGTATCACTCTAAATGGTTTTATGGTTTAGATATTAAATGGGTAAAATAATCAACAAAGAGAAACAAGGGGGAACAGCTAGATGGTACAGTGGATAAAGCACTGGCCCTGGATTCAGGAGGACCTGAGTTCAAATCCAGCCTCAGACACTTAACACTTACTAGCTGTGTGACCCTAGGCAAGTCACTTAACCCTCATTGCCCTGCAAAAAAGAAAGAAAGGGATGTACATTTTTAATAGTCTTTTTTATGAATTCATTTTGCTTGAATATACTTTTTTTGTTAAAAGGTTGGTTTTTTCTTTCCCTCCATTTTTTTTTAAATTGGAAGATGTGAGGACCAATTTTTAATTGGGGAGTGTTAGCTAAGCGGCACGCCACAATATTGGGGCTAGGAAGGAGACCGGCAGCCTCCCTCAAAACAGAGCAGGATTTATTTAACAAGAGCGAACTTAAAAAAAAAACACAAACAGGATCAGTAGGATCAAGGGAAAAGAAATAAAATGGGGAAAAGGGAAATTATACAACCTGAATAATACCACCGCCCAGGAATCAGCTGAGAACACACAGCAGAGTCCTGTCGCCTTCCAACTTCAAACTAGAATGGTCAACCTCCTCCCTTCTTCCCAGCAGACCCCAGACTGACCACACACACAGCCCCCAGCCAATTGGCTAGCCGCTCTGACAGTCACATGACTGCCCTCACTAGGCTTCCAATCATTATAATTTTGCCAGGCCCAGGTAGGCATCTGAGAGTGGTGATGATGTGAGGTGCCAGCGCCATGGTGATGGCTACAACCAGTGGGTGGAGCACCGTGCTGTTCGTGGAGCCCCAGAGGTCAGTGCGCGCCAAGGTTTTTTTAAAAATTCTAGCCAAAAGATGGGGTCATAAAAACCTCAAATAACAATTCTTTACAAAGATATGAGGGGAGAGAAGAGTTAGTACTAAATCAAAAAGAAAAATCATTGAAAAAAAATTAGATAGAGAACAGAAGGAAATTCACAAGGAAGCCCAGACAAGCAGGACAGTTTTGAAAGTAATACGTAGAGTTTATTATGTACCTTTAAAAAGAAGTGTGAAATGGAGATTCACAATTTCATATACAATACTCTTTTTGTGTTCTGCTATGTATATGATAATAGTTGTGTGTGTGTTGTTGTTGTTAAAAAATTTTAATGTTATAATCTACAATAAAATGAATTATACATATTCCCTTCCCCCTCCACTGGACTGAACCAACAACAATCCCCAAGAGTAAGTTGAACACCTTTAACCTTGATTTTCTTTACATGATGCACTTTATTTCTCCAATGGTTAAATCTCCACAAGGATTCAACATAGTTTCTACTCTACCCTGTTCTATATCTCTTGTTATAAATAGAAATGATTGCCTCAGTTTCTCCTTAATGTCTTTCATCCTTGGATTTCACCTCCTAGGTTGCCTCCATAAGAGAGATTCCTGGTTGACAACCACCCTGCAGTTTCTCAGTAGAAAGCATTATTCTAGTGGTGAAAACAACTGCTTTGACACAAACCTAATCTCTTATATAAAAGGAAAATTATATAGAGTTCTCTCTTTTACTAGTTAATTTACATGATTTATAGCCTAAATCATTGTGTACCTACTCATGATTCCAGTTGGGATTGTATATGTGCCAATACAGATACAATTATTTCTTTTTTTCATGAAAGGCAGCTACAAATTTGTGAATGTGTCGAATTCTAAGTCTGCTTATAAGGTAGTTGTTTTTAATCCAGAAATAAGAATGCTTGTTCCCCTAGAATTAATAGTATAAATAGTGATTGGATGGTGTTACAACAATACTATTGGTACTAGAACATTTTATCATGGATATTAGGTATAGTGGTTGGATGGTATTACAACAATACTATTAGTACTAGAACAGATTATTATTGATACTAAGTGTAGTGGTTAGATTGTGTTACAACAATACTATTAGTTGTAGAACAAAGTATTATTGATAATAGGTATAGTGGTTAGAATGGTGTAGTGAATTTCAGAGCCTGGAAGGCTTACTTTCAGGTATCACCTCTGCTGTATACAGGCTGTGTGACCATAGGCAACTTGACCACTCAATATCTTAGGCAACTCTCTAGGACCCTTCGTTGTAGAGAAGATAATGACCTGCATGAGTAGAAGTAATTTCCTCTTTCAAGAATTCCCTATACCAATGAACCCACAGGTTTTTTTCCTATCTCTAACCCTATCCCTATCCCTACCAGCTAGATGACACAGTGGATAGAGTTCTGGGCCTGAAGAAAGTAAGACATCTTCTTGAGTTCAAATCTAGCCTCAGACACTTACTAGCTGTGTGACCCTGGACAAGTCACTTAACCCAGTTTGCCTCAGTTTCCTCATCTGCAAAATGAGGAGAAAATAGCAAACCACTCCAGTATCTCTCCCAAGAAAATCCCAAATGGGGTCATGAAGAGTTGGACGATTGGAAAATTACTGAACACTTATCCACTGTGCCACCTAGCTGCTCCCCATTCATCACATTTTTAATGTCAAGTTGCATACCAAGTTCTGATAGATGGCTTGTTCTTTGTGTACTGGACTGCACCCATGCATGAGCAGGAAATCTGCAAACTCACTCCACTCTATTTCCCTCAAAACCCTGGCCTTGTTTCCCATATCTCCTCAAAGATATTGCTTCTCTGCCAGTTTAACCTCTCAGCACCACCATGGGAATGACTAGGTCCTCTTTAATTGTGATTCTGATTTCAATTCTGTATTTTCCTACTTACTTGCAAATAACTTCAGATTCTAACAGACAGATCTTAAATCATCTAAAAGATGAAGAGACTTGTGGTATTGAGAAAACTTTTCCACGTTTGAAGTTTGTGCAGAAAATATAAGTAGTACTTATATAGGTAATATCAAGTTACTCTATCAGGGATATGTTGGAATATCTTGGATGAACTGCTGAAAGCCAATTGTTAAATCTTCATGGTGAGCATTTATACTTTGGAAGTCAACAAATGTTAAAAATGAGAGTGTGAATTATTGTTTTGTTGATAGGCTAGACTTAAGAAAGTGATAAAGAAAATAGAAGTAAAATAAACCTTAAAGTGTGTTGTGCCTTCAATTATACATATATATATGTAGCTGGTTGTTAAATACTTACTAACATACCTCTGCTTTTCCTGTCACCCTTACTTCATGGTGTCATTTGCTATGAGTAAACCAGTCCTTTACCTCTGTTTGGGGTTTTTTTTTGGGGGGGTCTGGATGCCAGCTAGCAAGAAACTCTGTCCAGACAGGTTATTTTAAAGATGCAAGAAGCAACAAAGCCAGTGGAAAGATGTTGCTTCTAATTATGTGGTAGGTCAAAGTCAAAAGTCTAACCTGTCTCCCAGAAGTACGTTGCTGTCCCTTGCATCACCGTGTTGGTGTTTCCACCTTAGGTGACCTAGGCATGCACCAAATCCCTGTTACTTATGCATAGAATTAGGATTTTATGGAATTATATATTTGCATTGGCCATTTGGAATCAATTATTTGTGTTCTAAATTACTTTATGACTTTATTACAGCCTAATGAAATAGCTGTCTTATATACTAAACCTTTTCCACAGCTCCTTCTCCTTTTGTGTTGTTATAACAAATATGAATATATGAATAATATGTGAAACTATTCTCATATGACTTAGCATGGGGGTGGGGGAGAAATATATTATTCTGTCAAGATCATTTAAAGTGTCATTATGGTTTGGAGGTAATCCTGGGTTCTTGAGATCCATGCCAGTAGAGCACAAATTCTGGAAGATTCCACCAGGTTGGAAAGGCATTGGGTAAAGTACCAGTAACTGACTGCCTGTTTGCCATACAGGCTCATCACCATTTGGACTGGTGTCAATGAAGTCTTAAATTCTAGACTTACATGAGCCCAATTCGTTCTTGGAGGTTGCTCAAAAAAAATTTCCTCCCTGGCTCACATTGACCTCTCCCAGAGTTTCCTCCAAAAACTACAGAATATAGTTCATGTCCAGATCTCCACAGATTTGGGCAAAGGGTTGCCAGTTCCCATGTAACATTGGAGGTAACAATGCATATTAAGGAGTAAACAATACATATTTACTTTATAGACAAAATCAGAAAAAAAAAAAGGATTCACTGTAATCCATTAAGTGGAACAATTCTCATTGCTTTCCAGTGAGCCTCACCTTGCCTCAGAAACCTATTGTTGTTGTTTGTCCTTCTTTCTCAAAGGGGACCGTGACATTGAGGTGATGTCATGACTTGCACTGAACTGGATTTAAGTGAGGGAGGACTGTGCAAAGTCACCAACCTCACTCTCTCCTCCAGAGCCATCTGGGTCCAGTGGTGAGATATGTGTGTGTATGCATGTATATGTATGCATATGTGTATTGTGCATGTGTGTATGTATATGTATACATATATACATACATGTGTACACACACACACACACACGTGTATATATATATATACTCTTGCCCAGAGTCATACAGCTAATAAATATTTGAAGTCAAATTTGAATGCAGGGTCAGTGATCTATCCACTGTACCACCTAACTGCCCCTTCAGAAACCTATACAATCTTCCAGACTCATTTCACCATTATGGTTTGGATTGCCCTTAGAAAGGACAATACTTTGGGTTGCTTAAGAGGCAACATCCTAAAACATTCTGTTGAATCACAGAGACCCATATAATACACCAGACTGATGGTAGTACCCTAAGGACTTGGACTCCCTCAAAGATAGGGAGAAAAACATCTGTGGTTATGATAGAAGCAACACCCCCTTTCCTAACAGACCAGCAAAATAGTAGTAGAGGACAAAGGCCAAATTTTGACTCCTCCATATTGTGACTCAGTCCCTCATTGCTCCTCTAGCTCCAAGGTCACATAAGTGAGCCTCTTCTCTCCAAGGGTCTGGTGCTTACCAGGAACTCCCTTTCTTCTCTCTAGAAGGCTAGGTCACTGAACTCTAGAGGAAATTGACCCTGTCCAGAAAAATTTCCCCTCCCTTATCCAGAAGAGTGAAGTGAACTCTCAGAACTCTTGAAGAAAGTGGAGGTCCTGGTACTTGGGCTATTTCGCAATGTACTTCCCTTTTCTTAAGGCCACGTGGTTGAAAGCATGTGCCTCTCCAGCTACCTCTCCACGTCTGCTCTCTGGAGATTATGCCATTATTGCTTCTCCTGGAGATGTGCATGGGCAGGGGGGGCAGGCGGGGGAGAGAGAAATTGTTCAGTTGCACAGCCCTTCCCTGCCCCACTCACACACCCAAATCCAGATTTGATCTTGGTTTTGTAGGCTGCAATTCAGCTCTCAAAAATCTCTCTTTAAAAGGGGACCAATGCACAGTGAAGATCCCTTTTACAGATGAAATACAGGATGGGGAATGGAGCTTCATTCCATGACAGAGTCAGTCAATTCATCTGTAACCACTGTGTCTTAATCATTCATCCTCACTGAGGTGTTAATGACCATGAACCAGTAGCTAATCAATCAACAGGTGGACAAGCATTGATTAAGCAATTACTACGCGCCAGGAACTGTTCTAAAGCTGGGAATACAAAGACAAAAGCAAACAGTTTCTGCCCTGAAGGATCACATCCTCTACAGGAGATACCAATGAGTATGTCAATATTCTTCTTTTTTCCCCTCCAGGTCTGTGATTTCATTCCTAGAGAATGAGATATGTAGCACCTTCTTGTTAGTATATAAGCTATAAAAGCAACGGGCAATGCATGACAAACTATCTACCAAGCATAGTCAAAACACAGGCGCTCTAAGAAATGTCCGGTTTGAGCTTGCTTCCTTCTGTGGGCCTCTTCCCCTTCACGAATATGCAAAGGAATGAGAAAAATACAATTCTCATATGAAATTCAAGTTACATTTGTAGGACTCCTCTTTAGATGAATAAGCAAAAATGTTCTTAAATACCCTGGAGCCAGGACGCGTGCCCAAGGTGATGTTTTCAGAATCTAAGTACATAGACACATTAGAAGACAGAAGCTTCCCCTGGCCCGTGATGTGCTTGGGCTTGGTTGCCTGGTCAATGCTCATTATTCCAGCCTACTTTCTGACCTCAGACAGTGTTAGAGCCTGACTCTGCCACACTTCCAGAGGGAAGGTATGGGCTGGTCCTGTTACTACTTTCTTGGGATTTTGAGTGTTGTGTTTAGGATCTCAGGGACAGTCAAAGCAAGTACCTTAGACCTTTTCTGACTTATTGCTTAGAGACAGCACAGTGAGGCCTGAACCTGAAGTCAGGAATACCTCAATTCAAATCCAGTCTCAGACCCTTAAAAGCTATGTGACTCTGGGCAAGTCACAAACTCTCTTTGCCTCGGTTTTCTTTTTTTTTTTTTTTTTAGTGAGGCAATTGGGGTTAAGTGGCTTGCCCAGGGTCACACAGCTAGTAAGTGTTAAGTGTCTGAGGCCGGATTTGAACTCAGGTACTCCTGAATCCAGGGCTGTTGCTCTATTCACTGTGCCACCTAGCTGCCCCATGCCTCGGTTTTCTTAACTGTAAAATGGGGAAAATAATAGCACCTACTTACCTCAAAGGGTTGTTATGAGGATCAAGAGAAATAATATCTTTGTAAAAAGTGCTTAGCATAGTTCCTGGCACTTAGTAGGCATTAGATAAATGTTTATTCCCCTTCTTGTGGAAGGTGTTTGAGGAACAGGCTAGATGGATCCAAAAGCCAGTCCCAGCAAAGAACTGTGCTACTTTGACATCCCTCCCTTGTTGTTGTTGTTCGTCCTTCATTCCCAAAGAGGACCATGACATCAGGATGATGTCATGACTTGCACTGAATTGGATTTAAGTGAGGGAGGGCTGTGCAAGATCATCAACCTCACTTTCTCCTCTAGAGCCATCTGGGTCCACTGGCAAGATATATATCGGGATGACTGGAGATGGCCCCAGATGTTTAAGGCAATTGGGGTTAAATGACTTGCCCAGGGTCATACAGCTAGTGAGTGTCTGAGGTGAAATTTGAACTCAGGTCCTCCTGACTTCAGGGCCAGTCCTCTATCCACTGCACCACCTAGCTGTCCCATCCCTCTCTTACTGTGAGCCTAATAACCCACTGGACTCAGTGAATTCGCTTCCTAGAACTACTTCCTATTTCATTCATTCACTAATGCAAAGCCCTGCTACTACAGGAAACTGAAGTCAAGGGAGTAGCTGTGGCAAGGAAAAGAGCATGACATAAGATATAATAGAGTGAATGCTGTGTGTCTGTGTGTGTGTGTGTGTGTGAGAGAGAGAGAAAGAGAGAGAGAGAGAGACAGACAGAGAGACAGAGACAGAGAGGAAGAGAGAGGAAGGGAGAGGGGCAAGAAGGGGGGAGAGAAAGAGAAGGAGGGACAAGCAGGGAGAGGGGGGGAGATAAAAAGAAGAGAGAGGGAGGGAGGACTAGACCCATGATTCATTGTTATAGGTAATTTCCAGGGAAAGAAATTCCATCTACCCATGAAGATCAATATCTTCTCTAAAACTCAAAATCTTAGAAGTTTGCTAGATGAGGGCTAGCCAAGATGGTAGAGAGGAAGGAAATAGTATGGTGAGCTGCCCTCCACTCCTGTACAAAATGTCCTAAACTAAATCCTGGAGGGAAAATACAGAAAAAGTCATAGTGAGTCATTCTTCTATCCCTGCTTAGCACAGGGAGACAGACAGTGAGGTCTGCTGGCACTCAGGATGAGATCAGGCCAAGAGCATGCTGTGCATAGAGTACTCTAGTGTCAGGGAGGAGCTATGTGCCAGGGCAAGAGGAGATCCCAGACCCTTATAAGGCACCACCAGACATATACCAGGACACAGGCAAGTGCAGGTGTGAACTGCAAGTTTTGTAGCCTACTACCAAGTTCTAGGTCACAGATCCAGGGTGGACCGAGAAGGGGACCTGCACACGGGGGTGACATCCCCAGGGAGGAGGCCCAGGGTGATATACTGAGAAATGAGGAAGTTCAGAAGCCAGCAATAGCAGCAGTGTGGCTCAAGTGCCAGGAGCAGAACAGGGTCTCATTTCCAGCATCTAGCCTGGCTTACAGAGGAATAATAACCAGAGCAGGAATCCCAGGCAGAAGGGGAGCTTACAGTGCTGCTGCTCTGAGCCAACAGTTTCCAGCTGGCTGGTGATAGTTCTATTAGCAATCTGCTCTTACTCAGACTAAAACCCAGGTCAGGAACTTGCAAAGCTCAGACTGGGGGCCAAAGCAATCACATTCTGCCCTGGATCAGACTACTTTGGGAACAATGAAAGCTTGCAGGTACTCAGCCTGTCCCTGAGATCCTAAACACAGAACTCAGAATCCCAAGAAAGTAGTAACAGGACTAGCCCATACCTTTCTTCCAGAAGTGTGGCAGAGCCAGGCTCTTACACCAAGTCTGAGGTCAGAAAGTAGGCTGGAATAGTGAGCAAACAAACAAAGAGAATAAAGAAATGTAGTGGCAGAGAAGCTCAAGACACAGACTTAGAAGAGAATGATTCCAAAACATCTGCAAGCAAAAGAGAAAAACACAGCCTTGGAGGGAGGGGGAAGGGATTTAAACTATAATTCTGGGAAGAAATGAAGGAAACGTTTTTAAAAGAGTTACAAATAAGATGATTTTTTGTTTGTTTGTTTTTGCAGGGCAATGAGGGTTAAGTGACTTGCCCAGGGTCACACAGCCAGTAAGTGAAAAATGTCTGAGGTCAGATTTGAATTTAGGTTCTCCTGAATCCAGGGCTGGTGCTTTATCCACTGTGCCACCTAGCTGCCCCTCAAGATGTTTTTATCAATGAAATGAGAACACTTGAGGAGAGAAAAAACAGAAAAGAAATGAAAACTATGGAAGAAAGAATTAGAAGGGGAATTAACAGCTTGGAACATGAGGCACAAATCCTTGCCCAAGCAACAAACTTCCTGAAAATTAGAATGAGATAAAAAAGAAACCTATGACTCCATGAGGCATCAAGAAATATGAAAACAAGTCAAAACACTGAAAAAGTAGAAGAAAATTAAAGATATCTTATAGCAGAAATGACTGGTCTGGGGGAAAAAATATTGAGGAGAATCATTGGATTCTTTGAATACCATGACCCCAAAAAAGAGCCTAGACATCACATTTTGAGAAATTTAAAAGAAAACTGCCTAGATTTCTTAGAATTTTAGGACAAAGTGGAAATAGAAAGAATCTGCCCATTACCTCCTGAAATGCCAAAATGAAAATTCTCAGGGACATCTTAACCAAATTTCAGGGTTTCTAGGTCAAAAAAAAAAAAAAAAGTACTGCAAGCAGTCAGAAAGAAACAATTCAAAAAGCAATGAACCACAGTCAGAATCACATGTGACTTAGCAGTCACCACTGTAAAGGAGGGGAGAAGTCAGAATACAATATTCCAGAAGGCAAAAGATATGGACTCACAGCCAAGAATAACTTACCCGAAAAACTGAGTATAATAATAAGGGGCAGGGGTAATGGATCTTTAATGAAATAGTGCACTTCCAAGTATTTCTGATGAAAAAACCAGAAGTGCATAGAAACTTTAAAGTTCAACATTTCTTCTTCACAGGAGTGAAGAAAAGCATAAAAAGGTAAACATGAATAGACAAGGATAAAAGACTTAACAAGGATAAACTGCTTCCATTCAAATATAGAGAGATGATATACATAAGCCCAATCTGAAACTTATCATCATCAGGGATCATTGAGGGGATCCAATTAGACAAACCTAGAAGTCATTCTACTATATCATAATGATCTTAAGAAAAGAAATTAAAGGGAAAGGGGAAATTATCTCATATTATTGAGATGTACAAGTAGACATACATCCAAACAAGCAAGAAGACAGAAAAGGATGGGTCATTTTTGAAGAGCAGTGAGTAATACACTTTAGTTGGACACCATGGGGAATTAAAAGGATAGTATAGTCATATCATAGAGGACTGTGAATGATGTCTTAGAGATTTGGGGCTTAATTTGGTAGCCAAAGGGAAATCATGAAAGGAAGTAATTGCCTGTAATACAATACAACACCATATAAGGCACCTACTATGTGCCAGGCACTGTAGAAAAAGACAGTTCCTGCCCTCAAGGAGCTTACAATCTAATGAGAGAAGAAACACAAAAAGGATGCTAAAGGGTGGGGGGGGGATGCAGGAAGCATGATCATGGTGCAGCTGGTGCTAAATGAAGAGTAGGCTAGGTTTCTGAGTCCATTTTTAGTGGGGGCTTTGTGAGAATTCTTTTGCTCCACCCCTCAGCCCTTCAATTAGAGAGGCACAGACAAATGAAGGTACTGAGGAGATATGAGTACCAAAGCTGATACAGTCTCTATAATGATGAGTTTCTTCTTTCTTTTGGCAGCAGTAGGGGGTGGTGGGGTGGGGGACCTGAGGATGATGATGGTAGAGTCCAACCCAAGAAGTATAGTTGGTAGGAAATGAAATGGAATGATTCAGAAGTTTCCCTCAAAAGTATTTCTCTCAATAATATCATCAATAACAGATCATCAATGTTTTAAGGAGGTGTGACTGGCCATAGATTGCATCTCCAAATGTTTACCTATTTATCTAGGTACCATAGCATGGGTCTTGGTGTCAGGAAGACTTGAGCTGGAATTCTGCCCTCAGATAGTTAATAGCTGAGTGGTGTTGGACAAGTCATTTAACCTCTCTCAGCATCAGTTTCCTCAGATGTAAAATGAGGCCAATAATAGCACCTACCTCAAAGGGTTGTTTTGAGGATCAATTGAAATTCATTATATAAAGCAATTTGCAAACTGTAAGGTGTTAATGTAAATACTAGCTCTCATTATCATTCATTATTATCCAAACTTATCTTTATTATTGTTATCATAACAAAGTTGATTGGCATTTCTGTATCTTATATATTGGTCCCTACCAATACAGAAGAATTTTGTCTACCAGTGGCTTTCTTTTGGGTAAAGCTGAGGATTTTGTTTATTTTTCTGTCTATACTCTTGATTATGGAACTGTTCAATAGGGTAACAAAGGGAGCTATTTGTTGCGTTGGGTTTGTTTTTTTTTTAATGGGCATATTGCCTGGCTGATTGTAACATTACTTTGGTTTGTGGTTTTTGGTCTTTTTTTTAATTTCTTTTTTTTACCTATGGGCATTGCTGCCTGAAACCTGAAATGTGCTTTTGTTTGACTTTGTTGTACACAAAGAATTGAATAAAACAATAACAAAGCAAACTACACTATTTTCCTGTATTCCCAGATAGCAAAATATACTGAAACATAATACTAATCAGAATCAGGTTTTGTTCTCATTTCCTACTCCCTCTCTGCTCATAGAAAATACATATGATTCTTCTACAGAACATTCTACCATTTTGTAAAAAAAAATGTGTGTTTTCTGATTCAAAGTTGTTTACGATGAACAGTTGTTTATGATAGAACCTCCTAAAAGATCGTCTCTCTTGGTTAAATATGTCCCTTTTCAGGCAGCAATAAAATAAATGTCATGGCAAGGCCAGAAATGTGTTATTTTATTAAAAACAAACAAACAAACAAACCTAATCCATACATCAGGGGTTTCCTACAGATTGCCTAGGTTATCATAACAATGTCTTTTATAGAATATAATGAACTACTTCCTACTATTATTTGCCATCCCTAGCATTAAAACCTTAGAAGAATGTAAGTCTCTTTCTCACTGACCTCCAAACAAAAGCCAATTTTAAAAACAACAAAAGCAAAATCAACAAATATTTCTTTCCAAAGAAAAACACCATTACAAAGAGGATTGTCAGAAACTTGTGTGACAAAAAACTAGAAGGTAGGAAAAAACCCGAAGGGACAGATATGCTTCAGGAAAAGGGGATAAAGAACACACACACACACAATATATATATATATATATATATAAGTGTGTGTATTCATGTACATATTTGTATAAATATTCACATATAAATAATATTTAAAATATGTCCAATTATTAGAACAGAAATTTGAGAAATGAAATTATTATTCTGTGGACCAAAGATTAAAAATGGTTCTCAACAAAAATTGAGAGCAATGATCTTCAGAGAAGAGATCAACATCAGGGTTTTGAGAATCTTGAAAGGATTTTTTAAAAAGGGAAGCATGAACACAGGACTAACTATAATAATTGAAATAAGCATATCTTCAAATGAAAGATAAAAGGATTGCTTCAAAATCCACCAGTGTCTCAATAATATTTATGAGTTCTTTGTATTTTCTCATAAGTATTATTAATAAGAACTGGTACATTTTAGAAATATTAATTTACTTGCCTTGATTATTATTCCTAAAGTTATTGTTATGGTTATTATCTTCATAATACTGCACGCCTGAAACATCTTAAGAATTCTGGATTTGGAGCCTCTTACTACCTTTTCCAGGTTCAGTATTGCTGGGTTTGTGTAATCTACTATCCAAATTATGGTTTGAGCCCCCACCAATACAATATTCTCTACTTCCAGGTCATGCAAAAGCTAGCAATCCAAAGCAAAGTTATTTAACAAAACCCCCCCACCCACCCACCAAATCAAATAGTAGGGTGATTTTCTGTCCCTATACATAAATGGAGTACATTCCACATATACAGGCACCTACCTAATAGGGTTGTTATGAGGATCAAATGAAATAATACAGTGAAAGAACTTTGCAAACCTCAAAACATCATATACATTTAAGCTATTGTTATTATTATACTTCCCAGGGTTCTAGCTGGGGAAGAAACCTGAACAAAAAATCTCATGATGGTTGTACAGAAATTATTCATCCTTCCTCTGATTCCTTTCAGACTTCTTTTAGAGATCACAACTTAGAGATCTGCTGATGTTCCTGTGGCCTGGATCCACCTCAATTCCAGTTCTGAACTGCCACCTGCCTCTGAAGACAATTACTTGATTTTGTAGACTACAACTGGAACTAATGTGTTAGCATCCCCTTCTCAGTGGATTGAAGTGGTACAGAAACATGCCAAAACTCCCCTTTCTGAGGGACTCCATTTTTTTTTTACTTCAGTCTCTTTCCCATTCAGATTCCTCCTTTTTTTCTTCCTTTTCTAAGTTAAGCACAAACTTAAGAATGGAAACTTAAGTTTGAATAAAGATCTTTATACCCTAAAGCTTAAGATTCACCCAGGAGAAATACCATCTGTTCCACTCTGAGGGAAAAGCTTTCTTCTATTATTTAGAAGAGATTCTTAACATTGATCTCTGGAAGAAGTTTTGTTGATTCCTTGAGGGGAGTGATCCAGAAATAAATGGGATGGGGACTTACTTGCTTGATTATTCTGGAATATTAATCAAAAGTGTCTTTTTTACATATTATGTTTTTCTTTTTCAAGATTCATATGTTACATAAAATTGTCTTGGGGCTGAGACATGTTGTAGGGTTTTGGAAAATCGCCATTTTGGACGTCTCTCTCACTAAACCAGAAATGGTTTGGATGGGAGGTTGAGGGGGGGAGGGTGAGAAGAAGGGGAAGAGAATAAGCATTTATATAATGTGTGTCAAATACTTGTTAAGGGCTAAAATTCTAGCTAAACTGTCTAAAATATCTAATGAGTGGTCGCCAATAAATTATAAGCTTTAGCAAGAGTTAGACTTTTAAGCATTTATTAAGGAGAATAAGAATTTGATAAAGAGAGAGAGAAAGGCCTAGATTCCTATCTATTAAAGGGAGAGCGCATTTCTAGCTCCCTTCTCCGCCAGAGTCCAGAGGAAAGAGAGACTGAGCGCCAGTCTCTTCCTTCCTCCTCCCACTAGCCCGCGTCACTTCCTGACTCCTGGTCTTGCCCTCAAAGACCTTCCCTTCATGGGCAGAACTCCTCTACAGTAAGTATCCAGCAGGTGGCGTTATTCCAATCGTTACAGTCCCCCCTGTTGTTCCTCAAGAAACAAAATGTTTCCTTGACGGAACAGTAAAAAGAATACAATAACTATTGCTAACTAATATGTGAACAACAATATAGAAAAGGAAGAGAGGAAAGTTTTGTCCAGAGGGGCGATTTTTTTTTTGTCCTCATGAACCGACGCTTTGACATTAGTCTTGCAAAGGGAGGGCCTCTGCAGAGAATACATGTTACAGATGGTGTATATTATAACAGAAAGAGAAAAAAACAACAAAAACAACAAATCAAAACTGTTCATTTAAAGTCTCTGAAAGTCTTTTCTCAGATGTCCTCTAGGTGTAGTCGTGGAATGGAAGTCTTTTCAGGGGTTGATGTGTGGATGCTGGTAATCAGCCAGGAAAATTCCTACAAAATTGAGCTTAACACAACTTTAAAATAGCTTTGTCAATAATCAAATCAAACAATGAAAGTTCTCAAAAACATGTCTAAGGGAATTCAGAATCTTAGTTGTTACACATGAAACATATAATAAAACAAAAATTGAAACATTCTTTAAAATTATAATATTACTATAGTCCCCCCCTTATGGAGGGTAATTGAGAAGACAATTGCTGCAATATTAATTATTAAAAATAATTTGTATCTGTTTCATCACTTTTTGCATCATCTGCCTAATTATCCTCATGCCATTATGAGAAATTAGAAAATCTAATATAATTGGTAACAGGTGTCAAGGCCAAATTCAACACTGTATTTATCATGACACCTGAGATAATTATGGGGGTTACCATAAAAGAACAGAGAAATGATGGGATATGAGCATTCCCACACTTGAGCAATATGTACTGCCCATGCAGTATGCCAGGCTTAAAATAGGTGGATGGAATATATGTCCATGCCACCGAACATATTGGAGGAAACTGAGTCAGACTTAATCAGATGCATGGGATTGAGATGGTCCATGGCATCAGGCATATAGGAGGGAGCATAGAAGCCAGGTGTAGAAGTGAGATGGGTGGGATCAATACTTCCAGCCATCTGTACAATATTGTGGGGAAAAATAAAATAAAATATTAAACCAAGAGAATCCAACCTCAACATTTGTCAAAAGCCGTTCCCTTGGCCATACCTTGACTTCATGCATGTCTCTCCCCTCATGTGACAGTTCAGTGTCTGCTCTTGCATGTATTCCTCTTGTGATTGGATGGCATCTTGGCCAACTGGCATCTGATAACTCAGAATAAAGGCAATTAATATCTTAAATGATAAGTTCCCATAATCCAAGTCTCATATGGATTTAAAAATTGAGGATAATAAATGATTGCAAAAAATGTGAATACATCTTGACTCAGAACACAATATATAATTATGCAACAATTTCAAATAATACCCCTTTTTTTTAAACTTAGAATACAATTACTTTTTGAAAAATCTGAACATATTTAAATACAAGTTAAAGCACAACACAATCCCAAAGAAAACTTTTACAAATGTTCCCCTCTTTTTTTTTTTTTTTTTGGAATATGCTTATCAAAAATAATACTTCTAGAATCAATTTACACTTGTCATGGCAACCAATTTGCCAGGGAAATGCTTTAAAGAGTTTGATCAAATAATCAGTTGAGAAAAAATAACAAAAACAAACAACTCGGAATATGGGAGCACAATACTCCTAGAATTAACATTGTATAATAAAATCAAAACCATCTTGCCATGTTTCAAAATTAGATAGACAAATGAATAGAAGAAAATACAAATGGAACAATAAAAGACAGTGAAATTCAAACTAAGGAAATCTAAATGAATATGAACTTAATATCAATAAAAGTATTATAAAATATAAACTTGATCACATGACTATAAAAAGCTTTTACAAATATTCTCCTTGTTTTAGAAACTAGGTATAAGACACAATCTCAAAAGCATGAAAATCTCTATGAAAATAAACCCATACCATTAATTTCAAAATGTATATATAATAGCATAGAAATCCTATGTAACCTCTGAACTGATACTAATACTCTGAGTGAATTCAGAACACTTTTGATTCCGATATCTAAAATCCCCAATACTCATATCAATACCTTGCTGCTTACTTCTACATTTCTGTAAAATATGTACCCTTCCATGGCAAAAGAAGCGGAGTCTTGAACTATGGTGATGATTGTCATTCTTATTCAGCTTAAGTTTTTCTTCTTTAACCCCTCTATATTGTCTGTCGGGCTTTTCACCATACAAATGCTTTATAAGATTACTAATTAAAGACAAAAGCAGGTCAGCAAAATTATGAACAAATCGAGCATATCTGGAATTTAAAGGGTTTTCTAAAGTTGTCTCAGAAGCACAGCCAGGCTGGGGAAGGGCTGAGCCTGAAGCTGCAAATGTAGTTAGAGAAAGTTGAGCATGCGCATCAGTTCTCTGGACTTCCCAGGCAGGGGAAGCAATGGGCTTGGCCATGGGAGGAGTAGAGGGTGGGGTCTGGAGAGGAGGGGAGGGACCAGAGCAATTTGAATCAGACTTGATTTTGAACTCAGGCCTGGATTCCTCTTCCCCCACTTTGCCTCCAGGTGCTAGGGGATTAAAAGCTTCTAGAGGGTGGGTCATTGCCTCCAGGCATGCAAAATTAGAGCAACAATTAGTGTTAGAACTGGGAAAAGCTGCGGGAATCTCTACAGGTTTCTCTGAAAAAGCATGGTTGGGAGAGGGAGAGATATTTCCTTGTGTGAGTAAGTTGCTGGCTCTTTTAACAAAAATAAAAAGAAAAATAGAAAATCCACAAAAACAAAGCATTAACATGATCTTATCTCCCATTTGTCTGGTTAAACAGACTAAAATCAAAAATAGGATAATTAGGGAGTTTAAAAGGTCCATTGTCTATTTTTCCAGGTAAAAGCAAATAAATATTGGAAGTCCTCATGTACTGGTATGGAGAAAAAGGCAGAGCAAAGGTCTACCACTGTGAAACATGTAGATTCATAGGGAATTGAGGAAATTATCATAGCCGGATTTGCGACTATAGAATGTCTAGGAATAACATAATTATTAATCACTCTAAGATCTTGCACAAAGCGATAAACAGGTTTACCATCTGGCCCAGGCTTGGGTTTTTTAACTGGCAAAATGGGAGTATTGCATGGAGAGTGATGACATGGAATAATAATACCCTGGCTTTTCAAAGCCTCAATTATAGGGGTGATCCCTTCTATTGCTTCCCTAGACAATGGATACTGTGGAATGGAGGGGGGTGGCCCCCCCTTAACTTTAAAGGTAACAGGCATGGCAGACTTAAGGAGCCCCACCTCATTAGGGGATGAGGCCCATAAAGACTCAGGAATCTAAAATATCTAATGAGTGGTCGCCAATAAATTATAAGCTTTAGCAAGAGTTAGACTTTTAAGCATTTATTAAGGAGAATAAGAATTTGATAAAGAGAGAGAGAAAGGCCTAGATTCCTATCTATTAAAGGGAGAGCGCATTTCTAGCTCCCTTCTCCGCCAGAGTCCAGAGGAAAGAGAGACTGAGCGCCAGTCTCTTCCTTCCTCCTCCCACTAGCCCGCGTCACTTCCTGACTCCTGGTCTTGCCCTCAAAGACCTTCCCTTCATGGGCAGAACTCCTCTACAGTAAGTATCCAGCAGGTGGCGTTATTCCAATCGTTACATACTATATTAAGAGCTTTACAAATGTTATCTTATTTGATAATAGATAAAGGTTAAAGAATGAATGAATGGCTCTCTTCACAGGATGATAAAACATAGTTACATAACTCAGGTTAAGCTATAAAATTAACATTTTGCTCAATCAATCTAAAACAATAGTCACCTAATCTTGAAGAATCATTTTCCTTAAAAATCACTCAATCTCTCAATCAACACTTGGCTCAGTGACACTTTACAATTGTTATCTCATTTGATCCTTACAACAACTCTGAGAAGTAGATGCTATTATGTCCATTTTACAGATGAGGAAACTGAGGCAGTGGTTAAGTGACTTGACCAGGGTCACACAGCTATTAAGTGTCAGAGGTTAGATTTTAATTCATATCTTCCTGATCACTTTATTCAATGTGCTATCTAGCTGCTATTGGATATTGAAATATAGGTAGGCATTATGATTTAATATATTATTAGCACTCAGAGACTAATAAAATATTACTTACATTTGAGTAATGATACTTTAATACTTATATAGATTCATTATTTCATTAATGTGGGTAACCCCTCCAATAGTCTATATGGAAACCTATTGATACTTCCTCATACTGTCCATTTTTCACCCATGTCTTTCTGTCCATTAGCAATCTACTCCAAGCATTGAAGGATTTCTTCTTGATCTTTTAACAATCCAAGACCACACCCCAAGGGGATCAGAAAGGAGGCAAAGGACCATATATATACAAAAACATTTACAGTAGCATTTTTTGTTGTAGCAAAGAACTAAAAACTAAAGGATGCCCTATAACTGGGGAATGATTAAACAAATTATGTTATGGAAAAAAATGGAATATTATTGTGCTATAAGACAGAAGTGTCAAACACGTGGCCCATGGGTCCTAGGTGGAGCACAATACTCCCACTGTGGTCAGAACCAGATTAAAATATAATTGGAAAATATTTAACAAAACAAATTACAAAATATAAATAATATTAATATGTAATTTTATAATCAATATATGGTTCACAGATATCTTTATGCATGGGTTAGTGGATCCCATTCTATTTGAATTTTACACCATTGCTATAGGAGACACAATTGAAAGGGATGGATTAAAAGAGGTCTGGGAAGATTTATATGAACTAATGCAGAGTCAAGTGAGCAGAGCCAGAAATAGTGATTCATAATAGATTAGATTATAAGCTCCTTGAGAATAGGAACAGTCTTTTGTCTCTTTTTGCATACCTAAACTTTAGGACAGATCTGGCACATGGCAGATACTTAAATGTTCATTAATTGAAGGACTGATATACAATCCTCTTTCTTTAATTATCTTTGTATTTAGAAACACTCATGTTTATTTGTGTTCATCAAGTACAGAATAACAAAAAACAAAAATTACATTAAAAATTCTTATTGGCACTAATGTAGCACTTGAACTCTCTATTAAGTAATGATAATAACAAAATCTCTCATTTATATAGGGCTTTTTATCATTTATAAGTAGGATGGCATGTAAAAATAACTTGGAGATTTTAAACTATATTAAAATTATTTAAATAACCATGTTTATATTTATATGTCTGACATATCACTTGCTCCCCAGAATTATGTCATTTATATTTATTTCAGTCCCATGTCCTCTTTTTTAAGGATCTTCAAAAGTAACAATTTTACAATCTCTTTTTATAGCATATTAAAGCATCAAAAACCCCCTTTCATTATCAATAATTATTCTAGTCTAAATTCACTTAGTATATTTTAAATGGATTTCCAGAACTCTAACTAGGGCAGGGAGAGCAGAGCTTTGTCCCAGGGCCCCATTTTTAGAGGACGATGACAGCACTTGCAGCTCTTCAGTAGCATAGAAGAGCTTAGCACCTGTTATTCTTAGCAAAAATAATTAACTAAAATAGGAAGGTGCCAGATGGCAGATTAGAATGAGCCCCTGATTTGCCCTCTCCTCACATGCTGGCCTCCTCAGAAGCATAGCATGTTCTGGGGGACTCCTCCACCCTCACCTTCTCCCATCTATAGGACTGCTTCAAAATGGTGATGTTTTTCAAAATGTATTGTTTGATTTCAAATACAAAATGTTCTGAAATAAATCAGGAGCTCAATTTCTCCATAAATTTAGTTCTGCTGAAAAGCATAGAAAGTAGGTGTTGCAAATATATGCAAATTTCCACCACATTTAATTCTGACACCTTTGTTGCAACAAAGCCCATTGAATGTGATATTCTCCTATGATAATATTTTAACATAAGGGAAAACATGCCTTATAGATCAAGGCTCTTGTGGGTATACTGGGGTCAACTAGGGGTCAGCAAACTATGGCCAAATCTGGGCTGCCACCTATTTTTTAATGGCCATTGAACTAAAAACTTTCTTTTAAAATGTTAAAAAAATGTCTAGCTCGTGGGATGTACAAAACAGGCAGCTGTCCAGATCTAGCCCACGGGGCATAGTTTGCCAATGCTAGCATAGACAATTGTCAGCTTATGAAACCATCATGTGTTTAGGGTCAAGGGTTTCCAGCACCCTATGTTGTTGGAGGCACTACTCTCATTGATATAAAGAATATATACTGAGCAAAACTCACAGAAGAATGTGCTGAAATCATCTTCTAACCAAGAATGGCTTGGAAGGTCAGAAGGAGGGAGCTGCTGTGCTGATAGAGGAGTCGAGCCCAACCCCACAGTCACCCTGACACAGATCTAGTCCCAGGAAGGCCTCACAAGAGAAGCAGACCCCCAGAGCCTCTGAATCAGCTGAAGCACCAGTGTCATCTGAAACTAAGCTCACAGTCTGGTGAGTGGGCTGAGCGCTGGGCAGGGGGGAGACTACAGGGGTCTATGCTGGTGCTAAGGCAGAATTTGGATTTTACAACCCTGCTGAGAACCAGGAGGTAGGCTCAAGTAGTAGTGGCCAAGGTGGGGGAGGGGCACAGGCTCATCAGAGCTGACAACCACAACACACAAAGCTGGTTGACTAGCAAGTTGGTCTGGGGTCATCTATGGACCAGGAAACAGGTCAGGCTAGTGAAGAACCTGATCCTCCTTAAATCATACCACCTGGGACTTCTTAAGCTTGGGATACTGCAGCCTGGAAACAGTGCCCCACTTTAAGGAGCTAAAAGTCAAGTAAAAGAAAGGCAATGGGGCAGCTAGGTGGCACAGTGGATAGAGCACCGGCCTTGGATTCAGGAGGACCTGAGTTCAAATGTGGCCTCAGACACATAACACTTACTAGCTGTGTGACTCTGGGCAAGTCACTTAACCCCAATTGCCTCACTAAAAAAAAAAACAAAAAACAAAAGAAAGGCAAGATGAGCAGACAGAGAAAGGTGAGGACCATAGCAAGTTTCTTCAGTAACAAGGAAAACTGAGGGGCACCCTCAGAGGAAGATGTCAACATCAGGGCCCCTATATCTAAAGCTTCCAAGAAAAATATGAATTGGTCTCAGGCCATAGAGGTGCTCAAAAAGGTCTTTGAAGATAAAGTTAGAGAGGTAGAGGAAAAAATGGAAAGAGAAATGAGGGTGATGCGGGAAAGACATGAGAAAAAAGTCAATAGCTTGAAAAGTCAAATTGGCCAAATGGAAAAGGAGGTACAAAAGCTCTCTGATGAAAACAATTGCCTAAGAATTAGGATTGAACAAATGAAAGCCAGTGACTTTATGAGAAACCAAGACACAATAAAGCAAACCCAAATGAATAAAAAAAAAATAGAGGGCAATATGAAATATATTTTGGGAAAAACTGCTGACCTGAAAAATGGGGCCAGGAGAGATAATTTGGAAATTATTGGTCTACCTGAAAACCATGATCAAGGAAAGAGCTTAGACATCATCTTCCAAGATATTCTCAGGGAAAATTGCCCTGAAATTCTAGAAGAAGAAGCTAAAATAGACATTGAAAGAATCCATCGATCACCTCCAGAAAGAGATTCCAAAAGGAATACTCCTAGGAATATTACAGCCAAATTCCAGAGCTCTCAGGTCAAGGAGAAAATATTGCAAGCTGCCAAAAAGAAAGAATTCAAGTACTGTGAAGCCCCAGTCAGGATAGCACAAGATCTAGCAGCTTCTACATTAAAGGACCGGAGGGCATGGAATATGATATTCTAGAGGGCAAAGGAAATGGGATTACAACCAAGAATCACCTACCCAGCAAAACTCATCATAATCTTTCAGTGGAAAAAATGGGACTTTAATGAAAAAGAAGACTTTCAGACATTTGTGATGAAAAGACCTGAACTGAATGGCAAATTTGACTTTCAAATACAAGACCCTAGAGAACCATAAAAAATTGGAGCTGGGGGACATACCTGAGGGTCATACAGTGGGTGACCGTCTTGTGTCTGAGGCTGGGTTTTGGCTGGGATCCCCCTGGGTCCAGGGGTGATGCTTTGCCCACTATGTCACCTAGCTAGGTGATGACATCTCTAGAGTTAAATTGAGGGATGAAGGGGGCAGCTAGGTGGTACAGTGGATGGAGCACTGGCCCTGGAGTCAGGAGGACCTGAGTTCAAATCTGGCCTCAGACACTTAACACTTACTAGCTGTATGATCCTGGGCAAGTCACTTAACCTCAATTGCCTCACCCCCCAAAAAAATTGAGGGGTAAAGGGAATGCACTGGGGGAGAGGGAAGGGCAGAGGTGAAATCCTACATGAAAGAAACAGGAAAAGGCTTATGGAGTGGGGGGAGAGATGGGAGAGGAGCAGGGCAGTAAATGAATTTTATACTCATCAGAAAAGGCTCAAAGACCTTAAACTCATCAGAGCTGCCTCAAGGAGGGACTAACAGACACACCCAACTGGGTGGAGTATTCTATTTAATCTGGGCAGTAAAGGAGCCTAACACTCATCAAAATTGGTACAAAGACCTCAATCTCATTAGAATTGGCTCAAGGAGGGAATTATGTACACACTCAATTGGGTGGAGTAATCTCTCTAACCCTGCAGGAAAATAGGAGGGGAAGGGGATAAAGAGGGGCAAAAGAAGGAAGGGCAGAGTGGGGGGGGGCGGGACAGACAGAAGCAAATGCCTTTTGAAGAGTGATGGGATGAAAGAAGATGGATAATAGAATTAATATCATAGGGGGCAGCTAGGTGACACAGTGGATGAAGCACCCGCCCTGGAGTCAGGAGTACCTGAGTTCAAATTTGGCCTCAGACACTAAACACTTACTAGCTGTGTGACCCTGGGCAAGTCACTTAACCCAATTGCCTCACTAAAAAAAAAAAAAGAATAAATATCATGGGGAAGGGAATAGGATGGAAGGGAAACTGTTAACAATAGTAATCATGGGGGGCGGCTAGGTGGCGCAGTGGATAAAGCACCGGCCCTGGATTCAGGAGTACCTGAGTTCAAATCCGGCCTCAGACACTTGACACTTACTAGCTGTGTGACCCTGGGCAAGTCACTTAACCCCCATTGCCCGGCAAAAAAAAAAAAAAAATAGTGATGTGAAAAACAAAATCTCAATAAAAACTTATTTAAAAAAAAAACAATAGTAATCATGAAAAAGAGAAAAGGGGGAAAATTGTACAAAAAATATTTATAGCAACTCTTGGTGGAGGCTAAGAATTGAGAATCAAGGGAATGTCCATCAATTGAGGAATGATGGAAAAAGCTGTGCTATATGATTGTAGTGGAATGGTCTTGTGCTACAGGAAATGACAAACAGGATGATCCCAGAAAAACCTGGAAAGACTAATGAACATCGATGTATAGTGAAGTGAGCAGAGCTGAGAGGACATTGTGCATAGAGACAGCAGTATTGTTCAATAAGCATTTGTGAATGACTTTAACTACTCTCAGCAATGCAATGATCCAAGACAATCCAAAGGAACTAATGAGGAAGCTACTATGCACCCCCATAAAAAGAACTGATAAAAGGAACACTTGTGGATTGTACATATATAACCTGGTTGTGATCTTGTGGAGGGGGGAGGAAAGGGAGGGAGGGAGAAAAATTTGTAACTCTAAATCTTATGAAAATGAATGTTGAAAACTACCTTTACATATAACTGGAAAAAATAAAATAAATGTTTGTTGCTTAAAAAAAAGAATATATATTTATCTTACAGTGATGAATATTACTAGATCCAAGGGACTAGTTGCTGTACCTTATTCTTTGCTACTAAGGGCACCCTCTCACTGAATGCATGCAGTCCATACTGGGTTCAGTCCAGCAGGAAGGACCTTGAACTCAACTAAGAGGGGTGGGTCTCTCCTCAAATTCTTTGGTTCATTTGATCCCTGCCTCTTCCCCACTCCCCCAACTCACTGCCTTTAGGAAAAATTGTCAGAGGCTTAGGTTTGGCTTATGTCTAGGGTCTCCCCAAAGGAAAAAGTAGAAAGATCCTCAATGAGAATACAAATCAGATGTGAGACCAGTTTTTATTTCCTATACGCAAAAGAAATGCTAAACACAAAACACTCACAAGCACACATTGACAGAATGACTTAAAACAAAATTCAATAACTTCTAGCTACTATCATCATCTACTGAGAAGCTGAGACTTAAACCTCATCAGAATATAGAGCGATTTGTGGAACTGCCAATAGGTACAGTTACATTTCACTTCAGCTCTATGCTGTACCCTCAGAACCCATATTTCCTGGCCAGCCAGGCCACAGATCAACCTCCCTTTGTGAGTGCTCATCTCTTCCAATACAGAAACTCTCTCAGCTCCAACCAATGGACCTAAGGCATGTGAAACTCTTGAATTCACAAAGTCACCTCATCACTGGGATACATCCATCTCAAGATTAATACTAGGAACTCAGTCAATATACATTTATTGAGCGCTTATTATATGCCAGGCACTGTATTAAGTGCTGTTCAGTTGCCTTCACTCAGGAAAGAAACGCAAAACAACATGAAGCTAGGGCTCAGAGATCCAAGTTCAGGTAGGGAATGTGCTCTAGGTCGCATGCTCATAGCAACATGGTGGCCAGGGTCAATAAAAGGGCAGGCTGCCCTTCTACTACCCATAGTAATTCCCAAAGTTATGTGATATTTGACCTTGGAGAGTGAAAGGAAGAGAAAGTCAGGGGCTGTCACTCCCTTTTTTTTTTTAAGTGAGGCAATTAGGGTTAAGTGACTTGCCCAGGGTCACACAGCTAGTAAGTGTTAAGTGTCTGAGGCCGGATTTGAACTCAGGTACTCCTGACTCCAGGGCCGGTGCTCTATCCACTGTGCCACCTATAGCTGCCCTGTCACTCCCTTTTTGAGGGTCCACTGAGTCATTGGCTCTTTCTGATCAGTAACCAACATGGGGATGGCTTCATCATCTCTATAGTGCCCAAGTACTGAGCTAGTACCCATGGTTGGTCAGAGGCAGACAAAGCAACTCTACCTAAGCCCTATCTGTTTAACTCTCCAGGTATACTTGTATGTACAAACACATATACAATTATTAGGCTTGGGAAAGTGTGGTCTCTTTCCATAGCTCATGCTTATATGTAGCTTTAAGATTTGCAAAGTGATTTTATTACAAAAATCTTATGAATTTTAAATTTTTTTAGAAATATTAAGGTAGAATTTTAAAATGTTCTTAGTCTGAAGCCTTTGGACTAATCTCAAATAGAAATTCTATGTCTTTGCTTTATCAGTTCAGAAACTGACCAGTCCAGGAAGGACTTTTCCCTTTAAGTAATTATGTCAGGAACTGGACAAGAGTAGTAGCCATAAATATACCAAGTACGCTAGAGAAGAGAATTATCTGTTGGCCTGGAGGAAGTTGGCCAAAGAACCAGTATCAAAAGAGAAATGATGTTATGGCACCCAAATTTGTAATCAAGAGCTGAAGCAAGATGACAGTTTTGCTGAAATAGCTTTGGTGTTCATAGATGATCAGAGACATTTGAAAAGGAAGGTAAAAAGAGACTCCATAGACAAACAAGAATTTGCCGGATCTCACTTGAAAAAGAAGTTGGAAAATGAGGTAGAGCAAAGGCACACATCTACAAGAAATCAAGATAAAGACTAAGAACAAATTACCTTAAGACAAATAAACTTGAGATAAATAAAAGATACCTTTGGGGTATTCTCTTTTGGAGAGAGCCCAAGAATCTTAAAGCCCAGCTGGCTTCCCAGTCAGCAGAGAAAGCTTCTGAAAGAGACACTGTGAAAATTAAACTCAATAACTATGGCTAGGACAGAGAAGAACCCATGCTCAGACAAGTGGGAGGGATAAAACCAAAATAATACATTTCCTGCTTAAAACCTTAGACGTAGTATCTCATAAAGTTAAAAGACAAGACACAGAGTTTATTAGAAATCCTTGTATTGGGCAGCTAGGTGGCGCAGTGGATGAAGCACCCGCCCTGGATTCAGGAGTACCTGAGTTCAAATCCGGCCTCAGACACTTAACACTTACTAGCTGTGTGACCCTGGGCAAGTCACTTAACCCCAATTGCCTCACTAAAAAAAAAAAAAGAAATCCTTGTATTAAGTCATCAACCCATTTAAGAAAAAAATTTTTTTCTAGGTTAATTAAAACATTAACAAAAATTAACTGGGTCAGGAGATTCAGAGTTAATTGATTAGCAAGATGTTACAATTTTAGTAATTGCTGAGGAATATTCAAACATATCCCTGATTGCCTTAAAACCTGAGATGAAAAGTTAAATAAAATAATAAGCCAATAACAGAGAGAGATGGAGTGACCAGACTTTGTGGGCTACATGTGAGGGTTGAACCTTAAACTGGCTATGTTTCTACTGCTTTATCATCAAGATCTTGTCTGAATGTATGATACTCTGAAATGATAAATATCCAACATCTATATTCTAAAAGAAAATAAGCATTAGCCTGAATTAATATATACAGAGTTCTGCATTAATAGGCTCCCATGAGAATCATAAAGAGAACAAAAAAGAAAGGAAAAACAAATTATATTTACGATAAGATTTAGTCTCTGATTTTCACTTGACTTGTCTTTATTCCTTCTGGGCATGTGGACCAGTGCTTATTTTCATGTCTGACATACTTCCTCTACTCCCACATTCAGCTGTCCCTTAAGTATATAACACAAGTCTCACACAGGCCAGCAATTTACATCCAAATCAATTAAAAGAAAATTGAGACAATTACCCAATTATTTCAGACAACAACCCCTTCCCTCTACAAAAGAAAACAGCAAACAAATTTCAATCTAAGAAATATAGAAGGATATTGGTTTGGCGGGGAGGATGGTTAAATGTTAAATTAGATTAATAAAGCAGATTCAGGGTGGGGGGATGCAACTTGCTCCTTTTAAAAATATATATATTTTTCCAATTACATGTAAAAATTTTTAACATTCATTTTTAAAACTTTTTTTTATGAAAGTATTTTATTTATTTATTTATTTATTTATTGCGAGGCAATGGGGGTTAAGTGACTTGCCTAGGGTCACACAGCTAGTAAGTATTAAGTGTCTGAGGCTAGATTTGAACTCAGGTCCTCCTGAATCCAGGGCCAGTGCTCTATCCACTGCACCACCTAGCTGCCCCTTATTATTTTCTAGTTACATGTAGAGATAGTTTTCAACATTTGTTTTCCTAAGGTTTCCAGTTTCAAATTTTTCTCCCTTCCTCCCCTCCCTCCCCTCTCCCCAAGACAGCAAGGATTCTGATATAGGTTATATATGTACACTCACATTAAACATATTTCTGCATTAGTCGTGCTCTGAAAGAAGAATCAGAGCAAAAAGGACAAACCTCAAAAAAGAAAAAAAAAATTGAAATAGTATGGTTCAATCTGCATCTGGATTGCACAATTTTGTTTTTGTTTTTGTTTTTCTGGATTTGGAGAGCATTTTTCATCATGAGTCCTTTGGAACTATCTTGGACCATTGCTGAGAAGAGTCAAGTTGATCAGTTGATCGAGTTGATCAACACACAATGTTGCTGATACTGTGTACAATGTTCTCCTGGTTCTGCTCATCTTACTCAGCATCAATTAATGTGAGTCCTTCCAGGTTTCTCTGAAATCTGCCTGCTCATTGTTTTTTACAGCACAATAGTATTCCATTACATTCATATACCACAACTTGTTCAGCTATTCCCCAATTGATAGATATCCCCTCAATTTCCAATTCCTTGCCACCACAAGAAGAACAGCTATAAATATTTTTTTCCATGTGGGTCCTTTTCCCTTTTTTATGATCTCTTTGGGAAAAAGACCCAATAGTGGTATTGATGGGTCAGAGGGTATGCACAGCTTTATAGCCCTTTGGGCATAGTTCCAAATTGCTCTCCAGAATGGTTGTATCATTAACATTCATTTTTTTAAAAGTTTGAGTTCCAAATTTTCTCCCTCTTTTCCTTCCCTCCCCTGTCATTGAGAAGGCAAGCAATGTGTGCTAGTGTTCCTCCTAGTCCTGGGACTGTAACTTGGAACCAAGTATGGACAATGCAAACAAAGTCCTGCAACCAGTGCCACAAAGGGTCCCCTGTAATGTCCTTCTGACCAGCTGAGAGTTGAGAGCTCTGTACACTTCTGCTGCCCATGCAGTCACCCCTTAGGCTTGCCAGAGTGTGGTCCACACTGGGCTGCACTCCACTCTTGCCCCAGTGAGATAGGCATTTTCTGCCAACCTTCTAAGTTGTCTTGAGCTGGAAAACTGTTTAGCCCCATCCTTTTGCTGGTTCTGCCACTTCAGAATTCATTTTGAGGCATTATTTTAAAGTTGTTTGGAGGGGAATGTGGAAGAGCTAAGATCAGTCTCTACCTTTACTCTGTCATCTTGGCTCTACTCCTTCACAACTTGTTCTTGTCTGATTTAGATAACATATTGCTATGATTGTCTATTCCACTTTAGCCTTGGAAGGATGATCATTACAATTTTATTTTGAGCTTCAAAATCATCTTAATTTTGCCTAGTTTGGCTAATAACATACCCAATAACAAGGAATACAGATCAAACAATTCTACATTCCAACACATTCTTGTTAGCTAACATATCTACTGGGGTAGAAGACTTATCTTTCCAAGAAAATTAACAACAATTATGCAGGGAATAATTGTTAGCTGAACAGCTTGCTAGGCTTATTTCAGCTATGGTGTATGGCACAGTAGAACCACATCCTCTGGTTTTTAGAGCAATCTCTGCTCTACCAACCATTTCCCTTGGCTAATATACACTGACCATGGGGCAGCTAAGTGGCGCAGTGGATAGAGCACCGGCCTTGGAGTCAGGAGTACCTGAGTTCAAATCCGGCCTCAGACATTTAACACTTACTAGCTGTGTGACCCTGGGCAAGTCACTTAACCCCAATTGCCTCCCTAAAAAAAAAATATATATATATATATATATATATATATATATATATATATATATATATATATTTATATATGTATGTATATATATGTATATATATATATGTATGTATATATATGTATATATATATATATATACACACTGACCATGATGGTTTGGGGGAAAATAGAACCATTGGTAGGCCTGTAGACACTGTAAAATGGCTTGATAAAAGGGAATAAATTGCTCTGGAAAATAGAAATGATACTTGAAACTAGGTTAGTAATATTCTAATAGATTATAAAATTGGGCGATTTTTTTTTTTTTGGACTGGACAGACTTTAGAAAATCTGCTTAAGTTCTAAAAAGATACCAGTAGTTCCCAACTTTCAACCAGGCTATTCAAGTAGGCTGATTTTTAAAAATCAATTGTTGGTATTTTAGAACATGTTTTTGACTCAGTGGATAGAGTGCTGAGATACTTACTAGCTATGAGGCTCTGAGCAATTTATCTTAACCCCTGTTTACCTTAGTTTCCTTGTCTATAAAATGGGGATAATAATAGCCCTTTGCAGGTGATAATAATAATAGTTATCTCCCAGGGTTTGTCATAAGAATAAAAAGAGATGATATTTGTAAAGAAGTTAGTGCATTAATAAGTGTTTAATAAAGGTGCTTGTTTGTTTGTTTGTTTTTGCAGGGCAATGAGGGTTAAGTGACTTGCCCAGGGTCATGCAGCTAGTGTGTGTCAAGTGTCTGAGGTCAGATTTGAGTTCAGGTCCTCCTGAATGCAAGGCCAGTACTTTCTCCACTGCACCACCTAGCTGGTCCAAATAAATGTTTTTTAAATTTAATTTTCAACATCATATTTGATTCCCAGGCTAGCCCACAAAATCCAAGTTAATCCACAAATGAACTACTGTACATTCCAAGAGAAAAAATGGTAGTGTTGGAACTTTAATAATTAAATAAAATAGAGGGGGAAGCCTCTTGTTTTCTTTGATGATAGGTCCTGGACTGGGGGCTTGTGGTGGAGTTATTGATAATCAGAAACCAGTTTCTCTACACCTATATATGATACATTTGTAATGGACTAATATTATATAACTTGGTGTGAGAAAACATGCTTTCTCTAGTTTCTTTCTTTTCTCTGAGTGCATAGCCCTATATCCTACCAGGAGCCTGTAAGACTATGCAAGACTGGGCTAAAGATTAATATGCAAATACACTCCTTCACAGAAGTAAAAGCATTTGTTTTGGAAAAAATGATCCATTACTACCCCATTTAGGTGGAGGAGGCTTGCTGTGGACTTCCCTATCAGCTGAGAATAGGAGGATTCTTAGAGAGACTACCAAGTGTCTCTCATTATTCACTTTACCAGGCAAAAAGGTGTTTTCTATCCCTTTCCTATCTGTTTAAGGATAGAAGGATAGATCAGGGAAATGGACCATGGAGGTGAGATAAATGATTATTAATAACCAATTATGGGGAAGGTCCAGGTTTTTTACCTGTTGCAGCCCAGCCTTTGAAGGACATTACTGAATTCTACCAAAAATTTGTCTCATCTGAACCATCTCATCCAGGTGAATTCCTGCCCATTGTGTTCTACTGAGGTTCTGGTGGGGATGAATTCTTTGACTAAATTGCCCAAGACTAGGAGTGATTTGGAAATAAATGACATGATCAAAGTCACGTTTCCCTGCCCCAGCCACTCATTAGAATAGGTCCACCTCTTATTATAATATTCATTCTTTCTTTATTTGTTAACCAATCAGAGTGGATTGCTACTCTCAGGAACATCCACTCTTCCAAGGGTATATAAGCTTTGAGTGGGTTTCATGATTGGGCTTTGGTACTTGAGAGTGTCACTGCCCTCCTTTTATTAATAATATGCTACCATTATTAATAAAATGAATAATTACCCAGAAACTATGTTTCTTGAACTTTTTATATATCACAGAGGAAACATTTGACCTAGTTTGTTTGACAGAGTCTATGGTTAAACTAAAAAACATTTCTATTTCTTTATGAACAAAGAAGTTTTGGTGTTTTGTGTGTGTGTTTTTTAACACTTTATTTTGTTTTATTTTATCTAATTCCTTAGTAGAAGTTTTGAAACAGTATTGTCTTGGATGAAGTAAGACAAAGGTGGATTTGCTGACACCCTAAGTGCGTCCAGTGAATATGGAGGACCAGGCAAGGTTCTTTAGTTCCAAGACTAACTGATGGCAGCTAAGGAGAAAATAAAGGATGGGACTCCTTTAGGATATCCCATCTTTGGAGTGTCAGTTGGTCAACAAGTATTTATTAAGTGCTTACTATGTGCCTGGCCCTGTTCTAAGTATTGGGGATATAAAGAAAGGCCAAAGGTTCAGTCACTTAGAAGGAAGGTGCTCTTACCCTCAATCACTGGCTTCTAGTGGGCATATTTATTACTTAAACTTCTGAGATTACATGGACTATTTATGGAATCATATAAGACTTAAAGCTGGAAGGGGACTTTGAGCTCATCCTGTCTAGCAATTTACATTTTAGTGCAGGCCCTCATCACCCATGCCTGGACTATCGCAATATCCTGCTGCTGAGTCCACCAGCTTCAAGATTCTCTTCGCTCCAATCCATCTTCCATTCAGCCACTATAGTTATCCCTTCCACATTGGTGGGGGAAGGAGGGACAGTAAGCCCCTATGATATGGAAATTTGGCATTACATTTAAATTTATTATTATATATATATATATATTTTTTTTTGGCAGGGCAATGAGGGTTAAATGACTTGCTTAGTGTCACACAGCTAGTAGGTATCAAGTGTCTGAGGCTGGATTTGAACTCAGGTCCTCCTGAATTCAGGGCCAGTACTTTATCCACTGCGCCACCTAGCTGCCTGGCATTAAATTTTTTGATCCTCCCTTTGTACCACAGAAGTCTAATTTTCTGTTTGTTTGTTTGTTTTTGAGGTTTTTTATGTTTATTTTTTTCTGATTTTCTTTTAAGGGTTATTTACAGTACCTTATTCTAAAATTTGGGTTAAATATTTGGTCTGCTGGCTTTGATGTGTCATCCGTGGCTTCCACAAAACTCCCTCAAAATTCCCATTTAATTTCTTATGCTGACTTGTGATATATCGAAACCACGATGGGGAAAGTAAAAATGTACAGGTCTAAATATGTCATTTCTAAAGTCACAGTCTGAACACGAACTATTCAATACACTACTGTGACTTCCTACAGCCTCCTGGATAAAATACAGAATGCTCTCTTTGGCATTCAAGGCAACCTTTCTGGTCTTCTTATACCTTATCCCCATTTTCTTCCATCCAATAACACTGGTCTCCTGTCCCACGGAAAAAACAAACAAACAAACAAACAAAAAAAACCCAACAACACTCCATCTCTTGGCTCTGGGCATTTTCTCTGGCTATCCCTCATGCCTGAAACATTCTTCTTCCTTGGCTTCAACTACTGACCCCGCCCTGGCTTTCTTTAGGTCTCAACTGAAATCTCACCTTCTACAGGTAGCCTTTCCCAATTCCTCTTAATTCTAGTGCCTCTATAAATTATTTCCTATTAATCCTGTATAAAGTTTGTTCTGTAGATATGTTTGCACATCCTCTCCCTCATTACACTGTAAGCTACTTGAAGACATGGACTATCTTTTGCCTTTTTTTTGCATCCCTAGAGAGGCAGGTAGGTAGCTCAGTGGATAGAGCACTGGTCCCAAAGTTAGGAGGGCCTGAGTTCAAATCAGACCTCAGACACTTACTAGCTGTGTGACCTGGGCAAGTTACTTAACCTCAATTGCCTTAAACATAGGGGGCCATCTCCAGTAGTCATGATGTATATCTTGCCACTGGACCCAGATGGCTCTGGAGGGGAGAGTGACGCTAGTGATTTTGAACAGTCCTCCCTCAAATATAATTTACTACAAGTCATAACATCACCCCAATGTCATGGTCCTCTTTGAGAACAAAGGACAAACATGATGATGATGCATCCCCAGAGCTTAGCATAGTACCTAGCACACAGTAGGCATTTAAAAAATGTTTATTGATTGATTTTATTAATTGTGGCTCTGGAAGATTAAGAGACTCATCTGAGGTCATTCAGATAGGGAGTGGCTGACCTGGGTTTGATCTTGTTACTTTTTTTTTTTTTACATATAAGGTATTTTATTTTTTCTGTTACATGTAAAGATAGTTCTCAACTTTTGTTTATACAAGCTTTACAATTTCATATTTTTCTCCCTCCCTCCCCTCCCTCCCCCCTCCCCTAGACAGCAGGTAATCTGATATAGGTTATATCTATATATCTATATACATATACATATATATATATCTATACACACACATATATATATATATCCATTATAACATTAATCCTATTTCTGCATTAATCCTGTTATAAGAGAAAAAATCAGGGCAGTAATGCAAAACCTCAAAATAGAAAAAAAAAAAAACAGCACCCAAAACAAAAGAAATAGTATGGTTCAATCAGCATCTATACTCCACAGTTCTTTTTTTTTTTTTTCTTGGATTTGGAGATCCTCTTCTACCATGAGTTCCCTGGAACTCTTCTGTACCATTGCATTGGTGAGAAGAATATAGTCCATCACAGTAGGTCAACACTCAATGTTGATGATACTATATACAATGTTCTTCTGGTTCTGCTCATCTCACTCATCATCAGCTCACGCAAGACCCTCCAGGTTTCTCTGAACTCCTCCTGCTCATCATTTCTTACAGCACAATAGTATTCCATTGTATTCATATACCACAACTTGTCCAGCCATTCCCCAATTGATGGGCACCCCCTCAACTTGCAATGCCTTGCTACCACGTAAAGAGCAGCTATAAATATTTTTGTACATGTGGGTCCCTTTCCCCTTTCCATGATCTCTTTGGGAAAAAGACCTAAAAGTGGTAGTGCTGGGTCAAAGGGTATGCACAGCTTTATCGCCCTTTAGGCATAATTCCAAATTGCTCTCCAGAATGGTTGGATCAGTTCACAGCTCCACCAACAATGAATTAGTGTTCCAATTTTCCCACAGCTTCTCCAACATTTATTATCTTCTTTTTTTTGTCATTTTAGCCAATCTGATAGGTGTCAGGTGGTACCTCAGAGTTGTTTTAATTTGCATCTCTCTAATCATTAGAGATTTAGAGCATTTTTTCATATGGGAATAGATAGCTTTGGTTTCTTCATCAGAAAACTGCCTGTTCATATCCTTTGACCATTTCTCAATTGGGGAATGACTTGGATTCTTATAAATTTGATTTAGTTCCCTATATATTTTAGAGATGAGGCCTTTATCAGAAGTACTGGCCTCAAAAATTGTTTCCCAGCTTTCTGCCTCCCTTCTTTTTTTTTTTTTTAATGTATGAGGTATTTTATTTTTTCCGTTACATGTAAAGATAGTTCTCAACTTTTGTTTATACATGCTTTACAATTTCAGATTTTTCTCCCTCCCTCCCCTTCCTCCCCCCTCCCCTAGACAGCAGGTAATCTGATATAGGTTATATCTATATATCTCTATACATATACACATAGATATAGATATAGATATAGATATACACACACACATATATATATATACACATAATAACATTAATCCTATTTCTGCATTAATCCTGTTACAAGAGAAAGAATCAGAGCAGTGATGCAAAACCTCAAAATAGAAAAAAAAAAAAACAGCACCCAAAACAAAAGAAATAATATGGTTCAATCAGCATCTATACTCCACAGTTCTTTCTTTCTTTTTTTTTTCTTGGATTTGGAGATCCTCTTCTATCATGAGTTCCCTGGAACTCTTCTGTACCATTGCATTGGTGAGAAGAATATAGTCCATCACAGTAGGTCAACACTCAATGTTGATGATACTATGTACAATGTTCTGGTTCTGCTCATCTCACTCATCATCAGCTCACGTAAGACCCTCCAGGTTTCTCTGAACTCTTCCTGCTCATCATTTCTTACAGCACAGTAGTATTCCATTGTATTCATATACCACAACTTGTCCAGCCATTCCCCAATTGATGGGCACCCCCTCAACTTGCAATTCCTTGCTACCACGTAAAGAGCAGCTATAAATATTTTTGTACATGTGGGTCCCTTTCCCCCTTCCATGATTTCTTTGGGCAAAAGACCTAAAAGTGGGATTGCTGGGTCAAAGGGTATGCACAGCTTTATCGCCCTTTAGGCATAATTCCAAATTGCTCTCCAGAATGGTTGGATCAGCTCACAGCTCCACCAACAATGCATTAGTGTTCCAATTTTCCCACAGCCTCTCCAACATTTATTATCTTCTTTTTTTGTCATTTTAGCCAATCTGATAGGTGTCAGGTGGTACCTCAGAGTTGTTTTAATTTGCATCTCTCTAATCATTAGAGATTTAGAGCATTTTTTCATATGGGAATAGATAGCTTTGGTTTCTTCATCAGAAAACTGCCTGTTCATATCCTTTGACCATTTCTCAATTGGGGAATGACTTGGATTCTTATAAATTTGATTTAATTCCCTATATATTTTAGAGATGAGGCCTTTATCAGAAGCACTGGCCTCAAAAATTGTTTCCCAGCTTTCTGCCTCCCTTCTAATTTTGGATGCATTGCTTCTGTTTGTACAGAAATTTTTAAAATTTAATATAATCAAAATCATCCATTTTGCATTTTATAATATACTCTATCTCTTGTTTGGTCAAAAACTGTTCTCCTTTCCAAAGATCTGATAGGTACACTATTCCTTTCTCTCCTAATTTACCCATGGTATCACCTCTTATGTCTAAATCATGTATCCATTTTGACCTTATTTTAGTATAAGGTGTAAGATGTTGGTCTATGCCTAATTTCTGCCATACTATCTTCCAGTTTTCCCAGCAGTTTTTGTCAAATACTGAGTTCCTATCCCAGAAGCTGGAGTCTTTGGGTTTATCAAACACTACATTACTAGTGTCATTTACTACTGCATTTCCTGAGCCTAGCCTATTCCATTGATCTACCACTCTATTTTTTAGCCAGTACCAGATAGTTTTGATGACTGCCGCTTTATAGTAAAGCTCCAGGTTTGGTACCGCTAACCCACCTTCCTGTGAATTTTTTTTCATTATTTCCCTGGATATTCTTGATTTTTTGTTTTTCCAGATGAATTTTGTTATTATTCTTTCTAGCTCTATAAAATAATTTTTAGGTAGTCTGATTGGTATGGTATTGAATAAGTAAATTAATTTAGGCAGTATTGTCATTTTTACTATATTAGCTCTGCCTATCCATGAGCAATTGATATCTTTCCAATTATTTAGATCTGATTTGATTTGTGTGAAGAGTGTTTGGTAGTTGTGTTCATAGAGTTCCTGGGTTTGTCTTGTCTGCCTCCCTTCTAATTTTGGATGCATTGCTTCTGTTTGTACAGAAATTTTTTAATTTAATGTAATCAAAATCATTCATTTTGCATTTTATAATATACTCTATCTCTTGTTTGGTCAAAAACTGTTTTCCTTTCCAAAGATCTGATAGGTAGACTATTCCTTTCTCTCCTAATTTACCTATGGTATCACCTCTTATGTCTAAATCGTGTATCCATTTTGACCTTATTTTTAGTATAAGGTGTAAGATGTTGGTCTATGCCTAATTTCTGCCATACTATCTTCCAGTTTTCCCAGCAGTTTTTGTCAAATACTGAGTTGATCCTGTTACTTTTTAATATTTTTTTTTACTTAGTTCATTAAATATTTCTTAATTACATGTAAAACTTTTTTAAACAATCTTTTGGAAAATGTTGAGTTCCAAATTCTCCCCCTCCCAACCTGCTAGCCCCTTGAGAAGACAAGCAATGCAATATTGATTATATATGTGGAGTCATGTAAAACATATTTCTATGTTAGTCATCTTACAAAAGAAAACAGATAAGAAAAATAAAGAAAGTAGAAAAAGTATGCTTCAAACTTCATTTGAGTTCATCAGTTCTCTGGAGGGGGATAGAATTTTTCTTTTTCTTTCTTTCTTTCTTTTTTTTTTTTTGCAGGGCAATTAGGGTTAAGTTACTTGCCCAGGTCACACAGCTAGTAAGTGCCAAGTGTCTGAGGGATAGTATTTTTTATCATGGGTCCTTTGGAATTGTCTTAGATCACGGTCTTGATCAAAACAACTAAAACTTTCACAGTTCATCATCCTTACAATATTGCTGTTACTGTGTATAATGTTCTCCTGGTTCTGCTCACTTTAATTTGCATCACGTAAGTCTTCCCAGGTTTTTCTGAAACCATCCTGATCATCATTTTTATAGCACAACAATATTCCATCACAATCATATGCCATAACTTGTTCAGCCATTTCCCAATTGATGGGCATCCTTTCAATTTCCAATTCTTAGCTACCACAAAAAGAGCTGCTATAAATATTTTTGTACAAATAGGTTCTTTTCCTCATACTTTTACTCTTGAAATAGAAGTTGAACATTTCCAATATGTTGACTATTCTAATTACAATGTTTTTATCTTATGAATGGTATCTATGAGGTTAGTCTCAAATACAGAATTACATAAGCTTAAATACTGGGTCTGTGTGTGTTTTTTTAGGGGGGGAGTTATCATAGAAAGTAACTGGTCTTTGATTTTCTCAGAATGGACATAGTGAGTGAGAGTGCTAGACTTGTAGGGGATTTAAGTTCCAATTCTCACTCTGCTACTTTTTTACTTTTGTGACCTTTGACAAATCACTTAGCCACGCTGGTATCATTTTCCTTATCAATAAAATTAAGGTGAACTTAGAGATTCCTGTTAGCTCTAAAGGTGTGATCTTCAGGCTTAGTGAAATAACACATCAGTGAAAATTTGAAGGAAATCTGGGAAAGGGAGCAGGTGGTTTGAGTTATTCAAGAAGTAGATATTTTTATTTCTTAAAGTGGATCTTTGCCCACACCCATTGGTAAGAAGTACCATGCTTTGAAAGGTGCTGTCAACTGAATGAAGGTCAAAAACCACACCTTGGCCTCTTGTGACCCACTCATTGTGCTAAGCAATTTACAAATATTATCTCCCAAAGTGAAACTCACAAGAAACCTGGGAAGTAGGTGCTGTTATTATTTCCATTTTACAGATGAGGAAACTGAGGCAGACAGCTATTAAGTGAATTGCCCAGTCACATAGCTAGTCAACAAATCCTGACTGAGCTCAGGTCTTCCTGACTCCATGTGTGGCACTGCACTAACTAGCTGCCTATAGAAACCCACCTGGGTAGGTGGGAGTAGAGGGTGAGGAGAATTATTCACTCTTTGACTCCTGGCCAAATTTTCAATTGGCTATTGAATCCTCTCAAGTTAAATTCTCCCTGTTGTTTTAGCTAGAGAAATTACCCATCACTTCCTTTCCTAAAAATAGACATATTGATGACACCAAGCAGCTGCAAGTCCCCCGAGCGGTTGTGTTTCCATTAGCAATGAGTGACTCTATAGTATCTAAATAAAGGAACTCTCTCCCTAATGTATGCACGGCTGTTTTCGATAAGCTCATATTGTAGGAGGAAATGATGGACAGGACTAGAGCAAATAAAAGGAAATTGTTGACTTCTGCCTCTGCCTTGCAGAACTGCACTGTGTTGGTGGTGACTAAGCCATAAGGATTTGAGGAATCACTAATTCGAATGTGGCATCTCAGTGCATTGACATTTATGAGCCGCTGGCACTTGGCAATCTTGCTGGCAAAGAGTCCTTGGTAACCAGGATTTTTGGATGCTCAGCATTTCTTCACCTTTAGCAGTTTCTAACTGCATGATGCCTGGCACATAGTAGGCACTTTAAAACACTTGCTGACTCATTCCAAGAGAAGCACAGGGTTGTTGTTTTTTTGTTTTTTTTAAGGGTGGGTTTCTGTACTGGAAAGATCTTTAGAGATAATGTAGTCCAAACTCTTCATTTTTATAAATGAGGCCCAGGGACTGAAATAACTTATCCAAAGGCACATAAATATTAGGAAAATGGGAAGCCAGAATTTGAACCCAGGTCATTTGTCTTTAGAGACAGTGGTGCTTTTTGTTTGTTTTTTGGTGCAAAATCTTGTGGAGGAATTCCTGTTAGCAAAATCTCAAATAGCCGGTTATATGGATAGTAGGTAGATTCACCAGTGAAATTCAAATACCAGGGCAAAAATGTACACAAAAATAAAAATCAGTCATATATTCCATGCTTTCAGGGTCAGTGAGCTATATAACCTAAAGATATTATAAGTTCCTTTTTATGGTACATCATCTTTTTATTAAGGATCAGATTGATGTTTTCAATAGTAACTCACAGAGTAATATTTTAACCACTGGGTTTAATGTTACTGAATCTCTGCATGTTAAATATTTTAAGTTCACTTTGTATTGGACTCAAAATATTTAATATAAATCAAATATTTAAATTAAATATTTAACTTAAAATATTAAAATTTTATATTTCTATTGGGGTGGTTTGGTGGCCTGGAGTCTGGAAGATTCATCTTTCTGAGTTTAAATCTGACCTGAGGGGGCGGCTAGGTGGCGCAGTGGATAAAGCACCGGCCCTGGATTCAGGAGTACCTGAGTTCAAATCTGGCCTCAGACACTTGACACTTACTAGCTGTGTGACCCTGGGCAAGTCACTTAACCCCCATTGCCCCGCAAAAAAAAAAAAAAAAAACTGACCTGAGACACTTAACTAGCCATGTGACCCTGGACAAGTCACTTAACCCTGTTTGCTTCAGTTTCCTTATCTGTAAAATGAACTGGAGAAAGAAATGACAAACCACCCCCGTAGCTTTGCTAAGAAAACCGCAAATGGGGTCACAAAGAAGGGGATATCATTGAACAACAACAAATATTTCTATTACAATCTATCCCATCTCTGTGCCTTGGTAGGCACTGTCTCTGCATGCCTGGAATGTATTCCCTCTTCCTCACCTCCTCTTAGAACTGGTAATCCCCTTCAAAACTCAGCTCCAACTCCAACTCCTTCCTAAGAGAGGTCTTTCCCGATGCTAGCTGCTAGTACCTTCCTCCTCCAAATTGTATCATATTTATTTTTTTAAAATATATTTATATGTGTATATGTTGTTTATTCCAATAAAATATAAGTTCTTTGAGAATAGGAAATGTTTCATTTTTTTATTCAACATCTATGTCAGTGCCAGACATAATAGGAGACTCTTAATAAGCGCAAGCATTTATTAGATGTCTACTATTCTGTGCAAAGCACAGGGAAGCTTTTCCAAGGGGAATTAGGTAACAAGGGAACCAAGAAGAATTTATTATCAAAGGAGTTTGCTTATAGGGTGTTTCCATAATACTGTAGACAGTAGGATTCTAATGTATTATTAGTAGTACTAGTAATAGTAGTATTTTTGCAGGGCAACGAGGGTTAAGTGACTTGCCCAGGGTCACACAGCTAGTAGGTGTCAAGTGTCTGAGGTCAGATTTGAATTCAGGTCCTCCTGAATCTAGGGCTGGTGCTTTATCCACTGCACCACCTAGTTGCCCCCTTGTTCTAATGGTTTTTGGGGGTTTTTTGTGGGGTTTTTGTGAGGCAATTGGGGCTAAGTGACTTGCCCAAGGTCACTTAGCTGGTGTCACAGTGTCTGTCTGAGGCTGGATCTGAACTCAGGTCCTCCTGAATCTAGGGCCGGTGCTCTATCGTACATTGCACCACCTAGCTGCCCCCCTCTAACATATTAAAGGAGTTAAATGACCTGGGTTTGAATCTTGACTCTCTCACTTACCTGTGTGACCCCCCGCAAGTCATTTCACCTTTCTTGGCTCCAGTTTGCTCATCTGTAAAATTAATGGATGAATTAGTTGACCCATTGGGTCTTTTCTAGCTCTAAATCCCTGGTTTTTGAATCATTTCACATTCTGTAGTTATTTGAAGTATTAGAGAAATTGCTTGGTATTAACAAGTGAGTTTCTCATTCTAGAAGTATTTACAGTTGAACAAAAAAAGCATTTAGGAAAAGATGATTTACTTGGATTCCCAATTTAAAAGCAGTTAGCCAATTTTTAACATTCAAGTTCAGCAAACATTTTGCTAAAGGCCTACTGCATGCAAGGGACCATGAAGTGGAAACATTTAGATTTTTAAAAAGGACCCAACCATCACATTTACTGTGCTTTGTGAACCATAATTCAGGCTGAGCTCAGTGATTAGGTCAAGGGTGGACATTTTGCTGAATCTAATCTTTTCAATATAATAACTTTGCATGTGGTATTGCAGAACGAACATCCATTTGTACTCATGACTTCAGTGAAAAGGGTCAATGGAAAACTGAAGAATAAAAACCAGGAGAGAAACAGTAAGAGCTGAAACGAAGAAATAGGAGGGACTCTATTTTAATTTCCAATTCCTCTTTATCCCTTCAGTGTGGTCCCTTCTTCATCCCCTACCCCAAAATGCAGCTCAGAGGATCCAGTTCTTGGCTTAGAGTAAACCAGACCTGAGTTCAAGTCTACACTCAGATATCTACTGTGTGACCCTGGGCAAGCCTGTTTTCCTTAGGTTCCTCATTTGTAAAATAAAATAATTGGAAAACAATTAGCACAGTGCCTGTCACATATAATTATTGTTGAATTCTGTCTGATTTTTCATGACCTTATTTGGGGTTTCTTGGCAAAGGTACTGGACTGCTTTGCCATTTCCTTCTTCAGCTTGTTTTACAGATGAAAAAACTGAGGCAAACAGGGTTAAGTGAATTGCCCAGGGTCATGTGTATAAAAGTTTGAGAGATGTAGTTTCTGGGTAACCGATCATTTTATTAATCATGCTAGCAATAATTAATAACAGAGGTCAGTGGCACTCTTGAATGCCAAAGACCCTTATGAATCCACTCAATATTTATAAGCCCTTGGAAGATTGGGTGTTCCTGAGGGTGGTAATCAACTCTGGTTAACAAGTAATGAGAGAATGAATATTATAATGACAGGTGGGCTTATTCTAATAAGGGTCTCAGCACCTGACTCTGATCACTCAGTCTTGGCTTCTTAAACTTCTTCCACTCATGACCCCCTTTACTAACGCTTGAGAAATTAAGTGTGGGCAGCTAGGTGTTGAAGTGGATAAAATACTGGCCCTGGATTCAGGAAGACCTGAGTTCAAATATGACCTCGAATACTTGACACTTATTAGCTGTGTGACCCTGGGCAAGTCACTTAACCCTCATTGTCTCACAAAAAAAAAGAGAAAGAGAGAGAAAAATTAAGTGACCCTGCATATCTATATATAAAATAGGTATACATAACCTTTTACTGTTGCCAAACTTTTCTTGACCCCCACATTCAGTTACATGACCTCACATGGAGTTGTGACCCACAGTTTAAGAAACTTTGCTCTAAAAGACTTATTTCTTATTCAGACTACCCCTGCCTAGGGCAATCTAGACAAAAGAGGGTGTGCATCTCTGCTCAGAACTGGCTGGAATTCACTGTAGATTAAATTATTTCTAAAGTTCTCTAGTTGGGTGGGATAACAGTTCCAAGATTTCATCGAATCATCTGCCTTTGCCTTTAGAGAACTAAACTTTGACATAATCTCCAAATGAGGCAGCGGAAAAATCCAGGATCTCCCCAATATTTGGTTACTTTATAATAATTTCTCTCATTCACACAGCTAGTAAGTTTCTGAGGCTGTATTTGAACTCACTAAGTCTTCCTGACTCTAGGCTTGGCACTCTAAGGACTGTTTGTTCTACCTACCTACCCCATGTAAGTGTTAGCTGTTATTATTAATTTAAAAGAATTGGGGGCACACGCCTTTTGAATTAAAGATAGCCTATTAGCATTACAATGCAAAAATTGCACAGATAATACATTGCCCTGGTAGATTAAATGATATAAGAAGATAGAACACTGGGCCTTTACTCAGTAAGACCTGAGTTCAAATTCAGCCTCAGACACTTACTTGCTATGTGATCCTGGGCAAGTAACTTAACCTTTGTTTGCCTTAATCCACTGGAGAAGGAAATATCAAACCACTCCAGAATCTTTGCCAAGTATACTCCAATAGGGACAGCTAGGTGGTGTAAGGATGGAGCTCCTGTCCTAGATTCAAGAGGACCTGAGTCCAAATCCAGTCTCAGACACTTGACACTTACTAGCTGTGTAACCCTGGACAAGTCATTTAATCCCAATTGCCTCACCAAAAAAATAAAATAAAATAAAATAAAAATTTAGGGGCAGCTAGGTGCCACAGTGGGTAGAGCACCAGCCCTGGATTCAGGAGGATCTGAGTTCAAATCCGGCCTCAGACACTTTGACACTTACTAGCTATGTGACCCTGGGCAAGTCACTTAACCCTCATTGCCCAGCCAAAATAAATAAATTAAATAAAATAAAAACAAAGAATACTCTAATGGACAGTATTGGTGTGCTGTGGTCCACCATAGCTTGGAAGAGTGGGGCACAACTAAAACACAAAACATGGGGAAGGTAAGCTTGTAAACTGATAGGAAACTATACAGAATAAAATCCTGTTCTATTTACCCATGCCAAACTATGCAGAGATTGAACCCTACTTCCATTTACTTCTCATATTTTTTTAGACATAACTTTATAAACTTTAAAACATAACCAAATGCACTTTTTGTTTGTGTGGAAACAAACTGTTATTTCTTTTAAAATACAAAGAAATTATGTAAGGTATAGAAAATGGTGGGAAAAAAGAAATCTAAGAAAAAAAGAAGGGTCCTGGATCAGTGGGAAACAGAAAAACAGAATACCTTTAAAAACATGTTGACTGTTAGACTTAAAAAGATAAATAAATTTAAGTAAAACTAACTTGCAACTTCACGTCTAATCTTTTTTCTGTTCTACTCTGTATATGGAAACACTCACTTTTTTGGTTTTTAAGTTCAGATTTTTTTTTAAAGAGAAAAAACGTAAGCTATTGGAGGCAGGTAGTTTTTGTTCAGGGGTTTTTATGCGTAGTATCTAAAATGACACACTTAAATACTTGTTAAATTGCAGGGGAAAGTATACAAGTATTCTATCATTTTACTTGGAAATTTTATTGATATTAGTATACCCCTTTTTAAATTTGTCAGCTCTCGTGTGTGAATTGTCTTTTGATTTGATTAAGAACAGTGCAATTAAGACAGACGCCGTGGAATGTCTCAATATGAAATATGCCCACAATATAAAAGCGCTTTCTATATCGATTTGAGGTTTTAGAAGAAAAAGTGCAGCATTACTCTACTAAACAGCTAAGGATCACGTGAAGAAACTGCACTGGGTTTTTTGTTTTGTTTTGGTTTTTAATTTCCATGGGCCTTTTTCTCTTCCCGGTCAGAACTGGCAGTTTAAAACACGGTTTCCCTTTGGGGAGACAGATCCGATGAATGTGGTGGCAACGGAGAAGGGCATTCTAATTCTAGGGTGGCCTGGGAGGAAATTTTCAGTGGTTATTGTGTAACTAGTTGTTGTTTTTTTTAAGCATCTGAGAATTCCCAGGGCATTTCCTCATTGCAAAGCCTCCCCTCCACGCATTCCACCGCTGACTTTGGCAGGCGTTGGGGAATAGCCTTCCCACCCGTGCTTTCTTCTCCCCCGGTACACCTGAAGTTCTCTCGCCTCCACTCCCCGCGGCTTGGTGGGATTTCCTAACTGGCTCCATCCACCTGCGGCTGGCCCGTGGGCGCTGCTTCCCACACCTGTGGTCGGGGCGAGGAGAGCGGGGGAGGGCACGGGCACGGGGTCACGGACCTAGGTGTCAAGCTCAGACTCCCCTCGCTAGGGAACGGGCTTGTGCAAGCACCCCAGCGGCTGCCCAAGCCCTTCCAGCCTGATCATCACATGACTCGGAAGGCGGCGGGAGCCGGAGCTCGAGCAGCAGGAGCTCCTTCGGCTCAGCCTGTGGGTTTAGTTCCGCGCACTGAGGAAGGGAGAGAAGGGGGCGGGGGGAAAGAGAACCTGCCGCCACCGCTCCGGCCCCCCTCCCCACCCCCCGCTCCGGCCGGTTCCCAGCCTCGCTCCATGTAGCTCCATTGCGGAAGTGGACCAGGAGGTGGCGGCGGCGGTGGTGGCTACGCTGGCCCCGGGAGCCTAAGGTTGGGGCCCGGCTCGTCCCCTCCTTCTGCTTCCAGAGCAACAAATAGCCCCGAGCCTGTGCTTGCAGTCCCCAGCTCGGCGGCTCCCCGGCTTCCCTCCCTCCTCCTCCTCCTCCTCCTCCTCCTCCTCCTGCCTCGGCGCAGTCGTCGCCGCCGTCCCCAGGCTGCATGCTCCTAGCCCCCCCCTCCCCCGCCTCCTCCTGCTCCTCCTCCTGCTGCTGCTGCTGCCGCTGCTCCTGCTGCTGCTGCTCTCCCCGCAGCCGGCCGCGGGAGCAGTAACATGCTCACTCGCGTGAAATCTGCGGTGGCCAATTTCATGGGCGGCATCATGGCTGGTGGCTCGGGCTTGGAGCACGGCGGAGGCTGCGCCGGCGGCGGCGGCGGGGCCGGCTCCGACCTGCCCTTGCGCTTCCCCTACGGGCGGCCAGAGTTCCTGGGGCTGTCTCAGGACGAGGTCGAGTGCAGCGCTGACCACATCGCCCGCCCCATCCTCATCCTCAAGGAGACCAAGCGGCTGCCCTGGACCACGGGCTACGCAGAGTGAGTGCAAGCGCCGCGCCGGGGAGGTGCATCACTTGCTCCCCCTTTTAACCCTCCCCCCAAGTACCCCTTCCTTCCCCGCCTCCCACACTGTCCCCGGGGCTGCCATCCATCCCCCGGGCCTCCCGGCTCAAGCTGGGCATTTCCCCCCTTCCCCTCCCCCGTCCCCCTCATCCCTTAGCTCCAAGGACGCTGCGTCTCCATCCCTGGAGATGAGGTGGGAGGCAACAGCTGGACCTGGAGGAAGGATCGGGGCTGGAAGGGCATTGAGGGGTGTGGGATGGGGGGGGGTTGCCTTTTAGGACCTAAAGCGGGGAGCACAGCTGTTGAAGTTACCAACGAGGGAAGGGGGTAGGTGGAGGCGGTGGATTATGCGCTGCTCCAGTCCCTTGCCTCGGTCTTGGGCTGCTGCGGGTATCCTCGCCTCGGAGGTGGGAGCCTGCGGGTGTCGGTCGGGGCGTGTGTGTAAGGGAAGAAGGTTTCGGACCTTCGAGCTGGGAGAGTTGCTGTACTTTCTCCCCGAGGCGGTTGGCAAATAGATGTCAGGACCACTTTCCAGGCCTCTCCTGGGCAGAGGGAGAAGTTAATTTCAAGTAGATAATCCTAGCACTTTGTCTATTCCATTTTTTTAAATGCCAAGCCGTTGAGAGCTGAGGGGAGGGGGTGTATTGCTTTCTCAGGACTAAAGGATGGGGTTTGGGTTTCACGAAGAGGATTAAGGAGGGAGGGAGGGAGCTAGCGATGGAGATAGATAATATTTTCACTTTTTCCTCCCACTGGTGGTCCTCCATTGAGTTTATTAATTTTGACTCTCGGGATGCCGGCCCTACGTTATATGTCGTTCACCTGGTCCCCTGCACTCTTGGAGCTGGGAGATTTGGAAGGTGGAATGAAAGAGGCCGGAGTTCAGGGGTCGTCAACGCCAAGTGCGGGTGCCAGAGGGCGGTACCTAGAACTTGTCCTGCTGGTGACTTAATTGGCTCCTGGGCCTCCCGCCTTAGCAGGCCACCCGCACCAGCTTTCCCCAGGGCCCCTAACCCTTAACCCATATCCCTCTGACACAGATGCTTGGCTGGGCATATACCCTGATTGGGTCTTGGAAGAACCAATCGGCTCTTGGGATGCCTGTGCCAGGTGACTTTTCTGGAGGCTGCCTTGAACACTCTCCCCCCGCCCCCCCTACACACACCTCCCATAAGTAAGGATGAATGGCGCTGGAAGTGGAGGGGGATGATGGGTCCCCCTTAAGCTAAGCAATGATTATATTGGTCCCTTCCTCCTTTAAACTCCAATCCTGTCATCCTTCATCAAGGCCAACCACAGAGATAGATCAATGCCCTCTCTTTACCTTTATTAATACGGTTCTTCATCCACCCTGATAATAAATCATCTCTTTTTAAAAGTTGTTAGTAAATGATCCCTGCCACCTGAAGACAGACTTAATTTCTTGGATTTTTGAAAGAGAGAAAAGCCAAGGTAGAAAATGGGGGGTGGGGGTGGGCACAGGTGATGGTTATAGGAGGAAAGTGTTGGAAACGGGCTCTTTAAACAGTTGGGTTTGAATCTCTATTCTAACGCTATAGAACCTGTTACCTAGATCACAAGTCTCTTCACTCTGCTTATCTGTAAAATGAGAAACTTACTTACCTCAGGGCTGTGTTAAGGAAATTATTTTTAAAGCCTTAAGGTGTCAGTATTATTAGTTTGGATTATGACTAGTAATAAAAAGAAGCAAAAGCTAATTGCTAGGTGGAGAAAAGCATTTATAAAAGCAGGTAATGAGAGAATAAGATTAAAAAAAATACTCGAATTATTTTATTTCAGAGCAATTAAAAAACCTGCTAGCTAGAGTGCTTGTCTTGCAGTCAAGAAGACCTGCATTTGAATCCAGACTGACATTTGTTAGCAGTGTGACAAGTCACATAGTCTTTTTGAGTCTTAATTTGTTCATCTCTAAAATGGGCATAACTATATACAGGGTTGTCATGTGACTTGGTTGCAATAATGGCTGTACAAATGCTAGTTACTGCTATTATTTATCTTTTTAGATACCCCTAAGTTTTGAGACCTTGAGAAGTGAAAGAAACCTTTACTTAATGCTACCATCCCTTTAAGCTGCCCTCCTAAAGCAGACAGCCAAAAACTCTCTTCTCTCCTTTATAGCCAAATTCTTTATAAAAAGTACATTTATTTTGCTTCTATTTGTCTTTCTCTCACTTTTCAGCCCTTAGCAATCTGACCTCATAAGTCAACTGAAACTGCTCTCTTCAAGGTTAGTAGCGATCCAGCAATTTTTTTCCTCAGCCTTCATCCTTCTTGACTTTTGGGGAGCATTTGTCATTATTGACTACCTTCCTTTCCTCTTGGGTTATGTTTTATCTCTGGGTTTTCATGACCCTAATATCTTGGTTCTCCTCATCTGTGTCCCATTCTCTTTTTTTCTCTATATCCCTCCCCCACACCTCAGTGATCTCATCAGTTCCCATGGGTTTGATCATCATTTTATACAGATCTTTCAAAGATCAAAGATCTGTCCTATCTACCTATCTCTGTCTATCCACCTATCTGTATCTATTAATCTGTTTTTTCCATCTATCTGTCTATCCATCTGTCTCCATCTATCTCTAGAGTTCTTTCTTTGTGATGGTTCTGAGTCACCAACTGCCTATTGGACCTCAAAGTCAATACATCCAAAACAGGACTCGTCTTTACCTCAAGCCCTCTATTGTTCTGAATATAGGACTGTCCCTTTTACTGTCATCTCTTAATCTTTAGGTCATTCTCCCTTCTCCTCAAGGAGTTCAGTCTCTTGTTTACAGTGTTCTTGACTACCCCAATCCTGGCTCCATAGGAGCCGACTTCAGTATAGGTGATGATGTCTCTTCAAACATTCAGGTTTCCAGTTCATCAGTTACCTTAACTCCCATGACTTAGTCCTTAATGCTTTTTCATCTTTCCATTGCCCACAGGTGATCTACTTTCTTGATCAATAACTCTGAAATTCCTTTATTCAATTAATCTCCTATCCTTCTGTTTCCCTCTGTACCTCCTTCTTCCTAAATTCATCTTTTTCATCCTCACTATGACCTCTAGTCTTTCACTAACTCGGGGCTCTCCTCTGTTTTCTTAGGGTCTAGCACAGTACCTGGCACATAGTAGGTATTTAATAAATGTTTGTTTTTTGGCTGCTAGATTGATCACTTCTCATGCTTTGCCAAACCCCAACCCTGAATCACACCGACAATCTGTGATGGAAAAAGTCACAGAATTATGACTGTGAGTCTCCTTCACATTTATAATCTTTAATCTCAACCAGGCCTTCCTTGCAGGACACAGTGCTTTTTGCCTCCCCAAATTGGTTCTATTGCGTTCTTCATATCTGCCATTTCAAACCTTTGCTTTTTTCCTCAGACCTTTCACTTAGCCCTCTTCCTCTCAGAAGAGGATCATGACATTCTTGGTGATCTTTCACATTACTGCAGGCTTTAAATTTTTATTTAGAAGCAGTTAGGTGGAAGTGGTGTAATGGATAGGAGGCTGGACCTGGAGATAGGAAGTGGTTGTTCATTTGTTTTAGTCATGCCCAGCTCTTCATAACCCCATTTGAGGTTTTCTTGGCAAAGATACTGGAGTGGTTTGCCATTTTTTCCCTCCAATTCATTTTTACAGATGAGGAAACTGAGGCAAAGAGGGTAAAATGACTTGCCCAGGGTCACACTGCTAGTGTCTGAAGACAGATTTGAACTCTGGTCTTCCTGACTCAAGGTACAGCACGTGACCTACTCAGCTGTGGCTTCAGAATAAAAATAAAGCTTGGGCAGCTACGTGGCACAGTGGAAAGAGCAGTAGCCTTGGATTCAGGAGGACCTGAGTTCAAATCTAGCCTCAGACACTTGACACTAACTAGCTGTGTGACCCTGGGCAAGTCACTTAACCCTCATTGCCCTGCCCCAAAAACTAAAAAAAGAAAAAAAATAAAGCTACTTTTTGAAGATTCAACTTGGGAATTTCTGCCATACTTCCCACTGCATGATGGAAATGACTGGCATTCCTCTTCAGATTGAGGAACAGGTGCAAAACTAAAGTTTGGTTGGAACAGAGCTGCTTTTCCTCCAAGTTATCTTCCTAAATAATATCTTCCTTATTTGTAGATGACACAGTGGTTAGTGCTGGGCCTGCAGTCAGCAAGACCTGAATTCAACTTTGGCCACAGACATTTACTGGGTGTGTGTGACCCTGGGCAAGTCACATCTGACTCAAATTCCTCATCGGTAAAATAAGCATAGTAATAGCACCTACCGCTGGTGTCATTTTGAGGATAAAATGAGTTAATATTTGTAAAGTATTTAGCACAAAGCGGTCTGATTTTTATTATTATTTCTCCCTTTCTTACCCTAGAATTAAGTACAGTAGGGCAGGATGGCCTTGGAACTGAACCCATCACTGAACAGCACAGGAAATGGCTACCTGTCCTATCCATCTAGTGTGGGTTGAGTTATTGATGCTTCATGCCTCTAGACATTCTTCCTGTCCCTATTATTAACCCCTCTTTTTTTGTACCCTTGTACCTTTTGTACCCTTTGTACCCTTGTCTTTCATCCGCTGGGATGAAGGCAATGATACAGCTAAGTAACGATTATCACTGATGGATAGATGTTTATCCTGCAGCTGTATAAATCAGCAGAATTGATCTTTCAGTTTTTTTCTCATCTTTTTGATGACTTGAATATGTTTGCTATTTCTTAGTGCACATAAGGTTAGATCTAGATATCTTTTAAATTTTTATGTATTTATTTTATTATTATTTTTAGATCTGGATACTTTAAAAGAATTCTATAATTTTAATAACATAAATGCAAGGCTATAAATGCTATTTCTTAACTTTAAAAAAAAATGAACATGTCCTGTCTTCCTTATACTTTTGCCTTTCTGAAGCCAGATCTGTCCTGGAAGTCTGCCTTTAAAGTTATTTTTTTTCCCTTTTATCAGCTGGATACATAGGGTCCCCAGCTTATCCTGCATAAAGTTCTGTACTTGCTACTTGGCTGGAAGAATAACTCGGTGAAAATAGAAGCATCAGATGATAGGTTTATTCTTTAAAGTGGTGACATTGCGTCAGATTGCCTCTTAGTCATTGCTGCTTACTCAGATGCATGCATTAAGGAGAACTAAGGATCACAAATCAGATGCTGAATTCAGACAGACACCAGCAACTCCACTTGTCTTTCTTTATGTGCATAATTTTTTTCCTTCAGAAAATGTAAGCTTCTCAAGGGAAGGGACTCTCTTTCTATCACCTATCAGTGTCTGGCACATAGTAGGCATTTAAAAATACTTGTTTTGCCTTTTTTGGTATTGATTTTGAAAAAAATTAAATTCTGTTGTTTTCAATTAACAAAAATTTTTTTTCTCTCCCTACTACCTACTCACCATTGGGGAAAAAAAAAGAAAAACAAAACTCTTGTAAACAAATATGCACTCAGGCAAAACCTTCCTTTGGTCATATCCAAAAATATATGTATCTGGGGCAGCTAGGTGGCACAGTAGATAAAGCCCTGGCCCTGGAGTCAGGAGGACCCGAGTTCAAATTTGCCATCAGACACTTGACACTTACTAGCTGTGTGACCTTGGGCAAGTCACTTAACCCCCATTTCCCCACCAAAAAGGAAACAAAAATATATGTATCTCATTCTGTATTTTGGGTCCATCACCTTGATGTCAGGGGGTGTATCATGCTTTCATCATTGGTCCCCCAGAATCATAGTTAGTCATTGCATTGATCAGAATTTCTAAGTTTAAGAAATACTTGATTGACTAGAAAAAAGATCTTAAGTCAAAGAGGATGAGACCAGGGTCTTGGTGATCTTTTGGCTTGATTATTAAGCTACACTAGATAACTTGGATGCACAAAAAGCAAGAGCTTCTTGTCTTGTCGGGAGGTACTGTGTAAACAACTACCTGCCTCACTGAGGTGAAATTCACCTTAGGGGGCCCCCTATAAAGTTAATGTAGGCTCTAGACTTTGCACTTTGGCATGTAGGACAGAGGGCTGCCCCCAAGGTTTGCATTATACCTTCCTATTTCTATTATCATTTGATAATTGTATTATAGATTCAGAACTCAAAGTATCATAGAGAGGTAGAAGGGCCCTCAAAGACCATAGATTCGAATCCTCTCATTTTATGGAAGAGAAGGCTGAGGCCTCGGGAGGTCAACTGATATGCCAAGTGTCACAGGTAGTAATGGTAGAATCAGGATTTGAACCGAGGTACTCTGGACTCCAAAGCCAAGCAGACTTTCCCTTTGGTCTATCAATGATTTCTTCATGACATGTTGAGTCATCTATTTGCTAAAATTATTTTTCTTCAAATTGCATCTCCAGGTTATCTGTTGTCTTCCTAGATAACATAGGTTATCAGCAATAAATAAGCTAAGAATTGATGGGATAACCATTTTAACTTTTGACATTACTAGTATTCATCCTCAAATTTGAGTAATTTTAAGAGGTTGAGGCCTTCATAAGTCTTTTTTTTTTTTACCCTATTTGACTTTTAAAGCTCTTTATAACCTTGTCCCTACCCACTTTTCCAGTCTTTTGGAGGGGTGGGCAATGAGGGTTAAGTGATTTGCCCAGGGTCACATAGCTAGCAAGTGTCAAGAGTTCAAGGCTGGATTTGAACTTGGGTCCTCCTGAATCCAGGGCCTGTGCATTATCCACTTTGTCACCTAGCTGCCCCCCTGCCCCCATAAGTCTTTTTTTTTTTAAGTGAGGCAATTGAGGTTAAGTGACTTGCCCAGGGTCACACAGCTAGTAAGTTAAGTGTCTGAGGCAGGATTTGAACTCAGGTACTCCTGACTCCAGGGCTGGTGCTCTTATCCACTGCACTACCTAGCTGCCCCTCCCCCCTCCTAAGTCTTTTTTTTTTTTTTTTACAGGGCAATGGGGGTTAAGTGACTTGCCCAGGGTCACACAGCTAGTAAGTGTCAAGTGTCTGAGGCTGGATTTGAACTCAGGTACTCCTGAATCCAGGGCCTGTGCTTATCCACTGTGCCACCTAGCCGCCCCCCTCCCCCCATAAGTCTTAATGAGATCTTCCCTTTAGATCTTTGCATAGCTGTGAGGTTAAATGTTATTTAAAGTGCACCTTATTTTAATTTGCTTTAACAATCCCACCGTTACACAAGATCACTTAAATGTTTTTTTAAACATACACAACTGAGCTTTGTCAAAACCTTCATGAATGTAAGGAAAGGAGATCATGTAACACGTGAATTATTTTTACTTAGAGAATCATAAAGGAAGTCTAAACTTCTGTATTTAATTAGCTGTTTGCCTTCCACCAGACCTAAAAGGTCTTTCTGAAAGTTCAGTCATTTTAGAGCCAAATCTGTTTTTACTTTGTATCCAACTATTGCTGAAATTTTCAGTGTTAAAATAATAATTAGTCGATCCAGACTTGTATGATATAACTTCAGATATGAAGAGACCTTTGGGAGGTCTAGTGGTCTTCAAGGAATGTCCCTCTGTGTGTTATGCTATTGCAGATAGAAATTATATTTAATTTTATTTAATGTAAATTTTATTTACAAAATATTATGACTATCATAAGTACAGTATTCACATAATAAATTAAACTTGCCTATTAGACATGTAGCTAACCTCAATCTATCTTACACACATCTTAAACTCACAAAATAATCCACAAAAACAGCTACTTTGATTGAAAGGAAACTGTGTGTTTGTTTCTCCCATAGTTTTACCAGCTTATGTTCAACATGTCACAATTCCTCATGGTGAGGAATGCTGTTTTTGTGCTAAAAACAACAACAACAAAACCTTTGAGAATGCTTGGCCTACTTCAAACTCATACTCCATACTTGTGAATATCATTTATAGTGTCCCTGATGGTCATCCAGCCTTTGAAAATTTCAAGTGACAGAAAACTCATGACCCTTTTATGAGGCTGCAAAGGGCAATATTGAGTGTGGAGTGCCAATAAGTAGGGAGGGCAGTAGGAGAGCTGAGTTTGCAAAACTTTGACCATAGGCCCCTAAGACTTGCTACCGAGAATGAGCACCTTGTCTCTCTGGGAAGGAGTCTCCACCCAATTCCTTGTTGACCTGAGAGCTTCCATTATCTTTATATCATTCTGGTTACAATTTGACCAATTGATTTATTGATCAGAATGAAGTTTGAAATTTTGCCTAAAGCTGTCCTCATTGCTTCATCATGGTGTTAAGATCGATGCTGGGTTCTGGAGAGTAAACTCCGATAGCTTCTACCAATGTGAACAAACATATACAAAGGAATTTAGGTGCAGGATAAATAGGAAGTAATTAACAGGGAAGGCATATTTTTTCATGTTAATTTCAGTGGAAGGCACAATTTTTTCATGTTATTTTCAGATTTGGAAGTGAACTACTTCTGTGAGAAGCCCAGGTTTGTACTGTGGGTGCCCATCCAAGGTTTCTTTCTGGAATCTCATTCATGGTACACTGTGAGCCTGAAAAGGCTAACTCAGTTGATAGAATTTGCCTAACTTAGCTTTCACATAACTGTGTTTCCTATAAGCCCCAACTAAAGTAAGTAGAAATAATAGATGCTCCTTTTTTTTATGGTGCTTCATAGTAAGTGGGAGGGAGTTATTTATATCAACAAGAATTTAAAATTTAACTTGCTATTTAACATGTAGTGAGTCAGGTGAATTCATTCCCGAGAAGTATTTTTATTTTAAGACTAAAGGTAGAATTGAAAGAACTATATAATTACATTTGGTATGATAGTATAATGTGATACTAATTCTGGTTAAAGGGTAAACTTAAAACACCTTTTTGGCTGGATTCTGCAAAGCACAAAAAATGCCAATGTAGGACGTTTCTCTTTGATGTGCATAATAAATGCATATTGATGAAGTGGCTAACGGAAGGTGCAGATATCGGCCACCGTAAAAGGCCATGATACAGTGGGGAAAAAATGACTGGATTTGGTGTTAGAGATCCTGAGTTCAAATCTTAACATGCCTGTTTACTACCTTTGTAAACTTAGGTACATCAACCTCTTAGATTCTCAATTTCCTTGCTTACAATATGTTGAGGTTGAACTAAAACCTCTATGAGACTCCTTCTAGCCCTAAATCTGTGTGACCCTATGAGGGTAAAATTGATTGCCTTGGTCCTTGCATTCTTATACGTCATAAGATTGTTATGAAGTGAGCACGCAATAATATGAATTTGTGGTTGCTATTTTTGGCTTTTTGGTTTGGCTGATTCTGTTCTTCTGTAATTTATGTTCATTAGCTTTCTTTGTTAATACTGTTCCACCCGAGTTTTTCACAGAAAAATGAAAGAACATAGATATATACTAGATAGGAGAGGCAGTGTGGCATAGTAAAGGGGCAGCTAGGTGGTGCAGCAAATAAAGAGTGCCGTGCATGAAGTCAGGAAGACTCATCCTTCTGAATTCAAATGTGGTCTCAGACACTTACTAGCTGGGTGACCCTGGGCAAGTCACTTAACCCTCTTTGCCTCAGTTTTTTTATTTGTAAAATGAGCTGGAGAAGTAAATGGCAAACCATTCCAGGATCTCTGCCAAGAAAACCCCAAATAGGGTCACAAAGAGTTGGACACAACTGAAAGGACTGAACAACAACATGGTATAGTAGATAGAGAGCTGAGTTTGAATCCTGCCTCCTTGAGCAAATCATTTCATCTCTCAGTGCTCTAGGGCAACTCTATAAGTTTCTTGAGAGGCAGAAAAGGTGGCTGACCCTTCACTGGTATTCAGTTAATAAGCATTTATCAAGTGCCCGCTATATACCAGGTAGTGGGCTCAACACTGGGGTCACAAAGGCAAAAAACAGTCCCCAATGTCAAGGAGCTTTCAGTCTGATGAAGGAGACAACATGTAAACAACCATTTACAAAAAAGTTATATATAGGATAATTAGGAAATAATCAACAGGGAGAGGAGGACACTCGGTTTATGAGGGTAAGGAGTTTCCCTATATGAGGGGAACTAGCACCAGTGAAATCACACATCCATTTCCTATTCCTGTCCTTTTCATTTTGAATTTTAAGATACTTGCCTTTTTTGTGTGTGCTTACCTCTATTCTCTTATAATTTTTATGATTGTTGTTCATGAAATGTTAGACAGCATACCTAAAAAATTAGCAGGGGACCTGAAATTGAGAAGAGGAAGAATTCACGTATTATATTGTAAGCATCTGGCTTTTAAAAAGGATGTGCGTAGTCTGGAATGATAGGCAAGAGATAGGAAATTCAGTAGGAATACAGATAGGTCTGTTTGTATGAATGATGGAATAATGAATTCTTTTTAAGGGATTGCATTATTTGAATTCATATTGCATATTTCCATTGGACTGGAACAGATTTCCATATTTTACATCATTGTAACGAATAGTACAAGTTCAAATACATGGGACCACTTTAAGGGATTCATTATTCATACTGAGCAGTTCCACAATCGATGTATGAGAAATCGTATTAAAAATAAAAAATCTCCAGAACCACATGATTATCTCAATAGATGTTTTGTTAGATTGACCTCCATATATTTTATGCATATTATAGTTATTTTAGAATGAGATTTCCCTTTCCAGTATTGCTTCTTGGATTTTGTTATTGTAGAAAAATGCTATTGGATTTTGTGGGTTTATTTTGTATTTCAGCAACTTTGCTGAAGCCATTGTCTTAGTTTCTTCGTGAATTCCCTAGTATTTTATAACTAAACAATCATGTTATCAGCAAATAAGAATGGTTTTATCTACTTTTGGCTTTACTTTCTCTTAGCCTTTGCTGGCATTTTTAGAAATGTATCAGATAATAACTGGGAAGGGGCTTTATTTTCTGGAAGTACTTAACTTTCTATTCTTTGGTCAGTTTCCACATTGAATACCCAGTTTTAACTCCAGGCTCTTTTGAGAAAATTATTTAAATTCTTCCTTTTACTGAATGTACTCTTCCCAGAACCTCTGTTTTAAGGAGACAGGACAGCCCTCTCTTCATTTCGCAGCAGACTGCAATCTGGATCATGTCCCAGGTGCTACCTTATCCTGGAAGAACATCTCAGTCCTGGGATTCACATTTCAGAAATACACGTAGGGGGCAGCTAGGTGGCGCAGTGGATAAGAACCGGCCCTGGATTCAGGAGTACCTGAGTTCAAATCCGGCCTCAGACACTTGACACTTACTAGCTGTGTGACCCTGGGCAAGTCACTTAACCCCCATTGCCCCACAAAAAACAAAAAAGAAATACATGTAGCCCTTCCCTCTACTCCTTCAGACTAATGGCTCCTCCCAGAACCTCTCTGACAGCATTGTCTTCAGTTTGCACCAAGCTGTGATCCTAATCTTCCTCTGACCACCCTCACTTTTCAGCTTCCTTTTCTGTTCTTTTCCCTTCAGGAACTTTCTTTTTGCTTGTATTTGGATCCCCAACATCGACAGAAGTTTGCTGACTGATGTGGAGCTATATCGTCTTTGATGCTTAGGTTAATTCTTGTAAGATATATAATTTGGGGGTGCCAACCAACTTACTGTTCTTTGAAATAGTTACATTCTCTTTTTCCTCCTTTGATGACTTCTTGACAATCTTTTTTTTGGGGGGGGCAGGCAATGGGGGTTTATGTGACTTGCCCAGGGTCATACAGCTAGTAAGTGTCAAGTGTCTGAGGCTGGATTTGAACTCGGGTCCTCCTGAATCCAGGGCTGGTGCTTTAACCACTGCGCCATCTAGCTGCCCCTCCTTTGATTACTTCTAAGCAAGGAGAAAGCCCCCACTGTCCCACCCCTTGCTGACTATAACCTTTTTTTCTTTGTTGTTGTTTTGAAATGTAATTAAGGTGTTTCTTTGTGACTTAAACATTGAATTTCTTTCTGCTGCTGTTCTCTGGATTCTTGCGATCTAGACATCATAGGATCAGAGATTTTTAGAAATGGAAGGAAACTCAGATTTTTATTAAGCCCCTACCCCCTTATTCTGTAAGACTTGAATCCCTAGGAGACCTACTCTTGGGCAGCTTTGTGTCCTTCAAGGGAAATCTAATTCCCTTCATGGGACAGAAGGAGGAGACTGCATCTTGTCAGGGAGTACTACTGGTAGCTATTAGTCCTTTCATGAACAGGTCTCAAACCTGGATAGTTGACTCCAAACCCAGCACTCTTTGTACTACATCAAGTCTACGTCGCTTTCCAATCTTCTTATAATATTTCTAAATTTTCAATAGAATTATTGAAGAATGGCATTTACTTTTTCTTCTTCTGATGTTTTTCTAGAAGACCTATCCTGGGTTATCTTCTCATATCCTATCTTCAAATTCAACATTGTTTTGTAGAGCTATCAGTGTTCCTCCAGTCTTTGTTTTGTTTTGTTTTTGGTGAGGCAATTGGGGTTAAGTGACTTGGCCAAGGTGACACAGCTAAGTGTCAAGTGTCTGCGGTCAGATTTGAACTCAGGTCCTCCTGACTCCAGGGCCAGTGCTCTATCCACTGTGCCACCTAGCCATCCCCCTCCAGTCTTCTTAAAAATTTTTGTTCATTATTTTTCCTTCTGCTCTTTAAATTTTAGCATTCCAACCCTGATGTTCTCTTTTTCAGAGACTCGACTGTTTCTGTCTTTTGTTCTAAATTTTGTGGTCTCTGACTAGATTTTTCTGGTTTCTTCCTTAAGATTTCTAATCTCTGTCTTAATTTCTCTAATATTTCACCTAATCATTTGATCATTCTAACTTCTGGAGATTCTTGAGGCTTGTAGAATTTTTTTTTCTATATCTTTGTCAGAATGTTTTGTCCGTGTTTCCTTTGTTGAAAGATCCAATTAGGTCTTGGGTTTTAAACTTTTTGTGTGTCATGGACCCCTTTGGTTGCCCAGTGAAACCTATTGATGTATTTTTGGAATGTTTTAAAATGCTATTGAAATTATCAAAATATTTTTTAAAAATGGCTCATGGACTCTGAACTTAGATGACTCTTTTTTTTCTTTTTCTTTTTTTTCAATCTTAATATTATTTTTTCTAGTTAAGGATAGTTTTCAACGTTTGTTTTTATAAGATTTTGAGTTCCAAATTTTTCTCCCTCCCTCCCTCCCTTCCTTCCTTCCTGCCTCCCCAACACAGAAAGAAATCTGATCTAGGTTAGGTGAGGAAATGGGGAATGGTCTCCTCTCAATAAGAATATAATAGTCAAAAGGAGCCCTGAGCTGGTCTCAATTACGTCCTCTCCTGGGCTGTGTCCATATACGGGAAGATTGAAGAAATGCCCCTGTGTCACCTCCCCCAGTGGCTAAGAACCAGAAGAATAATTATGGAAATTAGGATTAGGAACATGTGTTCTGGTTAGCTAGTTTTTGCAAGTAGATTGTAACCCTTGAGTAATTGGACCAGTGATGAAAAAGGGGAGGGTCCATTCACATTAAGGACTAGGGTTTAAAACGGGGCCTGCGAGCCCCCATTTTTTGTACCCACCAGCTGCACAGTGGGTTGTCCATTCTTGTGAGAATGACAATAAATGAGCATTTGACACATCACCACTGCTAAGTTCCAGAGAGTTATTGAGCAGGAGTCGTTTTCCTCACAGGTTATATATGTACAATCCCATTAAACATATTTCCACATTAGTCATGTTGTGAAAGAAGAATCAGAACAAAAGGAGAAAACCTCAAAAAAAGTAGAAACGGTATGGTTCAATCTGCATTCAGAATCCACGGTTCTTTTTTTCTGGATGAGGAGAGCATTTTCCATCATGAGTCCTTTGGAATTGTCTTGGATCATTGTATTGCTGAGAAGAGTCAAGTCTATTACAGCTGATCATCACACAGTGTTTCTATTACTGTGTACAGTGTTCTCCTGGTTCTGCTCACTTCACTCAGCATCAGTCCACTTAAATCTTTCCAGGTTTTTCTGAAATCTGCTTGCTCCTCATTTCTTACAACACAATAGTATTGCATTACATTCATATACCACAACTTATTTAGCCATTCCCCCTGTTGATGGGCATTCCCTTGATTTCCAATTCTTTGCCACCACACTAAGAGAGCTGCCAGAAATATTTTCTTACATATGAGTCTTTTTCCCTTTTCTATGACCTCTTTGGGATATAGACCTAGTAGTGGTATTACTGAGTCAGAGGGTATGCACAGTCCCATAGCTCTTTGGGCATAGTTCCAAGACTCCTTTTTTTTTTTTCCTTTGAATTTTTCCTCATTTCTCCCCACTTCGTCACTGTTAATTTTTTTTTGTATGATGTTCTTGCTGAAGCCCTGCTTCATCCTGCCAGTCTTTTTGTACTGCTGAGCTCCTGTCCTTGCACTTTCCATCTGTTCTCTGTTTTCTCAGATTGCCAAGGCTGGACAGGGTATGTTGTTTCCGAGATATGAGGATGACCATTTGGGACACTAATGCAGGAATAATGTTAAGGGGCGAGAAAGAGACTTTGGATCTCCTACTCTCCTAGATTCTATTTGCCATTGTGAAATTGACTTTTTCCTTAGGCTGGACTCCAAACTCTGCTCCTAAGGGTATCTCAGAGGCTCCTCGAGAATATTGCTTCTTTGCTTAGGTTTCTTAACTCTCAATTCTTCCCTTGGCCCCAAGCCTTGTAATTAATCGGTGCTGCTCTTCAGGGTCCCATTTCCCTCAGTTATTCTCTCTCTCTCTCTCTCTCTCTCTCTCTCTCTCTCTCTCTCTCTCTCTCTCTCTCTCTCTCTCTCTCTCTCTCGGCAATTGGGGTTAAGCGACTTGCCCAGGATCATAACAGCTAGTAAGTGTCAAGTGTCTGAGGTTGGATTTGAACTCGGGTCCTCCTGAATCCAGGGCCAGTGCTCTATCCACTGTGCCACCTAGCTGCCCCCCCCCCAGGTGTTTTTTTGTGTTTTTTTTAGTGAGGCAATGGGGGTTAAGTGACTTGCCCAGGGTCACACAGCTAGTAAGTGTCAAGTGTCTGAGGCCGGATTTGAACTCAGGTACTCCTGAATCCAGGGCCGGCGCTTTATCCACTGTGCCACCTAGCCGCCCCCTACCCAGTTATTCTTTATGATGATGCTTCAACTCTGCTATTCAGCATCCCTTTCTTTGCTTTTGTGCTGGGGGTTCAATTTGGTCTAGGGAGCATGGGGCTACTTTTAGGGGAGGGGACTCCCCCAGGACATCAGGGGATTCACATCAAAATTCCCTGCCTGCCCCTATCAAGTATGGAGGTGTATATATGGGGTGTGTGTGTGTGTGTGTGTGTGTGTGTGTGTGTGTGTGTGTGTGTGTGTGTGTGTGTGTGTGAGTGAGAGAGAGAGAGAGAGAATGAATGAATTGCAGGGTAGGGTCGGAGAGGGGGTTGAAACTCATACTACTGATATAGTTTTCAGTGATCTTTTCTGCAAGAATTACCCTGTGCTAGTTTCTTGCACTTCCCCACTTCGAGTCAATTGACTGACTTTTCAGTATTTGGGGCCTTTTGTTTGTAATGTTTGAGGTGGTGCTGGCGGAGTTACTTCTTGGTTCCCTCACACCCAGGTTTCCCTCATTTCACTTTAATGAATCCATATCAGTTATATTAAAAGTCTCCTACAGAATGCTTTAAAATAGTGTTTTCAGGTACATTTAGGTTATTTTTTTCCTGTCTTCACATATTAGCAGCCCAGCCTCTATCTCCATATGATCAGAAATTGAGTTGATTTTTTTTTTAAAGGTAATTGGGGCAGCTAGGTGGCGCAGTGGATAGAGCACCGGCCCTGGAGTCAGGAGTACCTGAGTTCAAATCTGGCCTCAGACACTTAACACTTACTAGCTGTGTGACCCTGGGCAAGTCACTTAACCCCAATTGCCTCACTTAAAAAAAAAAAAAGGTAATCAAGAAAGCAGGCAGGCAAGATCCAATATAAATTGATGACACTTTAACCCAAGACTTTTAAAAGACTTGAATTGTTTGGCAAAATGTTTTTAGTACCAGGGAGTGGAAAACAGTGTATGAGGCACTGGGGAACATTTTATTCAAAGGACACACAGCATGATAACAGTGGAAAGAGCATTGAATCTTGGAGTCCCTGCACTGGGTTCAAATCTCAGACCTGTTACTATTTTTGTGAGTTTCCTAACCTCCCTGTTACTTAATTTCCTGATCTATAAAATGACATTGGACTGGATGGCTTCTTAGGGGGTGTTCTAACTCTAAATCATATAATAATCCTCTTCTGGGTTCAGTACCCCTTCTTACAATTTGGGACCTCAGGCCAGTCAATCCCTCACCTCTGAGCTGTCTTTTCCTTTATTTAAAAAAAAAAACTATTTCCTTTTTTCTTTTTGTTATTATGAACAAACAGGACCATTTCCTTATTTAAAAAAAAATTAAAATGGAAAAGGAGGACTGCACATGAAACTGAATATCCACCAAGCTTCAAGGAGTACGTGACCAGGCCTCATCTCCCTGAATTGATGTAAAAATGAGATAAGAAAAATGCTTTGCTTTGCAAATTTGAACATATTGTTTAATTGTGAGCTATTACTATTGTCTTCAAAATGCTTATAATCTAATACAATTTTATGTCCAGAAGTATGGAAAAGTGCCTTTTGACTAAGCACAGAGGCACTGTGTAAATAACTTTTTTATATCATATCCATTATCCTAGAAATTGCCCCCAGATTGATTGTGGAGATAAATTAGGCCCATTAAATTTTTGTTATTTTTGATATATGCTATTTGTGGCATATATTTTTTATGATATATTTTGTTTAGATATTTACATATATCTAGTATGTACATACATTCATAGGGACATACCAATATATTTAAATGATCAAGTTCTTTGCATAACTATAGCTCATTACTCTAGAGTGGGGCATGTATCACTGATACCCATAAAGATAGCAGGCCTAATGGAACCCTCTTGGCTGGGTTGCCTTATTACCTCAGGGGTATGTGAGAACAGCAGAAAGCAATTTTTTGCTAAGTTGGGAAGGACAAAATAACTTATGATTTCAGTTTCCTAAAGGGACATTACAAACAGATAATTAAATTATAAAGAGAAATGGCATTTCTTCCAGCATAGTGTCTCCCCATATTATAAAAGAGAGTGAAGAAAATATCTTCATTGATATGGAAATTGATTAAAGACATATGGTATAGATAATTGGCTTTCTATATTTAATCAGACTGCTGTAGTGTTGGATATATGCTTCAGGCTTTAAAATAAAAAGCAACAGAGGTTATGTTTAGAACACACATCTGCAAGAACAAAGGGAAGGAAATAAATGCCCAATAGTCAACACATTTTTGTGGCTTAATGAACATGGATGAATCATAAAAGGATAAGAGGAAAAAACTCTTAATAAGAGTAAGAACTATAATTTGAAGGGTTTTTTTAGGAAATAAAGGAAATGAGCTATTGAATTACAACCAGTTGTTATAGCTTAGATATAGAAGAACTTTAAGAAAGTACTTGTGGCTAAGGTGGTTTGAAAAGAGAGGCTAGAAATCTAGACTGGTTGATTGACAAAGGGCAAGATTAGATGACCTTTGCCGTCCTGGCTTACCCAGCTGTGTTGAGCACAACAGAGGTAGGTGATTGCCTGGGCTCCTACAAGGACTAGGTGACTTGGGCTATGTAACATGTGGGAGGAGGTAATATAAGTGATGATATAAGAGGTAGTATAATTGGGGTAAATCAAAAGTTCCTGTATTAATCAGATACACAAGTTTAGGAAGGGGGCAGGCCCACAAATGGTATGTCAGCCTTGTGATCTGTCGGCTGAAAAGACTGAGTTCTCGGGCTGGATCAATGGGATGTCCTGAATGAACAAGGGGGATGGTTTTCCCAGTGGACTGCTCTGAGCAGTTCACACCTGGAGTTTTCATATTTGGACACCGTGTGATTTGTCTCTTACCTTCTATCCCCATTCTATACCTCTTGGCCTTGCCGAAATCATAAGGTTTCAGTTCTCTATTACCCAAAGTTGTCAGTCTGCTTTGGGGTCTTCAGTGTGTGTGTATAGACATATGTGCATATAAATATACACACATGTATACATATATGTGTATGCATATACAGATATAAACATACATATATACCTATGCATTTATATATACATAAACATATATGATATGTGTATATATACACATAAATAATGTATATATACATATACAAGTAATATGTATATATACATATATAAATAATATTCTTTGATTAGAATGTGCAACTCGGCTTTCCTTTACTTATTTAGTTCCAAGCCTGATGGGTCTTTTACTTCAGTGAAAACCACTGAAGATTTTAAAGTTAAAGGAGATTCCTCACAGCAGTGGTTTAATTACACCCATGCTGAGAACATTATTTGCAAAGGACATTGTGACCTTGGGTAATATCTTATCTCCTAAAGACTTCCAGGATTTCCTGACTGTCGATTAAGAACATTAAAAAATGGTTTTAGAAGGCTGTTGTCCCTTCAGTAGGAAGCTGGGATAACAAAAGTATTAGCCAGGATTCTGGACGTACTGCAAATAGAGATGTATAATCTATCTGAGGGAAAGATAAGCTGAAATGTAATGTTTTCACTTTTCTAGCATGTGGTAAAGTATGGGGAGGGGGAAGAAGCTTAGCTACATTAGTTTGAAGTTGTTGCATTTTGAGTAATTTTAGGGAGATGCTTTAATTTAAAAAAACAAATGAACCATAGGAAATTTGTTTTATGTAAAACTTATATTAGAAAGGCATTGTGTCCAAATAAATAAATAAATAAATAAATAAATAAAAAAGGGGCAGCTAGGTGGCACAGTGGATAAAGCACCGGCCCTGGATTCAGGAGGACCTGAGTTCAAATCCGGCCTCAGGCACTTGACACTTACTAGCTGTGTGACCCTGGGCAAGTCATTTAACCCCCATTGCCCAGCAAAAACCAAAAAAAGAAAAGAAAAGAAAAAAAAAAAAGAAAGGCATTGTGTGTTGGCTGTGTGACCTTGGGCAAGGAACTTGACTTCTTTTTTGGTGGTCTGGCAAACTCTTGAGCAGCAGAGAAGGTGGCTTGACAGCTTCATTGATAGAAAGGGCTTTCTCCTTCTGGACTTTCCTATGCTAATAAAATCACAGGGTCATGTCAGCAAGCATTTATTAAGCACCTACTATGTGCAGCACTGTACTGATATTCCCTCTTCCCCTATATGGATTTGCCTTGTTTAAAAAAATAAAAGAGCTATTGATAAAACTTTAAAAAATAAATAAAACAAAAGGATCTGAACTAGATGAATTCTAACATTCTGTGATTTGAATCATGAAATGGCATTAAAAAGTGTGGGGCAGCTAGGTGGTGCAGTGGATAGAGCACCAGCCCTGGAGTCAGGAGGACCTGAGTTCAAATCTGGCCTCACACTTAACACTTACTAGCTGTGTGACTCTGGACAAGTCACTTAACTCCAATTGCCTCCCCCTTCCCCCCCCCCCCAAATAATGTGTGTAGGGGAGGAGGCAGGGAACTAAGTTGAGTAAAAGTTCCTGTAACTATTTACATCAGTTATATGATCGCGGACCTTTGTGTTCTTATAACTTCTCTAATACTGAGCTTTAAAGTTATTCATTAAGCTTTCTGCTGTGTGTATGAAGCTCATGGGAAGGGGAATTCACCCACTTTCCCACATGGTACTTGACCCCTCTCTATGCAGATGATTCCTGGGTTTCTATATCTAGTCCATCCGTAGACATTTATTAATCACCTACTATGTCCCAGGCACTGTGCTAAGCACTGGAGAATTTTTTTTTAAAGGCAATAGCAGACCTTGTTCTGAAGGAGCTCACAAACTAATGGGTCCTGTATCTTTTTTTTTTTTTTATGCAGGGCAATGGGGGTTAAGTGACTTGCCCAGAGTCACACAGCTAGTAAGTTTCAAGTGTCCTAGGCCGGATTTGAACTCGGGTACTCCTGAATCCAGGGCCAGTGCTTTATCCACTGTGCCACCTAGCCGCCCCCTCCCATATCTTTTGGATGTTTTAAACTGGATGTTCCAAAGGCTAGTCAGTATGTGCAGAACAGAAGCCGTCCCTCTCCTACCCAAATTCACCCTCCCCCTTTCTGAACTTCCTGATTGTTATCAAGGGCATCACCATCCTTTCAGGTGCCTGGGTTTGCCACCTTGATGTCATCCCTTGACTTAACCTTTACTCCATATAGTTAATAAGGCAAACACAAAGTGTCTTTGGAAAGGCAAAAATCAGTCCCTGCCTTCAAAGGAGCTTATATTCTTATGACTATCCAGTCATTTTCCAAATCTTGTCATTTCTTATATCTTTTGGATAGTCTGTCTCCCTTCTGTTCATTCACATAGCTACCAGGCTCTCTTGCCCCGGACTCTTGCAGTAGCCTCCTAATTGGGCTTCATGCCTGAAGTCTCTCAACACTCCAATCGGTCCTCTACACAGCTGTCAAAGTCAAGTCAATAAGCATTTATTAAGCACATCCTGTGTACAGGAGACTATACTAAAGTAACTTGTCATTTTCCTCTCCTGTGCTTGCAGCAGTGTGCTCCCTCCATCCCCATTCAATTTCAGGGATAAACTCCTTCTACTTGGCATTTTAACACTTCACAGACATGGACCCTGCCTATTTATTTTACGTATTCTGTATTACTTTCCTGTACACATTTGGCCATATTGGCTTACTTACTGTTCCTCAAACAGGAGAATCCATCCCCAGTCTCTTTGCCTCATACCTGGAAGGCTCTTCCTCCTCACTTGTCTTAGAATTTCTGGTTTTGTTCAAGGTTGTCCACAAGAGGATTTACTTGGCCAGTACTGTGCCTTCCCTTCTAAATGTGAGAGACAGCAAGGGCCAGTGGAACAGATCAGTAGATTTGAGTCAGAGGGTCTGGGTTCAGATCCTGCCCATTACTTTCCTATTCTAGAGAGTTCATTGAACCTCTTTGGGCCTCAATTTCCTTATCTGCAAAATGAGAGGGAGTTGGTTGGAATAGATGACCTCTTAAGTAAGGTCTCTTCCAGCACTAAATATGTGAACCTATAATCCCCTTTGTTTACATCTTTTATAGATCTGTTTATATAGACGAGGTGTCCCCCTTTGGAATGTGAGCTCCTATTTTCATGTGTTTTCACCTTTTCTCTGTTTTGGTATGAAATAGCACTGTGTCTTGTCCATGGTAGCTGGCTAAAATAGACTTGCTGATATTGAGTAGTTGTGAGTGAACCCTCCTAAATCTGAGCCCAAGAGGGCACCCATTTTCACAAAATGGCCAGGTACGTTTGCATGTAACAAACTTCTTTGCCTTCATTTGAATTATTTGGTTTACAAATAAAAACTCCTCTCCCTGAAGAATGTTCCTGGATGGTTATGTACCCTTTCAAAAACAACCGGGACATAGTGATCCTCCTCATTTTCATTTAAAAAAAAATTGCTTCCAGAATTGAAACTAGCATGGTAAATCAATTACTGTATAATTGCAGTATGAGATGAGCCTTTTGCATGGTGGATGATCTCCATCTTGGAACAACGTGGAAAAACAGTAGATGCTAATGAGTTTGAAGAGAAACACATATATATATATGTGGTTGTTGAGAATCCCATATGTCAGAATAAAGGAAAGTTAGTGCTAACTCATCTTTGATAGTCTAATCTTTGATGATCATTGGCTATCTCGGGCACCATGCTACTTGTTAATATTCTGCTCGACAGGGGGCAGCTAGGTAGCGCAGTGGATAAGGCACTAGCCCTGGAGTCAGGAGTACCTGAGTTCAAATCCGGCCTCAGACCCTTGACACTTACTAGCTGTGTGACCCTGGGCAAGTCACTTAACCCTCATTGCCCAGCCAAAAAAATAAATAAATAAAATTCTGCTCAACAAAGTGATGATTTCAGGTATTTATCTACAAATGTGTATTTCTGCAATTTAGGGTTTTTTTGTTTGTTTGCTTTGGTTTGGTTTGGGTTTTTTTGCGGGGCAATGGGGGTTAAGTGACCTGCCCAGGGTCACACAGCTAGTAAGTGTCAAGTGTCTGAGGCTGGATTTGAACCCGGGTACTCCTGAATCCAAGGCCGGTGCTTTATCCACTGTACCACCTAGCTGCCCCCATATTTCTGCAATTTAAAAAAAAATAAATGAAGCAAAGTTTCAGATGATTCTAATAAATTAGAACTTTTTTTTTCTTCCATATAGGATATCTTATAGGGTGAGTGTTTACTTTTGGGTATGCGACTCTCTGGCCTCAGAACCTTACTAGCTGTGTGACCCTGAGCAAGTTACTTTATCCTGTTTGTGCCTCAGTTTCCAAATCTCTTAAATGAGCTAGAGAAAGAAATGACAAACTACTCCAGTATCTTTCCCAAGAAAAGCCCATACTGGGTGAGGAAGAATCAGATGTGACTGAAAAATGACTAATCAACAGCAGTGCAGTTCTTTGGATAGGGCAGGATAGATTGGAAGGGGAGAGGAAAGGAAACAACGAGATATTCAAAAACAGTGATATTGGATTGAAGAATTCCAAAGTAAAAGGACTCTAGACCTTAATTTGAAATTCATATTGTTACCGTCAATTCATAATTGGGTGGGGGCAGTTTTATCTTAACCTCTTGACAGCTGTTCTGCCCATCTGGTGCTGAGCCAGTGGCTTCTTTGGTTTTGCTGAGAAATTTGATATAGGGAGCAATTTGTGCCCTTGATGTCATTTTAATCAATACTTTGTACTTATACAGTGCTTGTGTTGTGGGGATAAAAATAGCTGGCAGACAGGGTCCTGTCTTCAGCCTCTCTGATGTAAGGAGAAAGGCCTTTATTGTGTTGACGTATTGGATATTTATAAGATTGGGTTTTCTTAAAGTAGAAAACAGATCTGACCCTGCTTTCCACCCCATCTTTGTTCTTCAAAATCTTCAAGGCTGATTGTTACCCCAGGGTTAGATGGTAGCATCATCAAACTGAAATTTTTGGCTTTGCACAATCTGTTGTTACCCATCTTTCTTGGTTTATCTCATATTACTCTTCCATTGAGAGTGGCTTATTAATCATATACTGTTTAATAAATGTTGATTGAATTTCTTGAACTGAATACCTATAGTGAGATATTTAAGATATTAGGGGACTAAGACCTATAGCTGGGGTTCTTAACCTGGGATCCACAAATATATTTTGATAACTGTATTTCAGTGTAACCAGTTTCTTTTGTAATCCTCCATATTTTGTTTTTATGCATTTAAAAATGTGATTCTGAGAAGGGGGTACAAAGGTTTCACCAGTCTGACTGCCGGAGGGGTCAGTGACAGAAAAAGGTCAAAAGCATCTGACCTTAGAGGAGTTACTTTATTATAGCATAATTATTTTTAGCTTTTTGAGGGTATTTACAGGGCCTCAAGTATAACCTGAAGGCTATAACTGGTAAGTAGCTTAGTTGGGTATTTGTGGCTCTGCCTATAAAGCATGCTTCCGTAGTGAGCTTCTAATATCTCCTTCCTCATTTATAAGATTGATTGTCTCATCTAGTACATAATTCTTAGATCTGTACTGTCTCTTCCTTGTTGTCCACCAACATTGGAACATTCTTCTTTGGACCAAGATGAATTTGATCCATATAACATGGATAAATCACTAGTTAGAAAAACTTTGTGTTAATATTTTCTGCAAAAAGCATTTTTTTGTTGTTAGAACTTTAACATGTATCTATTAACTGAACTTTTCTAAGGTATGAACTGTGTAGTATCATGGATGGAGAATCTGGCCTTGGAGAAAGGGAGACCTGGGTTCAAGTCCTGTATCTGACGCCCTGGATAAATTACCTCTCAGTGTTCCAGACTATTCTCTGACTTTAAGTTAAAGAGGGGATAGAGCACTGGCCCTGGATTCAGGAGGACCTGAGTTTAAATCCGGCCTCAGACACTTGACACTAGCTGTATGACCCTGGGCAAGTCACTCAACCCATCTCGACCCGCAAAAAAAAAAAAAAAAAAAGAGCAAATGCTGACCTGCATTGGTAGAAGGAAGAATTCTTTGCTAAGAATTTTCTATACCAATAAAACCATAGTTCTAGTCCTATCTCCTTCTCTCAACTCTCCTCCAAAACACTATATATTTTCAAGCAGTCTATTTTAATTTTTTAAGATTAATTTTGAAGTTTCATTAGAGCAGTAAACAATCTTTATTTGCCAAAGCTCTTAATAGAATACTTGGAGATACTAGGAGATGATGGATTAGTAGAAGATAAAAAATTGTGACAGCTTGTGGAACTAGCCAACAATTAGAGCCAAGAGTTCTCCATGGTCCTGGTGATGGTCTTGAGGCCTGGCACGGTGTCATCAGAGACAGAAACTTCCACAGGAGGCCAGAAGCTAAAAGCAAGTCATAACAAGAAATGATAATGATGATGTTTACTTCTTTCTACATCAGTTGATACAAGTCCTACCATGTTTCTCTGAATTTGTTACAGTTGTCATTACTGACAACATGATAATCCTTACAGTTTGTTCAGCTATTTCCCATATATGGTTAATTTAAAATAGGCTCCTAAAATTAAATCTTGCAGCTATAAATTTTAAATGTTTTGATTTAAAAAAAATACCAGCTTATGCAAGCCAGTTTTGAGAAGTTCTAAATGTTAGCTTATGCAGCTAATAAATTTTTCACTCATACTACATATTTATTGAACATTGTAAGGGGCTAAAATTCTAGCTAGTTAGTCTAAAATATCTGAGTGGTCGCCAATAAATTATAAGCTTTAGCAAGAGTTAGACTTTTAAGCATTTATTAAGGAGAATAAGAATTGGTGAAAAGAGGCCTAGATTCATCTATCTATTAAAGGGAGAGCACATTTCTAGCTCCCTTCTCCACCCGAGTCCTGAGAAAAGAGAGCAGGAGAGCCAGCCTCACCCCCTCTTCCTCCCACAAACAAATGTCACTTCCTGACACCAAAGAAAAGCTGCATGGCCTTGCCCTCAGAGGCCTTCTCCTCATGGTGGAGCTTTCCTACAGTAAGTCTCCAGCAGGTGGCCTCATTCCAGTCCTTACAACACTATAAGGATTCACTTTTGTTGGCCTATGTTGCTAGGGACCTCAACTTTGTAAGAATCGTTTCCTTCTCAGAGCCTGTCGGGACAACCTCTGGATCCCTTTTTGAGTCAGATTATTTCTGTAGTGTATACAGAGTATAAATTCATCTCTCTGGCTCCACATACCCCAGCTAACTAAAGCTAACATCCTCTTCCCCAATATCGCCACTATATATTTCCCTTAAGAATTCTTGAATGATTTATCAATTTAAAATCAGTGTCCAGAGAACTGACTATGTGTCAGACACTGTGGTAAATACTGGGGATGGAGATATATATATATCTGTGGGAAGATCTGTATGTAGTAGAAATGGGCTTAAATGATTACTTTATAAGATTCTGAACAGAGATGCTTAAGCAGTATTTGCTAATACATAGGTTTATTTGCTTTTAAAACTTAGCAGCCGGCATATATGCCATATTTCTTAAATACTTCATCTTTTAACAAGAAATTGATTTGGTTTTTACTAATGGAGAAATGATTGCTTTGCACACATATTCCAGTTTAATCTAAAAGGATTAACCTTTACTAATACTCTTTTGAGAAGAGTGTAGTCTGTGTTGCAAAGCTTTATGTGTTGAGAACTTGGAAGACAGGAGGAAATGTTATTTACAAAATCCTTTCCATTTGTAAATAATTTGTAGCATCTTCATAATTGGAAAAATAGTTATACGTCATTCAATAAGTATTTGTTAAGTACCTACTATGTGTCAGGTATTTTGATAGATGCTGGGGATATAGGAACCAAGAATGAAATGCTCCCTACTCCCTGTGAGCTTATGAAATATTAAGTTAGTCTCTTTAGAAAGTACAGTTGGATGCTCTCAGAAAACCTGGAAAGACTTACATGAACTGATGCAAAGTGAAGTGAGCAGAACCAGGAGAATAGTGTACACAGTAATAGCAACATTGTAAGATGATTAGCTGCAAATGACTTAGCTATTCTCAGCAATGCAGCAATCCAAGACAGTTCCTAAGGACTTACAAGGAAAAATGCTAATGCAACTCCTGAGAAAAAACTGATAGTCAATGTAGATAAAAGCATACTTAATTTTTTTCTCTTTTAGTTTTTATTTTTGACAGTGAGTTGAATTGATTTTGGGAAAAGACATCATCTTCTAATTCTCCAGAACTATTTTTCACTATACCAACCACACTGGTACCTAATAATAATCATGACTTATGTGTAAATGGTGCTTTGACATTTTCTTTTTTTGAAAAATTATTATTTAAATTTAAAAATTTTATGATCTAAATTTTTTTGGTTTTTTGTTTTCTTTCACAGTATGACTAATGTGGAAATATGGTTTACGTCAAATTGCTTGCCTTCTCAATGAGGCAGTAGGGGAGAAGAGAATTTGCAACTCAAAATTTTAAGAAATTAATTTTAAAATTTGTTTTTATGTGTAATTGGGGAAAATAAAATATCAAATTAAAATTTTTTAAAGTATGCTCAAATATTTATGAATTTGTGGAAGCCTTGCAGTAATTCTGTGACCCTTAAGAGTCCAGGTTCCATAAGTTGAGAGCTGGTCTCTTGACTCAAATAATGAATTAACAGAACATTTTTAATAATTTTTGAAATGAAATTGTATAACTTTCATAAATGGTGTTTACTTTCTTAACCTAGCTTACTAACCTTGTTTACTCATAATGTAGCTGCATAGTACTAAAAGTCCTGAAAATATAGATCCCTCTTTCCTTTGCCCTCCTACCACACCTGATTTTTGCCTGTTCCCTTCCCCATTAGTAGCCTCTTTGGGACCTCAGGACATCCTGGGGAACTCTCTCTCCCGACCCTAATCTTTGTCTCCCAGGGTCTTCTTTGCCAGATCTTTGATTGAATTTGTCCTAAAGAGTTAATTTGTGAGCATCTTTTGTGTTTTCTTGCCCAGGGCACCAGAATCACTAGTTATAAAATTGCTGACTCCCATAGGCAAGGGTTCTCTACTTTGGGGTTCAAGAGTAGAAAACAGATTGTTCTTTGCAGTAAGGTAAAATGCAGAGAAAAGTTATTTAGTAGACTACTTGTCCATTAAATGGATTTGCCAGGTCTTGCAAATTACTTAGCTTTCATGGCATAATTTAAATTAGCATACTCAATGGGATCCTGTGATTTCCTCATACTGCACTTATATCCCCGAGTGCTTTTAACCCAACATCCATTTACCTCCGGGAACATAAAGAACTGACCTTATTCCAAAGCTATTTAATCAGTTTGGGTTATGATCTGAAGAAAGGTCTCTGATCTGATTCTGCTTTGTTAAATTCCAGTTTATTGGATGTTCATCATGTGTTGTACCTAGTCCTAGACAAAGTTAGTCCCTGTATTTCCCTTGCTTTTATTTCCCTCCCTTTCATTAGGCAAAATGATCCCTCTTTTTGGGTTTCAGCAAAGCTTCATCTTGCCCTTTACTACCAAGTTACTCTAGTTCCAACTGTTTCTTTCTAAAATTACTAAAATGTGATTTTCAAGAACCTTTCATAGGCATCAGAAAATAACTGAAAATTGAGATTGGAGTAAGGATGGAAATCTTGAAGCCTTTCAGTATAGTATTATGCTGTTAGTGTCTCTGTCATGCCAATAATCTAATATATAGCTTTGTGACATCCTTTTTTATTTGCAAGTATCACATACTGTACACTTCCATCATCTGTTTTGTCCCATAACTCTCTAGTATTTCTGCCCTTTGCTTCCTAAAGCATTTAAGGGATCTTCTAATTTTGATCATCCAATGATTGGGGGTCTCCTTAGGAAAAAACACACCTGTTAGTATCACAGAAGTACTTGTTATATGTAGCTGTTACAAAGGATGACTGGTTGGTTATAAAGCTGTTAGATAGAATTATCATTTAGCTGTGGGTTTCTGGTGGACCTTAGAGCTGCTTTCTGATATGGGCACAGCTTAATGAATAGTTTCTTTACCCAAAGTTCCCCCAAAAGATTGCTCTCATGAGTACCCCTAAAACAGCAATTGAAGCTCCCGTTAGCCAGAATTGGGCCAGTGTGATTTTTTCTTTCTCACAGCTTGGTGGAAGAATGGAACAGAGTACATTTTGTAACTTGTTAATACTTTGAGTGTTTGTTACCAATATACAAAATGGCAGCACCTTTAAAATGATTAGGGCTGGTCACCTCCCAATTCAACAGATATTTATTAAATGACTCCAAAGGTCAGGGCATTGAACTGGAATTCGTGAAAACAAATACAAATATGTCCCTGCCCTCATCTCTCTATACAGGAAAGGCAACTTTTACTGGCCTGCTTTTTTTTGGTTTGTTTTGCTCACAGTCTTTGTATTGACCAGGTGAGGTGGTGGTGCTGGTGGTGGTGGTTTTGACCAAGTCTCCTTGGCTAGGTAGGGACTGGGGACATGGAGTTTTGTTTTGAAAATTTCAATATTCTATCAGTAGGGGAGAGAACACCCTAACAGTTTCTTTAGGTGGACATTTAAGTGATCCTTTGAAATTATTTTATTTTTAGTAGTTTCATTGGAGCCTTTTAAAATACCATTTAATTCCTAATATATTGCTTACCCTTCATTCTACACTCCTTTGGCAGTGATCAAGCATTTATTAAGTGTCTCCTGTATGCCAGGAATTGTACTGAGCCCTGGGGATAGAGAAAGACAGAAGGCAGTCCTTCCTCTCAGGAGTTCACAGTGTAAGGGGGGGAGACAACATGACAACAACCGTGTACAAAGAAGATCAGTGCAGGATTACATCGGAACTAATCAACAGAAAAGTCCCTAGCTTTAAGGGGGATTGGGAAGGACTTCTTGTTGCGGGTGGGGTTTTAGCTAGAACTTGAAGGAAGACGGGATTTGTCCATGATGAGGGAGAGAGTTCCAGGTGGAGGGGACATGCAGTGAAAATGCCAGGAGTTGTTTGAGGATCAGTAAAGAGACCCATGTTACTGGGTCTTGGAGTACATGGAGAGAATAAGGTAGAAGAACCCTGGGAAGGCTGGAGGGGGCTGGATTATGAAGACCTTTCTTTTTTTTTCTCTTTAAAGTAATAAACGTTTTTATTTTATGGTTTTGGGTTCTAATTTTTATCCCTCCTTCCCTTCCCCCCTTTGCCCTCCCTGAGGCAGTAAGCAATCAGATATGGGTTATACGTGTATGATTATGTACAACGTTACCATATTAGTAATTTTGTATAAGAAAACTTGAATAAAAGAACAAATGAAAAAGTGAAAAATAGTATGCTCCAGTCTATGTTCCATCAATATCGGTTCTTTCTTTGGAGGTAGATAGTATGTTTCATCTATAGTCCTTTGTGATTGTCTTGAGTCATTGTATTGTTTTGGGGTTTTTTGTTTATAAAAGTATTTTATTATTTTCCAGTTATATGTAGAGATAGTTTTTAACATTAGTGGGGGGTTGTTGTTGTTGTTGTTGGGTTTTTTTTGGGGGGGGGTGGTTTGGTGTGGTTTTTTTTTTTTGGTGAGGCAATTGGGATTAAGTAACTTGCCCGGGGTCACACAGCTAGTAAGTGTCAAGTGTCTGAGTCCGAATTTGAACTCAGGTCTTCCTGAATCCCAGGCCAGTGCTTTATCCACTGTGCCACCTAGCTGCCCCTCAACATTAGTTTTTATAAGATTTCTAGTTTCAAATTTTTCTCCCTCCCCGAATCATTGTATTGTTGAGAATAGTTAAGTCTTTCACAGTTCTTCATCAAACAATATTGCTGTCTCCGGTGCACAATGTTCTCTTGGTTCTGCTTGCTTCACTATACATCAGTTCATACAAGTCTTCTCGGGCCTTTCTGGAATCATCCTGCTCGTCATTTCTTATAGCACAATAATATTCTGTCACCATCATATACCACAGCTTGTTTAGCCATTCTCCAATGGATGGGCATCCTTTGGATTTATGAAGAGCTTTGAACACCAGAGTTTTCTGTATTTGATTCTGGAGGTGATAGAGAGCCACTGGAGTTTATTGAGTTAGTGGGGTGAGAAGTGGGGTGTGATTTGGAAGATCAAGTTGACACTTGAGTGGAGAATGGACTGAAGTGGAAAGAGACTGGAGGCAAGGAGACCAACCAAGAAGCTGTTATTGCAGTAGTCTGGCGTGAGGGGATGAGAGCCCATATCAGGCTGGGGGAAGTGTTAGAGGAGAGAAGAGGATCTATGTGGAAGATTATAAAATTGGCAGGAAGTGGACCAACAAAATGACCACACGTGTAATGTCCCATCCCACCCTGCCTACCCAGAAAAGAAACAGGAAATGTGTTAAGGATCATAAATACAGACTTGGAAGAGACCTCAGAGGTCACCTAGCCTAACCCCCTCATTTTACACATAAGGAAATTGAGGCCCAGGGAAGGTGAGTTACTTGCCCAAGGTCACACACATGGTGACATCCAAAGTGAGATTTCACCCCAGGCTCTCTGACTCCTGAGCCAGCCCTTTTCCACGCTACTTATTGTCTGTTTTCTAGGTCCTCTAAGATGGGTCATTGCAATTATTTTGGATTTGGCTGCTTTTAAAATAGTGTTGTTTTCATTTATGTTATAGGAATTGTATGTACTATTCTCCTGGTTCTGCTTATTCATTCTGCAACAGTTAATTCATCTCCCTATGATTCTCTAAGTTTCTCGTAGTTGTTTTTCTTTATGGCACAATAATAATCCATTATGTGCATATACCATGGTTTGTTTGACCATTCTTTCAATCATGGGGACTTAGTATGTTTCTAATTTTTTCGGATACCACAAAATAGGTGCTGCCATGAGTATTTTGGCATATACAAAACCTTTTTCTCATCTTGGGATATGCAGTATGACCATAGGTGGGGTAGCTTAATTGCTTTCCTCAAAATAGAGATCCCTACCTTTTGGGATTCTCAGTCCACCCCTCCAGAGCCTAATAAAACTCTTTAGCTGGATGTCTCCTGTAAGGGTTTACTCATCTTCTCATAGATCTTTTTATCTTGGGTTCCTGTTATTTGGAAAATGCTATCCATAATCATTTGATCCCCTTTGGTGATGGTAATATTGAATGCATTTACAGACAAGTGATTTCACTTTTTAGTAGTAGGTTTTGTGAAGATATTTATAATGTGTACCCCTGGCAATATTGTCAAGGAAAATGCCTTCAAAGTGATCTAATTTTATGCTTTGGAATTAATCTGTTAATGACTTTCACTGTCATTTCCCTTTGATTCAAGTAATTTAGAAGGGAATCTGTCAACTGTTTGAAGCCTGTGGTTGATGTTTCTTATTAATTTCTTATCAATATAAACTCAGCCCTTTAGGGGTTCTGAATGAGTAGCTATTGGAAATTTGGCTGATGCCCACCAGAAACAGAATTGTGGCAGTGGGCAGTGTCACTCCATGGAGAAAATAAATCTTTATCACCAAAGGCACTGTTTACATACTTAGAACCCTATCTTCATACTTATAATATAGCATCAATAATCAGTGTGCCATCTTAATTCAAAGACGGAGGGAGCTCAGCTTGGTAAGAAAAACCATCTGTCATTCATATACAGACTTGCAAGAAGTCTTGAAATGCTGTGCGATCGGTAGGGTAGTGAGGGGGTTAGAGGCTCTAGCCCCTGCAGTCTGGAAAATCTGTGTAAAATTTTTTGACCCTCCCTTCTTACCAGAGAAGAAGTCTGAATTATTATGCTATTAAAAATAAATATGTTGATGTTATACAATACCATGTGTGTGTAAATATATGTATACACATACTTTTTAATGCATTTCTGAGTTTCTAAACATTTTTTGTGTTGTCTGTGGCTTCTGCAAGACTCCTCCCAAATTCAAATTTGGATTCTTATGCCAACCCTCAATATATAGAAACCAGGATGGGGAAAGTCAAACTGTGGAAGAGATAACTGTTTACTCTTTTGCTATTTTTGGACAAAAGTACAAAAATTCTTAGTGAAAAATCAGTTCTCTTCCCTTAAATGCAAGAGACTTTTTCACATGCTCTGCTAAAATCCAGTTAAACTCCATCTACAACATTCTCCTCGTTCAAGTCATAGATGATGCAGTGGAATGGGGCGGGGCTGCACTTGTAGTCAGAGGATGTGGGGGTCATGTTCTCTTTCTTCCACTTGCTACTTGTGTGATCTTGGGATGGTAAGTTTCCCCATCTGGAAAGTGAAGGATGTACAACAAAACAAGTTCACAGCTTCATGTACAGTAATTCTTTGTGTTCTTTGTATGCTGAAATGTTCTTGTTGAATTCATAGTAAAAAAGAAAAGAAAAACCAGTGAAGATCTCAGAAATAATAATACATACCTCCTCGCAGAAGGAAGATGGGGAACCATTAGGACAAGATATGCTATAGATGCTCATCCATGTTGAATGTTTTTGCTTAAATGATTTTCTTTGAAACTAAGGAGGGTTCAATGTGGATTTCCTCAGTATTGGGTGTAGAATTTCCTTTCACAAATATTGAGCTGCCTTTGAGCTACTGATCAAACTCCTAGTCTTAGAGAGTTGCCGGGGGAGCCTGGAGGAGGCTAACTGACTGGCTCAGTGCTGGGTTGGAATAAATTGGAGATAATCCAGCAAGAGAAGGCCCTAACATCAAGGGGGATTAGGAAAGGCTTCTTGAACAGGCTGGGATTTTTAGTTAGAATTTGAAGGAGGCCAGGAGGTGAGGGAGAGCTCTAGTCAGGAGGGACAACTGATTTAGAGCTGCAAGGAACCTGTGTTTTTATGATCCTCATTTTCTTCCAAAGATCCTGGTCTGTTATAGGATTAAGCCCCATTTGTTGCCTTGATCCTCCCTCTTCTGGATGTTTTCAAGTTTGGCTTATATCTCTTTTTTTTTTTTTAATTTTTTTTTAATTTTTAGTGAGGCAATTGGGGTTAAGTGACTTGCCCAGGGGCACACAGCTGGTAAGTGTTAAGTGTCTGAGGCTGGATTTGAACTCTGGTACTCCTGAATCCAGGGCCGGTGCTCTATCCACTGCACCACCTAGCTGCCCTGGCTTATATCTCTTTTCAAGTGGCAGGCCTGGGATTTGTGAAGCTCAAAACTGGAAAGATGGATTTCTTCTGCTCACGGTGCAAACCTCAGTCCTCAATGGAGGAGATGACTTAAGACATTTAAATAGGTGCAGCACTATTGGGGTGATGTGGTGAGCACTTCAACCACCCTTGCTTTCCCACAGCCCACATTCTTTACCTGAATGGATTTTCCAATATAGGCCTTTTGCTCTGGGAAGTTGTAATGAAAGGAGGGAAGGAAATAAGCCATTTATTAAACAAATATTATCTCATTTGATCCTCACAATAAGGATGGGGGAGAGGGGGGAAGTAGGTGCTATTATTCTCATTTTATGGCTGAGGAAACTGAGGCAGACAAGTGACTTCCCTGTGGTCACACAGCTACCAAATCTCTGAGGGTGGATTTGTACCAGTGTCTTCCTGACTCCAGACCTGTTAGTCTGTATCTTTTTGTTGTTGTTATTAAGCTCCAAGCCCCCAGGAGAAAGTGCTTTGGCAAAACACCTCAGAGTTAAAATCTGCCTTTTCAGGGACACCCCCACCTTAGTTGCCTCCCCCTAGCAACAACATTCCCTTCAAGTACTGATACATTAGTAAATGCCTATGGTTAACACTTTCATGAAGACAGTGAATATTTAAAACAAAGAAAGGTTAGCTGAGTTTTGGGACCCAGGGTTAAAAGAAAGAGGGGCAGCTAGGTAGAGCAGTAGATAAAGCACCAGCCCTGGATTCAGGAGGACCTGAGTTCAAATCCGGCCTCAGACACTTGACACTTACTAGCTGTGTGACCCTGGGCAAGTCACTTAACCCCCATAGCCCGGCAAAGAAAAAAAAAGTCAGAAAGAAGATAGGGGGTTTCTCACTTTCAGAGTTCTGGCCCCACACTTTGGAGGCCGCCTTTGCAAGTGATTCTGCTCTCCTGCTTCCCTGAGACTTCTTACCCTTTATCTCCAGGCTCAGCTGCTGTCCTCAGCTGGGCAACTGGTGGGCTCTTTGAGGAAAAATAAGAAAACTTTCCCTAAGACTGACAGAAACTTTCACTTCTGATCCTTTGGGACCTCCCGGGGTTTTTATCCTGGCTGGAGGTGGGAGAGCACAAGTCATTAATCAGTCAGTCAATAAACATTGTGTGTGACAAGGCACTGTGCCTAGGGTATGATAAAGCCTTTGAGGCTTAACTTTTCCTGTCACTAAATCTTTGCAGGCTGTTGTATGAGACCTCACCTTAACTTGGGGTGATCATCCAGACCAAATCTAGGCCCAGACCAGGCAAAGGGCATATGTCTGGTAACCCCAGTGTTTGTTTCGTTAATTAACTCTCAAGATGCCTCCTGTGGGTCCATGCAAATGAATGGGGAGAGAAGAGACACCAGAGGTGCTTTGTACCCTGCGACCAGGTTCATCATCTTGACGATTCTTCAGCCTCCTTTGTGCCTTTTCATATATGCACAGGTACTTCAGACAAATGAGCATGAGCATATGCAGGCTGACCTCCCACTGTACAGGGTGCAAAATGATTCCCTTAAGTCTGAAACTTTCACATATATGTGCAAAATAAAGGGAAGATTTGGGGGTGGGGGCATCCTATAAGCTGAGAGAATCAGGCCAAGCTTCCTGTAGAAATCAGTGCTTGGGCTGACTCTTGAAGGATGTGAAAGATTCTGAGAGACTAAGGGTGAGGCAGTATGGGCTGGTATAGGCTGGGGCGAGGGAAAGGAGATGCTGTGTACAAGTGAGGAGGGCCTAGGCTGGGATGATGGCTGTGTGAGTGGAGAGCAGGGCACCAGAACAACAGATGTTGTGGAGGTAGATGACTAGATTCGACAGTTGATTGATTGGCAGTGTGGAGTGCCTCATACTTGAAAGCTTATACATATTTTCAAAAAGATCATCCTGAAAAAAAAATGCAGTTTATGTACCAACACTGGTTTGAGAAGCTGAGGTTCCAGGAAGAACTCCATAAAACCCTCCAAATTAAATCAATATATTCTTTGGTACTCACAGGTATCCTCCATGCTTTGAAAATTTCTCCAAACAACTTTATTGCTCTTTTGAATCACTGAATACAAATGATTTTTGAGATTGGCTCTAAAAATACTTATTTCTAGTCTGACTTTTAGAAGCTATAGCAACATCCCAAGTTTCCACTCTGTTTGTTTCACAAAACAGATTGCCATGTACCTGGAGAAGTGGTAAATTTTAGAAGCATGAATCATTCTACTACTCAGATACATTTTCAAGAAGTTGTTCAGAAAAATGCGATCTCTTCATCACTAAATTCTGTCTTACCTCGAACTGGCTGCTTTTTGGAAGCCTCTTTGCATTTTTGTCTAATCCATCTTTCTCCTTGAGCCTTGAGACAGTCTCTTAGCAACACCTATGGAGGGAGAGGGACAGCTTTAAGAGGTAGGTTATAAATTGATGTTTTTATATATTCACAGTTCTCCCCAAACCACTCAGAGTTGTTTACAAGCTGCTTATTACTTTTCATCTAATTTAACTTTGTGAGAGAACCCAGAGATGCTTAGTGTTGATTCTTCTTAAGTGTTGTGATCTGTGTATTTTTCTGCTTGTTGGGTGTTTGGACCTATGATTGCATCACTGTGTTGGGTGTAGAATCTCCTCTGGTTAAGCTCCTAGTCATAATTGAAGTGGCTGACCCAGTGGTAACACACCCAGGATGTGTTAGTAGGCAGGGAATCCAGTCTAGGTCTGTCTGCCCCACCACGCTTCCTCTTGGTCTCTTGGGTAGCCCACCTTCTTCTTCACCCTTTTCCTCACTCTCACCACATGTTTTAATAAACTTGGAATCCACAGGGAACATTCTTAATTGTCTAGAAATATTAATTGTGAAATGGCTATGGTGGAAGACCTTTTTGGTTTTGAGCTTAATTGATTTAGAGAATATTCCTTGAGGTAGCAGATGCTTCATTTTGAAGAGGAAAATAAAAACAGACATCATTTCGATTTGTGAAGTTTATAATGATCCCTGTAATTAACCTTGAAAGCTTTTTTTGTTTCCATAACATCCCATAAATAAGAAAAGATAGGGGGCAGCTAGGTGGCGCAGTGGATAAAAGCACTGGCCCTGGATTCAGGAGTACCTGAGTTCAAATCCAGCCTCAGACACTTAACACTAGCTGTGTGACCCTGGGTAAGTCACTTAACCCCGATTGCCTTACCAAAAAAAAAAAAAAGAATTGGGGGGCGGCTAGGTGGCGCAGTGGATAAAGCACCGGCCCTGGATTCAGGAATACCTGAGTTCAAATCCGGCCTCAGACACTTGACACTTACTACCCCGGGCAAGTCACTTAACCCCCATTGCCCCGCAAAAAAAAGGAAAAAAAAAAAAGAAAAAAAAAAAGAAAAGATAGAATCATATGGAACAGAGGGGTAGCATGGCATAGTGGGTAGGGGGCCAACCTCCAAGTCAAGAAGACCCGGGTGTTCAAATCCCACCTTGGAAACATCCTGTCGGTTTGACCATGGGGTGAGCCACTGAACCTCTCAGATAAGACACTAAATTGCAGGTAAGTACTGATCTTCCTTGATAGAAGTAGTTTTCTCATTGGGACACTGACAAAAATCACCAATCTTTTATTAAATTATATTATAATATATTAACATTATATTATTATATATTGCAATATATTATATTAAAAGACTATATTCCTTACCCATTGAAACATAATGATGATGCTGGTTGGGATCATTTCATCCACTTCTCCACTTCTCTCACTTGTTCATATCTGAACTGACCTATTAAATTTGACTCCTATAGTAATTTTTCTGATGAAACTCCCATTACCAAGCTCCTAAAATGTATTGCTAATTCTCAAATGGATCCGTGATCTCATTGATTCTAAAGCTCCCTCAGTGAAGCAGATAATTTAAATTTAAATCAGCTTTCTGTCTTATTATACCTGGATTTCTGGGGCTGTTAATAATATATAGCTCATGAATTCCAAAGAATATTGGGGTTCCATTTTTGTTTCTATTTAGTGCAGAGGTCTAGACAATCTGGCACCTCTGCACAACGTTAATTTGTTGTGTATGTATGTTTTTAAAGTAATTTTTTCAGTTAAGCATTTTTCTCTTCCTACTCCTCTTCCCGCCTCGCCCCCAAAACAAAAAATTTAAAAGCCAAAAGCCTTTTTGATAAATACAATCAAACAAAGCAAATGCCCTCATTGGCCATGTTAAAAAATGTGTATAGTAAAAGTATTTTCAATAGAGTTTAAAATAAAGATGTGCCAGTTCATGTATATCTTAAGGTAGAAGGAACAGTTTTTGTAAATAGAACATTTCAAACAGCCTCAGAGTTGGAAAGGCTTCAGGAGTTATTGTAGTGATGTACACAGAACAGGAATTCTGTCTACAACAATCACTGTCAAGTGGTCATCCAACCCCACTTGAAGACCTCTAGAGGTGGGGAACTCGCTACTTCTTAAAGCAACCCTTCCCATTTTTGGACCATTCTAACTACTTCAGACTGAATGTAAATCTAGGTCTCGGCAAGTTTCTGCCTTTTGGTTACAAGCAGGACAAGTGTAATAAATACCTCTTGCACATGACAGCTCTTCAAATATTGAAGACAAGTATCATGTCCCTTCTCCCAGTTTCTCCCACTGATTTTTTTTTTTTTAAAGACTACATTTCCCTATATCATCCATGCTGGAAACACTGTAGTCAATGATGGACTCAATTTCAATTCTTGTTAGTCTGCAAACATTGACCTCTTTTTCCAGCCAGCCTGGTTTGTCCCTTACTTAGAGAGCCTGGTGGCCAAAATTTTTTTTAAATACTATATATGAAGCTCTGTAGATAGATGCAATGATTACTTGTTTGAATTTGAAGACATTATCAAGATAGCATAAAGAAGTTTCTGTATCTCTTCTTGAGGCAAAGTTTGTTCCTTATAATGCTGTAATATTACATTGTAATTATTTTTAATGATTATTGTTAATCATTGTTGTCTTAATTATTATCATTACTGTAGCTATTTATATTGTTGTGGTTTTATGTACATTATTTTCCTGGTTCTGCTTACTTCACTTTGTATCAGTTCATATAAATCTTTCCATTCTTCTCTGTATTCATCATACAACATATGTGGGAATTCCCTAGCGAGAAATCACTGTAATTTTGTTTTACATATGTATCCTGTTTCTTTACACTCTGCTGGTTGGAAACTGATTCTTCTAGTCATTGAGATTCTTCTACAAATTATTCTTCTAGTAAAATAAATTGGAGCAAGCTAGCTGAGGTTTAACAGTGCTATAAGACATTTCAATTCTGAATATGATTTCTAGGAAGCTCTGTAGCTTTCTCATAGTCATTCTTGGTTTCTACTCTGGGGGTCCAGTGTTTTAGGCAATTGCAGAAAGCAACTTCATTAGGAGTTCTCTGTTGCCAGATCATTGCTATCACAAGAAATGATGTTGCAAATGCTTTGGGTGTATGTGGGACCTTTTTGTTGTTGTTACTGTTCTCTGTGGGACATATGTCTGACAGTAGATTCTCTAGGTCAGAACATGTGGATATCTTAGTTTACTTTTGGTTTTCTTTTAATTCCAAATTACAGAATTGTCACAGCTCCATTATCGACCCGTTAATGTATTGGTCTTACCACAGATTCTTCAACGTTGACTTTTGTCATCTTTGCCAGTTTGCTAGGTATAAGGGAAAACAACCAAGTTGATTTGATTAGTATTTCTCTTATTAATAATTTGGAGCATCTTTCATCTGGTCATTAATAGTTTGCAGTTCTTTTGAGAACAGGTTTTGTTGTTTTTTTTAAACCATTGGGAAATGTTTTTTTGTCATATTTCTCTTGCCTATAAATCTTGGAGTTCTCAAAGATATTTGCTACAAAGGATTTTTCCCAGTCATTTCACTCAGAGCGCTAGGCCTGGAGTCAGGAAGACATCTCCTTGAATTCAAATCTGGTCTCAGACACTTAATACCTATGTTTGTGTATGACCCTGGGGATTTCACTTAACCCCATTCACCTCAGTTTCCTCATCAGTAAAATGAGGTGGAGAAGGAAATGGCAAACCGCTTCACTATCTTTGCCAAGAAAACACCAGATCGGGTCATGAAGAGTTGGACACAACTGAACAGCAACTGAAGTTGTCTTACTTGGTTCCTGAATACATTTTCCAGCTTACTGAAATTGAAATAATCTGTTTAATCTTTTGTAATCTCCTTTATTTCAGTTGAGAATTTGCCCCAAATTATAGATGTGAAAGTTCTATGATCTGGTTTTCATTTAATTTTTTTGATACTCAGGTGACATATCCATTGTCAGTCTATTGTAATAGATGGTATAAGATGATATTTTCACCCTAATTTTGCCAGATTGTTTCTGGTTTTCTCAGCAGTTCTGCACAAGTAGAGACTTATTATATAGATAATTTATATTTTGGGGTTCATTAAACCTTGGATTATTGAGTTTATTTCTACTTTTTCCTTGTCTGATCTGTTCCATAGATTCACTTTTTTTTAAAACCAATACAAAATATCTTTGCTGGCTACCAAAATTTTATAAGTTATTCTGGGGTCTGGAAGGGCTGTTCCCCCTCATTTCTCACCAAACTTGAGGTAGAAATCTTAGTGTTTTTTTTTTATTTTGAAAGATGAATAAGCAGCAGTTCCTATCTTACAAATGACCAAATCAGATACTTATAAGAATTTAAATTCCATTATTTTTATAACATCTTTTCCTGTAGGACAATAGTGATTTTCAGGTTTTCTGATACCACAGGGTGAGAAGGTGCTGTACACAGAGTCCATGACCCAGGCTGCCCAGCTTAGAACAGAATGTTGAAAGTCACTGTGTAACACATATAATTGATATCATATTACTTGCCCTCTCAGTGGGTGGGGGAAGCATGGGAAGGGAGGAGAGAATTGGAACTCAAAATTTAAAAAGAAAATAATGGTAAAAATTAATAAATAAAAATTTTAAAAGAAAGTCATTGTGTAAGAGAAAAAAAAACCAGGAACCCTTAAGCTCTTTTTAATTTATTATCAGAGCAGAACCAGAACATTGTACACAGTATCATCAACATTGTGTGTTGATCAACTGTGATGGACTAGATTCTTCTCACTAATGCAGTGGTACAGGAGAGTTCCAGGGGACTCATGATGGAAGGCGATCTCCAAATCCAAAAAAAAAACCAAACAAACTATGGAGTATGGATGCTGATTGAACCATACTATTTCTTTTGTTTTTGGTGCTGTTGTTTTTCTTTTTTGCTCTGATTCTTCTCTTACAACATGACTAATGCAGAAATATGTTTGATGTTTTTGCAGAAATATGTTTGATGTTTTATATATATATATATTATAATCAGATTACCTGCTGTCTAGGGGAGGAGGGGAGAGAGGGGAGGGAAGGAGAAAGAAAATTTTGAAATTGGAAATCTTATATAAACAAATGTTGAAAACTATCTCTACGTGTAACTGGAAAATAATAAAATACTTTTATTCAAAAAAGTTTTTTTATCAGAGAATCTTAGAGATTGTTAGTTAAGTTGGGCTTATAAGGGTCCTTAAAAATCATTTAACCCATTCTCCTACTTTCAGTTCAATTCACTTCAGTCAACATTAAATGCCTACCTTGTGCCTAGCTTCATGCCAAGCCCTGGGAATACAAATAAGAAAAATACATAGCCTCTGTCCTCAAGGGGTTTACAATCTAATGGGGAAGGAAGACCACGCACAAAAAAGAAAGCTGTAAAGGGGAATGGTGGAGCTAGGAGGAGCCCCTGACTAGGAAATGACATTCGATGGAGTCCAAACCAAGCAGAGTTGCTGGTAGGAAAGTTCTGAAAGTTTAGAGATTCCTATAAAGGAAGGCTTTGGGAGGAGTTTAGAGCTCTACCCTCCAGCCCTCCATTCAGTGGACTATTCTGCTATTCCATGCAGGAATTTTTATACCTTAAGAAGCCTTATGCTATGGAAAGAGTCTTTTGGTTCTGGAGGCATTGAGTTTTGATTTTGGCTCTGCCTTTGTGATTGTGGGCAAATCACTGCCTATTGTTTGGGCCAGTTTCCTCAAGTATATAATGAATATTACGTTAAATGACCTTTTTTGATACTGCGATCCCTGCTTACCCAGCCTCTGCTTGGATCCTTCCAGTGGTGGGAAGCTCACTACTTTTCTTTAGTCTTTTCTGTTGGTGGCTGTAATCAGTAGAAATGTCTCCCACATATGAGCCTGAAATCTACTTCCTTAGAACTCTTTCCCCCCCCCCCCATTCATCAAAACCATCCTTCCCAACATGCATTTTCAGCTATTTGAAGACACCTATGCTATTCAAACTTCTCCCACTTCTCCCTTCCCAAAATTGTTATTTTATTTTACCTTATTTTTCCAAGCATCAGTTTCTTCCACTGCTACTTGTTTAATTGTAAGGACCTTTGTTGGTCCTGGGGGGAACGGGCATTGGCACTTCTGAGCACTAGATCCATCCATACACACAGTCCGGGTTCAAAATCTGACTGCCAAAGAGGTGGGGGCCAGGGGATGGGATGTGTGTGTGCGCGGTGTCTTGCTCTTTATGGTGTCACCCTGGAGCCCCAGAGAAAATGTCTGAACACTTAGGTTTGTCTCCTGCCTAGGGTTTCCCCTCAAAATGGAGTAGAAAGATGTTTAGTGTAGAGTAAATCAGACATGGGGTGTCTATTTCCTTCACACACCAAATAAATGTTAAACACAAAAGACTCACAAGTTCACATTGTCAGAAAAACTTAAGCAGCGTCAGTAGAATAACTATTCCTATATTCTCCTGGGAGCTAATCTGGGGTTTCTCATCCTGTGAAGTGGCGTTTGGTTGGCCTGTTGTCCACGGGAGCTGCCTCCAGGGATATAATGGATGTGGGGGTTGAACTGCAAGCTGGACAGGCCGTTTGGGAGGGGCTCCCACACCCCCAGAGCTCTTTTGTCAGTGGTGGTGATGATCGAGGCAGCTAGGTGACCTAGTCCGTAAAAGGCTGGGCCTGGAGGCAGGAAGACCCGAGTTAAAAGTGTTCTCAGACTAGCTGTGGAGTTTTGGACAAGTTACTTAACCTCAGCTCGACTCAGTCTCCTTATCTGTAAAATGGAGACAATAATAGCACCTACATCGGAGCTGTGACACTTGTAAAGCACTTTGCGCAGTGCCTGACACATAGTAGGTGTGGTGTCAATGCTGGTTATTATGAAGAAGGTAGGTCTCTTCATAATGATCTTTCTCTTCAGTGTTGATTTTGGAGGCTGGGCTGGAAGCAGGTCTGATGACCTGGGGGAATATTGTGATTCTCAAGGTTCTTAGGTCCTGGGTTCTGGGCTGTGTCCAATAGGGTCTGAGGAGAAATTTTGGTCGAGGTAGTGTTGATGGTGATTGTGGTTTGACTCACTTGGCACCTGCTGTGTCTTGTCCCTGATAACAGATATTTAGAATAAACATTGCCGTTAAACATACACAACTGTAACTTCTTTTTATCTTGAACAAAAAGCCCCCTGTAGCCAGAGCCACAAAAGGGGCATCTTACAAAAGGCACTGCCACGTAGGTAGGGTAGGCTGTTTTGTTTTGTTTTGTTTTTCCTTAAAAGGTAATGAAACCATCCTTGACATATAATTGGTCTAAAAGACCAAGGCTCCAACTAGTTACATCACCTCCTGGTCTCCCTAGTACAGGAGCCTGCCAGACAGTGAGTTAGGGGTTCCTCAGGCTTAATGTACAATTCTGAAGGGGAATGGCCCTGCAGCAGAAAGGGATACAAGGGAGCTGTGCTGCACTGAACTGATGCTGTATTCTTGCTGAATATTCTTTCCGTGCTATTGCCAAGTCTCCTATTATCAAATATTAGATGGACTGTATGCATCTCATTCCATTTCAATCCTGAGTTAGGCCTAGACCAGAATCCACTTTTCCCTCCCCATCAATTTTATCCTTGTGATGGGCACAGAAAAGATTGAGTCTTTTTATTTTTATTTTTTTATTTTTTGGTGAGGCAATTGGGGTTAAGTGACTTGCCCAGGGTCACACAGCTAGTAAGTGTCTGAGGCCGGATTTGAACTCTGGTACTCCTGAATCCAGGGCCGGTGCTTATCCACTGCGCCATCTAGCTGCCCCAAGATTGAGTCTTTTTATTCCATAGAACCTGGCCTCCCCCAAGGAGGAATCCAGCAGGACAATGTCACAATCGTACTGTTCAAAAAACAATTTGATTCAAATAAGTGCCTCAGACACTTGACACTTACTAGCTGTGTGACCCTGGGCAAGTCACTTAACCCTCATTGCCCCACAAAAAAACAAAACAAAAAAAACCCAATCAAATAAGTAAGGCACCTTCAGGATTGAGTGTTCTCTCTTTAAATTAAACAGGATTTAGTCTCCTTTCCGTCATCACTATTATACTGACAAGTAGATATAGTTTACAAAGCACTTTTATTCTTAAAACAACCCTGTGAAGTAGGTAAAGTACAATCCCTCGTTTTTTACAGAGAAGGAAACTGAGGTTCTGAGATACTGTAACTTGAACATCATCAGGCAAGTAATACAGGGTCAGCTTGCCTGGTGACAGAAAGAAAACCAAGGCAGGATCCCAACACCCCTGATTCCCAGCTGAGTAGTCTCACTCCTATACCATTGTGGGTCTCTTATCTATCTATTATCTCTTAGCTAATGAAAATGAACCAACTGCTGATGTGTTGGTTGGTTTTGCTGAACCACTTTTTTTTCCTTTTTCTTATTTTATTCTCCCTTTCAATGGTAAAGGGAGGGGAGAAGGATATATTGGGAAATGAGTAATATAAAAACAATATATCAAGAATAACTTTAAAAAATGAACCAACTACCTTCTATAGAAAGAACAGAATTTGCACAAAATCTGGTGGGGGAGCAGCCAACTTCGTTGCTAAATTCACTTTCTAAGGATAGTATGGGCATCAGAAGTATGTCTGTTAGATTGCCAGATTCCTAGTTAAATGGCCCGCCTGCCTTTATTTACAGAGGGGATTCTCTCAGATTGCATCTGGTCTAGCTACCTGTATACACTCCTTTTATAAGGGTTAGTACTTTTATTCATTCACCCAATCTTTCAAGCCCTAAATTTAATATTTTATTTTTCCCCCAATTACATTTAAAAAAAAATTGTACCATTCTTTTTTCAAATTTTGAGTTGCAAATTCCCTCCCTTCTCCTCCTCTTCCTCCCCTCATTGAGAAGGTAAGCAATTTGACATAGTACATGTCAAATAATACATGTACATAATACATGTGCAGTCATGCAAAACATATTTTCATGTAAGTACTTTTATCTTTTTCAAAGTATTAACCAGCGAAACAACTGCTAATGTAAATGCTAGAATACTGATGTTTTAGGAACCAAAGAAAACTCTGCTTAATGAATGAAATGTGTAGTCTTCTTTAACATCTTGGCCACTTTCACTTGCCTTTGATTTGTGTGCCAGAGGCAAACGTGATACTCTCTACCACATCCCATTTTTGGTGTCTCCATCAATGATGGGTCCTCCCGAATTTCCCTTCCTGGTGCCCCTCGGTGCTTTGCAAGGGGTTATCCTCAGTAGTGACCCCTTAATGTTTGCTTTTGTGTTCAGAGCAGCTATGTTGTCCTGCTCTAGCTTGCTCCCTGGGAAATTCTCCTTGCTACAAAATTAACTTTTGTTCTTCTTTCCGACCTTCAATCAGAATCCCTCTTTCCACTGTACTAATGCCAACTAGATGGTAAGAGGATAGAAAGCAGATTATCTGGTTCAACAACTATTGTTTATGAAGGTTACAGGAACATTGAATAAGACAAGATCCTGATCCCTGCTGCTTAGGAGACTGGAGCCTAGCAGAACTGGCTAGATTGTAAAAAAGTCAATAAGAGAGCTATATAGTGCTTTAAGAGTCGTGTGTCTCTGTGTGTCTCTGTGTGTCTCTGTGTGTCTCTGTGTGTCTCTGTGTGTCTCTGTGTGTCTCTGTGTGTCTCTGTGTGTCTCTGTGTGTCTCTGTGTGTCTCTGTGTGTCTCTGTGTGTCTCTGTGTGTCTCTGTGTGTCTCTGTGTGTCTGTGTGTGTCTCTGTGTGTCTCTGTGTGTCTCTGTGTGTCTCTGTGTGTGTGTCTCTGTGTGTCTCTGTGTGTCTGTGTCTGTCTGTGTGTCTGTCTGTCTGTGTGTCTGTCTGTCTGTGTGTCTGTCTGTCTGTGTGTCTGTGTGTCTGTGTGTCTGTGTGTCTGTGTGTCTGTGTGTCTGTCTGTCTGTGTGTCTGTGTGTCTGTCTGTCTGTGTGTCTGTCTGTCTGTGTGTCTGTCTGTCTGTGTGTCTGTCTGTGTGTCTGTGTCTGTGTCTGTGTGTGTGTGTCTGTGTCTGTGTCTGTGTGTGTGTGTCTGTGTCTGTGTGTGTGTGTCTGTGTCTGTGTGTGTGTGTCTGTGTCTGTCTGTGTGTCTGTCTGTGTGTGTGTGTGTCTGTCTCTGTGTGTGTGTGTCTGTCTGTGTGTGTGTGTCTGTCTGTGTGTGTGTGTCTGTGTGTGTGTTTTAAATTGACATTTAATTAGCATTTATTAAGTGTTACTATCTACCAAGCACTTTTTATATAAAAAAAAAAACTTAAAAAAAAAAGTGGTCCATTACTTAGGGAGCTCACATTCTAATGGAAGAGAGACAATATGCAAAAAAAATTGTATAAGTACAAAATATGTGTATTGTATACATACAAGATTCAATTGTATACATGCAAGATATAGGGTAGTTGGAAGGTAAGAGTTGCCCACCTTGGTGCAGACCTTTACCTCATGCCCGGACTATTGAAATAGCCTTCTGATTGGCCACAGTCCACTCCAATCCATCCTCTAGTCAGCTGCCAAAGTGATTGTCCTAAAGTGCAGTAGGTGTGATGATGTCACCTTTTACTCATAAATTCCACTGTCTCCCTATTAGAGGTGGCAACAATTTATGTACCAGTCACCCAATTAAAGAAGTCAGAGCACTTGCCCTGCTTTATCTGGATAGGATTAATTTGCACTAAGGTGTTTATGACTGTTGGCATTGACTCTCTCTCAGTGTAGTGTTCCATTTTAATTTTTTTTGTGGGGTAATGAGGGTTAAGTGACTTGCCCAGGGTCACACAGCTAGTAAGTGTGAAGTGTCTGACACTGGATTTGAACCCAGGTCCTTCTGAATCCAGGGCCAGTATTTTATCCACTGCGACACCTGGCTGCCCACCCCCAACATTCCATTGTAAGAGAAGAGTTCATCTATCCAATGGATACCCTAATTGGTGATGTATGATGGAGACATCCTTGATTCATTGGGTTTATCCTTTTTCTCCCTCCACCTCTATAAACAAGAAGAATGTTAGAAATTTAGCTTCTCACTTCTGGAATTCAGTTAGTCAATCAGTAAACATTTATTAAGTGACTACTCTGTGCCTGGCTCTGTGCTAAGCACTAATTCAATGTATTGACAACTATAGTATGTTAAACATAGTTGGATATTTCTTTAATTCAGAACCTTATGCCTGAGTATGGTTTATTCTGAACAACAGAAATGATTATCTAGTAGTTTACCTGTAGAAGGTATAATTTGGCTCCAACTGCGATGAGTGGTTCCTGGATATCATGTAGAAATTGTTACTCAAAAACAAATGAAAATTTTGTTTTTATTGTTTCCTGCTATTTGAGAGAAAGTTTTCAGCCAATTAGGTGGGGGTTTGGGGGGTTTTGGTTTTGGGGTTTTCATTTTTGTTTGTTTTTTTTTTTTTTTTGGCTAGTGAAAGGAAGAATCTAATTGGCCTGTAGTTTTTACTGAACTTTATCTAATGGTTCTGTCACCAGCATAAGAATTAGAGACAATATGGGACCATTTGAAAATGTTAGCTACTGTTTTGTTTCAAGAATACAGACCGAACAATAATAAATTGAACTGGTGATAGGCAACACAACAATTTTCTGTCCAAATTATTCAATTCATTCCTAAGTGACACTGGAAATGAGAAATGTGATAAGTTAGAACCTACCTCGTATGATTGTTGTATCAGATGAGATATTTGTAAAGAACTTCACACAGTGCCTGAGATGTTAATAAATGTATTAGTAACCCTTAATAAATATTAAGTTATTGTTTTACTTAGTAATTCTATTAATAAATAGTAATGAGTTATTAGCACCTGATAAATGCTTATTCTCTTCCTTTCCTTAAAATAGAGCTTGCTTGGTTTGGTCTGTTATTTCAACTTAGGTAAGGTGACCTTCCCCATATTTACCATTATGGCACTTTGACTGTGGAGTAGCTGAGTGATTTAGGACAACTTTAAAAATTTTTCTTGGTTACAAATAATGGCTTGATTGGAAGTAGGGTGATGTAGGGACAGGGTAGAGGTAGCAGAAACCACTGGGATATAAAAACAAAAAAAAAATCAAGAAAAATATAACATTGAGCCCCATTTGGGTATTGGGTTTTTTGGTGGGGGGGGGGGGTTGGTCCTAACCTATGATTTCATGTGCATGGGGAATACTAGGAATATATACTTTTCTTCCCTCTATCTCCTCAGTAATGTATGGTCTTAGAGAATTAATAGAGAGACTGAGAGGTTGTGAATCTCCAGGGTCAGAAAGTATGTCAGAGGAAGGTCTTGAACCCAGGTCTTCCTGACTAGGAGACAGAATATCAAATATGAAATGGCCTGGCCACCTGGATTTCCGCTTACAAAGTGATCCTCCTGGAGGAATGATCTTTGGTGATGAGTATCTGATCATCGGTGTTCAGAAACCAGAAATCCCTGCAAATGGGCACAGTGCATCTGTAGATAACAATAGATTTGAGAACAACCCATAATAACAGGCTGTCCGTGCAGCATGTTAAGTCCACGGGAGAAGATGATGCCAGGATTTTTACAGGATTTGGCAAAGGTTATAGCTGAAAGTAGGTTGTGGTGGTTGGGTTCTTTTTTTTTTTTTTTCAGATGGAACATAAGCTATTTTTAATCATTGAGCACCAGGAGACCTTGGGTTTTATCTTCTTGGGTCAGGATGTTATATTTCACAGCAGCAAATCAGGCAGTAACATGTTTGTGAAGGTGGATGAAGACCTGTATTTAGAAAGACACCAGTTTAATGTATGGCTTAATTGACTGTTAATGCTGGGGCCCAACGTGAGCTTGCAGCTTCTGGGCACGGCTGAGGGGAAGTTGACATCATGGACTTCTTTTGGGACAGATAACTAGGATGAGGTCTATGAGATAGTCGCTGATGGGTAAATTCCAGGTTTCACTACTCTTTTTTTTTTTTTTATTGTATGACCCAGAATAATTGAGTTCCAGTTTCACAGTTGATAAATTTAAACTTCTAACAAGGTTGGATTAATTTGTGTAGAAAAGTTACATAATTTGGCATGAGGGTGGGGAGTCCTTTGTATCTTATTGCTTCTGACATTTCCACTTCATAGGGGAGGTATAGAATAGTCACAGCTTGGCTCGAAGCCTCTGTGAGCTTTCCCTTCCAATTATATGTTCTGTCCACTGCTAAAGTATTTTGATCTGGTAGGAACCAAAAAGATGGTGAACATATGAGGTAAGTTAAAACTGAGAGTTCTGGAAGAGAACTTCGCACACCTCTGATGGAGATTTGAAATCTCATCTGTGGGCACTTCTTTGGATAATTCAGCCACAACCTATCCATACCTCCTCATCCTATGTCTGAAATTCCAAATCTAGCCTGTAGAAGAATGTATTCAACAAATACCTGTTGAGAGCCTATCACATACAAGGCAAACTTCATGGTAGATCAGTTCTTTTATTTCGTCTTGGTGAAGAGTATAGCAGTAATCTTGAGCTTTTGACATGTCACAGAAGGCATGATAAGGTGTTGTCTCTTAAGAAACAGTAGGGACAGCTAGGTGGTGCAGTGGATAAAGCATCGGCCCTAGATTCAGAAGGACCTGAGTTCATATTCGGCCTCAGACCCTTGACACTTACTAGCTGTGTGACCCTGGGCAAGTCACTTAATGCTCATTGCCCTGCGCAAAAAAAAAGAAAAGAAAAGAAAAGAAAAAACCTAGTATGTTGTATGTAAAATGAGCCCAGTTGGACTTGAGGGGTGAGGGTTCTTCTGGATTTAAATCTATAATCCTGTCGTCTTGGAGAATAAATGACTGGGGGAACCTTGCATTGCTGGTAACCATGGAGATTATCCTGTACAACTTTCTACCTGGAACAGAAATCCTTTTATGACCATCATCTGGGCTTTTGTTGAAAACTGAGTGAGGAGAAGGATGCTCAGCATCCCACAGGGTAGCTCACCATCATCATTGTTAATGTTATTAACAACAACAACAATAATAATAATCCTATGAGCGAGTTGCTGAATTTGCGTGGAGTACCTACACAAGATGGTGGCTTACTTATCCAGATGACATAAGACGGTGGCTTTGCAGGACACCCAGACTCTGTAAGTTTGGAGTGTTCTTTTCTTTGGAGTGAATTTGTTGTGATATAAAGAGAAAGAACAGCAGAATGGATAGAGGTCCAGTCTTGCAGTCTGGAAGACCTGGATTCTATTTCTGCCTCTGATATATGACAGCTGTGTGACCAAGGATAAGTCACTTAATTTGCCAGTCATTAGCAGCCCTCTGAAACTGAGTTGCTTGTCTTCATTGGTCGTGAAAGTTCCTTCACCAGGTGTTTCTTACATTAATGAAATCATACCCCTGAACCAGAAATCAACTCTTTACATTTGTTCCCAGTCTGCTGAGTGGGATAGTACAGAAGAACATTTATTAGGTACTTGATAGGCACAAAGAACTCTGCTACACATTGATGATGCAGTAGAAAAAGCAAGCAAGCCTCTGCTTTTTAGAAGGTCCCATTCTAGTTAGGAGAGACGACACAGAAGAGAAGATTCAGCCACAGGGCAGATAGAAAGGCATGGCAGTGAATTTATGAGGATGGAATGTGTTCCAGGCATTGGGGACACAGTCAGTGCAAGGACATGGATGTGAGAAATGGAGGGCCAGTCTGGCTGGACTGAAGAGTCCAGGAAAGGGAGTAATAAATAACAAGAAAGGGTGGATTGGGGCCAGATTGTAGAGGGCTTTAAAAGTCAGAGGAGTTTATGCACTCCAAAAGCACCAGGGTCAAAGCCTGCACTTAAGAATCATTTTAAGAGCAAGAATCAAATACAACAGAGGGAGAATTTGGATTTTATCTAGGGAGAATTCAGTTTACTGATGGATTTGTTTTTGTTCAGTCATTTTAGACACATCTGACTCTTTGTGACCCCTTTTGGGGTTTTCTTGGCAAAGATACTGGAATGGTTTGTCATTTCCTTCTCTAGATCATCTTACAGATGAGGAAACTGAGGCAAACAGTCAAGTGACTTGTCCAGGGGTCCCACAGCTAGTAAGTGTCTGAGGCTGGACTTGAACTCAGGAAGATGAGTTTCCTGACTCCAGGCCTGATACTCTATCCACTAGTTGCCCAACTGATGAATTAGCTCTAGAATATGTGAGCAATCTCTTATTTTCCAAGCCAGACAACCTTTGAAGTAGACTGTTTATAGTCTCTGCAGGTAGTTAAATGAACAGATTTTTCAGATTAACAAATCTCCAAAAAAGAAAGAAGCTGTAGGTGGTACATCTGTGGGCTTAATAAATTTTTCTTTTCTTTTTAAAAATTAATTTTTTTTCACTTAAAAGCCTATTTTCTCTTCCACCTACCCCATTGGGAAAGAAAATAACCATCCCCTTTTAAACAAACGTGTATAGTCAAACAAAACAAATTCCCAAATCTTGTCCTTAATAATTTAAAAACAAAAGTAAGTCACCCAGCCCTTCCCTGTTGAAGGAAAGAAAATAAGCTCCAAGGTTTTTTTGTTTTATTCCCTGCAGCATTTCCCGAATAGGAACTTCTTGTGTCAGGCAGAAACTCCAAAGTAAAGTCAGTTCTACAAGTCTTCAGCCCAAGTAACTCACTTTGATATTGATTCTGAGTCCTAAGTTTCTCTTCTCGGAAGCTATTGGAATGTTTATATACACAGCTGGCATGGGTGGAATGCTCTTCCTAATTTAAGAATCCAAATGAATTCTCCCCTCTTTTCCAATAAATTATCTTGCTCCAGACTTTGGTTTGGGGTATATGGGGTCATTATGAGAATTGATAATGATGATGATGGGTGACTTCCAGGTATTACTGTGGTGGATGAGGTTGGATTGTTTTCTGGGTACTTTCCATTTGTCCCTTGCTCCTCCTTTCTGGGAGTAGGTGAAGTCCTAGCTTCCCAGACCTCACCTGGTTAAACCCACAGGTTATCTTAGAGATGGGACTTTTCCAGTAAGCATATTTTCTGTCTACCCTATTCTTAGAACAAAGGCGTCCATGCTATTCTCTCTTCCCCTCCCCCTCCGCTTTCTACAATTGGGTCGAAGATTTTTTTAAAATCGTCATTATTCTCGATTCAAAAGAGGGATCTTCAGTTTAGTTTAAAGTTTTCCCCATGGGAAGTTTACATATTTATTAATAAAATAACAGCTCATCATATGTCCAAGTAGCACCTACCCGCAAACCTGGAAAGGCAACTAATTTCCTAGCCAATGAAATTCTGCAAAGTCAAATAGCCAAGGACTTCCCTGTTTGCAGTCTCTGGATGTGACCAAAGTACATGCAGGAAATAAACACTTCTTGGTCAAGCATAACTTTATGTGGAGGAATAGCAAAGTCAGTATAAAGGAACAGTTTAGAACACAAGAAAGGAAACAAGTCGTGAATCCATTCGGATGGATGCCGGCTAACAGACAGGCATGTGGAGGTGGGGGGAGAGAGCCTCCTGCAATTCCTCATATTTTTTTTCCCTAGGGATTGGCCACTTCCCAGTAAACATGGTCATAAAATGAAAGACTCAGGCAGGCTGCTGCCAGCCTCTAGCCTTAGTCCTGATTGCCAGAGCTGCCCTAGGGCTGACCTGCCACACCTTGGCCCTGCTGTTATCCTTGTTGTATTTATTTTAACTACTTCCTCTCCAGACCAGTTCTAGACTTTCCCAGGCTCATCTAAGTCTGCCCAGCTTGCTAGGTAGGGGAAGTCTGAAGGACCTGGCTTCCTCCAGTAGTCCCAAGGCCCTACTGAAACACTAGTTGCCGCCTCATTTGCCTGGGGAAGTGTGGGTCCCTGTCAGTCATGTTTCAGTAATGGGACATCTTTGCAAGGCTTTCACATCTGAGTGCTGCTTTGCATGTGTTAATTTCATTCAGTCCTTGCAACAGCTCTGTGAAGTAGACACTGCAGGCATTACTCACTCTCATTTTACAGATGGAAAGACCATGGCACAGAGAGGCTGATTTGCTAAGCGTCATGTAGCCTGTAAATGTCAGGCTTGAACCTAGAACCTACCTGATTCTAAGTCTTCCACTGTGCCAGACCGATTTCCTATGGTCACTCTCTCATAAAGGAAACCGTGCAACTGGTACCTGGTGTTGACATAATTATTCTTTTTTTTTTTTTTCCAAGTGTCACCATTTTCATGGGAAGGTAGCTAGGTGATGCAATGCATAGAGCACTGGGACAGGAGTGAAGAAGACTCATGTTCCTGAGTTCAATTCTGGCCCCAGACAATTTACTATCTGGGTGACCCTGGGCAAGTCACTTGACCCTGTTTGCCTCAGTTTCCTCATTTGTAAAATGAGCTGGAGAAGGAAATGGTGAACCACTCCAGTCTCAATGCCAAGAAAAAGCCCCAGATAGGGTCACAAAGTTGATCACAACTGAAATGACTGATAACAGCAACAACAAATTTTTATTTGAAATATATAGCAAATTCTTTTAAGCCTGAGTCTTAGAATCAAAGATTTAGAGTCTGGAGGGGGCCTTAGAGCCATTTTGTTAGTGGAGAAACTGAGGCCCAGAGAGGCATAGTCATTTGATGAAATCATGCAAGCAGGTAAACGGCAAAGTTGGAATTTAAACCAGATCCTCTTCTTACAAATCTAGCCTGCTTTCCTCTCTGCCATGCATAAGATTAAAGCAGACTAGATAGATTAAAAATGAAATGTTTTGTCCAGGCTGGATATTTTTTTGTTTTTTGGTTTTTTGGTTTTTTTGGTAAGGCAATTGGGGTTAAGTGACTTGCCCAGGGTCACACAGCTAGTAAGTGTTACGTGTCTGAGGCCAGATTTGAACTCGGGTACTCCTGAATCCAGGGCCGGTGCTTTATCCACTGCGCCACCTAGCTGCCCCCCAGGCTGGATATTGAAGAGGCAAAGCCTTCATTAATTAAAGTACTTCACAATTCATGGGGTAAGGAGCCATGTTGAAGACACTGAGTTCTTCTCCTCATGGAGTAACATCTAGTATAAACTTATTTATTAGTCCAGGCAGGAATTCCCTCTAGAGTAAGAGTAATAAACTTCAAAGATGGATAGATGATAGATGGGTGGATAGATAGATAGATGGATGGATGAACGATAGGCTGCATTTCAATATAATTGATTTCTTTTGTAATTCCCAGTGTTTATGCATTTATAAACATGATTCTAAGAAGGGGTCCATAGGCTTTACCAGAGTATCAGAAGAAACCTGTGACAGAGAAAGTTAACACCTACTCTAGAACTTTGCTATCAGTCAGTCAGTAAACATTTATTAAGCACCTACTGTGTACCAGGCAAAGGCAAAAGAGTCCCTCTTCTCTAGGTGTTTACAGTTTAATGGATCTTTTTTTTTAATCACAACTTATTGTTGTTGTTATCATTATTGTTATTATTACTGTTATGCAATTTTTTTTTTTTTGGTGAGGCAATTGGGGTTAAGTGACTTGCCCAGGGTCACACAGCTAGTAATTGTTAAGTGTCTGAGGCCTGATTTGAACTAGGTTCCTCCTGAATCCAGAGACGGTGCTCTATCCACTGCACCACCTAGCTGCCCCGCAAAATTTAATAATCTAGATATAAATGAGATGGTTTAATGACTGTATAAACCATCTGGATTTGTAATAGTCGTATGAAACCTTGAATTAACAAGATCAGCCCAGACAACATACAAGTGGGTATCCAGAGTCTAATGGATCTTAAGAGGTGATCGTCTGGCTTCTTCTAGTGACAGAGAGCTCACTACCTCAGTTAACAAACCATTTATTTGTCTTTGGACAGCTCTAATTGAGGCTGTATGTTGTGTAACAGAAAAAAACACTGGACAAGGGTCAGAAGGCCTGAATTCTAATTCTGATTCTGCTTTGTTACCCTAGGGATTCCCATATGGAATTCCGTTGGCTTCTCTAAGTATTAGCATCCTCATCTTTAAAAGGAGAATAATAAGCTACAGGTTATCTAAGGTTCTTTCTAGCTCTGAACTTCTCATAACCACTAAATTCTAAGTTGTTATATTAGGCTGAAATGTGCCTCCAGCTAACTCCAGCTATCATCTCTTATCCATGTCTTTTCTTCTGTGGAATAAACCTCCCCCATTTCTTCCTTCTTCCTATGACATAATCTCTTCGTGGCCCTATTTCTTTTTAGTGTGTTACCCAGAACTAAACAGAACTCTCTAGATGTTTCCTAAAAAGTGCAGTTAAGGGGCAGCTAGGTGGCACAGTGGATAGAGCACCGACCCTGGAGTCAGGAGTACCTGAGTTCAAATCTGGCCGCAGACACTTGACACTTCCTAGCTGTGTGACCCTGAGCAAGTCACTTAACCCCCATTGCCCCCCCCCCAAAAAAAAAGTGCAGTTAAATCAGACTATTACCCCTCTTGTTCCAGAAACAATCGCTGTTCCTGTTGTAAAAGATTGCATTAGCTCTTTAGGCAAGCATTTTATGGTGCCCAGCATGCAAAAAAAGTGTTCCATAAATATTTGTGAAATTTCACTGAAGGTTCATATTGAGCCTTCCGGCAATGAGAGCCCTCCTTTAAGCACATGATCTGCTCTCTCTGTTTTGTCTTTCTCATGCTTGTGATAAAGCTAATTTTTTTTTTAACCTAAGGACTCTCTATTGAATTTGGCTCATTGTTTGAGCTCTCTTTGGATCTTTATTTTGTCATTCAAAATATGAACTACCCTTCTTAGCTTTGTTTCATCCGAAAACATTATAAGCATACTATCTTTGCGCCCATTCAGGAAACTTTGGACCAAGGAAAGAGACTTATACTTGCCACTACAGAGCTCCTCCCACCCTTGCTAACATGGATTCATGATTCAAACACCAGCCCATGTCTTCAGTGAGCTATGAACTTACCTAACATGACAGCATTTACCACACAGACTTGGCCATGTCTAACTCCATCATATTACATGGCTTGCATTTTTTTTTTATTGCTTGTTAAATTTTACAGAACACTTTACGTATTTTTTGTCAATCCAGCATTCTAACAGGCCTTGTTGGGTAGATGGCCACCCCATTTTTTGGATGAGGAAACTTGAGGATCAGAAAAGTCAAGCAAGTGGCCCAAGGTTAGACAATAAAAGCGGCAGAGCTAGAATTCAAAGCCAGGCTTTTTTGATTTGAAGGCCAGTGTTCTTTCCATTCATTGTTCTGATCTGTCAGGATATTGTTCAGTTGTTTCAGTTGCGTCTGACTCTCTGTGACTTCATTTGGGGTTTTCTCCATAAAGATACTGGAGTGGTTTACAGATAAGGAAACTGAGACAAACAGGGTTAAGTGACTTGCCCAGGATCACACAGCTAGTAAAAGAGTCTGAGGCCAAATTTGAACTCGGGTCCTTTTGACTCCAGGCCTGACACTTTATCCAGTGTACCACCTAGCTGCCCTTCTATCTGAATAGCAGTTGTATACAAATAGGAAATAAAGTTAATCTCTAATGGCTTTTGAGTGAACCTTGGCTGGATTCAATTGATTTCCCCCCCACCCCCCACCCCAGTATTGGCCTTTCCAATCTGTTTTGGGATTAGCAGGAGACAGGATAAATGGGAAGGGTGGGTAACAAAGGGCTTTGAACAATATTTTGGAGAGTTTAAATCTCATCCATAGGCCATGCTTATGTCAAGATATAGCATCTTATTTTATGTTGCTTACTTGGCAGGGAGGAAAAGGACTCTTCAGAATCCTTTCCCAGGGGCAGCTAGATGGCGCAGTGGATAGAGCACCGGCCCTGGAGTCAGGAGGACCTGAGTTCAAAATAGGCCTCAGACACTTAACACTTACTAGCTGTGTGACCCTGGGCAAGTCACTTAACCCCAACTGCCCCTCAAAAAAACCAAAAAACAAACAAACAAACAAACAAAATCCTTCCACAATGACAGAAATGTCCTCTGACCTCAGGACTGTTTTCTGCCCTCCCCAAACAATCCTCCTGACACCCTGGTGTGAAAAGGCTGTCAGCTTAAGTCTGATGCTGGAGGTATTCTATTATTGGCAGCTTATAATTTTCTGCTGTGAGTCTTCAGATTGCCTTCTTAAAAGCTTTGAGAGAGCTCTGAAATAAGCAATCAGGCTTTTTCAAACTCGGGTTCTTTTCAGAGGTGTTGGAGAAGAGAAAATGCATTTCAAGTAGGCATCTTTTCTGTTGGGCTTGATCAACCCAAGTGCCGCAGTCAAAGTGAATAATTCCATGGCGGCTTTGACAGAATAGTCTTATCTATATTGAACGGTGGGCCCTGTAGATATGTAGGGAGCATTTCTGTCTGGAGTTCATGCTGTCCATTGCCTGGGCTTCTCACTCTTAGCTCAGGACCAGCTGAGGCTCTTTGCTCTAAGCTCCCTTCTCTCCATTTCCAGGTTGGCTTTGGCAAATTTAAGATTTACTGGCAAGGGGTTAGAGCAAATAGTCTGAAAGAGGAAATCAATCAAGAAGTGTTTATTACTGTTTGCCTCACTTTCTCCATCTGTAAAATGAGCTAGAGAAGGAAAAGACAAACCACTCCAGTATCTTTGCCGAGAAAATCCCAAATGGGGTCACAAAGAGTCAGACGCAACTGAAATGACTGAATGACAACAGCAGCAAAAATATAGCAGACCCTTAACAAGGGACTAGGAGTATCAATCAGTTCCCCAAGGGAGCTGACAGAGGTCTCCTTCCATCACAACTGCTAAACTTGCATTGTTCTGTACTCTTTTTTTTTGTTTTGTTTTGTTTTTTGTTTTTAATTTCTGCAGGGCAGTGAGGTTTAAGTGACTTGCCCAGGGTCACACAGCTAGTAAGTGTCAAGTGTCTGAGGCTGGATTTGAACTCAGGTTCTCCTGAATCCTGAATCCAAGGCCAGTGCTTTATCCACTGCGCCACCTAGCTGCCCTGTTCTGTACTCTTAATGGCTTTGCCCCATTTCTCGATCAGTTTTTCATTCCATTTCATTTTACACCCCCCTTTGTGTTCCCTAGTCCTGAACACAGTGCTTGGCTCATAATGTAGGCACTTTAAAAAAGTATGATACCTCTCCATTCAACTGTATGGTTTTTTTGAGTAGGGATTATTTTATTCGTTGTATTGATGTCTTTAGCACCAAGGGCACAGTGCCCGACACATAGTAGTCATTAAATAAGTAGATTTTGATGGACATGCATGAGTTGTTGTATAGTCTAAGAGGAAAAGTCAGGCGGTTGAAAGCCTTGAGTCGTTTTTAAGGTTGCAAAGCATATTTCTGCACTGAAAGAAGAGAGAATCCTCATTCATTTCAACTGTTCAGCTGTTGGCAAAGGATTTAAAATGGACTATAATAGGAGAATAAAATTAAGCAATAAAAGGCAAATTGGTACCTTACTGTAGCATTTTACTGTATTTGCCTCCTCTGCTCCTTCTTAAGTGTTGCTGAAATGAGCTGGAGGAAGTCACACAACCGTGCTGACTCCGTACACCATGAGTTTACGCTATTCAACTTCACCTGAACCCCCATTTCAACAAAGCCCTCCTTTTATGTCTCCCAAGTGGATTCATTATCTCATTTTCTTCAGAAGCTATTCGAAGCCTTCTCTTCTCTCCCAAAGCCTTCCGCACCTCCCCTTCCCCCAACTCTCTTAGCTATGGACCTTGGCTCTTATTTTACTGAGAAAATTGAGACAGTTCTCTGTGAGGTCCTCATTTTCCCCCTTCTCTTCATATCACTTGGCATCCTCCACTCCTTCATTTTCCCCAGACTTCGATGATGATAATAAGGTGGCTTTTCTAGTCAAGGTCAATCCCATCCCTTCCCCTCTGCTGTTGTTTAGCATATAACCCCACTGTTATTTCCTCACCTCCCCCCTCCAGTTTTCAGTATCTCCTCACCTTCAAGTTTCTTCCCTCCTACCTTCAAACATGCCCTAGACTTCCCCATCTTATAATTTTTGTCCTTCTTTTTCCAAGCTATTGACTTTCTCTTCTATAACTCTCATTTCTTTTTCCAATTTTTTCTACCTCTTATTTGATTTTTAAATTCCTTTTTGAGCTCTTCCAAGAAGGCTTTTAGTTTTGAGACCAATTTATCTTCTTTGAGGATTTACATGTAGGCATTTTGACAGCGTTTTCCTCTTCTGAGTTTGTGTGTTTTGGTCTTCTTTGTTGCCATGGTAGATGTCTATGGTGAGGTTTCTTTTCTGTTTCTTACTCATATTTTAGCCTATTTCATGACTTTTAAAGTTGAGCTCTGCTCTTGAGACACAAGGGGCACTGTCCAAAGGGGCCAGGGGCCTGATTACTGGCTTTCTGCTCCAAGGCCTCATGGGTTTGCCTTGCTCAGTGTGCTGAGCCTAGTCAACAGGCCTAGTCATGCCTGTTGTTTAGAGAATACCCCACCTGGCAGTTTTCCTTTTGTGTTGGGGCTGGAGGCCTTACAGCTGGCCTGCTGTGCTACCAGCCTGATGAGCCAGGACCAAGGGGTCTCAGCTACTGATCTGTGTCCTGGCTAAGAGCCTCCTGCTGGCTTGCCCAGACACCATCTGTACTGCACTCCCCTTTTGCCCAAGTGAGACAGACCTTTCCTGAAGTCCTTCTAAGTTATCTTAAGCTGGAAGATTGTTTAACTCCATTTTTTGTAGGTTCTGTGGCTCTAGAATCTGTTTAGAGGCTTGATTTAATGTTGTTTCCAAGGGAAACTGTGAAGAGCTCAGGCAACTTCCTGGCTTCTTTTTTCCCTGCCCATTCCCCATCCTTTAAAAATAAAAACAAAAAAACTTTCACTGGACCTTAACTATCTTATACCTCTCTTCCCTTCCTTAACCAAACATCTAAGAAATGCAGCCTATGCTAGTTGCCTTCACTTCTCAACTTTTTTCAATCTTTCTTCCAACTTCATGCAACTGAAACTTTACTTTTCTCTCCAAAGTAGCTAATGATATCTTATTGCCAGACCTGATGGTATTTTCTCCATCCTCATTCCGTTTGCCCTATTCGGCTGCCTATGGTTCTCCTGGCCCCCTTCTTGTTTATGAAGGATAAAGATATTTTTTGTAAAGAAACTGAAAGACAGCTTACCTGTTGTCTGGCTGAAGATTGCCAGAATCCCTGTTAGTGTTGAAAAGCTAGCTTGTCATCTCTTGGACTCAGTAGAGAGATGAGAACCTTGTGGAATGTGAACACTTGTAATGTGGAGAATAAAAAGAACTGAGCTCTTAAGAGGGAAATCTTTGTTGTCTTGCCCCTGTACCAAGAAGAAGGGGGAAAGAGGGAACAGGGAGATTTCTCTTTCTTCTTCTCCCTCCAGAGTGCTGCTTGGTAGGAGACCTTGCACCAGCAAGGGAGTTAAGATTGGAGTATGATTTTTGGTGGCAGAGAAGAAATCCAGTTGGATAGAATGTTGGGCCTGGAGTCAGGAAGACTCATCTTCCTGAGTTCTAATCTGGTCTCAGATACTTTGTGTGACCCTAAACAAGTCACTTAACCCAGTTTGCCTCAGTTTCCTCATCTGTAAAATGATATGGAGAAGGAAATAGCAAAACACTCTACTATCTTTGCTAAGAAAAACCCCAAACAGGGTCATGTAGAGTTGAACAAGATTGAAAAATAACCAAACACAGAGAATTCAACAACTTGATTCAAATCAAGTTATTACTGGCCTTAGAGATTCTGATTTGCAGGAGTGGGAGACGGTGACACCTCTTGTTAGTCTCAGGATTTAATCTTTTTGAAATTCCTCAGCTATTCCCCAGTTAAGGGGTGTACCCCCTTGGTTCCCAGTTTTTTTGCCAATAAAAAAAGAGGTTCTCTGTCTCTGTTTCTCTCTATATAGATATATCCATTCATCTATCTTTCTGTCTATAGACACATCTACATAGATATAGATCTGACTGCCTATCTCTATGTGCTGTTCCATATATGTCAGTCCTAGCTTTTGCATAGGCTATCCCCCCATTCCTGGCATGCACTTTCCCCTCACCTTTATCTCAGAGAGTCCCTTACTTCCTTCAAAGCTCAGCTCAAGTAAAAAGTTTTACATTTATTACATTTATATTATATTTTGTTTTTAATTATCAATGTGGATATTGCTTTCCTTCTCCATAGAGCATAAGCTTTTTGAAGGTAGAGCCTATTAACACAGTAAGCTCTTAGTAAATCTTTATTAAATATGGAATGTTACAGTAGCCGAGAGAATAATTGTAGTTCCTCGCCCAAGGATTCTTTTTACATTTCCCTGCCCTTTCCCCTTCCCCCAATAGATTTTTTTCTTTTATTCTTTTTAAGTAGGGTAGAATGTTCATATCCTCATTGCTGATGGGTATTAAAGGATTAGGGAAACAATTTTCTATAAATCTGCCTTTTAATCTGTGTTTAGATTTTGAAAAGCTACAGAAATAGGGAAAGCAGCATAAAACTCTCCCTTTGTCTATTGAGATCAATTTCATCCTAGTGAAGCCATAGTTGTTATAGTTGTTTTTCAAGAATAAATGCAATTTTGGTAAGAACTCATGGCAAAGAGGAAAGCTCAATCAATCAGCAGGCACTTATTGAAGACCTACCACGTGTCAGGATCTGTGCTAGGCACTGGAGACACAAAGATGAAAAAGAAACGGTCCCTGACTCCAAGGAAATTACATTCTACATATGTAATCCAAGCAGGTACAAAATATGTACAAAGCAAATACAAAGAGGTGTGGGGAGCCCCTGGGGTGTGGGGATCAGGAAGAGCCCTATGGAGGAGGACATGAGGAAGGAGTGCACTCCATAGAGATAAAGGAGATGGACTGTCTTGTGAAGAATGGCAAGGACACTTTGAATGAAGCCTGGGAAGTTATGGGCTGCTTGCAAAGGGCTTTAAATTCTCACGAGAAGAGTTTGTGTTTCAATCCTTGACTCAGTAAAGACCACTTTTAGATTATTGAGGAGGAGTGTTATAGTCGGGCCTATAATTTAGGAAAAATCACAGTTAGCACCTGAGCAAAGGATAGACTGGAGAGAGGAGAGGGGGGTGCCAATTAGAGGCTGTTGCATTAAGGTAGGAGGATGAAACTGTGAGAGTGGAGAGAGGGGAACATGTGTGAGAGCTGGGAAGGGAGAATGGACAAGACTTGATGACGGTGGCAGCTGAGGGAAGGGGAAGGATTGAGAATGATCCTAAGGTCAAGAACCTTGGTGACTAGAAGGCTAGTGTTGACCATCAACAGAAAGGGAGAGATTTGGAGGAGGGAGGAGTTTTGAAGGGAAAGATAATGAGTTCAGTTTTTGGACCTGCTGATTCCAGGGCATTCAGGTGGAGAAGAACAGCAGGGAGTTGGTATTAAGAGACCACAGTTCAAGAGGGAAATTATAGATTTGTGAGTCATCCACATAGAAATAATTGAACCCATATGAGGTAAAGAAAATGAGTGTCTACAGCAAGGAATTTATTAGCAAACGCAGAATCCAACTTAAGTATATGCTTCTATTGTGAAGAATAGTGATTATCTTATGACCCAATACTTTAAGCATCTCTCCATAAAAATATTGACTAAACTCATTCAGCCATCAATGCCAGAAATGGTTTAATGCTGAGCTGCTGTTAATACAAGATTAGACAATGAAGCAAATTAGTACAAACCATCAAAGGATGCAGAATTTTCAGTGATTTCTTGACTAAAGTCTTTTGTCTAAGAAGCCAGCCTTTGTAGGACACTCATCATACACATGTGAGTTCACCTGATTTTGTTCTCACACATTTTTACACCGGTTCATAAACAGTAAATAACCCATGGGGAAAAGGGGAAGGTATAATCAGCAAATAAACCCTCAGTGCCATCACAGAGAAGGGGATGTTCTTTTATCTATGAATTGGAATCCTCTCGAGAACTTTCAAGAGGTGATTGGTATAGTCTATGTTCACTTTGATTCTGATTTCAGTAGATCGAGGCAGTTTTATGATTTCTTGAAATATGGTGTTTAGATTGGTCATGGTTTTTAGGGAGCCTGATGATTCTTAAATTATTTCTCCTTGAACTATTTTCCAGTTGCTTTGGATAATATATTGCTTACATTTTCTTCTATTTTTTCTAGCCTTTGACTTTATTTTCATATTTTTTGTCTGTTGGAGTGACTTAGCTTCACTGTTTTTGCAGGGATCCAACTACTTGTGTAATATTTTCCATCTTTTGTTCTAAGTTATTTATTCTCCTTTTTTTCTTCCAGAACTCGAATTTCACTTATAATTTCATTTTTTTAAATCTCTCACTTCATTTCTTCCACTTGCTCTTGGAGTCCTTGGAACCAAGCCATTTCTTTGGGTACTTGTGGTGGAGTTACTCTTTTATTCTTGGGCTTCTCTTAACCCATAGTATTTACTTCATTGTGTTTGGTGTTTCCTTCTGTTTGTTTATATCACCAGGCTCACTTTCAGGTGTGGTACTTTGTGCTGTGGTCCCAGCCACCCCCTCCCCAACCCTCAGATGACTTGAGCAGGCCCATCTATAGCTTAACATGACTTTTGATACCTTTCCTTTCATAGCCCTTCTGGCTTACAGATACAAATGCTGCCTTTCCTGACAAGCCCACCTCCTCTGTCTTTCTAAGGCCTCTCTCCCTACCAGGAGGCTTTGAGCATTTTGTTTTTCCTCACTTTAGTGCAGCCAAAGAGAGAGAGTTCAATTTGTCCCATTAGTCCTCTTTGTCTGTATACTTGGTTCTGACTCAGGAGCCATTCAAAAGTTTCTTACCTGCACTTACTCTGAAGGGAAGATCAAGATCTTCCATCATGCATACTTGAAAGCAGGCTTATCAAACAAACATCTACTCTGAGATCCCATTGAGCCAATACACTGGGCTAAGAACTGGGCTCTCATTGGCTGGTCCATTACAAAATGAAGAATGAATGTGTGAATTTGTAGAAGATGGTAGTTAGCATGTCAATTATACAACATCATGGCATCTTTTAAGAGGCACCATAACCTAATAGATTAATGACCTGGGTTCCAGGTTTGCCTGCGTCCATGGGCAAGTCAATGCAGCTTTTCTCAAGGTCCTGGGTACCATTCTTTAAGTTGTAGACTCAGTTCATAGGGAACAGCCTGTTGTGCCTGGGGTTCCCTCCATAATGAAATCATAGTTTCAGGATTCTTTCTCTTCCCCTTCCCCTCAGAATCTTTTAAAGAGTGGCCAACAGATACATGTGGGGCCACATAGAGCTGATGGAATGTCATTTTACCGGCCAAGATAATGTAGCACCAAGCCTTATGCCCCTGCCCTAGATATAGATAATGAAATTACCTAATAATTTCATTAATGGATTCTATTTTGGAGACTGGCAACTAAGGTTCTCTCTCTTCTGTTTCATTCTAAGTGGATCATTTGGAGAAGCACTGCTGAGGAGAGCTGACTCTGTATGTCCAATCAAAGTGAAATAGACCCGTGTTCCTGTTTTAGCCATGGTTAGGTTTTGCAATGAGTACTTGCTTGTCAAACTTTGGCTTTCAAAGCTTCAAAGTGTTGGTCCTATGCTCTTTATTCTCTCCTTCAATCTAAGTAGGAGATCTGGGATCCTGGAACAGTTTTTTGTTCCTTTTTGGCTCTGGATTGCTGACTTCTGAATTTCATTTCAAACGGGGCTTTCAAGAAGTGAAAGAGAATCTACTTTAAGAAATTCTAACCACACGGCCCCTATGGTAATAGTGCAAGAGAGGATTGCACCAGATGGTTTCTGTGGGCTCTGTATTGTACTCTGGGACTGGAAGGGCACCACGCCAAGCCTGGCATCAGGTGATGACTTTATTTCTTTGCAGGTGCTCTGCTTCCCAGATTAATTTTTGAACGCAAAGTGTTGAAGTTGTCTATTTGTACTTCTTACATAAGATGAGGGGCATGGATTTGGAAAAGAAATTAGGCCATTACTTGGCCAAGTGATGCAGAAGCACTGTAATTCAGAGGTTAGATTACTAGTTACAGATGTGGATGTGCTTTTTTCTCTTGTCTTCGGAGACAATTAACTTCCCTCCAGAATGTGGTCAGTGCTGCCCATTAAGACAGTGTTTAAAATGCAAGTTGGTGTCATCCAGCCACCCAACAGTTAATCAGTTACTGTGTGCTGGGCACTGTGCTGAATGTTAGGGATACAAGGAGGCAAAAACAACCCCTGCCTTCAAAAAGTATATATTCTAGTGGGGGATAGAACCTGGAAATAACTGGGTACATGTAAGATATAGGCAATATGGGAGGGGAAGGCACAAGCAGCTGGTATTACTGGAAGTAGCCTCCTCACAGAATGTGGTACTTGAGCTGACTTTTGAATGTATCCAGAGGGAGTGGTGAGGGGGCTGAGCATTGAATGATAGCCAATGAGGCACAGAACTGAAAGTGGCTCCAATGTATGGAAGATTTTAAGCAGGGTGTAAGAAGACACCTGAAGGGAGAAAACAGGGTTATAAAGAACTTTAAATGCCAAACAAAGTATTTTCTGTTTGATTGTGGAGGTGATGGGGGGACGCCCCTGGAGCTTCTTGGGGTGGTGGGGTGGTTTTACATGACAAGGTCAGAGAAATGCTTTAGAAAACTGGGAGAGAGACCAGTTTAGTAGGCTATTGTAATAATTCTGAGGAGAGGTGATGAGGACTTGAACTAGGCTTGTGGCAATGTGAGTGGAAAGGAGGAGACATAAATAAATAGATATTGTGAAGGCAGACATGATAAGATTTGGCAACTGAAGGCATCTGCAGGGTGAGTCAGAGTAAGGATTTGTGTACAACACAGAAGTTGTGAGCCTGGGAGGTTGGTGGTTGTTTTGATAATAATAGAGAAGTTTGGGAAAGGAGATGTCTTTGGGGAAAAGATATTGAGTTCTGTTTTGGAAATGTTGAATTTGAGATGCCTATGGGACATTCAGTTAGTGATGTCCAAGTGATAGTTGGTGATGGGGTACTGTAGCCTAGTCTACAGTGGACATTTAGGTGGTACAGTGGGTAGAGTGCCAGCCATGAGTTCAAAGCTGAACACAGACACTTACTAGCTGTGTGACCCTGGGCAAACCACTCCAGTATCTTTGCCAAGAAAACCCCAGATGGGGTCACAGCTGAAAAAAAGACTGAACAACAGCACCCTCAGCCCAGGAAAGAAACTAGGGTTGGACATAGAGATGATCATTGAGCCCCTGGGGAGTCGTGAGATCAGCAAGTGATATAGTTTAGAGGCAAAAATAAGTGAATGAATAAACAAATAATTTGGGGGGGTATACCCACAGTTAACGGGAATGTCACATAAACTAGCGAAGGAGACTGAGATGTCTCAGATAAGGAGAACCAGCAGAAAACCAGTGTCATGAAAACCTAGAGAGTATCCAAGGGGAGAATGTGATCAAATGTCAGCTTCACTTTGAAAACAGAAATTCCAACAAGCCTTGATTTATCTATTAGAGCAAGAGGCCAAACGAGAAGTTTGTCCAAGAAGTCACTGAGACTGAGACTGATTTTTAAATTGTGCCCTGCCTGCATTGGGAGGGTGATACCAAGTTTTATGGTTTTGTTTTGTTTTTTTAACTTTTTCATCAAGACGTCTTTGCCTTGTTATTTCCAAGATCAATGTTCATGAGTGTATGAAGAGAAACTAGATTGACGTCTGAACAAAGCTTCTTCCTTCATTTATACCTTCAAGATCTGCCCCACTGATGCCTTAAACAAAATAATCTTTCCAGATAAGAGAATCCACATGGCCCACCTGTAATGCATTGTCACCATTTATATCTTTGTTAAAAAGAGAGCCATTGATTTAAAATTGCTTCCCTGAAAAGAATAACATAACTGAAATCTTTTAGTGCATCATTTTGAGGCAGAGAATTACATGGAAGCTAGCTTGCTGTTTCCTATACCAAGAAGAATTGGATGAAGGGAAGAAAAACGTGTTTTTAAACTGGTTTTGCATCATCTTTCTCTACAAATCTATTAATAACCAAACCAAGGCTTTTGTCCAAACAGAGGGGGTGGCAGTGGGGGGGATTACTGCCTGAGTGCCAAGTGAGCAGTTCCATTATGAAAGCCTTGTGGTTTGGTATGACAGAAAGTACAGAAAACGATGAATATGTCTTTTAGTTCTGCATGTCATAATGCTTACTTGTTATTTTGCAGTTCTTTTAAGCCCTTAACCTGCTTTTCCACTAACACTAATTTGCATCTTTCCTTGCTGGGGGAGGTGGGGGAGATATAGTCACCCCCCCCCATTTAAATAGATATAATTAGAAAGGGCCTGCAGCTTGGGAAGAGTTAGTCTTGCCACAAACACTAATTGAAATGACTAACTTACTTATTATTGCTTTAGGGAAGGAGATATGTATACTGTAATAATGAGTAGTGTTTTTTTTTAGGAAGCAGACTTTTTTATTGTGAATATTACAGATTCAGTTGACAGAAGGTTGTAGAATGAATAAAGTTAGGTGAAATTATCAGGTTTATCTGTGAGCAGTGGAATAATCCAGCCCCTAGAACAGATGATAATAAGCTAATAAGACTGCTGTTAGCAGTTCAGATCCTCATATGGATTAGCTCTTTCCCATTACTCTCTAAGGGTGGCCTAGTGAATAGAATACAGTCAGGAAGACTCACCTTCCTAAGTTCAGATCTGGCCTCTGACATTTTCCTAGCTGCATGACCCAGGGCAAGTCGATTAATCCCACTTGCCTCAGTTTCCTCATGTGTAAAATGAGCTGGAGAAGGAAATGGCCAGCCACTCCAGTATCTTTTTTTTTTTTTTTTTGGTGGTGGTGTGGCAAAGAAATGGAATGTAGGAATGTCCATTAGTTGGGGAATGACTGAAAAAGTAATGGTAGGGGCAGCTAGGGGGCGCAGTGGATAGAGCACCGGCCCTGGAGTCAGGAGTACCTGAGTTCAAATCCGGCCTCAGACACTTAACACTTACTAGCTGTGTGACCCTGGGCAAGTCATTTAACCCCAATTGCCTCACTAAAAAAAAAAAAGTAATGGTGTATAAATGTGGTGGAATCCTACTGTGCCACAAGAAATGTTGAAAAGGATGGTTCCCCAAAAACCTGAGAAGATTTGCATGAAATGAATGAAATGATGCAGACTGAAGCAAAGAAAAACAGGGAGAACTTTTTCCACAATAACAATGACCTTGCAACAGCTTTGTAAGATGTAAGAGCTCTGATCAATGAAATGACCAGCCATGTTTTAGGAAGACTTGCTTGAACGATGCAGATTGAAGAAAACCAGGATCTAGACAATAACCATGACCTTGCAAAGGCTTTGAAAGATGAAAGAGTTGTGACCAGTGAAATGACCAACGCAATTCAAGAAGGCCAAAAATGAAAACTGTTACCCACCTCCTGACAGAGGGGATGAACCCAATATGTATAAAAAGACAAACTTTTGTACAGGGCCAATGTGGTGGTTTGTTTTGCTCCACTATGCATATTTGTTACAAAGGTTGGTTTGTTTTTCCAGGGTGGGAAATGAAGGGTAGGTAGGAGGGGAAAGTTTGCTTGAACAATTATTAATTAAAGAAAAAAAATGTAATTTAAAAAAATTTGGGGGGGGGGGTTCAGTGAGGGTTAAGTGACTTGCCCAGGGTCACACAGCTAGTGTAAGTATCAAGTCTCTGAGGTCGGATTTGAACTCGGGTCCTCCTAAATCCAGGGCTGGTGCTCTATCTACTGCGCCACCTAGCTGCCCTCAGATATTTCATTTTATCCTTACAACAACCCTGCTGTTACTAACATTTTAAATGCCTTGTCCAGGGTTGTTTAGCTAGTGAGTGTATGAAATTGGATTTGAACTCGGGTCTTCTTGACTCCAGGTCCAGCACTGTGTGCCACCTAGCTGTCTAAAATGAAATAAAAATAAATTACATAGGATGGCAAATAAGACCAATTGTATTGAAATACATTTATCAGAATATATGTTTTTTAAAGTTTACAAACCCCAGATTAAGAACTACTCTCCACCCCCACCCACTCACCCACCCCCAGATATTCCTCTGCTTATACCAGCACATACCTATCAACTCCTAAACCCATATTGTCTTCAGGGTCCTTGAGAGCTGATAGTTAAATGTTAGGGTCCTTGAAAACTGATAGTTAAATGTTAGGGTCTCTTTTGGAAGAACACTCTCATTTCCCTTCCTGATCTTCCCACAAATCTGTTTTAGGTGTATTTTCCCCTCTGATTTTTCCTTTTTTTAAAAAAATCCTGGTTTGTGCTTTTTTCACTAGAGGGAATACCAGGTTAAACCCTTGCCACCAAGGGAGATTGGTTAGAGTCTTAGGAAACTTCCTGGGGCACTGCAACGTTAAGTGATGTATTGGTCACACAGTCAGTATTTTTCAAAGGTAGGCCCTCACTTGATGCTTCTTACTCCAAGGGTACTTCTCTATCCACTATGCTTTGCTGTCTCTTGGATTACTTTTCAGTAGCTTCTCTCTACCCCCTCCCTACTTTTATCTCTTCATGCTTGATATTGTCTTACTAGGTTGTTGAATTAGATGATGAGACCTGGGAAAGACCTTAGATTAAAAAGGCCAAGATCTCCTACTGCATCTGGGGCCATCATCCATCATCCTGACCTATGTCTTACCACTGGACTCTGATGACTCTGGAGGAGAGAGTAGGGTTGATGACTTTGCGAAGTTCTGCCTCACTTAAATCCAATTCACTTGCAAGTCGAGGTATCACCCTCCTGATGTCATTCATTGGTCATCTTCAAGAACGAAGAATGAACAACAATTAGTTTGACTTTGAGGTTCTAAGATAGAATCCAATTAAATGTATGTCAGTATTTAGATAAGTTATCCAGGAAACCAAGAGGAAATGGGACATATGAAGCATTTGCATCTATCTGGGTTTGCATAGTTTTGTCTCAGGCTTATTTTTTATAATTAGTTCCATAGATTGCATTGAACTTGGATTTTATTTTTTTTATTCAGGTGTTATTCCTGATAGTTAAAACCTCAGGCTGTTAATATTAAAACATCCTGGATGCCTCTCTAGAAAATTTATTTTAATTGGATGAGTTATAAAAATACTATCACAGATGCCCTTCAGGTCTAGTTAATTACATATTCTATAAAATTCCACTACTTTCCTGATAACCATATTGCAGTTCTACATTTTAAAAACCCTGTTTACCTCCTTTTCTTTTTTAACATGTGTCAGATGTTTCTTCATATTTAAAACTGCAAGGCAAGTTCACTTGCAAACAAAAATACTTGGCAGATATTTCACAATGTATTCGTTTCAACTCAACAAATAATTATTAAATACCTACTGTGTGCCAAGATACTGTGCTATGCAGTGGGGATAAGAGATTTAAAAACTGATTTATCGGGGCAGCTGGATGGAGCAGTGGATGAAGCACCGGACCTGGATTCAGGAGTACCTGGGTTCAGATCCCGCCTCAGACACTTAACACTTAACTAGCTGTGTGACCCTGGGCAAGTCACTTAACCCCAATTGCCTCACCAAAAAAAAATAATTGTTTATCTCCTATACTTAGTGAACTTATAATGCAGAAGAAGGGGAAATATTTATACAAGTAAACATAGCATAGAGATTGATAGGAGCAGAGGCGAGCTAGGTAAGGTGTTATCATAGGAAACAGGAAGAAGGCGATACAGATATCAAAGGAAAACATTAATACTAATCCTATACTCTGATTTTTTGCTTCAGATTTGCCAGAAACTATTTTATCATTAATCTATATCCAGGTCATTTCTTATTTGGAAGGAAAGATATCCCAGTTCTCTCCCTCAAAAATGACTTTTTGCTCCAGGCCAATTTTGGGTAGTATTTGTAAGGATCGGGAATGGAGAGAAGATATGTTAGAATACAGTTTGTGTTAACATTTCAGAATTATTGAGTTAACCAAGTCTCCATCTCATTTTCTTCTGGATGATTCCTTTTAATTCCTGGAGTTAAACAAAGAGACGTCTTCCTATCCATCCATTTCTCAGCGGAGAAGGGTGGGGGTAGTGGGAAAGGTAAGAATATGAACCAGACTGTAGCAGTTCTTTGTTAAAAGGTTTGGTGTCACCCTTAATCCAGTAACCTAATAAAAGTGTTTTTTTTGTCCTATCACCCACCTTTTTCAGGGGCTTTTCGGGAGAGTCTAGAAAGGGCTGTAAAGGAAAAAAACAAAGTGTTATTTTTTTTAAGTGTTTTAATAGGCTTCTATTTAGTTTTCTCCTGTGGGGCCAGCTGGCCAGGCAGGAAGACTTGCTTGGAAGGGGGTCGCATCAGAGTTCACCTTTAAAGGAAGAGAGGTACTACTACAGATAGAACTAACTGTGGAAGAGTCACATCAGGTGAGCCTATGTCTAAGCTGGGCAAGTAGCCCGAGGGCAGGATGGGAACAGGGGATGGAAAGTGATTCCAACTGGAGAGTAGATAGGAAGCTGATCCATCTGAGAGATCATTAAAGACTTACTGAAAGCAAGCAATTATTTCTGTACATTTGGTTATTATTCTCTGCATTCAGGGAAAGAGACAGATATCCTATAGGTTGTGAATCTGGGAGGACTAGATCTAAAGGAAAACTTTGGGAGAGAAAAAATATATAAATTTGTTGTATAATTAGATTATTTTTCCTGTTCTGTTTTGAAAAATATTGTGAGTTGTCAGTAGAATAAAATAGTGAGGAAAATGGCCTATTTGAGACTTGACAACAAAAATGGATATGGAAATCTTTATTTTATAAGATTCAGGAGGACCTGAGTTCAAATGCGGACTCAGACACTTGACACTTACTAGCTGTGTGACCCTGGGCAAGTCAATTAACCCTAATTGGCCTGAAACAAAAAATGGGGGAAAAAAGATTCAGGGATGAGCTATTACAAGAAAAATCTAAGATGAAAAATCTGTGATGAAAGATGAATAAAACCAAAATTGTTCATTCCAGAGCAGAGACAACTAAGAGGTAATTTTTTTCAATCTTAATAGCATTTTTTTCCAGTTACATGTAGTTTTCAGCATTCATTTTTTTAAGATTTTGAGTTCCAAATTTTTCTCCCTCCCTTCCCCCTTCCCCAAGACAGAAAGCAATCTGATATAGGTTATATATGGACAATAACATTAAACATATTTTCCCATTAGTCATATTGTGAAAGAAGAATCGGAACAAAACGGGGAAACTTCAAAAAAGGAAAAAAAAACAAAACAAAAAGTAAAAGCAGTATGGTTCAATCTGCATTCAGAGTCCACAGTTCTTTTTTCTAGATGTGGAGAGTATTCTCCATCATGAGTCCTTTGGAATTAATTGTCTTAGATTGTTGCATTGCTGAGAAGAGCTAAGTCTATTACAGATAATCATCACACAATGTTCCTGTTACTGTGTACAATGTTCTCACTTTACTCAGCATCAGTCCACTTAAGTTTTTCCAGATTTTTCTGAAATCTGTTTGCTCATCATTTTTTATAGCACAATGGTATTCCTTTACATTCATATGCCATAACTTGTTCAACCATTCCCCAATTGATGGGCATCCCCTCAATTTCCAATTCTTTGCCACCACAAAGAAGGCTGTTAGAAATATTTTTGTACCTGTGGGCCCTTTTCTTTCTTTCTTTTTTTTTTTTTTTGGCGGGGCAATGGGGGTTAAGTGACTTGCCCAGGGTCACACAGCTAGTAAGTGTCAAGTGTCTGAGGTCGGATTTGAACTCGGGTACTCCTGAATCCAGGGCCGGTGCTTTATCCACTGCGCCACCTAGCCGCCCCCTGGGCCCTTTTCAACTAAGGGGGAAGTTAACAGGATCTATCATAACCCAGTGAGATGAGCTTAAATGTCAATGTGAAGAATTTGAAATTATATAAAGAGAAAATTTTAAGTATCTTGTGATTATTCTACCTGGACCAATAAATCTCATGATATTTACTAGGTGTCAGGAGAAGGAAAGATCATAGTAAAAGAAAACATTCATCCCTGTTGGCTATGACCCTTTCTCTAGAAATAACCTAGAGTGGAAGAGAAATGTGAATGTCCATCTGTGGAATATCTTTGCATTATACAAAATGTAGTTAGGTTCTCAAAAAAAAATTTTTTTAAGCTCAGAATAGCTTCTCTGTTATTATCTTTATTCCCCCATCTTGAGCCCTTGCCCTTTGAGACAGCGAGCTCAAATGACATGTCAAGTTTTCTTTTAGGGTTAGGAATGTAACCTAATAAATTAAGGTTTTGAGAAACGTGCAGGGAAGACATACTTGTGTTTAAGGGTCATCAGAGCAAGGAAGAACAAAGAGGTTCATGTGAACAATAGAAGTACAAGTTTTCTTATCTTAACCTGCTAAGTGGAGCAGATTTTTGCGATAGGATAATGTTGCAGTTCTATCCTCATTAGTGGACACAACTCAGTATCAGGTTGACTCTAGAGTCTTTCCTGTTGTGTTATTTTATTTACCATAGGAGTTTTTAGCCTAGGGTCTATGACCTCTTTAAAAAATATAGATAGACAGACACAGATAACTATATTTCAGCATAATTGGTTTCTTTTTTTTTTTTTTAGTGAGGCAATTGGGGTTAAGTGACTTGCCCAGGGTCACACAGCTAGTAAGTGTTAAGTGTCTGAGGCCGGATTTGAACCCAGGTACTCCTGACTCCAGGGCCCCACTGCGCCACCTAGCTGCCCCCATAATTGGTTTCTTTTATAGTCCTAGCTATTTTATGAATTTAAATAAATTTTTATTTTATCTATCTATGGCGAGGCAGTGTGGGTTAAGTGACTTCCCCAAGGTCACACAGCTAGTGTCAGGTGTCTGAGATCACATTTGAACTCAGGTCCTCCTGAATCCAGGGCTGGTGCTTTATTCACTGCACCACTTAGCTGCCCCCTTAAATAAATTTTTAAGGAGGCAATCCATCAGTTTCACCAGCCTGCCAAAGACGTTTCTTGACACACAAAACCTTAAGAACCCCAGATTTTCTCATACTTTATCTTCCTATTATCATTTCACTTCCCTTACTGTAGTTGTTGGTGAAATATCATTTTACAGCATCGAGCATCCTTTGTGGATTCAATACAGGAATTTGATGATGAGAAAGGTCACAGTAAAGTGTTGCTGGATCTGTAGTCATTGGACCTAGGTTTTGTGAGATTTAAAATTGGATATTAGATCATAAATCTCCCCTCTTTAACCTTTCCCTTAATTTATCTCCCAGACTAGTAAATGGAAGAAGCTTCTGGTTTTCTAGTTAGAGCTTTTATTGTATGGTAGTCACAAGGTGATGTTGATTAGAAGGATAGGAAAGTAGAAACACAATACAAATCGTCTTAAGTCTAAGCTTAGTCTATATTTTGTATAAAACTCACGAAAAAACCGAAGGCCACCTTTGGAGAGAGAGAGAGAGAGAGAGAGAGAGAGAGAGAGAGAGAGAGAGAGAGAGAGAGAGAGAGACACCGTGTCAAGCGTGTGCTGCTGCTAACTGCAAGCCGGGCCCACTCGAACTCTCATCGGCATCCAGCCTGTGCAGTGCAGTCAGGAGACCAGCAGAGCAGGAAAAAAAACTCCACTTCCGTTCTCTCCTTGCCTTTTAAGCTCACACCCCGGAAGTGGAGTGCTTGCAGGCAGTCTGACGTGCAAAGCAGGTGAACTGGCGTGCGTAGCTCATGCCGTTGGTCTCCTCCCCGAAAGGGTGGTCCTTAAAAAAAACTGGCGTCTTTCAGTTATCCTAACCGAGTGTTAAAAAACTTTCATAATTTTTTACCACAGTTTGAATCCAGGCTGTCTTTGTTAACCTCAGGCAAGACACTCAACCTTTCTGGCCCTTGATTTGGTCATCTGTAAGATGAGGATTAGGTCTTTTGGGGCCCCTTTTGAGGTGTCTTCCAGCAGTACTAAATCTATGGTCTAGTGAAAGTTCTCTGTTGGACTTATTTGAAATTCAGTTAGGTTGTTTTTTTTTAAATTTAAAGTTTGAATGAATTCATCAGTGAAAGAAAGGGAGGAAGAAGGAAGGGAAGAAGGAAGGAAGGAAGGAATGCAGTGAAAGAACAGATGAGATGGCAGAGTGGGATGCAAAGCATGGTCTTTATTCACCCCATTGATGAATCAAGATAGCTCAGACTCCAGGTAGAATTCTAACCCTGAATAGAATAACTCCTGATGTCCCAGCAGACTGGGAGGGTATAGTCTCCAGGGGTCTTGTTCTAGGTAAAGAGAAGGAGGGTAGGGGGCAGCTAGGTGGCGCAGTGGAAGAGCACCGGCCCTGGATTCAGAAGGACCTGAGTTCAAATCTGGCCTCAGACCCTTGAGACTTACTAGCTGTGTGACCCTGGGCAAGTCAACCCCCATTGCCTCACCAAAAAAGACAAATAAAAAACAAATAAAAAAAAAAACAAAAAAAAAAAAAAAGAGAGGGAGGGTAGATAGCAATGTATTGCTAGTCTAAGCCCTGACTTTCCAGTGAATGGGTTGACCAGATGCCTTTCATTGTTGTATCAGCCCAATTTTAATGTCTCCCTCCCATTCAATGAACCTTTCCTTATATCAAAGACAAGCAGGCAAACAGTGAGTCAGCAAAGCCACTGTGCTGTACAGTACAGACAGCATTCTACCACCATCATCTCTCACTTCGACAAGGAAACAAAGGAAGTACATTGATGAGTATGAAAAGTGCCTACCGTGTCTGAGGCATAAAACAAAGCAGTCTCTGCCCTCATACAGTTGTATGAGACAAGTGAGCTTGTCTTAGATTCCTAAGAAAATTTTAGAATCAAATTATCAGAAAGATATATAGTGAACTCCTGAAATAGATGGCAGTGATTACTAAGAGCTACTAGCATGGCTTCCTTGAGAACAGGTTATGCCAGACTGTTTGCTTCTCTGAGAGGGTTATTAGCCTGGTAAATAGTTTATCTGCATCATAGCAAAGCACATGACAAAAGTATTTCAAACTATTGTAACTGAAAATATGGAAAGAGGCAGACTAGACAGGAACACAGTTTGATAATTCAGAACTGGCCGAATGGCTAGTTTTGAATAGTCACTAATGGTTCTGTGTCATCTTGGTGGAGTGGAATAAAGACCTATACTTGCCTCCCCCAACCTTTTTTTAAAATTTTCTTTATATAAACAGCTTTTCAAACAAATTCAATTCTTCTCTCCTACCTACCCTTCATCCCCCACCTCCAACCCTCATTGATCAGAGCTTTCAAGACTGTTGCAAAGTCATTCTCCTTGTTCTCTTCTCTTCGTGGCCTCATTTCCTGCAAAGCTTCTTAGGTTTCTTAGGAATCGTCCTTTTCAGCATTGCTTATGGCACAGTAGCATTCCACCCCATTTATATATCATTACTTATCCAGTCATTCCCCAACCGATACACTCCCTTCATTTCCACCACACACACAAAAAAACTGTCATCAAAGTATGAGCCATTTTCTTCTTTCTTTGCTCTTTTTAGCCTATAGGCCTAGTCATGGTATCACTGAGTCAAAGGGTGGTCATAGTTTAGTAACTTTCTAGACCTAGTTCAGATGACTTTTCAGGAACAAGATGAGAGGCCCTCTATACTCTGCCCTGTAACAGTAACCGGTCCTGGGCTCCACTGTTTAATAAGAATATTGATAAGCTGGATAATATCCAAAGGAGGACATTCGGGATGGCCAAGGACTTTGAGACCATGTCAGATGAATGGTTGTGGGAAGTGAGTTTAGCCTAGAAAGGAGAAGACTTGGGCTGGGGAGGAACATGGTAGCTCTCTCTCCAATATTTATTGTGTTTGGCCTTAGAAGATGGCACCAAAGTCAACGAATACATGTTTCAGAGGGAGCAAATTTAGGTTTTATGATAGGAAAAACTTGCTACTAATTAGTGTTCTTTCAAAGTGGAATGGAATTGCCTTGGAAGAAGATGGTTGACTCCCCACCTTCTTTTTTTTTTTTTTCTTTTTCTTTTTTTTTTAAGTGAGGCAATTGGGGTTAAATGACTTGCCCAAGGTCACACAGCTAGTAAGTGTTAAGTGTCTGAGGCCAGATTTGAACTCAGGTACTCCTGACTCCAGGGCCGGTGCTCTATCCACTGTGCCACCTAGCTGCCCCTAAAATAGTACTTTTAAAACTATGTAAAAGATGGATTGGAGAAGGGAGACCCTGGAGGAAGGAAACCAATGATATGGGTGTGCACTAAAGTGGTAGCTGTGTATGAGTGGAGATAAAGGGACAGATGTGAGTGTTGTCAATGTAGGCTGGGTGAGACTTGGCATCTGATTGGCCATGGAGATGGGTGAGAGAGAAATCAAGAGTGGAGGACAGCTGAGATTTTGGAAAGATGGTGGTGCCCTTGACAGAATTAGAAAATTAGAATGGTGGGCTTGTGGAGTAGAGGCAAATTAGCTTGAATTCTTTAATTTCCATGTTGCAAATAACGAGGTTTGTTTTTGTACATGAAATTCATAAGTTTCAATGCATCTCAGATGGAATATATATCCCATATGGTGATGTTTTCCTGAAGAGAAAAGTAGCCTAGTCTAGCCAAGATACTTGTTTTCAGATCTTGCATTTCTTGTACGTTGTGCTGTGTGGGTTTTTTTTTTCCTATTGACTGACTGGAACACAGGGCAGCTTGTTTTTAAAACATTCACAATTTGAGTAGGCCGGCCTTGAGCTGGCAACAACCTTTAGTTGTGTTATGGATTGTGAGAAATTGCCTTTTTATTTCTAAATAGCTCCATTGTATGACTCAATCAATGAGTTGCCCAATTCCTTTCAAAAGTTAAATTTTGTTTTCTCTTTTAAAGGTTTTTTTAATAAGTCACCATCAACAAGTATTTTTTTTAAAACCCAGTCTGCAAAAAAAAAAAGTCAGCTTAATTATATAGTTATGTTACTATCTCAATTGAGTCTTATAATCTCTTAAGTGTTGCAGGATCATTATGTCCATTTTGCAGACCAAAACACTGAGGCTTAGAGAAATTAGATAATTTGTTAGTGGTTACGCTTGCCAGTAAGTGGGGAAATAACCACCATTTTTCTAGTCTCCCAGGTTTGTGGCCTTAGTGTTATCCTCAACTCCTGATTCTCTTTCACCTCACGTATTTCTAGTTATTTGCCAGATCTTGTGTTGGTACTTTCTTAGTGTCTCTCAATCTGTTCCCTTATCTTGACTCACACAGCCATACTATCTTAATTCTGGACCTTATCATTCTTACCTGGATTATTGCAAGAGCTTTCTAATTGGTCTGCTTACTTATCTCAAGTCTCTTCCTAATCCAGTGTCCTCCATATTGATGTAACCAAAGTTATAGGTCTGACCATGTCACTTACATCCTCAGTAAATCCCAGTGGTGTCCCTATTTTCTCTAAGATAAAATATAAATGCTTGTTTAGGTTTCAAAACTAAACTTTACAACCTAGTCCCAACCTGGATTTCCAGCTTTATTGTACATATTACACCCCTTTCTACACTCTAGGATCTAGCCACACTGGCCCTTTGAGAAGAGGTAGCTTAGGTGGTGCCAAGGAGAGAGAGCTGCAGTTGGAGTCAGGAAGACCTGAGTTCAAATCTAGCATCAGACACTTCCTAGCTGTGTGACCCAGGGCAAGTCACTTAACCTCTGCTGCCCCAGTTTCCTCAACAGTAAAATGGGTGTCAAAATAGCACCTACCTTCCAGGGTGACCGTTAGGATCAGATGTGATATTTTAAAGTACTTTCAGTAGTGTCTGACATTAGTGCTTAATAAGTCCTTCCGTCCTTCCGTCCTTCCGTCCTTCCGTCCTTCCGTCCTTCCGTCCTTCCGTCCTTCCGTCCTTCCGTCCTTCCGTCCTTCCCATTAGATCGCACAATTCCTGAAGAATGGGACTGACTCATCATTCTCCTTTTCCTGATTCAGTCAAGGGCACCATCTTTCCAAAATCTGTCATCCTTCATTCTTCACTCCTTTCCCTCACCTACCACCTCGTTGCTCAATCAGTTGCCAAGTCTTGTCCATGCTTTGTATTTGTATCTAGAGCACCAAGCAAAGTGCCTTGCAGAAGAAAGGCACTTAATCCATGTTTGCTGATTGATTGTGAGTTGAGGAGACTCTAAGCTCTTACTGTTTAGTTTTCCAGGGTTACACTTAATCAGCTGTTAGTAAGCAACCAGGAAGCTAGAGAAAACCAGCGTTGGATCCAATGGGTTTGTGGGTTTTCATTTACTTAGTCCTGCCTAAAAGTCACATTAGCACAAATTGAGAAGCCTTAATTTCTGCTATGTAGAGAATAATACCAGTTGCCCCAGGATAGTCAGAAGGGTAGGAAAAAATGATCAATTTTTGGCACAGAAAGAATGGTTAAAAAAAAAGTTTTCTTGCAGGACTCAGGCAGGGGATGCCCAAGGTCTCTTGTAACATGGACTCTCATCTTGGGAGTTTCCTATTTCTAAATGCTGATATGGTAAATGAAGAGTAAATTGACCACCCTGTGTTTGGCACGGGCCACCTACTTATCTGTGTATCTTTGCCTGAAGGAAGAAGGGCTTATTTCAGCCTCACACAGACCTTGTTTCCATGGAATACGGATATTTATTTATTTCAGAGGTGACTGTGCTTTTGGAAAGCACCCTAGAAGGAGAAGGGCATAGTGCAACCTTTTTTCCCTCTACCTCCTTCTTCTCTCCTTCCCCTTAAAAAGTGTGCCAGAAATGAACCCATGTATACCTCGACAAATACAGTTAATAAGTAATGAAGATTTTGAGAGATGCTATAGACCTATTTGAAACTTAAACAAAGCATGCCAGTTTAGAGCTGGTTAAATGTGAAATCATCAGTTACTTGTTTAAAGCCTCACTCAATACCCAGTTATAACTCTTAGAATCCCTGCCAAGAGCCATATAGCAGTCATTTCTTTCTAGCAATGTCACCTCCAGACCAGATCCTTGAGGCTACTGGACTAGGAAAGGAGGGGATATATTTTCAGGGCATATTTCTCTTCTTTCCCTGGCTTTGTCCTTTGGTTTAAAAATACAAACCAGATTCAACCCAGAGTTAGGCATTATAATGATATTTAGCCATTTGTTCCTTGATCTAGTCCTTCCTGCACTTTAAAACTCACCTTTAATGATGTCATCCACTGACATTTTTGTTAATTGCTCCTTTCCTTCCCTGCCAGGCAATTTAACGTTTTCATTTGCTGGCTCCCTAATCAGCACATTAGAGTCATGGTTGAAATCTAGATCTGTTTGCTTCTGACTAGAGTTCCCTTTACCCCTTTTTCTGTACACACTCAACCCACGGGATTCCTTGTCCCCTGCTGCAAGGGCAAAGGCTTTGGGGTATTGGGTCATCCTCAATTCTCCATGCCATGAGAAGGGGGAAAGGTGGAGAATGCCTGGTAGCAGGCCTGGAGTCAGAAATGGGTAGAAGGGAAAGTATGTGTTCCTGGCACTCTGGATTGGAATTCTGAAAAATTTTCCCACGAAGAGTTGTCAGGATGATAACAGTTACACACATACAAGATACATAGACGTGTACATGTATTATTATATTACACATATAAGAGACACATTTGCACACATGTTTGTAGTTATAGGTGTATGTGTTTAATGTGTGTGCATGTGTACCTCGTGTTTACAGATACATGCATTTCTGCATCTTACACAGTGACATATTTACATACTCATGTGGTGTCATATATTTACACATGTACAAGTCTTCTATGCATGTATTTACCTCTGTATGTGTGTATTGTATATACATGTTTTTGTCTATATATCGAGAAAAGATTTATTTTTAAATTTCTTTAAACTTCAGTTTCCTTCTGTTTAAAATGAGCGCAATTCTGTCTCTAAGGACCAACCTTATGGGATTGTTATGAAGCTCTAATGAATAACTGAGGCAGGGGGTCCAAGTGGGGAAATGTTGTATTTAGAGACAGACCCCAGTTCAAATCCTGATTCTTCCACTGAGTATCTGTATGAACGAAACATATGTACACATATATGTATATGTATATGTACATGTGTGTATGTCTGTAGTGCTTTCAGATACATTAGGATCATAAGACTGTAGATTTAGGTCCCAACACATCCAAACCCCTCTTTTTACAGATAAGGAAACTGAGGCCGAGAAATTTAAGTGACTTGCCTCAATTCATCCAGGTATTAAGTGAAAGAATCAGGATTTGAACCTAGGTTCTGTCTCCAAACACAACCTTTTCCCCCTTTGACCCCCTGCCTCTTATTCATCTGAGCCTCATAATGACCCCAGAAGTTTGGTGCTTAGAGATAGAATTCCTCTCATTGTAATAGGAGGAAACTGAAGCTTAGGGAAATCTAGAAATAAATCTCCTGATATTTTAGTCACTCTCACATAACCTCCAGTGGAACCTGTGCCCCACCATCTTTCTGTTTTTAAACAAGAAAAGTAAAGGGGGAGATGACCTGCAAACAATTATGTACAAACAAGATGGATCCAGGATAAATTGGAGATGGTCTCAGAGGAAAGGCATTGAGATTAAGGAGAACTTCAGAAAGGTTTCTGGCAACAGGTGAGGCTTTAGCTGAAACCTGAAGGAAACCAGAGGATCCAGGAGACAGAGATGAGGAGGGAGAATTTGCAGATGTGAGGGATAGCCAGCATAAATTCTGAGACAGGGACAAGGAGGAATAGCAGAGACTGTGTGGATCACTGAGTACTTGGAGGCAGAAGAAAGATGTAAGAAGAATGAGAGGCAGCTAGGTGGCGCAGTGGATAAAGCACTGGCCCTGGATTCAGGAGGACCTGAGTTCAAATCTAGCCTCAGACACTTGACACTTACTAGCTGTGTGACCCTGGGCAAGTCACTTAACCCTCATTGCCCCACCCCACCCCCCAAAAGCTGTAAGAAGACTGGTGAGGTAGGCAGGGACCAGGTTATGAAGGGCATGAAAAGCCAGAGGATTTTAGATTGGACCCTGGAGGTGAAAGGGAGCCCCTGGAGTTAGATGAATAGGAAAGGGTGGTATGGTCACACCTTTGGTTTAGGAAGATCAGTTTGAAAGGAGGATGAACTGAAGTGGGAGAAGCTTGAGTCAGGGAGACCAGCCTACAATATTCCAGGCATGAGATATTAAGAGCTTGTACCAAGGTGGTGGCAGAATCAGAGGAGAGAGAAGGGGGCATACGTGAGGGATGTTGCTAAGGTAGAAATGGCAGGTAACTGATTGGATATGGGAGGTGAGAAGGGATTGAAGAGCTGAGGATGACTCCTAAGGTTGTCAGACTGGGAGGATGGTGCTACTCTCAACAATAATTGGGAAGTTAAGAAGAGGGAAGGGTTCCGGGGGAAGATAGCGAGTTCATTTTTGGACATGTTGAATTTTAAGATGTTTATGGATCGTCCAACTTAAGGTGGATATTGTGGCCGACAGCGTCTGAGTGGCCTGAGATGAGGAACAGGGGAGAAGAGCATGGAATTAAGAACAAAAATGAAGGATATTTTAGGGGGTGGTGAGAGTCAGGGTTAGACAGATCTACATGCAAAATAAATTCTAGGCCATTTTTATAAGGGGGAAGGGTAGGCACTAGCAGCTGAGAGGGTAAGGAAAGGTTTCATGTACTGAACTGAGTCTTGAGGTAAACTTGGGAACCTGAGGCAGAGGTGAGGAAGAAGTGTGGTCTGGGGGACAGGGGACAGGGGCATACTGTATGTGAAAAACAACCAGAAGACCAGTTTGGCCAGACTGTGGAGGGCAGAGAGGGGAGAGTTATGTGTAAAAGGGCTGGAAAGGTAGGTGGTGGCCTGGTGGTGAAGGCTTTTAAATACCAGATGAGGGCTTAGATTTGATCCTACAGGTAACAGGGAGCCACTGGAATTTGATAGGATACCATAGTCTAACCTGCCCTCTTCAAGTAACTGACTTTGGAAGCTACACGGTGGATGCATTGGCCATTGGAGAGACTTGGAGTGAGAAGACCATTTAGGAGGCTGGTGAAATAATCTAGGTGAGAGTAATGACTGTGTGAGTAGAAAGAAGGGGATGGATGCCGGAGACATTGTAGAGATAGAAACAGTCACGTTTGGCAACTGGTTGGAGATCAAGGTGAGGAAGAATGAAAAGGCAAGGGTGGCCCAGGGGCTGCTAAGCCAGGAATTTGGAAGGGTGCGGTCCTTGGTACCCTTTGATAGGAACATGGGATTTGGAAAGAATTGGATCCATTTCCCTCTCTTCAAGTACTTTACTTTGTTGATTTTTTCCCTTCTACCCATAAAAAGGTCTGCTCTGTCCTAAAACATGACGACCTTGACCCCATTTGCCCCACAGTCCTGCATTTTCAGCTGTCAGCCTTGAGTCTAACTGGCACCTTAAACTCAACATTCGACATTTGAAGAAACTGAGGCAAGCAGAGGTTAAGTGGTTTGCCCGAGGTCACACAGCTAATAATTGTCAGAATCTAGATTTGAACTCAAGTCTTCCTGACTGGGAGCAGTTCTCTATCCATTGCACCACCTAGCTTCCTCACAGAAAGATCTGATTCCATTGCCCACAGCACATTTGATAACCCCTGAACCTTTAATCTTCACGAGGTGGCACGGGGAGAGAAGGGGAAGATGACAGAGAAATGGTGGGTCATTGAGAATAGGCTTTAGGAGGAAGGTAGGACTCTCAGTGATTGCCACCCGATGGGAGACTGGCAGAGGTTGAGATGCAGAGACAAGTAGTCAGAGACCTCAGGAGGGAGGATAAGTGTGTGCCTCAGATGATGGAGCCCTGGGACACGTCTCGGGTTGTCCTACCTTAGTATTATGACTGTCAACATGTCCCCAAATGTACTCATTTTCTTTCCCTGAAAACTTTCCTCCTCCCAGATTTCTGAATCATGTTAATAACACTATATTTAAGGTTAACAAGCATCAGAGTTCCCTTTGGTTCATCTCTGACCTTTCCCCAGGACATATTGTTAAGGAATGTCAAGGGGTCCCCTGAACTTGCCTTTTTGCCTGTTGACAATATCTGGTGGGGGGGGGTGGCCAAGTCCTATTGATTTTTCCCTTCTTGACGTATCCACTGACACTGCCAAGATTCCCGTTGAAGCCCTTATCACTTCACTCAGCCTGTTGTAATAACCTCCTATCCGGTTTCCCTGTCTCTAGTCACTGCACTCACCAATCCAGCCTATCTGAGGCTGCCAAGACAGCAGTCTTCCTAATGGGTAGGTCTGTGTCCTGTCTACACGACCCCTCCTTTCTTTAAAAAATTCCCCAATCCAGTTCAACAGATTTTTTTTTTTTTGGCAGGGCAATGGGGGTTAAGTGACTTGCCCAGGGTCACACAGCTAGTAAGTGTCAAGTGTCTGAGGCCGGATTTGAACTCAGGTACTCCTGAATCCAAGGCCGATGCTTTATCCATTGCGCCACCTAGCTGCCCCAACAGATTTTTGATTAAACAGTATCTTATTACATAGAAAGGGGGATGCAGCCTGGAATCATTGACTGGCCTGGCAAGTCAGAACCACAAGGGTGTCGAAGGCCTGCCTCCCTGACCTCTTAGTTGCCCCAGATGGACTAAATTGCTCTCTAAAGCTTTCCAGTAGGACCGCGTTGCAGATCTTAGGGGGAAAGGGGAGTCAATTAACATTTAGTAATGATCCTTTATTCTGTGGGCTAATTAAATGGCAGATTTGCAAATGTTTACCGAGTTTCCTTCATTACATGAGATTATGATGATCATCTTTGAGGTACAACTCCCTTTATTGCTGCATGTGGAAAAAAATCCTTATTTTCTGGGGAGATCTTTCCAAAGCACACAAGTTTTGAACTGAACTTTTTTTTAATTAACAAGGTTTTAACAGTTTTAAGATGCTTTTATTGCCACTGATTATGGCAAATGGAATAAAATAGTAAATTAATGACATAGAGATGGACACACATTTGGTAGAGACACTTGAAGTAAGAGGCACATGTCACAGTAGGTCTGACTGAAGATCTCTCGAGTCTAATATTCTTATTGTGAATTACACACTCTTTAGTTAATGTTTCCTTGCTTCTCACCCTGGAGTTCAGAATTCTAGGGTGGATGCTGTTCACTCCCAAGAATGAGTCTGGATCTGATAGGTGATAAAGCTCTGATTAGTTTGTGAGTAGGAGAAATGACTAAAATCCTACCTTCAACCCTAACCCTAACCCTAACCCTTCTTAATTCTAGTGCCTTCCTTTTATCGTTTCCTGTTTATCTGCTGCGTACTTTGTTCATACTTATTTGTTTGCATATAGTCATCTGCGTTAGATTATAAGCTCCTTGAGGGAAGGTACTGTCTTTTGCCTCTTTTTTTTAATCCCCATCTTTTAGCACAGTGCCTGGTTTTTTGGGGTTTTTTTTGGTGGGGCAGTGAGGGTTAAGTGACTTGCCCAGGGTCATACAGCTAGTAAGTGTCAAGTGTCTGAGGCTGGATTTGAACTCAGGTGCTCCTGAATCCAGGGCCAGTGCTTTATCCACTGTGCCACTTAGCTGCCCCCTGCTTATTGACTTTTACAGAGGCTTTGTTTTTCTTTTTAACTTGAGGGCTTTGGGAGAGAGAAAAGGTGGATTTTGGCTCATTGAAAAAAAGTAAAATTTAATTAAATGCTAAAAAAAAAGTTGTCAAAATATTTTATTTTTTAATTTAATATTTTATTTTTCCTCTAATTACGTGTAAAACCATTTTAACATTCTTTTTTTTTTCAAATTTTGAGTTCCAAATTCTCTCCCTCCCTCTCCCTTCTCCCCCTCATTGAAAAGGTAAGCAATTTGACATAGGTTATACAGGTGTAGTCATGTCAAACTATTTAAAAGCAAGTTTACCGAGTCTAGGTTAAAAACCCCTAATTAAAACTTCAAATCAGGGTACCCAGAAGAGGATTTTGGTAATTCTTATAAAAAATCAACTGTTTTGGTAGAAGCCTACTCCTAATGGGAAAAGGAAGCCAGAAAACCAAGGAAATCCTCCTCTTCCCTTTTATGTTTTCTCTCCTAATAATGGAATGCTCTTTGAAGATAGGCACCTAACATAGTGCTTGGCTCTTACTAATTGCTTGCTCCATTGGCCTATGCTCCCCCTTCCTAGGGAAATTCTTGTCTTCAAAAACAGACTTACCCGGGGCAGCTAGGTGGTGCAGTGTATAGAGCACCAGCCCTGGATTCAGGAGGACCTGAGTTCAAATCTGGCCTCAGACACTTGACACTTACTAGCTGTGTGACCCTGGGTAAGTCACTTAACCCCAATTGCCTCACCAAAAAAAAGAAAAGAAAAAAAAAACAGACTTACCTGCTGGCTAATTCCCTTCTGTCAATGTACATGGTCCCTCAACCCCCTATTCTTTCAATATCAATTCTTATTTTATTAGTCATACATTACTTAATTAGGAAAAATATTTACATTTCAAATTGACTTTGAGGTATGGTGAATGAGGATGGAAAGAAAGGGTGACTTAGCATTAGAAACCTGCTTCCATTTCAGCCTCACCCAGAGGGGAAAAAAATTTTTTTTTTTTTGGCTATTAAAGTCCACAGCCCAGGGAAATGGCCTAAGTTTCAGCTGAAGTTAAAATAAGTTGTATTGGGCTTCAAAGCTTCTCAGGGGTTTTCTTCTTGCAGAAACCATTTATCTTGTTGTTTTGTTTCGTTTGGTTTTTTACCTGGCTCTCCAGTTAAGCTGCCCCACCCCCTCCTTTTTGACAGCAGGCATTCTGTTCAAAACTGGCAGACTTCCTTATTCAAATAAGGAAGCTGAACATTCATATTAATGGTCTCGGGCTGAGTGGGGAGAATAATTGAAAAGGGAATAGCCCATGGGGCTTTCTGATTTTTATTTTCATCAGGGTTGAAAAGTTCATTTCTAAATCCTCGGTACTTAGAGGAAAATGGTTAATATTGCTGTGGTGGGAGCCATCGGAAGCTTGGGGTTCCTTTGACGTTTTGTATGTTTCTGTATCCATGATGATTTAATTGGTATGGGATGGGCGGGCGGGGAGTTGGGGAAGGAGAATAGGGGAAATGACCCATTCTGTATGGTAGAGATTAAGTTGTTCAGTTTGTTCCTCTTAAGAGGCCTCTGCAGAACGAATTGTATATCTAGTCATGGTTTTCCTTTGCAAAGGAAGTAGCTCTGGGGTTGTGAGCATTTCTCCTCGAAAACTTCTCTGGAGGGAAATGACAATGCTTTCTTTCTAAGGCTGATGTTTTGAATCTGTGTAAATGAACTCTCCCACCCAGGGTCATTGATTAAAAATACCTAAGCTATTGGGCATATTTATTATGATGGGCAGTCAGATGGAGAGAGCACTGGGCTGGGAACCAGGAAGACTTATCTTGAGTTCAAATCTGGCCTCACTCACACACAATTGTGTGGCCCAGGGCAAGTCACTTAACCCTGTTTGTCTCATTTGTAAAATGAGCTGGAGAAGGAAATGGCAAACCCTTCTAGTATCTTTGCCAAGAACACCCCAAAATAGGGTCACAGAGAATCAGGACTGAAAAACAAGTGAACAGCAACGTATTTGTTATGAAGTTAATGTCAAAAAAACAAAACAAAAAAGAATCGTAAACTCCTTCCTATGCCTGACCCTCCCTTCAGCCCTGATTAGGTCGAGTTGGACTGTCACCCCCTTTTCCAGGACAGGATTCTGCCCTTCCTTTTGTAGAGAAACAGAAACATTCTTTTCTGTTATTCTGAGTCCTTTATTTGTGTACGTTATTATTATTATTTCAATCAGAGATGCAGTGTCAAAGTGAATAGAGCTGACCCTAGATCCGGGAAGACCTAGGTTCAAGCTCTTAACTGGTGCTGCCTATGTGACCCTGGGCAGTTCAGTGCTCTAGATAATTCTCTAAGATCCAGGTTGCATAGCGGTGGTTCTGCATTGATAGGAGCTTTCTCACAGGAATGAGAAAGGGAAGGGGACTAGCTTTGATACAATATCTACCACGTGCTAAGTAAACACTTACATGATCAATGAAGTCACAATTCCTTGTAATTTAAATCCATTCTTAAGTGCCTTCTGTGAATCACTGAATCATAGCATTAACCTCGGGCTTTAGCTGAAGGGGACATTGCAAGTAATCTAGAGGCCATGAATCCGCCACAACATCTCTGAGAAAGGCAGATTAGCAAAGGGACAAGCCTTGACTCTAGAGCTAACTTCTCCACCAGTCCCTCTTTAGCCAGAGGGAGCCCAGGATGAAGTTGAGTCCTTTTGAGTCCCTAGGTATGTGGGTGGTCAGTAAAACTTGGTCAAGGGCCATTAGAAGTTAGGCTCAAGGGGCAGCTAGGTGGCACAGTGGATAGAGCACCGGCCCTGGATTCAGGAGGACCTGAGTTCAAATCTGGCCTCAGACACTTTACACACTTACTAGCTGTGTGACCCTGGGCAAGTCACTTAACCCCAACTGCCAAACCAAAAAACCACAACAAAAAAAGAAGTTAGGCTCAGTAACAGAATTATCCCCATTCACTGCTGGAAGTTCTCTTTCATAAATGATCCATTTTCCTAAAGCATTTTGATGTATCTTTATCAATTATATATGAAACCCTGTAATACAAGTAATATTTAACTTCACCTGATATACCTTTATATAAAATATTGCTCCCTTGTATTGCATTGCTCAATTTCTTTTTCTCTCTTTTCATTCCTTTTATTTTGTTAGCCATAGGCATCTGTAACATTATTACTTCATGTGAGGAAACCATGTTTCTTTGCATGAAGCAAGGGGGGGGGGACTGTGAGAATTGGAATGACACCACCTGCTGGGAGGGACATTGTGAGCTCTGGCCTGAAGAGAAACCATGTGACTTTGGTGTCTGGAAGTGACCTTTCTGGGGTTTCAAAGGTCAGATGAGCGTCAGGAAATGATGACTGCTGCCCATGGGTCCTCTCAATTAGTGTTACCAGCAAGTTAGCTTGGAGCTGTGTGTATAGACAGCCCTGTTTCCTGTTTCACAGGAGGCTTCTGGGAGAAGCTGAAGGGGAGCGAGGTCTTCTCAGGTCTGGACGGTGACTTGGCAGCAGAGGCAACAAGGACAGGCAGAATAGGGATACTTTATCCACCTGTTTCTCTTTACTAACCTCTAATATATTTTAATAAATACTTAATGCCCAAAGATTGGTGCTATATGTTTTCTAATTTAAGGTGACCATTCATTAGATTTTAGACATCACAGCTAGACTTTTAGGCCCTTACAACATTAAGTTTAGTGGGGGTTTTTGTTGTTGGGGGTGGTGGGGGTTTTGGCTGGGGGTGGGCAGATCACTATATCAACAACATACTTATCTTTTGGGATTTCCTTCTTTACACCAATCCAAATGTACTCTTTGCCCTTTGCTCTGCTGTGAAACCAAGCAATATTTATCCCATAATGTGAATCCTGGATTCAGCTGGAAGCAAGGTTCAGGAATGAATAAAAAGAATATTATGGTTTGAAAATATAATTAAAAAGCAGCTAACCTTTGGATGGAACTTTTTTTTTCTTTTGCCAAGTGCTTTAAATACCTAAGTACATTTGATCTTCCCAACTGTAAGAGGTAGGTTCTCTTTTTGTTGTTGTTGTTCACTTGTTTTCAACTGTGCACTTTGTGACCCCTTTGGGAATTTTCTTGGTAAAGTTACTGGGGGGGGTGCTATTTCCTTCACTAGCTCATTTTACAGATGAGATAACTGAGGCAAACAGGGTTAAATGGCTTCCCCAGGGTCACACAGCTAGTAAGTGTCTGAGGCTGATTTGATCTCTGGTCTTCCTGACTCCTGACTCTATCCACTGAGCTACCTAGCTGCTGGTTTTCTTATTGTCCTTGTTTTACAGATGAGGCTGAAAGGTTATATGACCTCCCCAGTGTTACACAGTCATTTAAGTGGCTGCAGCTGACTTGGCACTCAGGTCTTCCAACTCCAAGTTCAGCTACCTGGCCTCCTACAAAATATTCTAAGAAGGGGCAGCTAGGTGGTGCAGTAGATAAAGCACTGGCCCTGGATTCAGGAGTACCTGAGTTCAAATGTGGCCTCAAACACTTGACATTTACTAGCTGTGTGACCCTGGACAAGTCACTTAACCCTCATTGCCCCACCCCCCAAAAAAAAATTCTGAGAAGGCTTCACCTCTGAGAGTACCCGAAGGGTCCATGACACCCCAAAAAGCTTTAGAATCTCTGTCCTAAAGAGAGCCACTAGAGCTTGTTGAATAGAGGAGTGGCCCAGTCAGGCCAATATTTTAAGAATATCACCTTAGGGGCAGCTAGATGGCACAGTGGATAGAGCACCAGCCCTGAATTCAGGAGTACCTGAGTTCAAATCTGGCCTCAGACACTTAACACTTACTAAGCTGTGTGACCCTGGGCAAGTCATTTAACCCCAATTGCTTCACCCAAAAAAAAAAAAAAAAAGAATATCACCTTAAATCTGTATCAAAAACGAAGTGGAGAAGAGGGAGGCTTTTAAGGCAAGCTGACCTCCTCAATCAATAAACATTTACTAAGTGTTTACTATATGCCAGGCACTGTGCTAAGTGCTGGGGACACAAAAAGAGACACAGGACAGTTCCTGCTCTCAAGGAGCTTACAGTCTCATGGTTAGAAGGCAGTTGCAGTAGTCCAGTTAGGAGGTGATAAGTAAGAGCCTGGCTAGGGCAGAAGCTGTGTTAGTGGAGAGAAAGGGAAGTAATGTTGTCGACTTAAAAAGATCTGGCAATCTATCTGATGGGGACAGAGAGCAGAAAGGCAGGGCAAGTCAGGGGGTAATTCTGGGGTTGCAGTGACTTGGGCCTGTGGTTGCGCTCTTGACAGAAAATGGAAAATCAGAAAGATGGTGGGTTTAGGAGTGGAGAAAGACATCTATCTTGGACGTGTTGCGTTTCAGATGCTAGCAGGTGATCCAGTTGGCAACGTCCAATAGGTAGTTGGTGATAAAGGGCTGGCGCTGAGGAGAAAGGAGACATTAGGAATGCTTGAGAACATGCCTCTAAAAGAGCTGTCTGCTCCTGTCAGCATTTTTCACAAGCCTTATGCTGCTGTTCTTATAGGTTCAAGTTATTTGACCTTTTTTTGTTGTTGTTTTTTTACAATGTAATAATTTCCTCTTAACTAACTCCTACTTCCCCTTTTCACCTCCCCCCCCAATCATATCCATCCTCATGACAGATAAAAATATTTAAGCAAAGTCAGCCTACAACAATCCATATTCCCTACCCCTCTTCTGAGGGGAAGAAGCAGCTTCCTTATCGAATCTGATTTGCTTATGGTCTTTAATGATGCTGGTACACACACCCCTTTGCAATAACCCCTGTGCTCTCTTTTTTTGGGGGGGGGTTGGTTTGTTTTTGGTGAGGCAGTTGGGGTTAAGTGACTTGCCCAGGGTCACACAGATAGTAAGCATTAAGTGTCTGAGGCTGAATTTGAACTTGGGTCCTCTTGAATCCAGGGCTGGTGCTTTATCCACTGTGCCACCTAGCTTCCCGCCCCCCCCCTTCCTGTGCTCTCTTTTAAAGTAGAATCTGAGCCTAGTGACCCTCTGGGAGCCATCTCTCAGTGGCCTTTTGGCAGACCATTGTTGTGATCTGCTGGAATTTGTTAGCAATATCAAAACTAGGCTGTGTTCTCTTCCTGTTTCCAAAGCTTCTTCCTACCAAGTTCCTATTTCCTATCTGAGGGATCCTAAACTCTCATCTCCATTGGAGAGCTGAGATATCCCATGAGTTTTCCTGGCTCAACCAAGTACCATCTGTTTCCCCAGCTCTTTAGGAGAAATTAGCATCCCAAGTGGTCCCCTTTCCCCTAAGAGAGGAGGAGTGATCTGCCACATTCTCAGGAAACCTACTTTCTGTTCTGCCACTGACTTAGCATTTGACTCTGGGCAAATCATCTGATCTCTCTGAACCAGTTTCACCATCTGTAAAAAGTGGATAACCAAAAATAACCCTGTGAAGTAGGCATGAAGCGCTTTTACCTATAAAAGTCTATGTGAATGTAAAAAAAAAAAAATCATTAAAATCACTAGCGGTGTTTTGCTGTGGGGTGGAGTGCTGCATTTGAGTCAAAAGACCTGGATTCAAATCCTTCTCTCTTAACTAGCTATGTGCCCACATGATATAACTTCAGGGTGTCAGTTTCTTCCCTCACCTGTAAATTGAGGGGTTCGTACCAAGTAAACTTGAAGGTTCTTTCCAGCTCTACCATTCTGTGATTCTATAATAGATCCTACCACCTATAAGAGAAGGGTTATGCTGTGGCAGGTATTAGGGGGTGAAGTGGGGGAGCAGCATAAAAGATGAAGAAAAAACTCCAGGGAGGAACAATAAAGTGGAAGACTGATTAGCCAAGTGGCCATATGAAGATGCTGGAAGGAGGGGATTTTGTTGTTAAGTCATTTCAGTTGTTTCTGACTTGTGACATGTTTGGGGTTTTCTTGGCAGAGATATTGAAGTCTTCCATTTCCTTCTCCAGTTCATTTTACAGATGAGGAACTGAGGCAAACGGGGTTAATTGACTTGACCAGTGTCCGAGGCTGGATTTGAAATCAGGAAGATGAATCTTCCTGACTCTAGGCCCAGCACTCTATCCACTGCATCATCTAGCTGCCCTGCCCCTAAGTGGGGGATTGGATTGCTGTTAAGGAAGAGATAAGATTAATTTGCATTATGATTTGCCAAGGGTTCACCCTGTTGTTCTGTTTTTTTTTGAGATTTCTCCAAAATATCAGTGAGAATTCACTCCCAGACCCACCTTCACTTCCATATTATCCAACTGTCTGGTTTTGCAGAAGCAAGATGTGTGTGCACTTTGGAACCTAGGATAAGTAGTGCAGGATGCAGTGAAAAGACCATTAAATTTTAATTTAGAATATTTGGGTTCAAATCTCAAGAGCTATTAGCCCTTCAGGGCTTCATTTTCCTCATCTGCGAAATGAAGGGTTTGATCAGGGATGGTCAATTGGGGTTTATGAACTTTAAAAAAAAAATCATTATAGGGGCAGCTAGGTGGCTCAGTGAATAGAGCACCGGCCCTGGATTCAGGAGGACCTGAGTTCAAATGCGGCCTCAGACACTTAACACTTACTAGCTGTGTGACCCTGGGCAAGTCACTTAACCCTCATTGCCCTGCAAAAAAAACCAAAACAACAACAATAAACAAAAGAAAAACAAACAAAAAAGAACCACTGGATTAAAGAATTTCTCGTGGGTTTTTTAGCTTAAAATATCCCTGCTATTGGTGTGTCCCTTTCCAATTCACAGCAACGACAACAGTAACTAACACTTATATAGCTTTTACTGTGTGCTGGGCACTATGATGAGTGCTTTGCAATGATCCCATTTGTTCCTCACAACACCCCTGGGAGCTTGTTGTGAGGTGCTATTATTATCCCCATTTTACAGATGAGGAGACTGAGGCAGGCAGCGATTAAGTCACATTATTAACTAGTAAGTGTTTGGGATAAAATGTGAACTCACATTTCCTAACTCTAGGCCCAGTCCAGCCAGAAACATTCACATTCCATAAGATGATCAATTCTGTGAGATTTTTCTGTGTTTTCCCCTATAGTTGTATATGGTCCCCAGGTAACAATATTGGGTTTGGGGTTTTTTTTTGTTGGTGGTGGTGGTTTTTTGTTTGTTTTACCAAGAGGATGCAGACTTCTAGAAAGCACCTGCCACAGAGTCGGTGACTATTTACACTGAAACCTTTTGGAAACTGACCAACTGATAATCCTTTGTTCCAGAGACCTTTGTGTCCAGGAAAGGAAGGGTCTGTGCCTTTAAAAGCATCTCTGTGTCTGACACAGAGAATGAAGGACAGTTGGAAAGCTGCTTTCTTTTCATCAGCAGAGTTGTCCCAGTTCAAGGCCATTTCAATTATGGTTCACAATGAATGTAAAAGGAAGAAAGACAGCCTCGGTAATTTAATAACTATAATTACCAGCTGAACCTTTCAGCTGAAGCCCCGGTGGTTTATGGGGGGAGTAGATAAAGGATATATCCTTAGCAGAGGATTTCATGACCTGAACAGGGAGAGGAGGGTTTCCCAAATTTATTTATGCCAATTACATTTAGTTGATAATAGAGCGCTTAGTAAAGGCTAAGTATATTTGAACAGATGTTTCTCATGCCTTTGTCAGCCAGTCTGCATGCATCAATGAGGTGCCTGCTGCTGTGCCTTCTAGGGGCCAGGAATACAAAGACAGAACTGAGACTCCCTGCCCTCAAGAAGTTTCTATTATTGTATTCCAAGGATAGCAAGAAATCCAGTTTGGCTGGATTGAGAGAGAGAGAGAGAGAGAGAGAGAGAGAGAGAGTAGGGCAGTAATAGAAAGGGAATAAAAAGTTTAAAACTGCACCAAGACTTTGGGGATCCCCCCAAAAATACACATGTAAAGGTATACTGGAACCAGGTTGAGAAGGGCTTTTAAGACCAGGCAAGCATTTATTTTCCCCCCACTTCTTTTCTCCTTCCCCTATTCCTCTCACTCCCCAACCCCCCATGAAGCCTGTGACTTCGTTGGTGTAAGGAACTCCCGGTGAGGAAACTCCTTCTGTCAATACAGATGGGCAACTATTCTGAACCTTCTATCCTTCAAAAGTTAGCTAGGATACCGGGAGGTATAAGTGACTTAATTAGATCATGCAGCCAGTATGTGTTAGAGCAGAAATTGAACCCAACTCTTTCCGACTTCTGAGAATATCTCTATGTCCACCAAACCAAGCTGTCACTCAGTTGCATGGCCCCATGTTGAAAATTTCTGTCATCATTCTGCTTAGCCCCAGAGGACGGAACCAAGAGCAGGCCAGGGATGGAACTTGTAAAGGGCAATTTTATGGTTGGTGGAAAGAAAAGCTTCCTAACAATTAGAGCTCTCTTGAAGTGGAACAGACAACCACTGGATGGAGGGGTTCCCTTTCATTGGGGGTCTTTAAGCAAAATCCCATTCATCAGGTGTTTTGTAGAGGGAATTCTTCTTCAGGTATGATTGGATGGCCTTAAAATGACCTCTGAGGTTCCTTCCAGCCCTGGGATTCTGTGATCACAAAATCTGCCTACAAACCCACTCCTTGAAATATTTGAGCATGAAATCTGAAGAGGAAAAAGCACCCGCAGGGGGAAAAAAACCCAAACAATTTGTTTTTGTGTTCATTTTACATAGCAGATTTAACTTGGCTACCTCATTTGGGGGAGCTAAGTCACTTCCTGATTCTTTACTTGGTAGAGGTAGACCTTGTCCATTCGTTTCCTTGTTGAAGGTAAATGACCTAAACCCTTGACCCACCTCCCCATTTAAATGCCAGTGGAAAGGTACTTATCAGATTATTGCCTTTCTTTGGTTTTTATATCATATTCATTCCCAAAATTATAGTTCTTCCCACCTCCTATACTCAGTGAGCTTTTCTTTCTAATAGACATTAAGAAAGAAATTAAAAACAGGTTCAACAAAACCAACCTGCATCTGACAGTACATGTAGCATTCCAAACCCTAGCCAGTCCCCCCACCTCTACAGTGAAGGGAGGGAGAGTACATTTTTTTTCAGCCATTCTCTGGAACTGAGCTTGGTGAGAATTTTAATAAATATTAGCTTCATAAAAATAAACTATAATTATATAATAATAAAATCATTATATTTATATAATATTTTTATAATCATTGTGTAATAATGATAATAAAATTATTCTTGCACAATATTGTTGTAATTATTATAACAATGGGATTATCCCTATTATAAAGCTAACATGTAATGCCTTAAGGTTTGCAAAGCACTTTATAAATATTACTGCATTTGAGCCTCACAGCCACTGTGGGAGGTAGGTGCTATTGTCCTCATTTTGCAGATAAGAAAACTGAAGCTGACAAAGGTTAAATGACTTGCCCAGGGTCACTGTTGTTAATATGAATATATAGGTACCTGGATTTGATGGAGGTACTTTATTATCCAAAAGGAGTTTTATGAAACCCTGGATTAATAGAAGTAATAGGAGAAAAATGTCCTTCAACTGAACTCCAGGCTGAACCCAGATAGCTAGCAGATAAAAACCCTGCCTAGTGACTTCTTTTCCCTCAGGATAGTAAGTCCCTATCTTATGGTAACATCTGGGCATCCCCATCCTTGCCAAACCCTTTTTTGGAATCCTGTAGTCTTATCATGATGTCTCTGTATTTTCTCCATACTTGTTATAACTGAAATTGTTGAACTACTTTTTGCTTCTGGGTTGATTTCTGTATGGTACTATTGAAATTGACAATGCCCTGTAATTAGTGGACCCTCAGAAATGGGGAGTCCTCTTGAAGTAGGAGGCAAAAAGGGGTTAACAAAAACCTGAGACCCAAGCATGAGCCTTAAAAGGGATTCAGACCCCAGTTAATGGATAACTTACAAGTCAGGATGCTAAGTTTTCTTACCCACATAAATCAGTACCCATAATGGGAACATAAATGGGCAGGTCATATAACAATGAAAAAATTGACAAGCTGTAGAAACTCAAACTAAGAATAAATGATAAATGAAGATGTTTTGAAACCAAGCATGGGAATCAAAAAGAGACATGTGCAGAAAAGGCCAAATTTGTCACCAGATTCACCTTATGACATGTAAACCCCCAAAACACACCTCCATGGAAAAAGGTACCCGCCTTGGGGGTTCGTTTAGGACCTCAGGAACTCCAAATTAGGGTAAGCACTTCCCTGTACCTCCCAAAGGTGGAGATTATTATAATGAGACTGATGATCAATTTATCTATGCTAGAAATATAACTGTCTTTTTCCTTATTTGAGAGATACCTTTCTACTACTCTGGTTCTCTCCCTGTGGTCACTCACAGTATTGCGATAAAACTTGGGAAACTGAGTCACTGAGTCTTGTAATTCTTTTGGGATGGCTCACAATCACTTTGACCCCAAATTCCATTCCACATCACCCTGAGCTCCTCTCTTAGGAGGGACAATAAAATATTAAATTGATATTTACATTTTTTCTGTTTCTGTTTTCGTAGGAGGACAGGTATGTTTTTCTGTCCGTCTCTGATTTGTAGGAGAAATTAAATATTATTTTTCTGATCTCTGAGACAGGCAGATATATCATGTTCTCTGATCTGGTTCATTGTAGGAGATATAAGATGTTGTAATTTCTCTGATCTGTTTATTAATTTGTAGGAGAGATTAAACATTATTTCTCTGATCTGTTTGTAGGAGGCAGGCAGATACAAAAGCTATATTTTAATATTTGACACTGTGTAAGTGTTTGAGTCTGGATTTTAACTGCAGTTTTCCTGACTCAGGATGTCCCACGGATTTATATTGATTCTCTATTTTTCTTGTCTATCAGACCCTTTTCAGAGAGATTTCATCAGAAGACTGATTTCCTAGTCATTTAAATACATCAGTGGTTTTTAACATTAACAGACCCCTTTGGCCCTTTGAAGCTTTTTTGGCCCTTTTCAGAATAACGTTTGTTTGTTTTTAATTTCAATTTTATTTTCAATTCTGAATTCTCTCCTTTACCCTTCCCACTCCCCATCCATTCTGAAGGCAAAAAAACCAAAACCCATTACCAATATGTGTAGTCATGCAAACAAATGCTCACAGCCATGTCCCCAAAATAGAAAAAGAAGAAAATACAGTCAATCTTCCACCTTTGTGTTTAACTTTAGAGACTTAAAGCATTTGCATGATTGTATTAGTAACTTCGTTTTCACTGTGATGTTGGCACCCATGTAATTTTGTGGCTGGTATCCTACTAGGCGCTTCAATGATTATGTTCATCCTGCCTTTGTTTATCAAAGAGCTCTTTGAGCGTTCCTTGCATATTTTCATTTTTTGCCTTTAAAATTCAAGTTTTCTCTTTCAATTATGCTCCAAAACAAAGTGCAAGCCCATGAGGGCTCCTCTGAACAAGAACTTTATATAAATATATCTTATTATCACATAGAACTTTTATAAAAGTAGATTAGGATGCAGAGAAATTATAAATAAAATTTAAAAGGCAAAAATCCTAAACACAACCTTTACAAATCATACCACAATAACGTTGTAATCAGTACTGGGATCATAGGATTCTGTAGCTTGGAAAAGGTGTTTATTAAGCACTTTGTGTCAGACACAGTGTGAAGTGCTGGAAATACAAATAGTAGCAAAGAGAAAACTACATAAAGGGGAGCTGGGAAAGGGTGAAGGGAAGGTATCCATCCTCCTGGGCAGCCTGACAGAAAATCAGTCTAGAGAGTAATGGACGAAGCTGGGTGAGAAATAGTACTTTCAGCAATCTCTAGTGAAAGATTACAGTTTTGGGGGCTTGTGAGAATCTCTCCTATTTTCCATAGGTACAGTGTATCAACATTCCCATTTTTTACTTTCATACTGTTTCCTAGGAATGTTACCCCTTTGAAGGATGAGACTGTATGTTTCAGTTTGCAGTCTTGAGTATATCCCTCCTCTCTATTTGGAGGATAAGAGGCTATTGTATCATGAGTCCTTTGGAAATGCTTTTGGTCATTGTGTCCATCAGAGTTACTAAATAGGAGAAGGGTCTACTATATTCTAGGCACTATGCTAAGCACTTTACAAGTATTATGTCCTTACAACAACCCTACAAGGCAGGCACTATTATATCCATTTTACAGTTGAGGAGACTGAGGCAGAAATTAAGTGACTTGCCCAGGGTCACACAGCTCCTAAGTGTCTGAGGCCAGATTTGAACTGAGGTCTTAATGACTTTAGGCTCAGTGTTCAATATATGGTGCCACCTAGCTACCTTTAATTCTTTTCAAAGTTAATTATCTTTACCACATGCTGTTATTATACAAATTGTTCTCCTGGTTCTGCTTACTTCACTCCGCATCACTTTATATACAAGTCTTTCCCAGAGTTTTCTGAAATTCCTACTTCATTTCTTATATCAATCAGAGTAGTATAGTGTAACTGGTTCAACCATACCCCAATTGATGGACATCCCTCCAATTTCAAAAGCACTGCTATAAATATTTTTGCACATTTGGTTACTTCTTTTTTTCCTTTGATCTCTTTGGGGTATAGATCTAGCAGTGGTATTGCTAGGTCAAAAGGTATGCATGGTTTAATAGCTTTTGGGGCATAATTCTAAATTTCTTTCCAGAATTCCTTCCATGGGGGACAGCTACGTGGCACAGTGGATAGAGAAAAAACAACAAAAAACCACAGAATTCCTTCTACAGTATCACCAAAAATTCATTAGTATACCAGTTTTCCCACAGCCCCTCTAACCTTGGTCATATTCCTTTCTTGTAATCTTAGCCAATCAAATGGGTGTAAGGTGGTACCTCAGAGTTGTTTTTAATTTACATTTCTCTACTTATTAGTAGTTTAGAGCATTTTCTCATGGCTATTAACGGCTTATATTTCTTCCTCTGAAAACTGCCTATCTTTATCCTTTCACCATTTATTATTTGGGCAATGGCTTTTTTTCTTGTTAATTTGACTCAGTTTTACCTTTATTGGTGTTTATATGTATGTATGTGAATTATAGGAGTATATATTATGTAAAAATATGTATAATTATTAATTATATTAATATATGCATACAATGTTTATAATGTATGCTATGGATAATAAAATATATTAATCATAAATAATATTACAAATATATCTTAGAAATAAAACTTGCTACAAATATTTTTCCTTAGTTTTTTCTTCTCCTTTTAACTGTAGCAGTTTTGTTTTGTCATGAACCTTTCTCTTATCCATAAATCTAACAGATAATTTCCTCCTCACACTACTAATGTGTTTATCGTCTTACCCTTTATATCTAAATCATATACACATTTTGGCTGTATTTCAGCATATGGTGTGAGGTGTTGGTGTATACCTAGTTTCAGCCCAACTACTTTCTAGTTTACCCAACAGTTTTTGTTGAATAGTGTGAACTTACCCCCAAACCTGGGACCTTTGGGTTTTCAAACACTAAGTTACTCTGCTTGTTTGCTTCTGTGTGTTATGTACCTAATTTTTTCCACTGATCAACCACATTATTTCTTACCCAGTACAGAACTGATTCTCCAATTACCTAGTTAATGGAAGGTAATACTACTAATAATAGTTAACATTTATAGGGGGCATCTAGGTGGTATAGTAGATAAGAGCACCAGGCCTGGGGTTAGGAGACCTACTGCCTCCTTTTACAGGTACAATCGTTCTGTATTTTCAAAACCCTTTGGAAGCAGTTGCTAGAATGCCTGTGTTGGAATCTCCTCTGTTTTACATGGGGATCAGAGGTATATCTGATTCTTTCTACTAGTACCGATGTATTTCATCATCTAATTTATGTGCTCAAAGTACTTAACTCTTTTTCAGCTTGATGAAGTACATTATTGTTTGAACCTGGTTTATGCCTTTGATTCAATAAAAGTGTCTAGGAATCATTCACACATATTTCACACTTTGATTCTGTAACAGTATAGGAGGTGTACTCACCTGATAAAAGTATCAGAGCGAAGAACAAATACCTTGTTATATTAATTGGAGTTGTGGTTGGGGACATACTCTTATACATAAAAGAGAAGATCCAAACTTCTCAAATTTTATGCTTCTATCTTATAGACCAAGATCTCCATAGTGGGAAGGATAGGATAGCAAAAGTTAAGAGAATTAACATCCAAATGAATGGACTGTAAGAGTACCTGGTTGAATTGATCTGGGTGAACCAAAATACTGCAAGAATTGGTAAATAGGATTGCTTCACCGTCACTAATGATCTTTGAAAAACCATGGGAATAGGAATGGGGCCAATATAGTCTTAATTTTCAAAAGATGGATTCTTTAAACTTTAGGTCTTCGTCTTCTGGAATAAATCTAGAATGTGTCAGAGAAGCATTAGAAGCCAGCATGACTTGAACCAGTTAGGTGGCTCAGTGGATGGAGTGCCAAGATGGAGTAAGGAAGGTCTCAGTTCCAATCCAACCCCAGACACTTAACTGGGCAAGTCACTTAATCTCTGTTTGTCTTAATCCACTGAAGAAGGAAATGGCAAACCACTCCATTATCTTCGCCAAGAAAACCCCATAGACAGAATACACGGGATCACCAAGAGTCAGACGCAACTGAACAACAAAATATGTCCTTCTTTGACAAGGTTATGAGACTAGTATATTAGGAGAAAACCATAGGCATAGATTTTATCAAAGCATCTGGCAGAAATTCTCATATGGTTCTCGTAGACAGTATGTCAGAATATTAACTGGATGATAGTATGGTTAGGTGTTGAGTGATCAGACACAAGGAGCAATAATTAATCAGATGGATCAATGTCAGACTCGCAGAAAGTCTTCCTGAAGTACCCCAGGGATCTGTCTCTTGCCTTGTACTTACTCTTCAACTGTTTTATCAGTGACTTAGATCAATAGATGGCATGCTTGCCACATTTGTAAATGAAATTAAATTGGCCAGGATAACCAGAATGTTGGATGACCAAATCTACATCAGAAAAAGATCTCACAAGATCAGGACATCTAGGGAGACAGTGTTTAATAACCATAACTGATGCTTGTTATATAAAAAACAAAACCCTTGTGTATCTTTCTCCACGTGTTTGCGTTGGCTGCTCCCTCATGCCTAGGATATTCTTCTTCCTCTTCCCTTGTACTTCTTGGACTCATTGATTTTCAAACTCAACTGAGTTTTTGTATCTTCTATATAAAGCTTTTTCTTTTTCTCCTCAACTTGTAGTGCCCTGCATCTCAAAATGACCAGTGTCTTCATTTTGTATATTTTCTATATATTTCTTAGATATGCAACTTGCCTCTCCCCATTTAGAATGTAAATACTGGAATGCTGCTATACTATATTATATCTTGTGTTTTCTTACCACTGGAGCTATTTAAGTAGGGAATGGTATGGGGTGGGGGATTCTTATCCAGTTACAGATTGAACTAGATAACCTCTGAAATCCCCACCAACTCTTTGTTCTGTTAATCTCCTAAACTAGTAAAACAGCATATTCTTCAGCTATCTGTCCCTACAGGCAAAAAGCTTTTCCATGACAAATATGAACTTGTTATGATCATAGTATGTTACTATTACATAGAGTGAAGTAGAATTTCTAAAGACTCTTACCTGGCCAGTTTGTCATATTTCACTAACCTCTATAACATTTACTATCTTCCCACTCACTTGACACTTAGTCACTGTTGTTTGTCTTGAATCCTTAACTAAATTATTAGTTCTTGAAAATAGCAACTGTGCTTTTATGCTGAAGCTCATTGGAGGCACCTAGGTGACACAGTGGATAGAGCACTGGGCCTGGAGTCATGAAGAACTGAGTTCAAATGCAGACTCAGTACTAGCTGTGTGACCCTGGGCAAGTCGCCTAACCTCTGTTTGTCTCATGACAAACAAATGAGGATAATAACAGCATCCACCATTCAGAGTCCTTGAGATAATGTGCCTGGCACATAATAGATATAAATGGTTTATTCCTTTCCAGTTTCCCTTCACCTCTACTTGGTTCTTTGCATATAATAGATACTCACTGATTATTCAGAATCATAGAATCCAAGAATGTAAGAGCTGGAATTGACCTTAGAGAGAGGTCATTTAGGCCAATCTACTCATTTTATAGATGATGAAATTAAGGTCGTGACTTATCCAGAGTCACATAGCTACTTAACTTAGAATACAAAGACCAGAATCTAGGCTTTCCTGATTTGCAGTGTTAGAATTTCTGTAGATAGATTTGTCTTCATTCTTGCCATGACAGATTCTTTATACAGGTAAATGAAATTAGTTCTTGAAATTGAATTTTTCCCTTTATATTATTTTAAATTTTTATTGAATTTTTTATATGCGATTTAAAGATTGAATAATTCAGGGTTGCAAAGAAACACTTGTAGGTCGTTCAACAGTTAACAAAAGGAGGTAGCTCTAACATACAAAATATACTCAATTAGGATACCTCACTCAACTGGGTTAAACTAGTTCTCCTATTTCCTTATGGAAATTAGTTTAGCCAGCAGGGCCTGTTGGGATGTCTGCCAAGTGTGGAGGACCCCAACTCCTTGTGAATAGGACTTTTATTCCCTGAGGTGACCTAGGTGTACCTACATTATAACCAGAAGTCATCTGGAGTCCGTGTCAAAGGAGGTCTTTGGACCCCTGGGCCAATCAAGTCCTGAGGACAGTTTTGTAAACTAGCCTAACCTATGTATCAGAAGGAGTAGGAGGAAATCCTGGTCCCTCTCCCTCTTTGTCTCTCCTCTTTTCAGAAAAAAGCCCATGCTTTATAACAAAAGATTGATGTTTTTTTAATTGGAAAAGGAAAAAAATTCAGGATAATCAGTGAGTACATTAAAAAAGCCGATATTCGGTGTTCCACAACTGTGTGTGCCCACTTTGTCTTCAAAGGCATCAACGTAGGAGTCTTGGAACTATATTCTTATATTTCCCTTGGGACTAAGCTTATTCTTTTTAGTTTTGCAACATTTGATGTTGTTGTAGTCATTGTTTATGTTGGTTTCCTGACTCTGCCTTGCTTTGCATCGGTTCATGTAAATCAGTTTATGCTTCTCTGTATTCATCATGTTCGCTGTAAAATTCTGTGACATTTATGTACTGCAGTTTGTTTAGCCATTCCTCTATCAGCGAGCATGTACTTCTTCAGTTTAATTTTAAACTAAATGTTCTTAATGTTTTTCAGTGAACTGAAAAATGTAATACCTGGAAGCCACTAACACGTAGGTTGTTTTTGTTTTTTAATTTTATTGGAAATGTGGATGCTCCAGCTACTGTTGAGTTTGAAATTCTTGGCTTGGAGTCTCCTGCTTATTCATCTATCCCACAGTGGTACTAACAGTAATTGATGTGGAAGCATAAGGAATCCTTGTAAACGGCAGGTGGGAGTAGGGGTCCAGATGTTAACTAAAGAACCATACCATATGCTACAGAAAGTTGTATAAAAAATGTGATTGGAGGTAAATGAGCTGTTGAATCTTCTCACACCATGGTGCCCTATTGCTCTAGAGATAGGATGTCTAAGGGGTTTGCTTCACTTACGTTGAGCCAAGTAAAAAATTTTCCTTTTTTGCTGAAAATAATATAAGGAATACTGTTTGGGAAAAGTAAACAAATCACATTTAGAGGAATTTTGGGGGGGGGAGGGGGTTTCCTCTCCTATTTGAGCTGTACAGATGAAAAAGATTAGATATTTTGCTCGAGGTTGAAGTTAAAAGACCAATTAGACTAATTTGTTTTAGCCAAATATACATTACTTTGTGGGGGGGGGCAATTGGGGTTAAGTGACTTGCCCAGGGTCACACAGCTAGTAAGTGTTAAGTGTCTGAGGTCGAATTTGAACTCAGGTCCTCCTGACTCCAGGGCCAGTGCTCTATCCACTGTACCACCTAGCTACCCCCAAATATACATTTCTTTATACATATGTGTATATATAATTTTTTTCACCAATTACATGTTAAAACAATTAAAAAAAATTTTTTTTTTAAGTTTTGAATTCCAAATCCTCTCCCTGTTTCTCTCCCTCTCCTGCCCTTCTCCGAGATGGTAAGCAATCAGATAGAGGTCATACAGACCAACACATTTTTTTAAGTATCTACTCTCTGCAAGGTACATGAAATTCAAGGTAGCTTAGAAGTTAGAGAACGGGCAGGGGTAGAATCAAGAAATCCTGTATACAAGCCCCATCCCTGAAACCTAATAGCAAAGAACTTAACCTCTAAGTGGTCCTCTTCCCCCACTCCTTCAACTCAGTACATGACAAAATTTTTAACTGGTGAAGGGCATTTGGCATATCAGTGAAATCACAGTTATGCCCCCACCCCCAACCTCCCCAAAAGGGTCTGGGAATACAAAGAGAAATGCTATTTTCTGCCCTGGGAGAGTTCATATTCTTAGGACTTAGCAATGTAAGTAGGAAGTAATTGGGGGGAGGAAAAAGAACTAAGAAGTTGGGAAAGTCATCAAGGTATGCTTCTTGCTGGATCTTTCGGCTTGTGTTGGTGGGAATAAGGTGTATCAGGCAGCAATACAGGTTTTCAGTTACTAGCCTCCCCACCTATATCACAGCCAACAGATCTCTCCTCCTCTTTGAGGAGGAAGGAAAATCATCCCTAGCTCTGCCATTTACTGACTGTGTGATCTTGTAACTTCTTTCTGCCATTTTCTTCCCTATACAATGAGAGAGGAAGACTGGGTGGCCTGTAATTCAATTCAGTTCAACAAATCTTTATTAAGTACTTATTATGGACCAAGGTCTTGTGCTCCTTGATGGAGAGAAACTGATCTTTGCTCCTTCCCTTCCCCGGAAAAAATCAATTCATTTAAAACCCGTTGCTCTGGAAGTCATTTCTCCTAGGCATCACTTTTTCAGTTGTTACTCTGAGCTCTTTTGGTAGGAAAAAAGCTGGCCATTGCTCCCTGATTGAAATGAGAAGAGCCTTGCCTTGTCATCTCTGAGAGGATTCTATAATGCATCATACAATCTGAGATTCCCTGGTCTGTTTGGTCTCTTTCAGTTGGATATACACAACCTTTTTTATAGTACCAGCCCCTGGCTGTCAGAGACTATTGAGACAGCTGGTAGCACAGGATTATACTACTCTTTTTGGTTGGTGATGACTTAACCCTGTATTCAGATTAGAATTAATAATAATAATTATATATGTATGTATGTATGAGTATACATATAATGTTATACACAAAAATAAGAAAAAAGAAGCGTAAGAATTTAAATGCAAGAGCTTCTGTTCTCTCCCTTGAAATTTAATTTTATTGGGCAAGGAGGGTAGGGAATAAGCATTCATTGAGTGCTTATGTGCACTGTGCTAAGCATTTTACAAATATCATCTAGTTTGAGCTTTTCCAACCCTGGGAAGGAGGTGTAATTGTTGAAAGTTATGTTGACTCAGTTACCCATTGTCCCCAGCCCTGCTTATCAACCAGTGGGGGGGAAGGCTCTGGTGGGGAAGGAGACACCAAGTCTAAAGCTTTGGTATTACCTATTACCTTGGGGAAGAACTGAGATGCAAGGGCCCAGCCTTGTCTGCTGAAGTGGACCTATCTGAATTGTTTTAAAGTTACCTATAAAAGCTCTCCTTACCTTGAAGGAATGCTGCTCTTCAGTGATCAGCTTGTCAGTGTGTTGCTACTTTGAGGTACTTAAAATAAAATCCTTTTAATGTGCTTTGTCTTGAGTTTTGCCTTGTTAATCTGGGTGGAAGCCCAAATGAAGAATTTTCCTTTCAATACCATTAACCCCACTTTACAGTTGAGGAACCTGAGGCAGACAGAGGTTAAGTGACTTGCCTAGTGTCACATGACTTGTAAATGTCTAAGTCTGGATTTGAACTTGGGTCTTCCTAACTCCAGCACTGAGCCACTTAGCTGTCTGCTATCTTTTGTGTTTAATTCATTTTTATTTAATTTCTAAATGTGTCCCACACCTTTTCCATATTCAGTGAGCTGGCCTTAAGAACAAAGAACAAAGAAAAAGGAAGATGGGGGAGGGATGAAAGAATTCAGCATAATTAACCAGCACTTCAACTGACTGTACTGTATATGCAATGTTTCACACACATAGTATTCAAAGAAGGGAAAGAAAGTGCCTTTTCCCCCCCTGGGCAAGGGGGACTTTTATTTCATCTTGGTAGTCTTAGCACCTAGCACATCCCTTGCACATAGGTAAGTACTGAGTAAATGTTTCTTGAAATGAAACAAGGTAATACCTGTTCACCTGCCATGTAACTGCTCAGAATGTGAGCAGTTCAGAACGTTACTTCATATTATTTATCAGCTGCTTGGTATAAAAATACATTTCCAAGCTGAGGTTTTATTTCATGTGGAAAAATGGTATTTTAAAGTTTACGCTAAGGTCCCAGCCTTGCTTAGCTGTTTGTATTCTAAGCTATTCCCTGGCTTCTTCCACTGAAGTCCCTAAGTTCACAGCAACAGTCATGAATCACAGAACTTACAACTGGTCATAATTTTATAGGAAACACAGTCAGGAATTATAAACAGATTAAAGAAATAGAGAATTTGTGTGGGAAATGCTTGCTGACAGAAGGAATGGGGAAGGGGGAGGAAAATTCAGTCTTCACTGTCCTTTTCCTGAACAACATCAGTGTCGGTCCATACCATCCAAAGACCCCTTCTCAGATGTCTGAACAAACAGGTGGAGTGCTCTGTTCTCCTAAGCAAACAGCCCCAGCTTTTGTCTCTGCTCCAAGTGCTTCTGCAGTACAGTCCCATCATACTTTTCCTTGCTAGCAGGATGTCTCACCTCCCATCTTCATGCTTTCCCACAGGCTGTGGCCTATGCCTGGCAGGAAGGAAGGAAAAGAGGAAAGGAGGAAAAGGGGGAGGAAGGAAGGAAGGAATGTAGGTACAAAGGAAGGAAGGAAAAGAGGGATAAAGGAAGGAAGAAAGTAGAGGGGGGCAGCTAGGTGGTGCACTGGCCCTGGATTCAGGAGGACCTGAGTTCAAATCCAGCCTCAGACACTTGACACTAGCTGTGTGACCCTAGGCAAGTCACTTAACCCTCATTGCCCCCCCCCCAAAAGGAAAAAAGAAAGGAAGTAGAGGGAAGAGGGAGAAAGGAAAGGAAAGAAGGGGTGAAGGACGGAAAGGAAGAAGTGATTGAAAACCCCTGTGTGCTGAAACAGAAGAAACCCCAGGTACAAAAGAGGGACCTGGAATGAGCCAGAGTCTGATTACTGTTTACAAAGATTATAACAGCACTTATTGCCTGAAAAGAAGCTTGCAGGCTGGAGCAGTTGAGACAAAGTTCTCAGTTGCTGAAAGAAGAGTGGGAAAGGGGTGAGCTATTTATGCGTATGTGGGGTATTTATGACTATTTGAGGTATTCATGGCTAAAAAGGGGTTTAAGGGAGAAACACAATAGATTGGGAAGTCAGAGAAGTGAGGCTCCAGGGAGAAGACATTTGCAAACACAACAAATCAGAAAGCAGGTTGTTTGCCTCATTTTAGATAAGTCATAAACCAAGATGTTTGCTGATCCCTCTGAGCTGGTCAAGACCCGTTTCAGTAGTTTCAGGCATCTCCTAGTTCAACTAATGTTTACTTGCAAAGGATTACTGGTGTGTCAAACAGCCCTGGGCTTCAGAAATCTTCCTGATTGACTAGTTGTGCTACTTCATCATCTGGTTCCCCTATGAAAAGGTAAAACAGAAACTCGAGCATATTGAATTGGTTAGTACGTTCATGACAGAGCTCATGTCAACAGAAGGAAGGGAGAAAAGAAGGAAGGACGAGGAAGGAAAGAAGCAAAGGAGGAGGAAGGATGGAAACAGGCATTTATTAAGTACCTACTATGTGCCAGACACTTTGCTAAATGCTTTACAAATATCCCATTACAACCACCCTGGGAGGTATGTTCTAGATTATCTCCGCTTTATTTGAACTCGGATCTTCCTGACTCCAGGCCTAGCACTCTGTCCACTGAATCTATTGGCCTTTGCTTCAGTGTGAGAATCGGAGTGCCACCCACCTGCTGAGAAAGACATTGTGAGAACAGGGCAGCTCCACTCTGAGAAGAAAGCATGTGACTAGCATCCAGAAGTTACATCTATTCATGGAACCACCTGTAAGTCATGTCAATCAATGCTATCAGCCAATTAGATTGGAGCACCCGCTTGGGCTCCACAGGGAGCTTCCCCTCGAGAAAGAGAATGCGGGATCCTTCTTTTTGGTTGGAGATCCCCGTAGGAGCAGCAGGTACAGGGAGCTAGGTAGGCTCTTTCCTTCTGAACTTCACGTCTTCTCTTTACTAACCCCTAATATACTTTAATAAATACTTAATGCCCAAGTACTGGTGCTATACACTTCTAATTTAAGGCAAACACACATTAGATTTTTAGACATCACAGTTAGATTTTAAACTTCACGCCCTCTTTCTTCATCTCTGCCTCACAGACTCTAGCTTTTTTCAAACCTCTGTGAAAGTACCACTTCCTATACTAGGCCCTTCCTGATTGTCCTAGATATATTAAATTTACCTAAAATGACCTTGTATTTCCTTTATTGTTGGATTTTTTAAAAATCTCTTTATATGTTAAAATGTTGTTTCCCCAATCAAACGTGAGTTCATGGAGATCAGCAGCTACATTAATTGTGTCTCTGTGGCACCAGCATTCAGAAAACTTGATAAATGCTCGTTGATTGATTCTCTTCTCTTCAGGGCCAAATTTTGTTATGGTAATTACAACAGGGTTTGGTTTGGTGGGGTTTTCATTCCTTCTATTTCCGTTGTCGTCCAAATTATTATCCTGGTTCTAATAATTTCCCTCTGAATCAGTTCATGCTTCCTATCATGTTTCTCCAAAATCTTCATATTTATCATTTGAGAGTACGGTATTATCATTATGTTTATCACAGCTAATTTTAGCCACTCTCCAGCTGGTGAGCATGCTTTTAAAGAACTGTTAGATTGTAAGCTCCTTGAGGGCAGGGGCTGTCTTTTGCCTCTTTTTGTATCCTCAGTGCCTGCCACATAGTAGGTGCTTAATAAATGTTTATTGATTGACTTGAAATTGTGGGACTTTCTAGGCAGAAGAGCTAGAAGAGAGTTCATTTCATAGATGAGCACACCAAAGCCCAGAGAGGCTGTGACTTACCCAGGGTCTTGCAGCTCGTTCATGGTGTACCCTAGGTTTTCCAGGTATCCTGGATTCCAGTCCAGTGGAGGAATTGTTGAGTTCGTGGGGCAAGTGGGAAACAGGAGATGCTAGGATTATAGTTGGAAGGTACCTACCAGTAGTCATCTACTACAGTCTGTACCTGAACTGGAATCTTCTTAACAACCTACCTGACCAGTGGTCATTGAGCCTTTTCTTCAGAAGCTTGGGGGAGGGAAAGCCACTACCTCCTGAGGCAGCACATTCTACTTTGGAGTGGTTCTAAGTATTAAAAAAGTTTTCATTACATCAAGTCTAAGGCTGTCTTTGCAGGTCTCTCATTGTTCCAAATTCTGTCTTAGACTGGGGAAGCTAGGCAGCATAGTGAATAGAGCACTAGCCCTGGAATTCCGAGGACCTGAGTTCAGATCTCACTACAGCCACTTAATAGCTGTGTGACCCTGGGCAAGTCACTTAATCCCAATTGCCTTAAACATGCAGGACCATCTCCAGTCGTCCTGATGTATATCTTGCCACTGGACCCAGATGGCTCTGGAAGAGAGATTGAGGTTGGTGGCCTTGCAGAGCCCCCTCTCACTTAAATCTAATTCAGTGCAAGTCATGACATCACTCTGATGTCAAGGGCATCTTCAAGAATGAAGGACAAACAACAACAGCAACTGTCTTAGACCAAGCAAAAACCTATTTGAACTCCTAAATGGCTTCTGTTTTAATTCCTTCCCTGCACCCCATTTCTTCCCTTCTGCACTCTGTATATTCCTAGTTTTTTAAATTTTATTTTATTTTTATATATTTTTTTATTCCTAGTTTTTTTCTTCTGATTCACATTATGGCAGGAACTCTGGTTGCCCTCCTCTGAACTTACCAACGTGGGTCTTTTGAGAATTCTTTAAAATTTTTTAAAATTTGATAAATAACAGCAAGCATGAGCAAATATTTCAATATCTCAGTGTTGAAAGGAAAATTCTTCATTTAGGTTTTCACTCTGATTAACAAGGCAAAACTCAGGACAAAGAATTAAAAGAATTGTCTTGTAAGTATTTTGAGGTAGCAACACAGTGATGGGCTGATCACTAAAGATCAGCATTGGCTACAAGGTGTGGGGACAGATTTTATAGGTAACTTTGCCAGTTCAGATAGGTTCACCTCATCAGAAGAGGTTGAACCCTTGCATCTCAGTTCCTCCCCAAGGCAGCAAGAATGTGACAGTTTGCAGGTAGAGACACATGACAGAGTAGGTGATACAAAAAGCTACAGACTTAATGTTTCCTTCCCCACCAGAGCATCCCCTAACATATCGATGCAGGGCTGGCAACAATGGGTAACTTAGTCAATATAATGTTCAACATTAGAACAGAAAAAGATTGTATATGAAACTGAATGGCTATAAAAAGTAGATATCAATTTAATTGTATTAAATTTTAAGTAAAATCAAATTTAAATTAGTAACAAAATTGTCCTATATAACTGACTCTTTATTAACTTATTTTTTTCTCTCTTATGTGGATTTTTTTAAAAGGTTTCGTTGACCTTTTTCTCCTTTTCTTTTATTACTATCACAACCCAACTCCCCTCTGTACAATTCCTCCCACTTTGAAACAAATAAAAGCTCTCTCAGCAAATAAGTGTAATACTAAGTACAAAATATTTCAACACACTGACTGTGTGTGAAAATGCATGTTTTATTCTGTATCACTTCTCTACCAAGAAGCATGCTTTTTATCATCAATCTTAAATCAAAATTGGTCACTGCATTGATCAGGGTTCTTAAGTCTTTCAGAGTTGCTTTCCTTTCTACTATTGTTGACAGTATATAGATTGTTTTAATTTTGCTTACTTTCCTCTATATGACTTCATACAAACCTTGCCAAGTTTCCCAGAAACCTTGCCTTTTACCATCTCTCTCTCTCTCTCTCTTTTTTCTTTTCCTTCCTTCCTTCCTTTCTTTCCTTTCTGTCCTTTCTTTCCTTTCTTTCTTTCGGCAATTGAGATTAAGTGACTTCCCCAGGGTCACACAGCTAGTAAGTGTCAAGTGTCTGAGGCTGGATTTGAACTCAGGTACTCCTGAATCCAGGGCCAGTGCTCTATCCACTGTGCCACCTAGCTGCTCTTGCCATCTCTTTTAATATAACACTATATTACATTCGTGTACCATGGTTCGTTCAGCCATTTCCCAGTAAAGGGGCAGCACCTACTTTGTTTTTTTTTGTTTTATTTTGTTTTTTGTTTTTTTAGTGAGGCAGTTGGGGTTAAGTGACTTGCCCAGGGTCATACAGCTAGTAAGTGTTAAGTGTCTGAGTCTGGATTTGAACTCAGGTACTCCTGAATCCAGGGCCGGTGCTCTATCCACTGTGCCAACTAGCTGCCCCACCTACTTTGTTTACAAATCTCTGGTACCAAAAAAAAAAAATGGTCTGCTGTAAGTATTTTTGTTCCTTTGCACCCTTCATCTCTTTGTAGTATATGCCTAGTAATGGTATCATAGCTGAGTCAAAGGGTGTGAATAATTTAGTGACTTTGGGGTATAATTTAAAATTGTTTATCAGAATGATTGGACCAATTCACTGCTCCACCAGCTGTGAATTAGTGCCCTTTCCTCCCACAATCCCTCCGGAACTTCCTCTTTGCCTGTCCTTTCAATTTGCATTTCTCTTGTTATTATAAGTGAATTGGAACATTTTTAATATAGTGTGATAGCTTCCATGTCTTTTTTTTTAACTATTCATAACCTTTTATACTTTTAAATAGTTCCTGTCCTTAAGTATTTGTATCAATTCTCTGTATATCCTGGATATCAGACCTTTATCAGAGAAATTTGTTGCTAAGATTGTTTCCCTGGTAACTGTTTTCTTTCTAATTCTATGTTAATGTTAATTTTGTTCATGCAAAATCTTTTCAGTTTGCTATAATGGGTAAAATTGTCCATTTTATGTTTTTATGTTTATCCTCTGTTTGATCAAGAACTCTTCTCCCATACTAGTGAAAGATTTTACCTTTCTTTCTCCTCATGTTTACTTAAGATATGACTTCTTATTATGGTGACATATGGTTGCCATAATTGGAGCTTATTATGGTATATGGTGTAAGATATTTGATCAGCATCACACAATGTGGTTTCATGAGCTTCCAGAACAAAATATTCCAGATGAGATCTGACAAGGGCAGGTTAGGCAGGATGGCTACTTCCCCATTACTGGATCCTTTGCTTCTTTTAATGCAACCCAAGTTTTATTCACCATATTACACTAATATTAGCTAGCACATTTATGTCTCCTTTAAAATTTGCAAAGTACGTATGTTCTCTCATTTGACTCTGACAACAATCCTATGAGATGGGACTATTATCATCCCCTTTTTAGGGATGAGGAAACTGAGACAAGCAGAGGTTAAGTGACTTGCCCAGGGTCACATAGCTAGTAAGTGTTTTAGGCCAGATTTTAACTCAGGTCTTCTTGACTCTATCCACTGCAACCCCTGTGTTGCTTACACTATTTATTCATATCTATCTATCTATCTTGTACTCTATGAAAACATACATATCTTCTTCAGGTGAACTGTATACTTGTAAAGTTGTGGTTTTTAACCTGAATGTAAGATTTTATATTTATCCTTATTATATTTTCCCTTATTCAGTTCAGCCTATTGTTCTGATTTGTAAGTACCTTTTTGTGCTTTGTCACCCAGTGGGTTAGCAAACATTCGCAGTTTTGTATCATCAGCCACTTTGATGAACATGCCATCTATGTCTTTATCCAAGTGATTGATAAAATGTTTTAAATCGCCTAGGACCAGTGGGCTTCAGCGCCTTTGGGCCCTCCACTACAGACCAGACTTCCTCATTTATTAGCACCATTAGTGAAGACTCTTTTGATCCTGCTGTTTATACAGATCAAAATCTATCTGATTAGACTATTTATCATCCCACATCTGCCCATGTTTTCTCCAAGAATAACATTAGAAACTTTGCCAGTTAGGCCAGGCCTTTCAATACATGCTTGGTCTTGCCCAGTGTAACATAATTTTTCAAACCCTAATTAGCATGTTTATGTTAGCAAGAAACTTCTGGCTTCCCACCTAACCATGCTGTCTCTGAATATGACTTCCTATTTGAGAGGGCTATGTTTATTATTACAGTGAAGATAGATGGGTTATAGGTTTCGAAGTTGGACACACTGTACCTTGACCCCAACATGGTGGTGTTATTTTGTTTTCTTGGAGTGTGAAGGATAACAACCAGCTTTTGACATGAATTAATACGTTGAAGAATAGTCATTATTTCACACAAACTGTTAGGAGATATTATACATTACATACTGTGTATTAGACATGGACCTTTACATTGGTTTGCTACTGATTCTTCCTGTTTAAATGCACCCCCCCCCAAATCCCACAAAATCTTTTTCTGTCCTTGCATAAACCCTGTATTTATCCCTATACCCATTCCTGTTGAGGCAAGGGCTCACTGTTGGTGTCACTTTATTATCTAAGTCCGAGCTGATTCTTGAATAAGAGAGTTGAAGGATGAGGAATCCTTTTTGTGATGAGTTGCCAGGCTGAACCCCACTGAAGTATTTGGACGACTTATTTCTATAAGGGCACGCCTGAGTTCCCTACAGAATGGCTCATGACAAAGTGTAAAGCATTGCCCCAGATGATGGTGAACGAGTGGAGTGTTGTCTCAAAGTGCTTTGGAAAGAGTAAATGCCAATTCTGCTTCATCTCGCGTGTGACGCACAGTATATCAGTGATAACATATGGTTGTGTGTTCCCCTGGGTCTTAGAGTAGGCTGTATTTTATAGATTTGTAGTGTAGGAGGTAGAATTAATGGCGGTCTCATCTTTAATCACTTGGAGAAACCGGACAAAGAGAATTCCCTGAGCCAATCTATCCATCTTCAAGGAATTGGGGAAAAAAATTTCAGGTACCAAGTTAACCTTAAAAGAATGATTGTTGGGGCAGCTAGGTGGCAGAGTGGATAGAGCACCGGCCCTGGAGTCAGGAGTACCTGAGTTCAAATCCGGCTTCAGACACTTAACACTTACTAGTTGTGTGACCCTGGGCAAGTCACTTAACCCCAATTGCCTCACTTTAAAAAAAAAAAAAAGAATGTCTGTCTGTCTCAGTTTGATTAGAACGAATTGGGGCTGTTGACCCTGTCTCTTAGGTATTTCTAGTATCACCTTTAGCAGGTGTCGGTTGTGTCAAGCTCCTGATGTGTACGATGCCTTAGGAAAGCCCTGAGGTTTTCTTACTCCGGCGTATACAAATACCCTGCAGGAGGAGGGGTGTGTCCGTGCTTTTCCCCCCCTTTTGGGCAGAAAGCGTGTCTGCTAAGTCAATCAAGTCAGACCCCTGAGTGACCACAGAACTCCATTACTTTAACAGGGCAGATGGAGTCACACGGAGCACTTGGTTTGGAGGGGGCTGTGAACTCCTAGTAAAACCATTTGTGCAGCTGGCTTTTCTTCCTTTTTTTTCCCCAGAGTGATCAATGCAGGCAAGAGCACACACAACGAAGATCAGGCCAGTTGCGAGGTGCTGTCTGTGAAGAAGAAACCGGGAGTCATTTCCTCAACTCCAAACAGAAACGCCTCTGCAAAGCGAAGGTCCTCTCTTCCTAACGGGGAAGGGCTGCAACTAAAGGAGAACTCTGTAAGAAAATCCCTTTTAACTGTGGTATTCGTGTAAGACAGATGCTCTTTGCCCCAACATTTAGCACAGTGCCGGAACTGAATGGACTCTGAGAAATTAGCTTAGCTTTTTCCTGAAGGATTTAAGATGCAAGGGCCAAATTGGGCATATAAGGCGTATGGGGTACAGGGATGAGAATGTAGGTGGAATATGCTGAAATGACTTGGAACAGGGGTATTAAACCTTTCATTTCAGGACTTTTTTAATTCTTAAAAATTATTGAGGGGGCAGCTAGGTGGCGCAGTGAATAGAGCACCGGCCCTGGAGTCAGGAGGACCTGAGTTCAAATCCGGCCTCAGACACTTAACACTTACTAGCTGTGTGACCCTGGGCAAGTCACTTAACTCCAATTGCCTCACTAAAAAAAAAAAAAAAAAAAAGATTGTGCTAAAAAAATTATTGAGAACCCCAAAGAGCATTTGTTTATGGATTATACCTATCAGCATTTAGTATACTAGAAATGAAAACTGATGAATTTTTAAAATATTTATTCATTTAAAATAATAATCATAAAACTATTATATGTTAACAAACAGATTTTATGAAGGATAATTATATTTTCCCAAACAAAAGAAATAGAAGAATAACATTGTTTTACACATTTTTGCAAATCTCTTTAAGGTCTGGCAGACAGAGGAAGCTTGCAAATCATCTCATTGGATTTGGGTAGAATTAGTTTTGATCCCCCTTTATATATTACATAAAAGAATCTGTATTCCTGATCAGGATTCTCTGGACTGTTCTTATTTTTGTAAGTATTCTTTCCTTTGAAAATAACCCCCAGAAAGTTCAGTCTTATGGCCTGGATGGAGTATGTGTTGACAAGAGTAAAATGAAAAAAGAGGGAGTGGTTGCTATAATTCAGTACTAGAATAGAAGGACACTGAGAGAGGAAGAAGTCAGGCAGGTGATCCAGGACAGAGTATGACTGATTTCTAACTCAGAGGGGCCAGGAAGGTTTAAGAGCAGGGAAAGCCAAGGTTATGCAGTGTCCTTCAGTCTAAGAATGGTCAGTATTAGAAAGCAGTAAATAATCCAACAAATCATTCATTATGACCAAGTGGGGTTTATACCAGGGATGCTAGGATGGTTCAACATTAGGAAAATCAGTCAACATACTTAATTATACTTAAAAGACCAAACATTGGGGGCAGCTAGGTGGCGCAGTGGATAGAGCACTGGCCCTGGAGTCAGGAGGACCTGAGTGCAAATCTGGCCTCAGACACTTAACACTTACTAGCTGTGTGACCCTGGGCAAGTCACTTAACCCCAGTTGCCTCACTAAAAAAAACAAAACAAAAAAACCCCAAACATCCCAAACCACATAATCATCTCAGTAGATGCAGAAAAGGGCATTAACAAAATGTAACATTCTTTTTTATGCTAAAAACACTACAAAGCATAGGCACAGAGAGACCTTTTAAAATATCATATAAAGCACTGATCTAAAACCCAAAGTGAGCATCCTATGTAATGCAGATACAATAGAACCTTTTCCAGCAAGTAAAAAATTCATTCCGGGAATGAAGCAAGAATGTCCACTTCTCCTTACTGTTATTTGATATAGTTCTGGAAATGCTAGCAACAACAATAAGACAAGAGCAAGAAATGAAAGGTATGAAGTTAGATAAAGAGGAGATAAACTGCCCCTATTTGTGAATAATAGGATGGATGGGAAATCCTGGGAATTTAGCCAAGATATTAATTGAGACAATAGCTTTAGCAAAGTTGCAGGCTACAAAAAGAAATCTTCAAAAATCAGTTTTTTTCCTGTATTATAATGAACAAAACACAAGAAGCAATAATAGAAAGGAAAATCTCATTCCAGAAAAATTACAAAACACGTGAAACATCTGGGGATCAACCTACCAAAGCACCTAAAAGACTTGTATAGATTCCATTACAAAGGGCTCCTTAAGGAAATAAAGAACAACGTAAATAGTCGGTAGAATATTCAATGCTTGTGGCTAGACTGTGCCAATATAATACAAAGTATAATACTACCAAAACTAATTTACACTTTTAATACTATACAGATCAAATTACCAAAAAGGATACTTCATAAAACTTGATAAAATAATAGCAAAATTCATTTGAAAAAAAAAAGAGATCTAAAATATCAAAGAAAATGATGAAAAATAGAGACTATATTATAAAGCAGCATTCTTCAGTCATCTGGTATTGGTTAAAAGATAGGTCGACGGAACAGACTAGGCTAGATTCAGAAATAATTTAACTCAATGACCCAGTGTTTCATAAAACAGAAAATATAAATTATTGGGGAAAAAAATCTTTATTTGATAAAAAATGCCAGAGAAACCGAAAAGTAGTCTCTGCCAGAAATTAGGCACCAACACCTTTCCCCATATTCTACAATACATTCTTAGGGGGTTATGTGTCCTTAATAGTAAAGATTATGCTGTTAAATAATTAGAAGAGAAACAGACCATATCCCTATCACAGCAATGGATAGGAGATAAATTAGAGATAGAGGCAATTACAAAAGATGAAATAGATAATCTGATTCGTTGAAATTGGAAAGCTTTTGCACAGACAAAATTAATGCACTTACAATTAGAAGGGAAAGGGTTGAATGGAGAAAAATCTGTTTCAAATCCCTCCAATAAGAGTTTAGTGTATAAGATGCATGAACAATTAATGAATATATGTTTAATACTCATTCCACAAAAGATAAGTGATCAAAGGATATGAACACTCTCAAGCAGTTCTCAAAAGAATTGCAAAGTATTCACAACCATACAAAAGAATGTTCCAAATGACTAATAACAAGAGAAATATAAAGCAAAACAACTTGGAGGTTTTATCTGATCCCTTGGCAATACTGATAAAATTGGGGAAAATGACAAAAAATGGCAATAGTCAATGTTGGAAGGGTCATAGAAGAGTAGACATTAATACATTGTTGGTGGAGCTGTGAGATGGTATAATATTTTGGAAACCAATTTGGAATTATTTTTTTAAATTGACTGAGGTGTCTATGCCCTTGATAACTGAGACTCAATTATACCTTGGGCTTATACACCAAAGAAGCTATTAATAAAAATTCCCCAACATACACCAAAATATTTATAGTAGCACTTTTTGTGGTAGCGAAAAATTGGAAACAAAGTAGGTGTTTGTCAAATAGCTAAGCAAATCACAGCACATTAATATAATGGACTAATTATCTGCTGCAAGAAATTATTGGGTGATAAACATTGAGAAGCATGGAAAGAGCTATGTGAACTGATACAGAATAAAGGAAACAGAACCAAAAAAAACCTAATATGTAAAGCAACTACAACAATGTCAATGAAAAGAACAATAACATACCAAAAAAAAAACACAAAAGTAAATGTAACAGAATTATATAGATCAAACAGGAATTGAAGAGATATGCGAGGGCACCCCCAACCCACCTAGGGTCTACATTGTGTATATTTTGGGACTTTTATCAATATATTGATGTATCGTGCTGACTTTTTTTTTCCCCTTTGTAAAATTTTTATTATCTGCTCTCTGGGAGGAAAAGAGGAAAGGATACTTGGGATAGCTATGATGATGTAAGATGCAGAAGATATCAAGAAAAACTTAAGTGCAGATAATGAATGTGTGTGCGTGCTGGAGAGGGAGGGGGAGGGAGAGGACAAGGACAAGGCCAAGGCCCTAGGGCTAAAGGCAAGACTATTTCTAAGAAGGAGAGTTGGTGCCTCAGGAAATCTTTGTGGTCAGTCAAGACTGTGGCTTGACTCTGTTTGGTATGTGAAGCCTTTACACCCTGATTTCCACCTCCCCGCATTTTGATTTATTACATACATGTTGCTCTCAGATATTCTACAATTTAGCCTTGCTGTATCTCACACGTGGTATTTCATCTCCTATCTGTGCCTTTTATAGTATAAGGGGCTAAAATTCTAGCTAGTCTGTCTAAAATATCCAATGAGTGGTCGCCAATAAATTATAAGCTTTAGCAAGAGTTAGACTTTTAAGCATTTATTAAGGAGAATAAGAATTTGGTAAAGAGAGAGAGAAAGGCCTAGATTCATCTATTTATTAAAAGGAGAGCACATTTCTAGCTCCCTTTTCCACCCTAGTTCCGAGGAAAAAGAGCCAGAGTGCTCACCTCGCCCCCTCTTCCTCCCACAAGCAAACTTCACTTCCTGACCCATAAGAGCTGGATGTCTTGCTCTCAGAGGCCTTCTCCTCATGGCAGAGCTTTGCTACAGTAAGTCTCCAGCAGGTGGCATCATTCCAATCATTACAATAGTCTTTTTCTCCAGACCTGAATCCTTCTTTAGAGCTCAGCTCAAATGCCACCTCTTAGACGAGGCCTTCCCTGACACCCCTAGCCGCTGACCCCTTCCTCCGCCCAATTACTTAGTGCATATAACTCTTTATGTGTATACATGTTGTTTCTACAAATAGATAGAATATAAGATCTTTGAGGACAGGGTCCTTGTTTTTGTTCCAGCACCAGGAACATCATTTGGCATCTTTAGTAGGTGCTTAATATGTATTTGATTGATTGATTGATTGAGCTATGGACTTAAGCTGGACCCCAAACAGAAATAAATGTGGAGATGCAGTAGAAATACCAATTGTTAGGAACTCAGATGCCTGTTGAAAAGTCTCATCGCTAGTGTTTGTTGAGGTGAATAGAAAATGAGCCCCGTGTCCTGGGATATCAACCCATGGGAAGGAGTCAACTGAAACTATGTGTCTGCCACCTGTTAGCTCTTGGCTGTTTACTCTTGGCATACAATTGCTGGTTTTACCCCCTTGGCTTCCTTGTTCTTCTTAATTCAGTTGCCAAGTTTCAAGCTTCTCACTATCCTATGTTAATCTGTTTTTCGGTTGGCCTGAAGCTTGTTGGTGCATCCCATGCAGTCATACTATATAACAGGGGTCTTAACCTGGCATCCATGGACAGATTTCAGGAAGTCCTTGAATTGGCACAGTGGGACCATCCCGTATCATGTCACCCCATCATGCCAGTCAGAAAAGCTGAAAGTTTAGAGGAAGATTAAAAAAAATACATAGGGAAAAATGACATCTTTGATTTCATCAACTTCTAGCTGAAATCACATTATAGGCTAACTTCACAATGGAAAAGTTGTTCCTAGGGGCAGCTAGGTGGCGCAGTGGATAGAGCACCAGCCCTGGATTCAGGAGGACCTGAGTTCAAATCCGGCCTCAGACACTTAACACTTACTAGCTGTGTGACCCTGGGCAAGTCACTTAACCCCAATTGCCTCACCAAAAAAAAAAGAAAGAAAGAAAAGAAAAGAAAAGTTGTTCTTCCTAGGGCTGGACCAGATGACTGTTGAAGTGAGGTTCCTTTCACCCCTATTATTCTCAGATTCTCTAATTTGTTATGTGAAAGGGAAGAGTCTTCTAGAATTGCTGAAGAAACACTTAGAAAAGTGACATGGAATGATGAGCTCAACTTCCTTCCTATTGAGGTTATGATCATTTGGTTGTGGTTGTGTTTTTTTCCTTTATTTGAGGGGTGTGGTCTGAGATTTCATATGAGTGTATAGAACTTCCAGACACAAAATCCCCTCTACCCATCAGCAATCGCTCCAAAGCTTGTAGCACTGAGACATTGAGAGTTAAATGACAACTTAAAACCACTGAGGCAGCCCTTGAAACCCAGGTCTTCTCATTCCAAGGCTAGCCCATTCACTGTACTAGGCTGTGTCTCTTCTGGCCACTAGCATAGACTCAGTCTCCTAGCAGTAGACCATGGATATTGGTGATGGGAGAAGGTGCTTCATGGAACACTCTTCCTTTCCAGGGCAGTCTGTTCTCAATAATATTGTGCGAAGAGGTTCTCTTTAATTGTGGATTTTCATGATGGAGGGGATGGTTGGCATCTTTTTTGTTTGTTTATTTTTTCCTTAATCTAAAATTCTGTTTCAGGATTTGGAAAGATCAGTTACCTTAGAAATAGTTGTTCAACCTGGAACTAGTGATTCATTTTTTGATTGAGTAATACCAGAATTAGACTTTTTTTTTCTTTTTTAACTACTCATCCATCCGTCCATCCTTTGGACATGATGCTTGTGTGTCCTTTTGCAGGAGAGTGGTAAAGTTTTGTAGGTATCTATAAAATGAGAGTAAATATTAAACTGGGCTTGGCCATTGTTTCACTGAACAGCTTCCTCCAGACTGGCTTAGAGTTTGTAGGAGGCCGACCGGAGTAGTGAGAAAAGGCCCAGTGTGAAAGTCAGGATATTTGGGCTCCAAGCCAGAACCTTAGTGTGTGTGTGATCTTAGGAAGATCACATTCTTCTCACGGTCAGCTTCCTCCTTTATAAAATTAGGGGGTTGGGTTCGATCAGGAGTTCTCAGTAATTGATCTGATGAAGATTATGGGCCCCTTCTTGGATAATGTTTTTAAATGCATAAAATGAAATAGAAATATAAAGAAAAACAATGATGTGTTTTTTTCTTAAATAGGGTTATCAAAATATTTTTAAAAAACCAACTTCACTTAACCCCAATTGCCTCACCAAAAAAACCCCAAAGAAACCAACTTCACAGTCCCTAGTTTATGAATCCCTGGATTAGACAGACTCTCTGGGTTCTTGCCATTGCTACTGTTAGGTGATTAATTAGCCCTAGTCTGGTGCTAACTTGTGTGACTAATGCCCCATAAATTTTGTGTTTTCTCTTTTATTGAATTGAGATGATATCTGTTCTACTTCCTTAACAGAGTAGCTTTGGGAAACAAATGAAATAGTTGGCTGAATAGAATTGTTCTTTTCTAGTAGGACATAAAATTGAAAAGCTGAACTCTTCCTGGTAATTTCTACAAGGAAAGTCTCCCCCTTTGGGCCATTCCCAATTAATGATGATATCTCTGTCCCTTTCTCCTTAACCCTCTCTCCCTACCACTGGTTTAAGTTCCTCTTAGAGTTCTAGCTTGGGGTGGTTTCCCCCCCACTTCCTCTAGTAGAAAACATTATGGCTTGCTTGTGTGTTAGAGTTTGTGTGTTTAAACTACGCTTCTCTAGTGCCACCATTCCATGTCATGTCACCCCATCATGCCAGTCAGAAAAACCAAGGGTTTTGGAGAAGGTAAAGATGGAAGTGGTTGGTGGATAGAAGTCACTGGACACTGTCTCTAAAGGTGACCTGACTAACTTGTTCCCACGTTCCAGGAGTGTGCCTTGTACCAAAGATGCCAAAATAACGATGAAGCTAGATTCTTTGAGGGTGGGGGAGAGGTGGGGGTGTTTGGGGAGATATTGAAGATAAATGAGAGAGGAAGAGTGTGGGGAGGCAATCTGGGGGAAAAGCTTGAATGGAATGGGATCGATCACTTAGGAATGTGGGGAGGTCTGCTTTGAGCACCAGGGCTACTGCTTCATGTGAGATAGGAGTGAAAGGTGGGTGTAGTGGCAGAAGGAATCTGGGTGATGGAAGAGGATGAGGAGGAGGAGATAAGAGGAAGTTCTCAGCAAATAGCCTCATTTTTTTTTTCAGAGAAATATGAATCAACTTTTTAAGGATGGGGCAGGGAAACCATGGGAAATTTCAGGAGGGATAAAACGGTCTGGGGGTGGGGGGCAGCTCGGTGGCACAGTGAATAGAGCACTGGCCCTGGATTCAGGAGGACCTGAGTTCAAATCTGGCTTCAGACACTTAACACTTACTAGCTGTGTGACCCTGGGCAAGTCACTTAACCCCAATAACCCAGGGAAAAAAAAGGTTTGGGGGATAAAACACTGTCACAAGTGGGATAGTAAGTCAATGAGAGTGGTACAAGGCAGGAGTTAGGGAGGAGAGGACGGAACTCATTGAGGAAAGAAGGGCAGTGTGCTTAATAGACAGCAGCCAGTCAGACAAAATAGATTCTTACATTATGGTCATTAAATAGCAGAAAAGGATTCTAACCTAGGTCCCCGGACTCTAAAACCAGTTTTCTTTCTACTTTATCACACTGTGAGAGCAAGAATTTTCTTGATATCTGGAACATACTTTTCGGGGAGGGGGGGGGAAGAATGGTTGAAACAGAACTTGGAGAATCTATAGGGGTTCTTTGCCCTTTTTTTTGGTGTCATGGACCCCTCCGGCAGTTTCTGGTGATGTTTGTAGACCCCTTCTCATGCATAAAATAGAATAACTAATGATATTGAATTTTTTAAAAAGTGATTTTCTTTTTTGTATCCAAGTTAACAAACTCCCTCTGCTATCCATCCTAGTCCTAATTAAAAAGGGAATTAGGATGGGAAATAGTGTGTCAGGCCTCTTGGAAATGCCAGCATAGCAATGTGCAAAGAAATCACCCTGACTCACCGCTGAATGATGAAAATGGCTGATAACAATGGAACTCTCAATGATAAAAATATAACCAATCAGATGGTGTTTCCAGATCAAAGGGATTCTCCTATTCATTAGTCCAGATATGTGATTTCATCGATACAAGCATCTTAAAGTGTGAAGACCCTCCTCACCAATGCAGGTCCCTTATAGTGGATCATCTTAAAAAACCGCATAGGGCACTAGGGAAGACACGTGACCTTTTCCATGGTTACATGGCTAATATATTTTAGAGGAAGGATATGAACTCCCCCTTTTGACTTTCTACCCATAGGCCATGGTTGCCTGTCTACCATTTTTTATGCCACTGTACTAATCAGTAAAAGCTGGAAAGACAAAAGGAAACCAAGGCCTGGGGTGAAAATTGCTAAATCGTCAGGAAAGTATAACTCATTTTGTTAATACAGACTTAAAACCCCAGGAAATGAATGAGATTCTTATGCCTTAATAGGTAGTATGTTCTGGTGCTCTTGGCTCTACTTGGGGTATCTCAATAAATCTAGTAGTGTTAGTCTGGGGCAGCAAGGCAGTACAGTGGATTAAATGCTGGGCCTAGAGTCAGGAAGACCAATCTTCCTGGAGTTCAAATCTGGCCTCAGATGCTTACTAACTGTGTGACCCTGGGCAAGTCACTTCACCCTGTTTTCCTTATTTTCCTCATCTGTAAAATGAGCTGGAAAAGGAAATGGCAAACTACTCTAGTATCTCTGCCAGGAAAGCCCCAAATATGGTCACGAAGAGTCAGACATGACTGAAATGACTAAACAACAACAAAGTGTTAGTTCCTCTACTTGGTTTAGCTTTGAGCCTATTTATTACTCACAGGTGAGAAATTTTCAGGAATAAAAAAAAAAAACAGTTTGAAATAAACATCAGAGAGTTTAAGACTTCAAAAAATATTTCTTGGGAGGGGAGTGGGGCAATAGGGGATTAGATTAAGTGACTTGCCCAGGGTCACACAGCTAGTAGGTGTCAAATGTCTGAGGCTGGATTTGAACTCGGGTCCTCCTGAATCCAGGGCCAGTGCTTTATTCACTGTGCCACCTAGCTGCCCCCCTAAAAGAATTTTGAAACATTTTCTCCAAATATTTTTATTACATTATTTTTTTGTCGATTTGAACAAGAGCAAGCATGAACATTTTCATGCACAAATAACTGAAAAATAGAATTATATGTGAAACTTTAAATCTTTTTTTAAGTATATAATTAATTCATCACATTGGTTCCAAAATTCTGTACTATTTGTTTGTGTTTGCCTCTGAACCTCCCTCCATTTTTTCCTGTACATTTTAAAAATGATTCATTGACAAGCTCTTTTCTTGGCATTGCTATCGCTATTTCCCAGTTCTCTTCCACTCCACCCTCCCCCAAATAGACAAAACCCTGAAACTCTCCCTTGTAATAAAAAAAGCAGTCAAAACAAATCCAGAGTGTTGGAAAATTTGTGTCTCAATCTATACCTTCCATCTATTTTCTGAATAGGTGGCCATTGCATTGATCAGAGTTCCTAAGTCTTTAAAATCTATTTTCCTTAAATTTATTGTAGTTATTGTACAGTTTGTTCCCCTGGTTCTGCTTACTTCACTTTGCATCAGTTCAGATTAGTCTCCCCTAGTTTCTCTCTGAAAATGTTCCTCTTGCCAGTTCTTAAGGTATAAGAAGTATCCCTTTACGTTCATATACTATAATCTGTTCAGACATTCCCCAGCTGATGAATTCATTTCCATTTCTTTGCTACAATAAAATTTCTTCTATGATTTAAAAATATATATATATATATATGTATAAAATTTCCACATTTCCTTTTCATTCTCAAAAAACATAAAAGCAAATGGTTCCTTTATGGGAAAACTCTTGAAGCTGCATTGTTTCTGTGTGTGTGTTTTAATTAAGTTCCCTGTGAAGGGAGTGTGTGTATACAATTGGGGTAACAGTTCTCTCCTCCAGATAGGGAGAGAACTACTTTATGAGATCATTAATGCAATGGACATTAAATATTAGGACCACATATCAGAGATAGGATAAAGTAAGTGGCGTGGAGAGGCAGATATATTTTTCTCATGTCATATAGGGCCCTTGTGGCCAGTCTGATTTAACAGTATGGGAGATCAATTATAATCTCATGGGTGAGGTAGGTATTTTAGCACTAGGATTTACTGTACACTGTGGGCAAGCCATTTCATGCTTTTGTGTCTTTTGTTTGTTTGTTTTTGTTTTTGGTGAGGCAATTGGGGTTAAGTGACTTGCCCAGGGTCACACAGCTAGTAAGTGTTAAGTGTCTGAGGCTGGATTTGAATTCAGGTCCTCCTGACTCCAGGGCCGGTGCTCTATCCACTGCGCCCCCTAGCTGCCCCCCTTTTGTGTCTTTAATAATTTGGAAGAAGTGGAGAATAGTTGTTGAGTGAAGAAAGAAGGAGTTTTAAAAGTATTGTCTTTGTGAAGATCATTGGAATGCCTTTCAATAAATGTCTTGAGGCTAAAGAGTCTGTTGTTATCTACAAATAACTTACTATTCCCTGGATAGTTGATTAGGTGACAGATGTAGGCCTTGGGAAGAATTAACCATGGTTACTATACCAGAGGCTAGTAAGGTAACTAATCACAATTTTATACTGGAGGCTGTATAGTTTAGGAGAAAAAGCCCTACCCCTGGGGTTTAAACCACCTATTTCTGTTCTCAGCCCTGCCACTATTTGGGGGTGTAAAGTTGGACAAGTCACTTGGTTTCTTGGACTTGCCAGAATAAAATGAAGAGGTCAGGCTAAATCTCTGAACATTCTCTGATTCTGCTTCTGTCTTCATGTTTTTGAAAGGTTCTTGGGTCATTGCTCATCTAACATTAACAACCATTGCGGGTCCCAGGTTGCTGGGACCATTTCCCATGAAGGGGCTCCTCTACTCTCAACTCATGTACACAGTCTGGATTATGTTCAATTTTGTGGGTTAGATGTCTTTTTTATATCCTTTGAGTCATTTTTTTTAAAAAAACCCTCCACCTGAGTGAAAATTATACATAGCTTAGGTTTTGGCTCATATCTGGGGTCTCCTGAAAAAGGGGAAATAGAAAGGTACTTGATGTATGGTATGTATGGGACAGGCATTTATTTCCCACACAGAAATAGAATGCTAAATGACATGCAAGACCCACAGCCTGCATTGACAGAAAAACTTAAAACAGGATTCAGTAACTTAAGCCTTATCATAATATCAACGGTTTTCAGAATTGCTCAATAGGCACTTTTACAGTTCACCTTGGTGCTGCACTGTTCAATAAACTTCCTGTCTCTGTCTTTTTTTTTGTTTGTTTGTTTGTTTAGAATTTTATTTTCCAAATTACAAGTAAAAACAAATTTTGACATCAATTTTTTAAAACTTTGTGTTCCAACTTCTCTTCCTCCCTCCCTTCCCACCTCCCACCCCCAAGAACTCAAGCAATTCAGTATAAGTTATACATAAGTAGTAATGGAAAACATCTCCACGTTAGCCAGGTTATGAGAAAAAACAGACAAAAATAAAACTTCAGATTAAGGAACTATCCCAAAAAAAAATTATGCTTCAATCTGTTTTCAGATACCATCAGTTCTTTCTATGTAGATGGATCCTGTCTCTGTCTTCTGACAAAATACTCCTGGTCTGTGCCCCGCTCCCCCCCCCCCATCTTCTCTTGCCTCTAATCACCTGGAACCAAAATAAATTGTAAGACTGAAGATCCTTTTGAACTCACAAGGGCTTGTCCAAGCCTTGTCCATTTTGGGATAGATACTGGGTCACAGAAGACCAAGAAAGAACAAACAAAAGAGGCAGCCCCAAGCAGAGCTTCCCCCTACCCCATTCAAGACTGTTCTGACAGAAAACTGGTTTTGCCCAGTGGCCAATAATGGACTTGTTTCGCCATCTCGAATCACCTAGGTCTACAACACAAAGTCACACAGGCCTCCTCTCATGAATTCACAAACACATCCATGGAATCAGGAAGAGATAGACCTCGATATGCTCACCGATTGGTTGCTCAGGATAATGTTCAAGATTTTCCAGGGTCTGTTTTAACTTTTGGTTGCTAAAATGTCCCTTTATACAAAAACTCTAGAAAGGTGATAAAAGAAGGTAGGGTCATGAACCAATTATAACATAAGGAAGGAAGAAAATTTAAAACTGGAGCATTATTTTTATCTGAAGCAAGGACATTAGAAAAACATTTTCTGTTTTGTATTTGGACAGGTATCTTGTCTCAGGCTAAAACCATTATATCCAGAATCTATAGGTTGTTAACTGGTTTTTGTTCTTAAGCTCCTTGACTTTAGAAAAGTAGATGGGGGTTGGGGGGAGTGCCTTGGGTGGTGGTTATGACTAGAGTTGTGTATAAATACATTCCAAGTCTATTTCCTTAGGATCATCCTTCTGTCGTTTAGCTTAGTCTAAACACATCAAAGTATTTGGGGCCTGAAAAAAAATCTGTTAGTTCAGTATCTAATTACAATAACAGGAGATGGCTGTGTCAGCATCCTGGCCAAGTTCATCAGCAGGGGACACAAAAGCTGATTATCTTTCTCAGTGGAGACTTGAGAAGCACTATGGGAATTGAAGTCAGCAAGGATCAAATGGGAGTGGGGTGGGGGAAGGGGAAGTTGGAGGAAATGGGGGAGGGGCATAAATATTTGAAACTATTTCAAAGCTGTTTTCCACCCTTAACTGGCCTTGCTTCAATGTTTGCATATTATACCTTTGTTTCTCTCTACTTTGTTTTAAAAAAGAAAAAAAGAAAAAGAAAAACAGTAGCACTACAGCAATCCAATTAGCAAAGGAAGCTTGTTTGGGGAACACTTTGGCTACCCCCTTTTCTAGCCCAGGTTCTATAATCCAGACTCTAGTCTGACCTATGAGGCCATTCACTAGCTATGCACCGAACAGTAATGCTTTTAACCGCATGCTCCACCAGTAAGACTCTACCCCCTTTCTGTCAATAATATCTTTGAAGTTTACTATTAAATACGTTTGAGAAAGAGCATACAATACAAATACATTTTCTGTTCCACTTCATGGACTTTTTGAGGCAGGAAAGGAATGCCTTCTTTTAATTGTATTAACTTATATAAATTCCAGGGAACTCAAAAGAGTTGCTAGTGATTTTTAGAAGGGTCACTTTTTACAATAGGAAATGACAAAGTCCAAGTTCATGGTTGAGGTCAGCCAAAGAACCCTCTGCTTCTGACCCAAACAAATGCTGCTACCCTCTGAGCAGAATCTGTGACAGAAATATTGACTCTGACCTCATATACCTGTGTACTCAACTAAATTACTAGACACCCCCCTCCCCCTTTTGCAAAGGTTTTTGTATGTGGGGTCGGGGTGGAGATGTTCATGGGGGTTGTGTGGCTTATTCAGTTTTTTTTTCCTCAGAGTTGATTGGTTTTGCTGGGTTTTCCTACGCTTTCTCAATTAAAAAACACCAAACAAACTTTATTATAAGTCATTGCTATTGGAGGAAGGGGAAGCACAGTGAAATCAAGGTAATAAAAAACAAAACATCAATAAAATTTCTTAAGTAAAATTTTAAAAATAAAATAGAACTAAAGTTTCATGACTAAGATACTCTCCATCATGGTAACCCTGCAGGACTGTGGAATAGTCACTGAATCAAGTCAAAATCATTTATTATTTACTAGGTTCCAGGCACTGTGCTAATAAGGGCTGGATATACAAGTACAAAACAGAAAGTCAGTCCCTTCCCTCAAAGAGCTTACAGTCTTTTCCTTTTTTATGTTGGTTTTATTTAGAATTTTTATTTTCCCAAATTACATGTAAAAACAAATTTTTGACATCAATTTTTTTTAAAACTTTGTGTTTCAAATTCTCTTCTTCCGCCCCTGCAAGAACTCAAGCAATTCAATATAAGTTATACTTGAGTAGCCATGCAAAACATTTCCACATTAGCCAGGTTGTGAAGGAAAACAGACAAAAACAAAACTTCAGATAAAGGAACTAACAAATAAATTATGCTTAATCTATATTCAGATACCATCAGTTCTTTCTCTGTAGATGGACTGCATTTTTCATAAGTCCTTCAGAGTTGTCTTGGATCATTGCATTGCTGAAAATAACCAAGTCCTTCACAGCAGATCATGTTGCTGTTATTTTATATACAGTACAGTTCACTTCGTATCAGCTCATAGAGGTCTTTCCAGGTTTTTCTGATAGTGTCCTATTCATCTTTTTCTTTTTAAATAGTAAACTACATTTATATAGTACTTTAAAGAGAGATTTCCTTACAATAAACCCATGAGGTTGATTATTGCAACAACAGTAATAGATAACATTTATAACCTTATACCTGACAAAGAATTTTCTTCACAATAGCAAAGGGCTTACATTCTAATGGGAGAGCACTACTCTTAAAAGGGAATTGGGGGGGCAGCTAGGTGGTGCAGTGGATAGAGCACTGGCCCTGGAGTCAGGAGGACCTGAGTTCAAATCCAGCATCACACATTTAACACTTACTAGCTGTGTGACCCTAGGCAAGTCACTTAACCCCAATTGCCTTACCAAAAAAAAAAAAAAAACCACAGCAGCAATCAGGAAGGAAAGATGAAAGTGCCCTTTGTCTGGATTACAGTCTGCTGAGGAATGAAGCCTTGGTTGGCCTGGGCCTCTTCCTTAAAATGGAGATTCTGGGAAGTAGCAGCCAAGTCCAGAGGTAAAGTACGTTTCCATGGCAAAGAGGTTTCTGGGGCATGATAGAGAAAGTCTGGAAAGGAATGAGAAAGAGAAGTAGCAATGTGACAGAAATGTCTCTGCCTTATTTTCACCCTGTACTTGTTTATCTAGGAAGAACCCAGGCAGAAAAAGAGATAGAACCTTTTGGAAATTATTTGCTCTACTTCTCATTATTGGTAGTTATGATATGAAAATTCAATTAATCTAGGAAAAAAAGAATTGAATGGAAAAAAGTATGTTTTATGACACCCTTCTTTTATTCATTCCTAGGATCCAGTTGGATTAAATTCATCCATTTGATTCTTAATCATTTCCTTTTAATGTCTTTCCTATCTCCTAGTTATATCTGCAGATTTGAATGGACGTGGTTGTGGTGGGGGGGCGTATCTAAGATAAACCGATCCAAGCTTAAAAAGAATCAGGTTGGATGCAAGTAAGAATTGGCTGCAGAAGATTTAATACTTCTCCAAAAGTATATGTTGCAAAAACTAGAGAAAGTTTTCACTTTAAATAAACAAACAAAAAATCCAGCACCCTATTTTTCAAACTCTCAAATTAGGCTATTGGTAGCATGGGTTTGGAAAGCACTGAGCCAGAGAAATCTTTTCTCCTTTCTACCCAGCATCCTGCCAGCTCAGCAAACTAAGGAATTGGACTGTTGTGTAAATACTGCAGTCCTCCTCCACCCTTGGGGGAGGGCATTGTGGAAGGATTTCAAATATTAATTATTCTCTTTGGATCTCCTGACTGCAAGTGTCTTGGAATGTTTTGCCTGTGCCTCATGTTCCTTGTCCATAGACCTTGTTGAGAATTGCTTTAGAAAGAGGCCCCTAATAGGAATATGAAAAATGAAAATAATGAGTTGTTAACTCCAGGGGAGCTTGCCTGATGCCTGAAACTTGGGATAAAAATTTAACATTAAGAAATGAGTTTATAATCTGTTGTGTTCATATGGTGTTGGTTTGACTACCAGGGTCTTTGAATAGGAGGAATAGTTAGCATTTATACAGCTGTTTACAGAATGTGAAACTGACATTCTAGGATCTACAGTCATATGGCACCTTGGTTTTGGAAAATTACCCAGAAGATTCTTGAGAAAAAGATGTTTTTATGTCAAAAAAGAAACTTGGGATAATTAAAAGCTTTGTGTAATTCCCAAATGTGATCTAAGACCACTCAATTTCTCCTTCAGTCCTTGGTGCTCAAATTCAATAACCATCTTTTAGTGTCTAAGACAGAAATTATTCACCTGAGCTCTGAGGATTTTTAAAGATATTTTGATAACTTTCATTATAATTGGTTTCCTTTCTAATCCCATGTAATTGTGTGTGTGTGTGTGTGTGTGTGCGCGCGCGCGTGCTCACGTGCGCATGTGCGCATTTTAAAACATTATTCCAAGAAAAGGTCTATAGGTTTTATCAAACTGAAAGGCATTCATGACAAAAAGGGTTAAGACTTCTGTTCTCAGATATATGTCCTGATGGGCCAGCTCTATTGGCTAACAATCAATAGGACTTCATACTCTTGGGTTTTCTTGTATAGAAATTTAACTAGAAGAAATACATGGTGGGTGTAAAGAGGTTAAAGTATATTACCAAGTATAAGGGAGAGGGTATATGATTCTTCATCCATCTCCAAATCAGTTGATGTATTCAAAATAAACTCACAGATGATAAGGATTTTTTTAGTGTTCTAAGAAAGTCTTATGTGAGCACTAAGGAGGTATGAACACTTCTCTAATTGAGTCATAAGGGGCAACACGATTAGCTGAGCAGAAAATGGGCCATACCTTTGAGGACCATTAAAAAAAGCCAAGTTGTTGGTTCTACTGGGAGTTTCAAACCAGGAGCCTGAAGTATGGTGAGGGAGGGTACTCTCTTCACCTTTTCCCCCAGTATTGACAATACCTTGCTTGCCCAGTAGGAAGACACCTCATCTAGCAGTTTGAGAGCTTGTCAGTTTGAGAGAGTTGGAGACATAGTTGAGAGAACAGTGACAACCATTGCAGACTGACACAGATACAGACAAGTGGTCACTTCAGAGAGAAAGCATAGATATGGCACCCTATGCCTTAGAATAGAGAGGTGGTGATGGACTTGAGTGGTCTAGCTGTGGCCATCAAGAATGAAGCTGCAGGGGGCTAGGTGGCGCAGTGGATAAAGCACCAGCCCTGGATTCGGTAGTACTTGAGTTCAAATCTGGCCTCAGACACTTGACACTTACTAGCTGTGTGACCCTGGGCAAGTCACTTAACCCCCATTGCCCTGCAAAAAAAAGAATGAAGCTACAGGGATGAGTAGACCCTGGGGGCTCAGCTGAGCCACCTGCCCATCCCAGTAGAAAAATCATGCCTGGTGGGCAGCTTTATGTGGACTTCAGAAAGAAAGAGAGGACATTGTATCCCTTTAGAATTTGAGTTGGGGATTTCTTGGGCCTCCATGTTTACTGTTCTGTGGTTTGTCAGTTTAGTACAAGAAAAATAGTGCTGACTATGCAGTATGAGGACCTGAGTTCATATCCCTGTCACTGATACTAACTCTCTGTGTGACCTTGAGCAAGTCACATCATTTCCGCACGGACCCCTTTTCTAATCTACAAAAGATGCTTAGACAAGTTGATTCCTGAAGTTTCTTCAAGCTATAAATCTGGGGTATGATCCTGCGACCATGGGGATGGTGGTTAGAGAGTGATTGCCATATAGCATTCCTAGTGTCATGGCTCATGAGCCCCGACTGATGTACTTCCTATTAACCATTAGATAGTAGATGCATGTCCCTTCAGAAGAGGCACAAATGTCCACAGTATCTATTGGAAGAGCAGGATGGCTATTTCCTTTCTAGCTCTAACCCTATGGTCCTGTGACTCAGTATTTCTCTTAGGCTTTGCAAGGAAGAGCTAAGGTTATACTTTCGAAATCTCGAATGCTATAAGAAAGACCTGGAAGGACCAGCGTGAGTTGATGCAAAGTGAAATGTACTGTATACAAAATAACAGCAGTATTATTAGATGATCTGCTGTGAATGACTTGGTTATTTTCAGCAATGCAATGATCCAAGACAACTCTGAAGGTCTTGCAAAGTGAAATGTACTGTATACAAAATATCAGCAGTATTATTAGATGATCTGCTGTGAATGACTTGGTTATTTTCAGCCATGCAATGATCCAAGACAACTCTGAAGGTCTTGCAAAGTGAAATGTACTGTATACAAAATAACAGCAATATTATTAGATGATCTGCTGTGAATGACTTGGTTATTTTCAGCCATGCAATGATCCAAGACAACTCTGAAGGTCTTGCAAAGTGAAATGTACTGTATACAAAATAACAGCAATATTATTAGATGATCTGCTGTGAATGACTTGGTTATTTTCAGCCATGCAATGATCCAAGACAACTCTGAAGGTCTTATGAAAAATGCAATCCATCTACACAGAGAGAACTGATGATATCTGAATACAGATCGATGTCTCACTGGGTTTTTCATTGATTATATCATATATATAAAACCTGTTTTATAGCAATCATACTTTGTTTTTCAATCACCTTTTAGGGACTGAAGAGTATGTAGACCATATTGAAAAACCCTTGCCCCTAAAGAAGAGAAGAGAAAATGCACCTCCCCCCTCCCACCTTTGTAGAAGTGGGGAACTGTGGATGTGGAACACTGCATATTCTGTCAGGCTCAGACTATTTTTCACGCTGTCTCTAAAAAACTTTTTTTTTGTTAATCTGTCTTTCATAAACGCCAACAAACATGAACATTTCCATTTGTTAAAAACCAGAATAATGAATTGTGTATGGGACTGTGAACTTCTTATCTACACTTTGCTGTTGTTTCTAAATGTGTACTCAGTTTAGCAGATTGATTTCAAAACTGTCTTGCTTGTCTTTGTGGCCCTCTGAACCTCCTATTCTCTTCACCTTTTCTTTAAATGGTTCATTTGCCCTCTTTTCTTTCTTCCTTTTTTTAGGCACCATTTTAACTCACTCCCCTTTCCCCCATAATCCCTCCTAACCATCCCCCCAAATCTTCCTTTTAACATGTTTTTCTGTTTTGGGTTTTGTTGGGTTTTTTTTTTAGTGAGGCAATTGGGGTTAAGTGACTTGCCCAGGGTCACACAGCTAGTAAGTGTTAAGTGTCTGAGGCCGGATTTGAACTCAGGTCCTCCTGACTCCAGGGCCAGTGCTCTATCTACTGCGCCACCTAGCTGCCCCTCCTTTTAACATGTTATTATACCAAAGGAAAACAAAACCACGAATTGGCAATGTCAAAAACAATATATATCTTATTCTGCTCCTATATATTATTACCTTTTTATTATGGGATAGGAAGCATGCCTTATCAGTATTCTGAAGTCAAGGTTGATGATTTCATTGACCAGAATATTAAGCCTTTCAAAATTGTTTTTCTTTACATATTGTTGTTATTTAGAAATTGTCGTCCAAGTTCTGTACAAGTGATTCTCTCAGTTCATATAAATCTTCCCAGGTTTTTCCAAATCTGTCCCTTTTTCCTCATTGCTTACAGTGCAATAATATTCCATTACATTAATGTACCATAATTTGTTCGTGTTCCCAAATTGATGGGCACAGATGTTTTTATTTCTTTGCTACAACAAAAAGTAATGCTATGAGTATTTTTATATATATTGGACTTTCCCCATGGTCTTTGATATCTTTGGGGTATATACATGTACTTCTGGATCAAAGAGTCTATACGATTTAGTGACTTTTGAAATATAGCTCCAAATTACTTTCCAAAATATCTGGAAGAATTCACAAGCTCATTAGGAGTATGTTAGTATGTCTGTTTTCTCATAGTTCCTCCAACAATTGTCATTTTCACCCATTTGATATATATGAGATAGAACCTCAAAGTTGTTTTTATATTTTTTTGTCTTTTAGTGATTTGGAACATTTTCATAGGATTATTATTAGCTTGCTTTTCTTTATATAGATATAGATATATATGGGGGGGTGGGCAATGAGGGTTAAGTGACTTGCCCAGGGTCACACAGCTAGTAAGTATCAAGTGTCTGAGGCTAGATTTGAACTCAGGTCCTCCTGACTCCAGGGCCGGTGCTTTATCCACTGCCCAGCTTGCTTTTCTTTTAAGAACTATTAGGGGCAGCTAGGTGGCACAGTGGATAAAGCACCAGCCCTGGATTCAGGAGGCCTGACACTTGACATTTACTAGCTGTGTGACCCTGGATAAGTCATTTAACCCTCATTGCCCCACAAAAACAAAAACCTATCCATAGCTTTTGACCAACTATCTGTTGGGGGAGTGGCTCCTTTTCTTATATATTTGATCCAGTTTCTCAGATTTCTTGGATATCAGACCTTTTTCAGAGAAACTTGATACAAAGTCACCCCTTCCCCCAGCTTCTCCCCTGCTATAACTGTTTCTCTTTTCATTTTAGCTGCATTGATTTTGTTTGTGTGTAAGATTTTTAATTATATGTAATCAAAGTTGTCCATTTTCTTTCTCTCTGTCCCTTATTTGTCAATAACTCTTCCCCTATCCATTGTTAGAAAAAATCTCCTTCCTTGTCCCTCTAATTTGTTTATGATTTTATTTAGGGGCAGCTAGGTGGCGTAGTGGATAAAGCACCGGCCCTGGATTCAGGAGTACCTCAGTTCAAATCTGGCCTCAGATACTTAACACTTACTAGCTGTGTAACCCTGGGCAAGTCACTTAACCTTCATTGCCCTAAAAAAAAAAAAAAAACTTACTGGAAAGATCTCTGTCCTTTTCTGTTACAGATTATACTACATCTTGGTTTTAAGATATTATTTACCAAATTGTTCCAAAGTGAGATTTCCCCTCAAATTTTGATTCTCTAAATTGACATTCTTTGTGCTTTACCTTGATTATATCATTTTTTTTTTCTATAACATGCTCCAAATGCTGAGGTTAAAGTGGAAGCAGGTACCTAAATCTTAGGGGCAGTGTCATGCATTTGTCTTACTAAGCAAGGACAAAAACCATTATAACTACAAGAACTTTTCCATTTATTTTAAAGATGTCTTGGAAAAATCCAACATGTGAAAGAAGAACTAGCTTGTAAGTAACTTTGGGAGGTGGGGAAGAGTTGGTCAAGGCAGCTACATTAAAAGGATTTGCATTTTTTTTTAATTCCTAAATGAGTTGAGGCTTTTCCCTTAGCGAGGCCATATGATGTAATACGAAAAGCATTGGATTTAATATCAGTAGACTTGGAATTAAATCCCTCCTTTCAAACTTGCAACTAGTATGACCTTGGACAGATCACTTGACCTCTGTGGGACTCTGATCTGGGAATCGTACTAAATGAGACCTCCAAATGAGCTCTCTAAATTTGTGATCTTGTGATTTCAGTTCTAGTGTTATATTGAACCCTAAGAGAGAGTATGGAAAAAAAGCATCATGTGCCTCTTGTTGTTGTAACAAACAGCTGCTGAAATTTCTGGGTAAAAGTGGACCGAGGCACATTTGGATACCCTCCAAGGATATTCTGAAGGGACAAACTGAACTTTTAGATTTATCTTTTCTGTTATAAAGATTTAATTCATCATCCTTGATTATAGATATGCTCCTGAAAGTTGCTTGTAAGTGTATTTTTGTAAATTGTGTATAAGACTCATTATTATACCATGCCAAATTAAATGTACCAGGGAATCCTATTTAAAACCCAATAGAGGGGCAGCTAGGTGGCGCAGTGGATAAAGCACCGGCCCTGGATTCAGGAGGACCTGAGTTCAAATCCGACTTCAGACACTTGACACTTACTAGCTGTGTGACCTTGGGCAAGTCACTTAGCCCTCATTGCCCCACTGAATGAATGAATGAATGAATGAATGAATGAATAAAAAAAAATTAAAATTAAATATAAATAAATAAATAAAATAAAAGAACCCCAAAGTGAATCCTTATGTAACACAAGTGATCAACCTTCTCCCTTGTTCCAAATCCTACACCATCCAAAATTATGTAATTGATTTTGGGAAATTCCATCTGTTGGGTCCTTCTAAAGGATTTCTCAGTTTGATCGACTTGAAATCTCAACAAAATGGAAGTATATTAATGTCCATTTTGAAACTCATTGGAAATTTAGTACACTAGAAGCACATGACCTTATAGTTAGAGATTTCAGATCTTCCAGGTTTTAAATTTGCTGTTCTTAGCTCTAGCCAACTTGGATGTCTGCCTCAACCTTTACGGTTGAAGAGAAGTAGAAAAGGAAATTTACTCTATGATACTTTATAAGGGAAGCAGTTTTGGCTAACTGAAATCTAAATACATTCAGTGACCCCTAAGCTTTGGGAAGACTTCGCTATAGTAACTTTCTATTACAGAACTGTTTATGAAACTCCTTGTGTTCTTTTTTTTCTTTAACGTGTGCACTTTTATTTGAACTGGTCTTAAGTCAGTGTACAGGTAAAGCTCTCCTCCCCTCCCCCCAAGTACTGGCACCAATCTCAAAACTTGCGGGGAGACTGAAGTCTTCATTCACATCTATGTTGGGGGCAGGGAGGGAATTTAGGGGGCCACTCATTATGGCTGACAAAAAAAAAGGAACAAGTATTAAGGCGGAAGATACAAAAAGTTGTTTTTGGTTTTTTTTTTAAAGGATTACATAATTTACACATAAAGCAGTACTGTGTACCTCCCCCCCTCCCCCTCTGGATTTTTAAGTAGCTCCTTTGCTCTAATTTGAGCAGGACAGCCTTCATAGAGGCAAGTAACTCACTAACATGTAATAATTATTTGGAATGACTATTAAAAAAAAAAAACAACAATGTACAATCAGAGTCCTGAAGATGCACTGTAGAACTTTGGGGATGTTTGCCTCCAACATCATCACCTGCTCATCACCTTCACCGTTCCAGTTTTTAAATCCTGAGTCAAGCGCCAAAAAAAATAAAAAATAAAAACAAATAAAGCCATGCCAATCTCATCTCTTTTTTTTCCCGGGCAATTAACATGTCACACCCTTTGACAAAAAAAACCAAAAAAACAAAACACAAACAGTCCATTTAGAAGCATTTGCGGTGGACAATGGAGGGCCCAGATTCATCATACTCCTGCTTGCTGATCCACATCTGCTGGAAGGTGGAAAGAGACGCCAGGATGGAGCCTCCAATCCAGACAGAGTATTTGCGCTCAGGTGGGGCAATGATCTTGATTTTCATTGTGCTGGGGGCTAGGGCTGTAATTTCCTTCTGCATCCTGTCAGCAATGCCTGGGTACATGGTGGTACCACCAGACAATACAGTATTGGCATAGAGATCCTTACGGATGTCAACATCACACTTCATGATTGAGTTGAAGGTAGTTTCGTGGATTCCACAGGATTCCATACCTAAGAAAGATGGTTGGAAGAGAGCTTCTGGGCATCGGAACCTCTCATTGCCAATTGTGATAACCTGACCATCAGGGAGCTCATAGCTCTTTTCCAGAGAAGAGCTAGAAGCAGCAGTGGCCATCTCCTGCTCAAAGTCTAGGGCGACGTAGCACAGCTTCTCCTTGATGTCACGCACGATTTCCCTCTCAGCTGTGGTAGTGAAACTGTACCCTCTCTCGGTCAGGATCTTCATGAGGTAGTCCGTCAGATCACGGCCAGCCAGATCCAGACGGAGGATGGCATGGGGAAGGGCATAACCTTCATAGATGGGCACAGTGTGGGTCACACCATCACCGGAGTCCATCACAATACCAGTGGTATGACCAGAGGCATACAGGGACAGCACAGCCTGGATGGCAATGTACATGGCTGGGGTGTTGAAGGTCTCAAACATAATCTGAGTCATCTTTTCTCTGTTGGCTTTGGGGTTCAGGGGGGCTTCCGTGAGCAGCACAGGGTGCTCTTCAGGGGCCACACGGAGCTCATTGTAGAAAGTATGATGCCAGATCTTCTCCATGTCATCCCAGTTGGTGACGATACCATGTTCGATGGGGTACTTCAGGGTCAGAATACCTCTCTTGCTCTGGGCCTCATCCCCCACGTAGCTGTCTTTCTGGCCCATACCCACCATCACACCCTGATGTCTGGGGCGCCCAACAATGGATGGGAAGACAGCCCGAGGGGCATCGTCTCCTGCAAAGCCAGCTTTGCACATTCCAGAGCCATTGTCACCAATGAGAGCAGCAATATCATCATCCATGGCAAACTTTGAAGTGGCAAGTTTAAACCCTTAAGAGAAAGAAGGTGGTGCCGCACCTGGAGGCAGGGGGGAGGCAAGTGCACGCCGGGTGGAAGAGCTCACCAACTCCTTGTGTTCTTAAAAATCAAAGAAGCAGGGACAGCTAGGTGGCGCAGTGGATAGAGCACCGACCCTGGAATCAGGAGTACCTGAGTTCAAATCTGGCCTCAGACACCTAACACTTACTAGCTGTGTGACCCTGAGCAAGTCACTTAACCCCCATTGCCCCGCCCCCCCCCCAAAATCAAAGAAGCTTCACTTCGTTTGGTCTTAATTCAGGGTATTTCCTTCAGAGAAAATATCAAACCAATGATTCTACTGGGTCTAATTGAGGTTGATAATGCTGGAAAGGACCTTTTTTTGTATTATGGACCTCTTTGGCAGTGTGGTGGTGATGCTCCTTCTTAGAATCATGTTTTTAAATGTATGAAATAAAATTCATAGGGCTATAAAGAAAGCCCATTATATTGTTACATAGGTATGTATGTATTTATGTAGCTATGTATGTATGTGTATGTATACACACACATCTGTATCTATATCTATTTTTCTTTAGACCCCAGGTTGCAAACCCCTGCTCAAGGGTTTGGGTAGGAAAAGATAGAGGGTGGCCCTGGTGACCTAGATCTGAAGCTCTGCTTTCCCTTTATAGTCATGCTTAAATTAAGCAGATGGAGATCACAGCTCCCAGCTGAGCTTTCAGGCTCCCCCTGCCACCCTTTGCACAGCAAAGTGCGCTGGCCCCAATGCCAGCTGGTTCAAAGGACAAAGAAAAGGCAGATTGTCTGTCTCAGCAGGGCACTGAGATGGGCAGCACTGGACTATGAGGAAGGAAGATGAGGTCCTGCGGCTTTGGAAGAGGCTGTGAGGCTTCAAACAGCTCAACACACCGGGAGGAGGGAGCTTGTTACCCTCTTTATGGATTAAAAAAATACCTAAGTTATGAACCATTGTATTGTTTTGGATTCAAACCAGTCATGAGACCATACAGTTCATCAGAGCAAATGTACATAGGCTCAGGTATTATTAATGTTTGTTTTGTCTCTTAGCTGCTATTTGGAGTCTTCCTGTTATACTTCCTCTGCTTCCCATGTCCAGGGGTGTCCTGTGCTACTAAAACCAGTAACTTCACTAGTGAAAGAAGAGAAAAATATACTCTAGTATTCAAATTACCATGTGATTTGGCATGGTTCAAGGGGGACCCATAGGACCTTCCTTCAAATCTTGACTCAGCCTCCCATGTCATCTGTGCCTCGGTTTCCTCATGTATAAAAAGAGGGTTGGACCAGATTATCTCTGATGTCCCTTTCAGCTCCAAATCTTTGATCCCGTCAACAGTGCAATGGCAGCTCTCCCATGCCAACCCATGTTTGTGTCTACCTAACACACAAGGTCCTTCCTCACTTTTTCTTGATGTTGCAAATGCCAGTACAGCATGTAGACTTTCCATTGGTTACCCCTTGGGCTTTCCAAATGACCAGCCCTTCATTTTCTTTAATGCTGTTTTTGGATGTATCATAGCAAGGCTCGCATGCCCGCTGTGGGCTTCTCCATATTGTCCTTTGGTTGATACTCATTTTTCAGTTCTTTGGAGATTGTCTTGTGTTAGATGACTCTCAGCCATACGTAAAAGGAAAAATTGGGGATCATTAAAGGCAGAGATGTCAAACATGATTAAAATGTTATTGGGGGGGGGTGCAGCTAAGAGGTGCAGTGGATAAAGCACTGGCCTTGGATTCACAAGTACCTGAGTTCAAATCTAGCCTCAGACACTTGACAACTTACTAGCTGTGTGACCATGGGCAAGTCACCTAACCCTCATTGCCCCACAAAAAATTTTTTTAAATGTCATTTGGAAATATTTTAATGAAGTAAAAATACAGTGGAACATAAATAATGTTAGTATGTAGTATTCTAAGCCAATAGCAGGGATTCTTATATGGTTTAGTGGCCTCCATTTCTATTTGAGTTTGACATCACTGGTTAAAGGAACTTTGCAATTCCCTGAAGGCAATTTTCAGCCCACTCAAGTCTAAATAATAATAATGATGTATTAATAGTATTAAATATATCATTTATACAGCCTTTTAAGGTTTGCAGAGAACTAAGGACTGCAGAATGTAAATTTATATCACAAAAAAGGCATCCAGTGTATATATCTATCTATCTATCTATATGAATATGGATATGATATATAGATATAACCTATATCAGATTACCTGCTGTCTAGGGGAGGGGGGAGGGAGGGGAGGGAGGGAGAAAAATCTGAAATTGTAAAGCTTGTATAAACAAAAGTTGAGAACTATCTTTACATGTAACGGAAAAAATAAAATACCTTATATGTAAAAACAAAAAAACAAAAAAAGGCATCCAAATTCCATTTGAACATAATAATTAATCTCGGCCCTAGAAGCCCAGAACTGGTGATAGTGTGTGTTCCTTCTTGCTTTACATATATTATCTCAGGTATTATTATCCCCATTTTACAAAGGAGAAAACTGAGTCCAAGGGCCTCAGATACACTTAAGTGTCTGTGGGAGGGAGATCTTTCTGATACCAAGTCCAGCACTCTATACACTGCACCAACCAGAAGGTGATAATTATTGAATAATGATGGGCACCCATCCCATTCCCTTGGCTCATTGGATCACTCTTTGTTAGGCAAATGTGCAGAAGACAGTTGTCCGTCAGAGGTTTTCTTTCCTCTCACTCATGTTGACTTCTTGCTGTACTCAGCTTTAATTATCTTCCTCTCACCTTGTGATTTCTCGTGGCCTTTGCTTTGGGTAGCAACACTTACGATTCACATTTATGTGGTGCCGGCTTCAGAATACTTATTTTTAGTACTTTCCTAAAAGCTCCTCTAAACAAGAAGAAAAGGGCTTCTTGAACAAAGCACATGGCTTTTTTTCCCCGGTTATACTGATAGCTGACCTTTATAATAACCTTTAAGTTTAGCAAAGCGCGCTACAAATCTTATCATATTTAATCCTCACAAACACCCCATGAGAGAGCTATTACAGGTGGTGTTATCACTATTTTACAGATGAAGAAACTGAGGCTTGGGGGGTTAAAGGTGGTGTCCAAGCTGGGATTTGAGCCCAAGTCTTTCTTGACTCTGAATCAAGTTATCTTTCTACTATACTATGCCTAACTTCTAAATCCAATTTTCTTTCTATAATACCAAGGGGTAGATTATGTCCAAAGTGTTTTATAGATCCCCAAAGTAGAGTTAAACTTTTATAACACAGCATAGCCATTTTGCCTATTTCTCAGCACTCCTTAGTAGTTGGTAACAGAACAAGAAAGGCACCATAGAGCCTTGTTTACCAGTAATAGATGCTCAGGAAGACAGGGAAGAATTGTATGAACTGATTCAGAGTCAAATAAGGAGAACCAGGAGGACAGTTTTACATAATGACTGCAGTAATGAAATGAACATGACAGAGAAAGGCAGTCAGATTTGGAGCCAACATGATAACCAGTCTCAGGGCTGGATAATCGGTGCTAATAATGAAACCCTTGTCCTTCCTTGCAGAGGAGAGGTTGGGGCACTATGAACACCGAATGTGGTCTTGCTCCATTAATTAGGCTTGTTTTGTTTTGTTTTGTTTATTGCAAAGTGCAAGAGAGGTTTGGGGGCCAGATCATGGTGGTATATATTAGATTCTTTGGTTTTGGGTTTTTTTTTTTTGACCAGGCAATGAGGGTTAAGTGACTTGCCCAGGGTCACACAGCTAGTAAGTGTCAAGTGTCTGAGGCCAGATTTGAACTCGGGTCCTTCTGAATCCAAGGCTACTGCTTTATCCACCTAGCTGCCCCCAATGGTGGTATATATTAGAAAACAACTGTGTTTAAAAACACCAACCCCACAAGGCATCAGTAGAACTTTTAAGTGATACATTCTTGGCATATCATATTGGTTTGTCACAGTCCCAGAAGCAAAGTGCTGTTTGTATCATCCTTCACTTGCACATCTGGGCACACAGAGCTGTGAATTACTGTCACAGTGCAATTCCTCTTTCCCTGAGCTGGAATGGAAAGGGAACGGGAGAATTAGCATGACCTCATTCTCACAGCATGTTTCTAGGACTTGCCACCTCTAGGGTCTAGTACAGCAGAAAGAGTGTCAGACTCCCCTCACCAAAGGACTTGAAGTCTGGGTAACCAACTTACCCCAGAAAAAAATCCTTTACCTTTCTGAACCACAGCTTTCTTACCTATAAAATGAGGTGATCTTTAAAGTCCCTAACATCTCTCATATTCTCTTACCCAAAAGCACTGATGAGAACTTTTCCAACTGATGTTCCAAATGTACACAGTGTTTAGATAGCTGAGTATTAAAAGATCTAGTTTTCACTAACTGATCTATAAAGATTTGTCAGATATCCTTTTTCATTACAGTAACTTAAAAAAACAAAACTAAAAAAAAAATGAATAGGACACTATCAGAAAAACCTGGAAAGACCTACATGAGCTGATACAAAGTGAAATGTACCGTATACAAAATAACAGCAGTATGAACTGCTTTGAAGGACTTTATCCAAGACAACTCTGAAGGACTTATGAAAAATGCAGTCCATCTACAGAGAAAGAACTGATGGTATCAATACAGATTGAAGCATAATTTCTTTGTTAGTTCCTTTATCTGAAGTTTTGTTTTTGTCTGTTTTCTTCCACAACCTGGCTAATGTGGAAATGTTTTGCATGACTACTCATGTATAACTTATATTGAATTGCTTGAGTTCTTGGGGGCGGGGAGTGAGGAGGGAGGGAGGAAGAGAATTTGGAACACAGTTTTTTAAAAATTCATGTCAAAATTTGTTTTTACTTGTAATTTGGGAAAATAAAAATTCTAAATAAAACAAAACACAACTCAAAAACTAATTTAGAATTTAAAGTGAGGCCCCTTAAAAATAATTTATGGGGGCAGCTAGGTGGCACAGTCGATAAAGCACCGGCCCTGGATTCGGGATGACATGAATTCAAATCTGGCCTCAGACACTTGACACTTATTAGCTATGTGACCCTGGGTAAGTCACTTAACCTCCATAGCCCCGCCCCCCCCCAAAACCAAAAAACAATCCATGTACGAATCTGCCATGAAATCCATTAAGCTTCCCAACAGTAGCTTGGAGCTGTCTGAGGTCCCAGTTGGAATATATACTTTTCTTCAGTGTATACAACATTCTTTATTTCTTCTCAGGAGAGAGACTGACATATGATCAGAACCAGTTGGAGCTGGGAGGTGACTCACTCATCTTTCTAAGGGAAAGTCACATTTGGGCAGTGATGATCATCTGTGAATCCCCTTCCCCCTCTGCTAGGTTTCACAGTTTGAGCAAAGTGAAAGTTTTTCTGGGTTCTACCCAATGGGAGATGAGTGATCAAATGCATATTCCCACTTGGTGTCAGCACCAAAAAAGCACATGTTTCTTTGTCTAGCTGCTGCTGTTGTTTGAGAGAGGGAAAGAGAGAGAAATCGGACACATAGAAGCTGTGCTTTAAATGTTGTTTCTCCCTCCCTGAAACTATGAAAGGTGTCATCTCTTTAAATAGTTCCACAGATCAGTCTGCTTTGGTAACTAGAAGGAAAAAAAACCCAACCTGTGCATCATATACATCAAGACATATTCAAATTCTTTGGGATCACGCCAGCTCTGAATCCTTAATTTTAGATTCTATAACCTTGCCCCTTCCATCAAAACAAACTAAATGTAATTGGGAAACCTCACTGGGACTGACATTTTTTAATTGATATTTTGGTTAATTTTTCCTACTGAGTTGAACAGCTTCTCCCATGAATCAGGTTAAGTAGGACAATTGTATTTTTTCCTGTGATCCCATCTCCTGGAATAGCACCTTGAACATAGGATGTTTAATAAGTGTTTGTTGAATTGGGTTACATTGGAATTTCAAGCTCCCTTTCAGTATTGATTGCTTACCACCTTCCGCAAGAAGGCCCTTCCTGATTTCTCTCATTTGTTAGGCACTCCCCATCCCCCGCAAGTGATTTTGTATTTATCATTGTATATATTTTATAATCTGAAGACAACCCCAGGGCAAGAGCTGTTTCACTTTGGTCTAAATGTCCCTAACACCTACTGGAGCAGTCGCTAAGAAATATTTTTACAAATCTGACTGAGTACCTTAAGAACAGAATTTAGGGTACTCTCAGGATGCTACTAATCAGTTTTTAGTGCCACCCCTTCGTGATTATCTTGTATATATTTTGTATATAATCATTTTTATGCATTTACATGAGTACATGTCTTCCCCAAGAGAATATAAGCTCTATGATGGCATAGAGGTTTCTGATTTTTGTCTTTTTTGGCCCCAGCGTTTAATATAGAAGGTGATCCAGAGTAGAGGCTGTGTAGATGCCAAGGAGGGACAGCTGGTGGCACAGTGGATAGAGCACTGGCCCTGAAGTTGGGAGGACCTGAGTTCAAATCTCACTTCAGACACTTAATGGCTCTGGGTGACCCTGGGCAAGTCACTTAATCCCAATTGCCTTAAACATCTGGGGCCAACTCCAGTCATCCTGGTGTCTATCTTACCACTGGACCCAAATGGCTCCTGAGGAGAAAATGGGTCTGGTGACTTTGCCCAGCCTGCCCTCACTTAAATCCAATTCATTGCAAGTCATGACATCTGTTATGGTCCTCTTTAAGAATGAAAGACAAACAACAACAACAAATGCCAAGGAAAAAAGGGAAATGATCAGCCCCAAACCACTGGATATCAGGAGTACAGGTCCAGCATCTCTGGGTTTTCATTTTTCCCCATAACTTCTCTGTTAGATTTTTGTTTGACCTCTTCAAAATTTATTTAGCTCAGGAGTTGTTAGTCTGGGGGTCATGAACTTGGATTGGAAAAGAAACATACTTAATTTAAGTGGTTTCCATAATCCTTTGCATTTTATTTTGTGTTTTTAAAAATCATCATTCCAAAAAGGACTTCATAGACTTCTCCAGACTGACAAAGGGGTCAGTAACATAGCTATTACTGTTTATCAACCTGACTTCTTTCAGTATCTCCAAAATGTTTTATTTTTAAAAGGGAATGTTTGACTAGCTGTGTGACCCTGGGCAAGTCACTTAACCCTAATTGCCTCACACACAAAAAAAAAGAAAGGAAAAAAAAGGGGGAATGCTTGGTTTACTAACCAGGACAGCCCAGTTGTTTTTATTTTTTTATTTTTTTTAATTTTATTATTATTTTTTTTTTAGTGAGGCAATTGGGGTTAAGTGACTTGCCCAGGGTCACACAGCTAGTAAGTGTTAAGTGTCTGAGGCCAGATTTGAACTCGGGTACTCCTGACTCCAGGGCCGGTGCTTTATCTACTGCGCCACCTAGCTACCCCCACAGGATCCTGAGTTTAGTAACCTTCTCTCCCCAGATAATGAAATCCCATCACATCACAGTTCCTTATTACATGGATTTCCATCTTTTGCAGCATAGATTCCCTGCCCTGACATATGCTTTCATGTCCCCCAATAACAGCTTCCATTAAAGGGGCTTCTTTTGCATCTAGGGGGAGAAAATATATGGGTGGTTTTCATATGAAGTCCTGTATAGCTATTTGGGGGTTTCAGTGTAAACAGAATAGACACTAAATTGTCTTCTATTTACTCATGGATTATAAGTACTAACCAGAAGCTGTTGTCTTCACCTTTCTTTAGTAGTGAGAATTAGCAGAGGTATGTCACTATAAAGTCAAGTTCAGCTTCAAAAAGAAGAATCATCACCCCTTTCTTTTATTGTCTCTGTCTGTGCTGAAACTAATTAGTTCATCTCCTTCTCTTCCCATCCCCCAGGTTTCTTCCTGCACCCCTACCTTGCTCATCCTCTAGTCTTTCTTGCCATCATTTCCCAGATAGCTTCACCATTCCATTGTGTACCAGATGCCACTGGATATGATGGAGGAATGAGTTCTCCATCTCATCAAATGCCACCTTACCTCCCTTTATGTGTCTGCCCAATTTCTGACCATCCTTCAAGGCCTAGTTCAGGTCCAGTCTTCTTCATGAGAACTTCTCTGAATAGTCTAGCCCATGTGACTATTCCTTCCTGTAAAGCCCTATACTACTTATCACTTGGACTATGCAGGCATTGTGGCATATTGGTGGAAGAATTACACATGGAGCCACAAAACCTGAGTTCAAATCTAGGCTCAGACAGCTACTTGCTATATGACATCAGACAAGTAATTCAGTTAAACATCTGTTTCATCATCTATAAAAATAAGAATAATAACACCTAAACTAAATGCCCCATGGATTAGTTTTGAGGGTATTATTTGCAAACCTTCAAGTGCCATAGAAATGTATATGGGGTTATAAATTTAGAACTGTAAGGTTAGTTAAAATTCATTTCATCCAATTCTCTCATTTTTTACAGAAGAGGAAACTGAGGCCTAGGAGTGTTGTATCTTGCCCCAGGTTAAATAGGCAATAAGTGACAGAGGTGGCTTTTATCTCAAGTTCTCTGACCCCCAGTTCTACACTTCTTTTCACTCTACTAAAAAAACTATGGAAGAAGAAAAGAATAGGACTTTGTCACAAAACGAGATCTGAGAAGCCAATGAGAAATAAAAATGAACCTTTCCTAAATAGGTTATTATCCCTTTCTTTTACCATGCCACTGTACCCCATGCCACCATATAGGTCAGGAGTTCTTAATCTGAGATCTGTGAACTTGTTTTCTTAATATTTTGATAACTTATTTCAAAATATAGTTTCCTTTGTAATCCTGTTTATTTTATCTTACACATTTAAGATTACAAGAATGAGTCCAGAGGTTTTCACCAGACTCTCAAAGGGGTCCATAACACACAAAGAATGAGGAACACACATACACACACGCTCTCTCTCACACATACACAGTAGATAGAGTGCCCTGTCTGGAGTCAGGAAGACCTGAGTTCAAATCTGGCCTCAAGCCTGAGCAAATCACTTAACCATCTTTGCCTCAATCTCCTCATCTGTAAAGTGAGCTGGAGAAGGAAACGGCAAACCACTCATATATCTTTGCCAAGAAAACCCCAATTGAGGTCACGAAGAGTCAGACATGACTGAAAAATGTCTGAAAATATTGTGTTAACACACAGAAGTAGGAAATCAATCAAGAAACATTTATTGTTTGCCTCAGTTTCCTCATCTATAAAATGAGCTCTAGAAGGAAACGGCAAACCACTCCAGTATCTTTACCAAGAAAACCGCAAATGGGGTCACAAAGCATCAGCTGTTCATGGCTGAGCAATGACAAAATATACGATGACAATGTGTCAGAAAATTCGTTCTTATTACCACTCATTTTAGCATTTTATCATATATTACCTTATATTTTGTATGTTAACTATTTCTTGCATCTGCTTCTTGTCATAACAACTGGATGGTTCAAATAGACTCAGAGCCTGAGATTTCCTGAGAGAGTAGAAATTTGGGGATTAAGGAAAAGATAGCTTATGTCCACTATGAGCTAAAGCCTTCATAGGTCCAGGCATCTAAATTCTGGCTGGACAGAAGGGATCATCCCCACGACTTCACATGAATTAGCAAGCGTACAGTATTGTTTTTTTGGTTTTTTTGTGGGGCATTGGGGGTTAAGTGACTTGCCCAGGGTCACACAACTAGTAAGTGTCGAGTGTCTGAGGCCAGATTTGAACTCATGTACTCCTGAATCCAGGGCTGGTGCTTTATCCACTGCGCCACCTAGCTGCCCCCTACAGTATTGTTTATAGTTCATCAGTGGTTCTGATGGTGAACTGAACAGAACACACAAACCTTCTCTCCCTCATCCGACTGCTTCTGCTTAGAGCCGAGTAGAAGGAACCCTGTCCCCAAAATGGTAATGAATCGCCTTCATTGTTGAGGTTGACGTTTCCCCCTTCGGTTATCTTACCTATTATAATACACATGTATGTTTTAGAAATGCTCCTATTGTATCAGGACAGAAATTGACTTAGAGGAATCAGAACAGTAATATAAATAAGACTTTTGCCAGCTTTGAGGTCAAGAATTACCAGCAAACAGATAAGAGAAACGAGACTATTGAAGATGGGAAAGAGGAACTAGGGAAGATTGGAGTTAAATCAGAACATGGCTTGGGCTAGGACCCAGGGTTGGAGTTTAGTAGGGAAAGCATTCCAGAAATTTGGGACATCAGGCAATGTAGACTGATTAGCCTGTGATATTTCTGTCAGGCATTATACAGAGAAAACCAGCTAGTCATTAAACATTTATTAGATATGTGCCCTGTGCCAGGCACTTCTGAGAAGACAAATACAAAAAAGAAAAATGATCCCTAACCTTAAGGAATTTTAAATCTCGTGGGGAGGAGGGGGGACCGGTCACAAAGGACACTTTTCTCCAAGAATAGGAACCCGAGTTACTCTGGCTTGATGGAGAAGCAGAGCTGACCTGAAGTAAGGATTTGTAGACAGTCTTGTATACTAGGAAGAACAATTGATTTGTAGACAAAGGATGTGGGTTTGAATCTCAGCTCTGGAACTTATGGAGAGAAATAATTTACTGCCTCTGCCCTTTATTTTTCTCAGCTTTTTGGAAAATGAAGGGGTTTAATGAGAAAAGAGGTGCTTAAACTTTTTTGGAGGGGCATCATGGATCCCTTTGGCAATTTGCTTGAAGTCTATGAAATTTATTTCAAAATGTTTCTAAATGGGGGCAGCTAGGTGGTGCAGTGGATAAAGCACTGGCCCTGGATTCAGGAGGACCTGAGTTCAAATCCATCCTTGGACGCTTGACACTTACAAGCTGTGTGACCCTAGGCAAGTCACTTAACCCTCATTGCCCTGGGTCGGGGAAATGTTTCTAAATGTATAAGATAAAATCCATAGGATTACAAAGGAAATTAATTGTGTTGAAATATAGATATCAGAATTCTTTTTAAACCACCACATTCACAGAGCCCACAATTAAAAACCCCTGGAATAGATGGTCTCTGAGGTCCTTCCAGTTTTAAATTTGTGATCTCATAAGGTTTTATCTCAATCTGGACTCTATTTTCTAATCCAGATGTGCCAAACTCAGTGGCCTACCAGTCTGCACAAATACCAAGATGAAAATGTAATTGGGAAATGTTTAATGAAATAAATGAAAATGCAGTACAACATGGATAATGTCAACTTCTGGTTTTCCAAGTCAGCATGCAGCCCAGGGATCCGTTTGTATTTGAGTTTGATACCACTGGTTTACTTAGTCCAGCTAGGTGGCTCAATGGATAGAGCACTGGGCCTGGGATCAGGCAGACCTGAATTCAAATTCTGCCTCTGAAACTAAATAGTTGTGTGATGCTGGGCAAGTCTACTTAACCGCTGTCTGCCTCAATTTCCTCAAGTTTAAAATGGAGATCGAAATAGCACCTGACCCTCAGGGTTTTCATGAGCATCAAATGAGATATTTCCATGTCCTGTGGCCGTTCACTCCTTGCCAAATCCCAGCCCCAGTTTTATCCTGTCCCACTCACGTGCTACAGAAAGAAGCCAGAGAAACACATGTAGCTGTGCCAATGGGCTGCACTAAAGATTTTACCCTTCTCTCATCCAGACTTTGGTCTGCGCTCCTTTGAATCCAGACCCGGTGTAAGACTCTGCCTCTCCTGGGCTGCAGTGCCGAGGTTAGAGGTGGAAGAGGCGACGCCCTGTGGTCCTCCCTTGGCTGGGAGTAGCAGAAGTGAGCCCTAGTGATGGTGGACAGCTCACTGTCTGTTCAGTTGTGACCCACCATTAATCTCCCACTCCTCCCTTCATCCTGGCTTCCCCTTGAGCATCATGCCCAGATCTCTCATATCCCTTTGTCTTGTTCTTGTTTTTGTCCAAGCAGGACACGGACGGCATTTCCTTCCACTACTGGTCCCTCTTTGACGGGCACGCCGGATCTGGGGCAGCTGTTGTGGCATCCCGGTTGTTACAGCATCACATCGTGGAACAGCTACAGGACATCATAGAGATCCTGAAGAACTCTGCGGTCCTCCCCCCGACTTGCCTTGGGGAGGAGCCTGAGAACAACCCAGCCAACAGCCGGACTCTGACGAGGGCTGCCTCCCTTCGAGGAGGAGTGGGGGCCCCGGGCTCCCCGAGCACCCCACCCACACGTTTCTTTACCGAGAAAAAGATTCCCCACGAGTGCCTTGTCATTGGAGCCATTGAAAGCGCATTCAAGGAAATGGTAGGTGTAATTTGCTGTGGACCATGGGCCCAGAAGCCACCCGGGCCCACCCCCTGCCTTCACAGAATGCTTCCTCAATCTGTACATTCATTCAGGGTTGTCTCTTATCGGGTGTGCTTTTCCATTTCCAAGGGAACTAAAGAGCAAAGTGTAGCTTCTGGCCTTCTGGATGTCAACAGAGGTTTGTTGACGCTATTGGCAAAAACCAACCAAGCAATAAACTAACCATGAGAGATTAAGGTGGTGAGGGCAATACCCAGCACAGTAAGCAGAGGAGTTGGTGTATTCAATACCTTCCTCTTTGGCATGCTCGCATTCACACCAACTGGTAAAATTCCTAACAGGCCAAAACGGTTCCCATGCCTGGAATAAACTAATGTGTGTGAATTCCCTGGTGTTGGGGGAGAGCTCGAAGCATTTAGCAGTATGTTCAAAACTTTAGTTCACTTTTCCGTGAAGCTCACGTGAGCACAACCCTACATCCTAAGTCGGGCAGTTCCAGATCCTGCAGAAAAACGTCTGTTCTTAGTTATTGTTGCCAAAGGAGGACAACTTAGGTGCTGCTAGCCAAGAATGATTCCTGTTTTATTTTGGAAGGCAGGCTTCTTCACACTTTCAAATGTGAATGTGGCTTATCTGGGAAACCACTCTACTTCCAGATAGAGTTTGCAACCTGTATTCTAATTACAGACACTCTTCCTACCAAGTGATAACCTACCTAGAGATGTAAGGGGTAGTTAAGAATGTTGCAAAAGATTTAATAAGCAAGAGTGGCTTGATGTTTTCAGTAAAAACTAGACACTGAGAAGCAGTGACTACTGTGGACAAAGCAAGAGTAGCCTTGTACATCCTTAGCAGGGACGCTTTTAATGAATTACTCGTTGGCTTTTCAGAATTTTTGTTGTTGTTTAATAATTTTTCAGTTGTGTCCGACTCTTCATGACCCCATTTGGGGTTTCTGTGGTAGAGATAATGGAGTGGTTTTCCTTTTCCTTTTCCAGTTCAACTTGTAAATGAGAAAACTGAGGCAAAGAGGGTAAAGTGACTTGCCCAGGGTTACACAGTTAGTGTCTGAAGCCAGATTTGAACTCAGAAAGATGAGTCTTTCTGATTCCAGACTCAGTGGTCTAGCCATTGTGCCACCTAGCTGTTCCCTAATATTTCCAGCACAATCCAGCTTCTGGGTTATGGCAGGAAAATATTTAACTTCAGGCATCAGTACACGTGCACACATACCTCTGTGTGTGTGTGTGTGTGTGTACACATATGTGTGTTTGTGTGTATATAGGTGTTGCAAAATAAATACAAGTTAGTTTTGCTGGGACTGATTTGTATTTATTTTGTCACACACAGACACACACACACCATCATCATCTCTTGTTTATTCAGTAGGAGAAGCCAGTGAGAATGTAAATCTGGAAGATTCACTTTGGCCTCTTTGTCTAACTTGACTAGATCATAGAATGTGTGAGTGACAGAGTGATGTATAGTAACGCCAGAAAGATAGATTGAAATCAGGTTGTGAAGGGCTTTAAATGTCAGATAGAGGAGATTATATTTGATGCTGGATGGGGTTTGTAGGAATATCACTTCGGCACCTATGTGGAAAATGGGTTGGAGACAGGAAACCTTTAGGAGGCCATTGAAGAGGAAGCATTTTTTAAAATAGTATTTCATTTTTTCCAATTACATGTAAAGACAATTTTTAACTTTCATTTGTAAAAAAAAAAAAAAAATTGAGCTCCACATTCTCTCCCTAAAAAAAAAAAAACCCTCACATTTTCTTGCCTAAAAGGTAGGAATTTTAAATAGGTTATTATGGACAGTCACATAAAACATATGTAAATAAGCATTTATTACGTCCTTAGGATGTGTCAGGCACTGTTATCTCATTGACCCTGGCAGGTAGGTACTGTTATTTCTCCCATTTTACAGATGAAGATACTGAGGCCATGAGAAATTAAGGGAATTGCTTCAGGTCACACAGTGAATGTTTGAGGCTGAATTTAAATTCAGTTCTTCCTGACTCCAGCGCTCTATCCACTGTTCCACCTCTCTGTGAAGTGATGAGGGCTTGAACTAGGATAGTGGTGATCCCTGTGAGTCAAAAGAAAGGGTCAGGGAGCAGCTAGGTGATGCAGTAGATAGGGCACCGGCCCTGGATTCAGGAGGACCTGAGTTCAAATCTGGCCTCAGACACATGACACTTAGTAGCTGTGTGACCCTGGGCAAGTCACTTAACCCTCATTTGCCCCCGCAAAAATAAATAAATAAGTTTTTAAATAAAAAAAATAAAAACAAAAGAAAGGGTCGGCGGTGACTGTTGTGGGATAAACTGTCAAGATTTAACAACTGGTTGGGATGTATGGGGTAAGAGAAAAGGGAAGTTGGTGTATATGGTCCAAACATTCATAAGAGCCACCTCTATCAGTCCAAGCTTACTGTAATACCCAACTATCCAAAAATGACCACAGAAATGCTTTTCTCTTTGTCCTTAATTTCAATTATAAACATTTTAAAGAAACCAATTTTTAGATTAATACCTAACCAAAACAAGCGCTTTCCCTGATGAGAAAAAAATCTTAGTTTCTAAGTGGTAGGAGTGGAAAACAGACATTTTAAGGTCTGAAGTTCTGGGCATAATTGACAGTACCAGGAGCTTGTTGTTTTGTGTGAAGTTGCTGTCTTCTCAGTTTTACCCACTAGAGGCCAATGTTATATCGAGTCAAATCTCCAAAGCTGGCTTCTGGCTCTGGGCTCCCTTCAGCCGCTGCTGCATATGGACAAACTACAGGAAATTAGCCGGAAGAATCATTTGGGAGAACACTCGGAAGAAGGCTGTCAGGCCCCTTTCATATTGTTTCTCGATTTTTAATCAGCCACTTCCGTTTTTGAGTTCATGGTTTAAAGGCCAGGACTTTAAAAAAAAAAAAAAAAAGAAGGTGGGAAAAAAAAAAAGAAATGGCTGATTTAGTTACTTTGATAGTCTTGGGTCATTTCCCCTCTCATAAAGGTCCTTTTCCCTCTTCTAATAATCATGATTAAGAATTGTAGCTCGCTGCACCCCTGCCAAACTCTGATGATCGTTCCTCATTTCCTCTGGCTAGTCTCTCCTACTCTCTGGTCTCCCCTGGTGCCAGCCATGAAGATAGGGATTGCAGAAGGAAGTAGAATCCTTAGGTGATGCATCTTACACTGCAAATACCAGAGTGCTAGGTCCTTATTCCTCCCCACCCCTGCTTATTATTTAAATATAATAACTAATGATATCTTTCCTCCTCTCTTCCTTTCTCCCTCTTAAACCATTTTCTCTCCTCTTCCTCCTCCTTTTCTTCTCTTCCTTTTCTTCTCCTCCTTTTCTTTTCCTTTTCTTCTCCTCCTTTTCTTCTCCTCCTCCTTTTCTTCTCTTTCTCTTTTCTTCTCCTTCTCTTTTCTTTTTCTCCTCTTCCTTCCTCTCCCTCTCTTCTCTCTCCCTCCCTCTCTCCCTCCCCCGTCCCCTTCTGTTTCTCCTCCCTCCCTTTCTCTCTTTCTCCATTTCTCCCTTGTTCTTCGACCCCTCCCCATGCCATAAGCACCAAGATTAGGAGGGTCTCATATCACCTCAGTACCACCTAAGGTGTACTTTCTAAATTTTACTCTATGTTTTATAGTTTTCTAGGCAAGGCAGGATATACGCAGACACTTACAGTATGTAAATGCATGTGCTCATACGTGCATGGTATACCTGCGTACACATGTATGCACGTATGTGTTCTCACATAGACGTGCCTCTTGCTTTGCCTACATTCTACAGAATCTAGAATAAAATTTAGAAAGTAGAACTTAGACACAGAAGTGACATATGAGACCTTCTAGCCTTGAGGCTGAGATTGTTATAAAATCTACATATATGTAGATAGGCAGAGATGGTGTATTTAGAGACATGTAAGACTTGCGATGAGTTTCTAAGCAGAGTTGCCTTTATATTCCAGTCAGTTTCAATTTCCACTCCAACCAAATTCCTTTCCCTCAATGTGTATATATGTGTTTGTGTGTGTATACACACACACACACACACACAATGCATTTAGAGAGTATAGCACTATATATATATATATACACATGCACATAATATATACTATCTACAATATAGATAAAATAGTAATATGCTAGTATATAGATATATGCTATATACACACACATATATATTAATATATAGACATATATGCTTTGTGCGTGTGTGTGTGTGTGTGTGTGTGTGTGTGTGTGTGAGTGACAGTTTGGTTAGAAGGAGAATCAAATCTGTGATTGCATTAGTATAAGGCGTTTCCTGGCCTACAAGTCACTAATCAGCCGACTCATCTGTCATTTATAGTCACAGAGAGTTGCCCAGGAGCAGGGAGAGGTTAAGTCCCTTGCTCGTGGTCACATAGATAGTACATGTCAGAGATGGGGCTTGGAACCAGGTCTGCCTGTCTCCGAGGCTGGCTCCTATGTTCACTAGTCTGCCTTTCATTAGACTGATTGCCTTGTTGCAAGCACACTTTCAGTTTTTATAATTGCCCAACATAAAGCTCATCAGCTCTTTTTAATCTATCCTCAAGGACTCCCCTCTGCCTGCTTCCTTCTTAGAAAGGGAGGTCTGGAATTTTTTGACCCCTCTCATATTTTACCTCATGGTAGCTTTCCCAGGTCTAGCTTCCTATCTCTGGATCCACCCCCCCACACCCCAACCCCCAGAAATGAACCTTCTTTTTGACCTGCATCCAGTATGACATATTCTAATTTTATTACAGTAAGAGAACCCAGTATTAAAATCATCTAAACAGAGGGCAGCTAGGTGGCGCAGTGGATAAAGCACCGGCCTTGGATTCAGGAGGACCTGAGTTCAAATTTGGCCTCAGACACTTACTAGCTGTGTGACCCTGGGCAAGTCACTTAACCCTTATTGCCCATAAAAAAATTTAATAAAAATAAATAAATTAATTTAAAAATCAACTAAACATCCCGATTTGGGGACAGGTCCCACCTCTACCTTCTTTGATGCTCTGCCCACCTGACTTTAGACCTCATGGTCCTCCTTCCTGCTGCATGATTTTACAAGTCTCATTCCTCAGTTTTTTTTATCCCCTTTGCAGGCTGACCTCTTTTCTTATTTCCCTCTCCCAAATATATATATATATATATATATATATATATATATATATATGACTTAGCTTAAAAGCAGAACTTACTTTTAGAGTCTGGGCCTAAGGAATAACTCGGCCATTAAACTCATGTTTTCATGAAAACCAGGGGGAAAGGATTGATGGGGGACTTTTGTCTTTATTTATAGTCATTCAATAGTGTTTGAATCACTAGCTGGTTTCCTGAAATTCATGTTCTAGCGAGGAAGCAAAAAAAACTCAACTGGCATTTATTGACTGCCTCTATTTTGTGGTCAGTCCTGCTCCTCACACTTTGAGGGATGAAATAGAATTAGAAAACATGTAGAAAGTGAGCTCTATCACGGTGTTTGGCATATAATAGGCACTTAATAAATGTTTATTGACTTAAAAACAGGAATTTTTTTTTTTAGTTGTTTGGATTTGGGGTTTTCTCTATTTTTTTCTTTGTATCTTATCTTTAGTATCTTGCATGTATTACTGCTTATTAAATGCCCAACTTTAATCAATAGATAACGTGGACTGGAATAGTTAAAGGATTCATATCTGAGGCAGGATTCAAACCTGTCCTTGAAGGTGAGAAAGGATTCAAATGGGCAGAGAGAAAGGGAGATGGTCAGGGGGCAGTCCCCAGGACCTACTCAGTAAGACTTTGTTGATTGAGAATGACCATGGCTTATATGAAGAACTATGAAGATACAGAGCTGAAGAAGCAGATAGTTGGTATTGGGGAGTCATTCTAGAGAGTACCAGTTCTGGAGAGCCTTCAGTACTCGACAGTAGTGTTTAAACAGGAAATAAAAAAGACACAGGGGTGACATTGTAGATTGAGTCAAGAGAGAGAGAGTTGCTGAAAATAGTATTTTAGGTTATATAATCTGTCTGTGGCATGCAGAGTATTTTGGCTGCTGGCCCCCACCTCCGGAAAAAATAGCCCAGCATTCAAGGAAGGAGAAAAAGAAATGATGAGAGATGAAAGCTTATGTGTGAGCTAAATGCATTTTGACCAATTGTCACGGGTTTATTTTACCTGGAAGATAATGTACCATTCCCGCTAAGTCCCAGAGGCAGACTTCATGGGAGGGTTGTTGGGTTTTGTTTTTTGTTTTTACCATATCACTAGTTTGAGAATGGAATTCTAGACCCTCCTTCCTAACAAACAGGGCTAACTAACCCACCCTCCCAGCGGCAGGCATGAAAAATGAAATTCTGTTCCTGGAGTTTCCGTCTGGAATGCTGGGTCCTTCTGATCTCTGGACCAAAATTATCAGGCTCAACAGAAAGTGCCTCTCAGAAAGAGAATCTTCTGGAGCCTGGCACTTGCCTGAGGAAATATTCCACTTGGCAAACTCTTGAATATAGTTTGACAAGCTAGTAAACGAGCGGACCAGCTTCCATTCCTGTTCTTTGCTCTGCTTACAAAACCCCCCATGGCCATTTTACTATTTTTATTTATGTGCCAGACACTGCTAGGCTTTAGGATTCAAGTATAAAGCATGAAATAGTCCCTCCTTGCAATGAACTTACATTCCAACAGGGAAGACAAATAATACATCTAAAAATGCACATAGCATATAGAAAGTTAATGCATAGATACATAAGTATATGCAGAATAATTCAATCATTCAGAATAATTTCCAGTGATAGAAATATTTTGTTACTATTGAGTCGTTTCACTCTTAGCCAGCTCTTTGTGACCCTATTTAGGGTTTTCATGGCAAAGATTTTGGCATGGTATGCCATTTCCTTTTCCAGCTCGTTTTACAGATGAGAAACCTGAGGCAAACAGGGTTAAGAGACTTGTCTATGGTCACAGGGCTAGTAAAAGTGTCTGAGGCTGGATTTGAATTCAGGAAGATGAGTCTCCCTGACTCCAGGCCTGATACTCCATCCACTGTGTTATCTAGCTGCCCCATAGATATCTAGAAAAAATAAAGAGAAATATAGAAAGGAGAAAAAATAAAGAAATATACATACATTATATATATATATATATATATATATATATATATATATATATATATATATATATATATATATATGACAGAGGATGGGGGAGAGAGAGGGAGGGAGAGAGCAAGAGAGAGAGAGAATCAATATAGAATGGTAAGTTTGGGCCAGAAAGTTAAGTTGGTTAGTGTTTTAAGCTAAATAGAGGAGATTATATTTTCACCTAAAAGAACAGGAAGTGTCTGTGTACTGATACTTGAAGCTTTTCAACCTTGGTAAAAACCTACCAGAATACCATAGTGGAGAGATCAGTGATACATAACAAATGTATAGACACACTGGCTCCCAATGAATATTCAATCAACAGGCATTTATTTATGAAGCATTTACTACGTAACAGGACTATGCTAAGCACCAGTGATAGAAAGACAAAATTGAAAAGAGCCCTTGCCCCCAAAAAGCTTACATTCTAATGGGAGAATGGGGTGATTTGAAGCTATATAATTATATTTTAATATATATTTTTAAATGAATGCTAGGTAGTTTGGGGAGGAGTGCTGGTTGGATCAATACGTGCTACATGTAATAGCCAGCATTTAACCCAAGTCTTAAAGGGAACTCAGGATTCTGATAGGCAGAGGCGAGGAAGGAATCCATTTCAGGCATAGAGATAGCCACTGTAAAGGCCTAGGAAGTGTGTGTGTGGAACAGCAAGCAGACCAGGGGATTGATGTTAAGAACACTGGAAAGATGAGACCGAGCCAGAAAGAGCCCACTACTTTGGGCATCTCTCTGTGGCAGATTTACGGAAGGCTGTGTGCACAGGATGAGAAGGGGATAAATGGGTTGCAACCTACACCATTGAAAGAAGAATATCTACATCAATGAAATCCTAGATATTGGAGTAATGGTGTGTCATCTCTACTAAGGTCCTGTTTCAGTTCTTTGTCATGATATGACTTTAGGTTCTTATAGGCTATGGAAGCAGCACCTGCTCTGGGTAGGCCCCGTCTATTTAGTAGAAAGGCTTCAAGTAAAAATTGGCCTTAGTTACTTAACTTGTGTCAGGACCAGTCTAGCCAAACTAGGAAATGCTTATCAGTGGAAGGTTGGCAACCACGTGATGACGTTTTTCAGCTATGGTGACGGATGAAAACCATCTCCTGGGTCAATGAAGTTTAAAAAATCTGTTTTCTGTAGTTGACAAAGTACCAGCATCAGTGAAATCTCAGACCCCAGTAGTATTAGAAGTCATTATGTGTGATATTGAATGTGAAGTCAATTAGATAGAGGGTTAAAAAAACACCACCACCCAAGCATGAAATAATGTAAAAAACCCTTAACCTTTTGATGTCACAATCCTCCTTGGCAATCTGATGGAGCCTATGGACTCCTCATATTAATGTTTTTAAATGCATAAAACACATAGGATTACAAAGGAAATTAATTACATTGAAATACCACAGATATTCAAATCTATGTGTATTTAAAAATAAAAGGCAAGTTCATAGATCTCAAGGTAAGAATTCCTGGTATAATGATGGATGGAGGGCCAGCCTGGAGCTAGGAAGAACTAGGTTCAAAGGTTATGTCCTAGGTATATTGCTTTCAGCAAGTCATTTCGTTTCTGAGTGCAAGTTTTGGAAGCGTTGTTGACCTGTTCACCTAGGAAGTGAAATAACAGTTCTGCTGTGCTCCCCTCCCCTCCAGTGAGAATAATAGAGGATTGGGTCAAACTTGTGGGAATAGGAAAACCTTTCCTCGATCCTTTTCCCCAGTACTCTTGCCACCCCCCATCCCTTTTTACTTAACTCCTCAATGTGGGATGAAAGCAGATTGTACAGGACCTTGAGTAATAAGCAAATTCCTTTGCTTTGCTTTGCTTTTTATTAGGATAACACCAGGCTGTCAGAGTTAAGATTGGTCTTTTCGTTTGTCACCTAGTTTTTCCTGGCTTCATCCACAGAATAACACTGTTTGTGTTTGTCTTCTTCAAGCCAGAATCCTTGACATAAACAAACAAAAAAAAAATCATAAAATTGAACCTAAAATGTATAGGAGGTAGGTTGAGAGTAAAAAGGAGAATCAGTTCTTAGATAATATTTTAAACCTTAAGCACATCAGAGCCATTTGTTTCTCCATTATTTTTCATGTCCAGATTGTAAAACATCAGGTCATTAAGGGGAGGTGTCTTTCTTGAATAGGCATTGTTAAATGATAGGAGGATGAATGCAAAGCTAATCAATAATCGTTATTTTATAATTACTCTTTCTTTTTACACAAAGGATTGGAGTATTTGGCTGTGATGGAGAACATAAAGCTTTTAATTCTTGAAAGCAGATTTTTCATACTCTAGCTAGGGAAGTCACTGACTCTGATACGAAAACATGAGTGTCATTCAGCTGTTGGCCAGCTGATGGCCTCATTGGGCAATGCTGACTGTTTTCCATTCTGCTTTTCCATTTATCCTGCAGATAAATTTACTCCTGGAACAAATGGGATTGGACCCTCTGCTTTGGAACTGCGCAGAATCTTATTATTCGTGACAGACACTGTTAGCGATGCAAACCACCTTGTCCTTAAACCCACCTCGGTCCAATTGGAGCTATGGGATAATGGTTCTTACCCTAGCTCTTGTCCAAAATTGCTTCTTCTTATGACCTGAAATTATTAAGACACAAAGGATGGCCTTAAGATTATATTATCTCTGGGAATTTCAAACTAAATTATATCTGTCACAGGCAGAATTTTTTTTTTTTGGTTCAGTATATTTATTTCGAATCTCTCTCCTTTCCCCAACACACACACACACACACACATACACACACACACACACAGCTCTTCTCCCCTCCTCCTAAGAAAAAAAGGGGAAAATGAATCACTTAGGACATAGTAAATTGCCTCTATTCATTGATGTGTGGATAAACTCAGATGAAGCATAATATTTGAGCAGGAAGACTCCCTTTTGACCATGTGGGAAAAGTTACTTTAAAAGGTCTTCCTTTTTTCCCTGGTGACTAGCTGAAATCAGTCATTTTCATTAACTGAGGCTCGATTAAACTTTTGTTCCTGATAATAAATGGGGTGATGTATAAGTTTTTATCTTGTTGGCATAAATATTCAATAATTATGTTTGGGGTGATGGCTCAAAGCCATGAAGGTTTCCCCATTATGTGATTTTTTTTTTCTATAAGGAGTGTAAGCCCAAATTTAGACATGATTGACTTGTCTTTCTAGCTAAAGAAGGAGGCTTGACCCTAAATTACTTAATCACTCCACCTTCTAATTGGGAGGGTACATTCAGGGCAGGGATTCTTAACCTGGAGTCCAGCATTTTTTGTTGCTATTTTTTAATTAGGGCAATAGCCTTTAGCATAGTGATTGGCTTAAAAAAGGATATGTCTCACTTGGGAAATTTACAACTGATCTCCAAATATATGTTAATTCGATAATTTGTGTTGTACTAAAGAGGAATAGCCCATTGACTTTTTGAGGACACTTGCGGCCCTTTAAGAATATAACAATCCAAAATGTATTTAAAGAGTGGGAAGTAAGGAGAAAACAAATGTGCTGTTTTGACTTTTAGAGAGAATAGGCCAAAAGAAAAGTAATTATTTTTAGAATATACTCTGCTTGGGTCCAATTTTAGATTCTGTGGAACAGTATATGTTAATGTCAGTAAGTCCTTTATCCGGTTCCTCTTCTCCCTTAAGGGAGGCTGGTGTGGGATACAGCTTGTAAAAATAAATATCCTTCAGTGCCTACTCAATATAATCTCTAGGAGCTTATTTGCAATTAAAATGTGTGTGGAGTGTGTGTGTGTGTGTGTGTGTGTGTGTGTGTGTGTGTGTGTGTGTGTGTATAAGGGTGGCAGTAATGAGTGCAGGTACACATTAGAAAAGTTATTTGAACAAAAATACAGAAAAGTGCCAGTTATCATGTGAAGTTGGTATTTCTGAAAAGCCATTGCAAAAACCGGGTGTCCTAAAAACAAAGGACGAAGGGATAAGGAAAAGTTTTTTGAGGACTTTCTATCCTACCCCATACATAACAGCACATTGTCAACTGACAAAGCTAATAAATGGTAAATTTCCAACCAATTAAAAGTGAGAACTGCTATTCCCCAGTTAAATCTGGAGGTTGTAGAGTTGAGCATTGTGACTAGATTTCTAAAACGACTGAATAATAATATGACCAAGAATTTTTGTTATACATAGGTGAATAAGACCTCCTTGCCATAAAGTCTACATTCGATTGTCTGGAAGGTTTCCAGAGAGATTTGGGTTTTTTAATGGAAGGCAATGCTTTGTAATTGACCTTGTGGGTTTGGAGGGGGTGGGGAAGTTTGGGGGAAAGAGGGGGGGAGGCAGAGAATATTGTTTCTTAAACTCTCTGCATTCGGATTCAAATCCTCAAATTGTATGCAAAGGCATGAGTATTCAAAACATCTAATGAATGCTATCATTCATTCATGCTTTTAAGTATTTAATAAATATTGATCCTATTGGTGAAAAGAGAGGGTCTATACCTCAGCCAATATCAGTTATTATAAAGCAAGATTACATTTACTAATAGTTACCATAGGTACTATTTGTGAAATTTATATACTATTTTAATGAAATACACTTATTTCAAGTGGTATGGTTTTGACTTTGAATTGGGTCATTTCAGTAAAGTGATATATTGATTGTTGTTTATCCTTCCTTCTTGAAAATGACCATGACTTTGGAGTGATGTCATGACTTACACTGAATTTCTGTGCAAGGTCAACAGCCTCACTCTCTCATCCAGAGCCATCTGGGTCCAGTGACAAGATATAGATCAGGATGACTGAAGATGGCCCCAGATGTTTAAGGCAGTTGGGGTTAAGTGACATGCCCAGGGTCACATAGCTAGTAAGTGTCTGAGGTGAGATTTGAACTCAGTTACTCCTGACTCCAGGGCCAGTATTCTATTTACTGCACCACCTAGCTGTCCCCAATGTATCGATTAATCTCTTGTGAAAGAAACTCCCCTGAGGCAATATTTTGCATGTTTTCATTATTTTGTTTTAAAATAATAACATGTTAGAAGAAGGTGGTATGTTATAGACCATTTGTTAAGTTGTATAGATAATGTTTGCATAGCGTTTCCAAGTTTATACAAAGTTTCCTTCAGTCACCTACAATTACATCACCTAGTTCAAGCTCCTTATTTTACAAGGACCCATCATATAGGTTGTGAATAATCTAAATTCTTCAATGGGGGGGGGGGGGAGGGAATGGGGCAATGAAGGTTAAGTGACTTGCCCAGGGTCACACAGCTAGTAAGTGTTAAGTGTCTGAGACCGGATTTGAACTTAGGTACTCCTGAATCCAGGGCCCGTGCTTTATCCACTGCACCACCTAGCCGTCCCAAATAATCTAAATTCTTAATGGCTAGTTTTAGTAGAACCCAGTATTGTTTCTTCTGTCTTTTCTTATATCTATATTCTATTATATCCCTCTTTGTATCTGGCTTTTCTGTTTATATAGTAAGCACTTAATAAATGCTGTGTCATCCATTACTTTCCTTGCTTTCACTTAATCCTATGAAGCTGAGTTTCCTGGTTTGTAGTTGCTTGACAGAAATGACCTACACCAGCTTTAAGCCCCTCCCGCATCCAGCGGAAGATAAACTGGAATGACCCTTGGGAAATGGTGGTTTGCCTTGTCCCCATCCTCTTTCTTTGTGCTGTAGCTTCCCTTTCCCTCCCCTTCTCCTTTCCCATTCTCCTCCCTCTATGTCAAGTACTTCTCGTATTCCTGTAGCTGGGCAGCCTTGTATAATGGGAGGTTACTGGTCCAAGAGTCCTGGCCAGGCCTATGAAATAGCTGCGTGACTTCGGGCGGGTCAGGTCAGCCAACCTCTGTGGACCTTGTTGAAGTGGGTAATCCTTCCAAAGGTAATAATAGTCAGCATCCTGCTTACACCCCTTAGGTATCTTCCCAATGGCCTTTGGGTCACTTGTGGTTTTGATTTTTCAGAGATTGTGATGCTTTGCATAGATTATCTCGTTTGACCCTCACTATATCCCTGTGAGGTAGGTACTATTAATATCCTATTTTACAGTTGAGGAAACAAGCTCAGGGAGATTGTGATTTGTTCCTACCTGAAGCAATGAACCAGGGGGCAGCTAGGTGGCTCAGTGGATAAAGCACCGGCCCTGGATACAGGAGGACCTGAATTCAAATTTGGCCTCAGACACTTGAGACTAGCTGTGTGACTCTGGGCAAGTCACTTAACGCTCATTGTCCCGCCAAAAAAAAAAAAAAGTAATGAACCATAACGTCTTCCCCTAACTATGGCCCCTAGTTCCTCGGAGAAATCCAGTCAATGGGCAGGAGATTTAGTCCTAGGTGCTAAGAGTGGTAGAACCTGCATCTTTATAGTCTGTTTAGAGGAGCTGAGTCAGAGATTGCTATCTCCCCCCCCCCACACACACACACACACACCTCCTTCCTCTCTCCTGTCTCCCCTTTGACCTCCTATTATGAGTCCTGTCTCTCTCTTCCCAAATCATATTGAGTGTCCCAAAAGACTTAATACAGTTTTAAGCTATTAAATCTCTTTAAGCTATTTCGCTATTAATGCTTAACACTGCCATGAGACTTTGGGGACACCTTGTATCCTGAGTTTGGTATTTTAGGTAATTCTCAGTGAAATTTTTGCTGTTGCTGTATTTTCCCAAACCCTTCCTTTATTATGTAGCATCATGGAATATAACCCTCTCCTTTTATCTCTGCCTTTGATGATGAAGTTTCTGGTGGTAAATTATCAATAGAACTCACCTCCTTTCATTAATAGAGATAATATTGGGGCAGCTAGGTGGCGCAGTGGATAGAGCACCGGCCCTGGAATCAGGAGTACCTGAGTTCAAATCCGGCCTCAGACACTCGACACTTACTAGCTGTGTGACCTTGGGCAAGTCACTTATCCCCAATTGCCTCACTAAAAAAATTTTTTTTAAATAAAAAAAAATAGAGATAATATTGAATTCAGTTGTGATTTCTCCTGGGGATTTGTCACTTTCTCACCATTTGCTTTGGCAGTAGTGGGAGAAAAACAAGTAATACATCAATTCAAGAGATTGTCTAGCCCTTAGAATGACTGACCTGTTGGTGATGAACCACAGGCCCATTACTGTTGGCCCATTCCCTTCTAGTTGTGTGCATCCATACTTTTCCCCCTTCTTTCCTTTGTCTTCCACTTTGTCATTTGATTTAGGTTTCCCAGCTTTGTGCCACAACCATGTAAAGCGTAAGCAAATGTAACATTTTTTTTTCCAGATTAGTTTTATCTATCACATTTTTGACATCACACTCATTTCTAGATATGACCCTCCCATTCCCGTGTAAACATAAGTCCTTGTTTGTAAAAAATAAAGTTAAGCAAAACTAAGTAATAACTCAGTGACTGTGCCTAAGAACATATACAACATTTTGTAACCATGATAATAACTAACCTTTATATAAGCACTCACTTTGTGCCAAGCACTGTGCTAACTGCTATATGATTATCATCTTATTTGATACCCCTAACAACTGGGGGGGGGGAGTTCTATTACTGCCTAATACAGATGATAAAATGGGGCGGGGGGTGCCTGAGATAGCAGCCTGGGCCTGGTGTCTGGAAGACCTGAATTCAAATAGGACTCAGATGCTTAATAGCTTGTGATCCTGGCCAAGTCACTTAACTAACTCTGCCTGCCTCAGTTTCCCCCTCTGTAAAATGGGGCTAATAATAGCATCTACTTCCCAGAGTTGTTGTGAGGATCAAATAAGATATTTGTAAAGTGCTTTGAATGCCTCAAAGCTCTCTATACATTTTAATTATAGTTGTTGTTGTTACCTTTAATAATCCCTATTTCTCTACTTACTGGCTGAAGGTAAATTTTCTTATCTCTCACCTGGGACCCTTACACTTAACATTCCTTTTTTTGTTAGAACAGCACTAAAAAAGAGTTTTCTTTTATTTCTTTGAAAGGCATTCAGATAGACAACACTCTTGTTCTTTTCTTCACATATTGTGATGTCCCTCATTGTTAAACTTTGCAACCTGTACACCACTCTATGAATATTAGAGATTATTATTATTATTATTAGTCAGGTTTAGTATAATTTTTTAAAGACATTCAGTGAACTCACATATGAGCTAAATACAAGGAGATCCCAGAACAGTGATGGTGTGTCTTGGCTAGTGGAGCGATTCGACAGGATGAACTAACATGATGCTTTTCTTTTTCAGGACCTGCAGATAGAACGAGAGAGGAGTACGTATAATATATCTGGAGGCTGCACAGCCCTTGTCGTTGTCTGCCTGTTGGGAAAGCTGTATGTGGCCAATGCTGGTGATAGCAGGTAAGCCTGTTGTCAGTTTCGTTCTTACCTAATCCTAGTAACTATTCATAGTTTTAATTTAATTCATACCCGTAATGATAACTTTAAAAATCACTTTTTAAAACCCTCACTGCCTAGTCATTTTTTTTCTCTAAAATGAGGATATTGGATTAAATGACCCTTAAGGTCTCTTCTGGGTCTATCAACCTATGGATAAATCCCCTCAAGGGCAGAGGTTATCTTTTTGCCTTTCTTTGTATCCCTAGCACTTAGCACAGGGCTGGCACATAGTAGGGACTTACTAAATATTAATTGATTATGTTGATTTTATTCTGGTTCTTCATATACTTGTGTGTGTGTTCATACACACACACGTGTTCTCTCTTCTGATGCTAGGACGGAAGCTCCGTGAGGGCAGGGACTTTTCCATGTTTATGCATCCCCAGGGCCATAAAAGGTGTTGATTAAATGCTTATTGATTGTTGATTGATTAGCACAAGCTCTGCAGACGGCTTTTCCTCTCATCCACACTCTCATTTTAAGTTATACCTGAGATATGACTAAAACAACAATCTTCACATGTGCCGGACTATTGGTCACAGCAGAAGCTTCTCTAGATGATTTCTTCGATGCTTTATGTGGGGAAATCTTGCTGTCCTTATTGAGGACAAAAGACCATATCCTTGAGCTCCCCAGACCATCCCCCCCACTTTTCCTTCTATGTCCCTGCCTAGTTTTTCTCACCCCATACTCTGCTGCTGGGGCAGCTGGGTTGTACAGGGGCTAGAGCTCAGGGCCTGGCTAGAGTCAGGAAGATCTGTGTTTAAATCTGGCTTTCTCACAAAAAAAAAAAATGAATGAATGAATGAATGAATCTGGCTTTAGCTGTTTGACCCTGGGCAAGTCACTTAACCCCTGGTTGCTTTCTCTCATCTGTAAAGTTAGGATAATAATAGTACCTACCTCCCAGGGTTATTGTGAGGATCAAATGAGATAACAATTATAAAGTGCCTAGCATGGTGTCTGTCATGTAATTATCACTATAGAAATATTAGCAATTATTAACTATTATTATTACTTACAAAACCCTTTGGAGAGTGTGAATCATGTATTCTACAAAGCAAACAGATCTTGGAACACAAATGAGAGTAAAACTTCATTTATTAAATGAAATATTTGTAAAGCACTCAGCCCAGGGCCTATCCCATGACAGACACTTAATAAATGCTCATTTTCTCTGTTTCTTCCCTTTAAGTGTCACAAGGAAATGGGCATTCTGTGTGACATGTGAATTTTATAGGTGAATAATGCTTCCCGCTTTAAGTGATGAAACTTGTTCATTTTAGCCACTTTGGATTTACATTCTTCTAAAATGTATTATATGTTCACGAGCCTCTTTCATAAACATATAAAATATAATTCCTTGGGGCAGCTAGGTGGCGCAGTGGATAGAGCACCGGCCCTGGAGTCAGGAGGACCTGAGTTCAAATCCGGCCTCAGACACTTAACACTTACTAGCTGTGTGACCCTGGGCAAGTCACTTCACCCCAATTGCCTCACTAAAATAAATAAATAAATGAATGAAATATAATTCCAAACTTTTGTTGGTGACAGGTACATCCTTATGATCAGGGGCTATTAAGTTTGGTGAGGCTTTTTGACATTGTGGATTTTCTTGGAAGTGATTAGTTGGTCGTATTCTTCATTTTCACATTACCAGGTTTATTTGGGTGCTGCATCCCTTAAGTCCCTATCTACCTGGCATTGTTTCTGCTGCTGCCATACCCTATGTTGGTAGGCTTGGTCCTGAAAACTTTATTCTTCATTACATCCTACTTGCATTTTCTTTTAAGCATGCAATTTATATAATAGTCAATGCTATCATGTTTGTGTTTCTTTCTGGGATTTTATTTTATTCTATGCATCTTTTTTTTTGGTGAGGCAATTGGGCTTAAGTGACTTGCCCAGGGTCACACAGCTAGTAAGTGTTAGGCTGGATTTGAATTCAGGTCCTCCTGAATCCAGGGCCAGTATTCTATCAACTCGCCACCTAGCTGTCCCTATTCTATGCATTTTAAAAAATGTTTCAAGTACTCTTCCTTCCTTCCTCTCTCCCATTCTTTCTTTTTCTTCCTTTCCCCTCCCTCCTTCCTTCCTTCTTATGACCCACTAGCCTTCTCTCCTATGTCTTTCCCTTAAAAAATAAAGAAAGAAAAATAAAACCCTTATAACAAATATGCATAATCAAGCAAAATGAATCCTCATATTGGGTATGTTGGAAAATGTATGTCTCGTTTACTATGCTGTTGGAAGTTGAGTAGCTTGTTTCATCATTGCTTCTCTGGTATAGCGCTTGGTTATTGCACTGATTGATGTTCATAAGTCTTTCAAAATTGTCTTTCTTTAAAATGTTGCTGTTGTATAAATTGTTCTTCTGATTCTGTTCTTTTCATTCTGTATCAGTTCATTTAAGTCTTCCAGGGTTTCTCTGAATCCAACATTTCCTGCTGCATACTATTCCACTGCATTCATATAACACAGTTTGTTCAGCTGTTTCTCATGTGATGGGCGCCACTTAATCCATATATAGTTAGTGAGAAGCAGCACAGATGGTGAGCTTGGCCTCAGAGCCAGTAAGAACCAGGTTCAAATTCTGCCTCTGACCACATACTGGCTATGTGACGTATCATGTAAAAATATTTCCGTTATGGCATTTCAGTATAATTTATTTCCTTTGTAATCTCATATATTTTATGTATTTAAAATCATTAAACTGAGAAAAGACCCAGTCTGGCTTTAGCAGACTGCCCAAGGAGTCTATAACATACGAAAAGGGTAAGAACCCTGATTTAGAATTTAAATTCATCCTTATTTTGTTGTCAGACAAGGATCCTGTAAGGTAGGTAGGATTTTTCCCTATTTTGCTAATGAGGGAACCACAGCTCAAACAGATTTAAGTGATTCACCTATGATCATACAACTAGTAAGGGTCATTAGTGGGATTCCACCTTGAGCCTCCCAAGTTGATATCATTCTTCATACATTGCATGAGTGTACACTTTCTATACTTCTCACCTTCTTATCAATAGAGACTTAACTTACCTGTGCTTAGCCCAATCCTTGGTACATAATAATAAATAAATAAATTCATTTACTCATTCGTTCATTCACCACCATACCTGTTGAGGGCTACTCTTAGTCCATTTATGATTTTGGGGCGGGGATTCTGAGATTAAGATTGATCCTGTATTATTTTCTTATTCTACTTATAAATAATTAATTTTGCCCTGTAACTGCTTAAGTCATGGTTCTTTGTCTCTGAACATAGTTCATAGTTCAGCTGACCTGTAATGGGTTAAGTTTAAAAATCCAGCTCTCCTGATAAAGGAATTGAACTGAATGTGTGTGGACAGAAGGGGAGTTTAGTACTGATGTCTCTACTCCAACAAGGATTTCTGGTTTGCTATCCAGAAGTCTGGGCTGCTGTGTTGCACCTAGATTTAGACAATGAGCACTTCTTAGTCTGGGTGGGAGAGGGGCACAGGGAGTTCATTGCTAGTCCCTATTACCTTTTGTTCCCTGTATCCCAGCTCTGTCATCTGCCCTGCTGTTCTTTGTTCTGCACTGCCCAAAACCTACAAAAGAGGAACTGTCCCATTGCTCAGCATCTTTGACATTCATGGAGCCAAGCTCTTATTGACCCATTTATTGACAGGTAGCATGCACATTGCTTGGAGATCTGCCTCAGTTTACCTTTTGGTTAAAATCCCAAATGCAACAATGCCTAGTGCCACGCACGTATAGATTAGAATCACTATCGATATTATTGTCAAAACTCGAACCTCAGATCATAGTGTTTCTCTAGGTCCTGGGGGAGGTGGGCTCATCCAGGAAATATGAAGAATTTTCTTAAATGTTCACGAGCTCAGGTACAAGTTCTTTGTGGTTTTGGGTCAGATTAAAAAGCAGCCAGAGCCATCGTCTAGGCATATCATCTATGCTTGGATCCCAAGGAAAATGCAATTAACTTAGCTATTAACTCTGTTGTTAATGGCAGTTGATGGCTTAAAGTTGGAAGAACTTTTGCTGAAATTAGAGGTGTTGGAATACAAAAATACCCAGGAAAGGTAAGTGCACTGATTTAATCTTACTTATAGACATTCATACACATTATCACTTACTGACAGGCACTAATGAAGGCAAGAGTTTAATTCAAACAAATGATTTGAGTTGGCAGTAGATGTGTGAACAGAGCCCTAATTAAATTAATGTACCATTTGTCCTTCTCTGTTGCCAGATAACTAGCTGCTCTGTGTTACATGTTGGCAGTTTTACCAAATCAGAGAAGTTGTTATTGTAGACTTGGAGTCAGTATGATTACTCCAATCACATGTGCTTAGATTGTAAGCTGTTGGTGGGCAGGTACCCTTTTTTTTTTTTCTTATATGATTTGTTACATTGTCAAACCACTGACCTATTGCTGTAAAGTTGAATACTTTGGAGGTTTTCTCCAGGAGTGGAATGGATGTGTACTGATCTTTTATTGCTACTCCGGTCCTCCTTGCAGTCAATGACAGGTATTTATAAGATTCTTATGGAGGGGCCAGGGGCAGAATGGCACATGACTGACTAAGCCCACTGTCCCATGTGGCATTCTAGCCTCTAAACTTGGCACCTTGTTTAACTGACTAAACCAGCCATTTAAAGACAGTTTCCTAATTTTGGACCTTCCAGAGACTGTCTCTTCACTTACAAGAAATTGTCCAACTATCAGACCTTCCACAGTGACCCAGCAGGAAAAACCCAGCCTTGCCATTAACGGCTTAAAACATAACCAGTCCCTTCTTAATCTCTAGACTAGTTTATCTTAACCACCCTCTAGAACAAGAGTTCTTAACCTGGGGTGGAGACCTCTTCGATGTTGTTGTTTCCATAACTATTTCGATATATGTGGTAATTAACTGGAATTTTGTAATGCTATGTATTTTATTTTATGCATTTAGAAATATTATTTTGAGAATGGGTCCATAGGCTTCCTCAGATTGCCAGAAGACACAAAAAAAGATTATGAACCCCCATGCTAGAGGGTTCCTAAGGAGTCAGGAGTAAAAAAAAAAAAAAGCAAGCAGTAGGAGGAAAATAACATGTAGGTAACATCTCTAGTACTTTAGGAGTGGCAGGATAATTTCTGTGTTCTGGATGACATCACTTTTAATTTGTTTAATTTTTTTCAGAAAAATTTGGTGCAGTACCATCTTTACTTTACTCTACCAAAAACTATAAAGATACAAAGGACTGACAAGGGCCCATAAACAGATAGAAAGAATGTAGAAATTACTCCGAGCAAGCCCTCTTGGGAGAAACGGAATTTGGGGTTGCCAATAGGGCAAAAGTCCAGTGACTTTCTTGCTGTCTTGTGTGATCCATCCAGTCTCTCCCAGACTCTTAGTGACCCCCATGGTTGGGACTTCCATCTTGCCTGCAATGACTGAATAACTCATTGCAACAATGGTGAGGGGATAGGTGGGTGGTAAGGTTTAATCTCTTGCACCCCTCTGTCTTGAGATGCATAGGCCTCACAGGCAATCTTCAACTTTCTCCAAGAGGCATATTGCTCAGGAAATCTGCTTTCTTTAGAATGGGGGGGTGGGGCTTCTAAAGGCCAGATTCTCAAACTCTAAAACAGGAGAATTCCTCTCTTTTTCTTTAGTCTTTGTATCCAACCCAACTCTTGTGATTTTCTTTCTCCATATCAGTGAGTGTGTTATTGATCCCTTGCCCTCCCCTAGTGGCCTTTCCACCTACTTTTACTCCCTCTTCCCTGTCACTAATCTAAACACAAATTCCTAGCACTTGGAGGTCTTCTCAGATAATAGAAAAAGAAGAGAGTATTGATCCCCAGGGAGAGAGGCAATAATAGTAATATAATGGTGTTATCCTCAAAAGAGAGGGGGGGGATCATTTTGGCATGGCACCTGGCTATCTGTCCCATAGCCTGGAATTCCTTCCCTCCTATCTGCCTGCTGAGATCTTATGCATAAAACAGGAGAATGCAAATAAACATGGAAGGAAAGCAATTCAAAGAAAGTAGATTCAAAAGAACAATAAACACATTGACAGTAGTGAAGGAAGATAACATTGATTGGAAACAATACTCAGGGTAAATAAGGCCCAATTCAAATAGCTCTTCCTTCATCCCTTTCATTCACTCTCTAGTTCGACCTTACTGGCTTTTTTGTTCTTCCACACCCAAGATAGTCCATCTCTGGGCCTTTGCATTGGCTGTCTCCTGGGCTTGAGATGCCCTCCCTCCTCACTTTCACCTCTAAGAATCCTTGGATTCCAGCGAAACTGTTCAAATACCACTTTATATATAGGAGGCCTCTCCTAGTCTTTCCCCCCCTAACCACTCCTACCCCTTCCTGATCTATTCCCCAGATGCTGGTGTCTTCTCCTTTAAGGTTACCTTATATCTGTATTGTATGCACATTGTAGATAGGTAGAAAGACAGATGTATAGATATCTTCCTCCCCTGTTAGAGTATACATTCTATAGTTCCTACAATAGAATATGACCTCCTTGAGTTCAGAAGCTGTTTCCGCTGTGTGTGTGCTCATCCAGCATTTATCACAGTGCCTGGCATATAGTAAGCACTTGATAAACGCTCAGATTGATTTATTGCTTTCCTTTAACTCAAAATCAAGGATGAATTATACCTCTTTGAGGATATTTCCATTTTCTGACCCAGTAAAAAACTGAGGCATTCTGTAAAAAAAATTTCCAACCCAAGAAATTGTTTGTGATGGATTTTGGATTTCCCTGTACAATCTCCTAATGTTAGATCTTCCAGAGACTGTTAGCTTATAGGAAATTGTTCATCTATCAAACCCTTCACCGAATGACCCAGCAGGAAAAGACCAACCTTTCCAATGATCTTATAATTTGACAGTGGCCTTCCTCTGAGTTCAAAATGCTTGATGTGCTTTCACTGACCAAATTAAATTTAAGGTTAACACACACTCTCTTTGTGAGATGGATATAAATTGTGGAATAGGGAGGGGGCTGAAATAAAATACCATTCTAAAAAGCTTGGGGCTCCAAACTCTTTTCTCTGTGTGTGTCTTCTCCCCATCCCTTTTCTTTATATTTTGGATCCCATACTTTTTACCCATCTCCAGTGGCTCATAGGGGAGGTAGGTAGGTGCTCTTAGCACTTTTTTTTTTTTTTTTGCGGGGCAATTGGGGTTAAGTGACTTGCCCAGGGTCACACAGCTAGTAAGTGTCTGAGGCTGGATTTGAACTCAGGTACTCCTGAATTCAGGGCCGGTGCTCTATCCACCACGCCACCTAGCTGCCCCCACATATTTTTTGAATGTCTACTAAGTGGTGTATGATGTACAACAGAGATAGTGTGGGAGGGACAAAGACATAGTTCTTGATCCCAACAAAGTAGGAAATTGGTATAATGTGAGGTGGCAAGACAAACCAAGTCCATGAGAAGGTGGGGACAGTAACATCATAACAAATGTCATCTGTGGCTATCTGGTGATGGATGGAAGGATGTAAATGCCAAATAGGTGAGAATATAATAGCTAAAGGATTTTTCTAGTGTTCTTTGATTCTAATCTAGCTCTTTAAAAAGTTCTTCCTAAAAGGGGTGAGACTTGTGCTTGATTAAATTGAAAGGGAATAATAATATGCTTTAAGATAGCACCTGGCCCAAACCTATGTCATTGGCTCACATCTTTTGGGCCATGAAGCTGTTCTTACAGGGGGTCTTCAAATCCATATGCGTACCAGAAATCATTTTGATCTTTATTTAGCACCAATCTAACATGTAGCATGACTCAGTATAATAAATAGGCAAATATGTCTGCATACTCCACAGTGTCTCACACATCCCATAGTTAGAATCAACATGTTGGAGTAGATAAGAGAGCCAGCCTAGAATCAGGAAAACCTCAGTTCAAATCCTCCCTCAGACACATATTGTCTGTTTAACCTGGGGTGAGCCCATGTTCAGTGCCCCCAGGTAAGGAGTAGCTAGACAGCGCAGTGGATAGGGATCCAAGCCTGAAGTCAGGAAAACCTGAGTTCAAATTCAGCCTGAGATACTTACAAGCTGAGTGACCCTGGACAGATCATTTCACCTTGTTTACCTCAGTTTCTTCATCTGTAAAATGAGCTAGAAAAGGGAATGGCAAACCACTCCAGTATCTTTGCCTAGAAAACCCCAAATGGGGTCACAACGATTTGGAAACTGAACAACAGCTACAAAAACATCCCCAGGTAACTCTCTTAAGACTGTGCATTAAGGAGCAGCTAGGTGACACAGTGGATAAAGCACCGGCCCTAGATTCAGGAGGACCTGCGTTCAAATCTAGCCTCAGACACGACACTCGCTGTGTGACTCTGGGCAAGTCACTTAACCCTTATTGCCCTGCCACCCCCCCAAAAAAAAGATCACGCATTGTAGAGTAGGTGTGCCAATCTGCTTTGATAAAAGGAGTTTGCACACAGGGAGTTTCCACGTACTAATGAAATTACAGGCCAGGTTAAAAAAAAAAGATGCTGTTATAATTAATAAAATAAAAATTGAATTAAAATATCACTGAATTCATAGTAGCATTTTGTAATCATGTATTTCCTCAACTCACAAATGCATACTTTTAAGTAATAAGTAATTTAATCTTTTATCAACAACAAAAAAAGATTCATCCCTGTAAGCATTTATTAAACACCTACTATGTGCAAATCTAAGCTATGAAGGGAACTGCTATTCCGGACCACTTTCTAACCAAAAAGAATTTGTTATTCAAGTGGCAATAACAACAACAATTGCTAGCATTTATACAGTACATTAAGGTTTTGTAAAGGCTTTTACAAATATCTCAGGGGGCAGCTAGATGGCGCAGTGGTTAAAGCGCTGGCCCTGGATTCAGGAGTACCTGAGTTTAAAATCCAGCCTCAGACACTTGACACTTACTAGCTGTGTGACCCTGGGCAAGTCACTTAACCCCCATTGCCCCACAAAAAAAAATTATTATCTCACAATTATTATTGTGAGATACAGTTGTTCTTATCCCCATTTCACAGATGAAGAAACTGGTAGAGATTGTCTTGCCCAGCAACTGAAGCCCAGTTTGAACTCATTCTTCCTGATTCCAGTTTCAGTGCTCTATCCAATGCTTCACTTTTTAGTAGAAATTAGAGAAATTTGGGGAAGAAGTAATTACTGTAACATCTTAAGAATAAATGAGGAGGAGGAGAGCTTGAGTCAGTAGATCAGCTTAGATTTCAAGGTCTTGGGAGAACAGATTTCAAAAGATTTAGAGAAAGAATGGGTAGGATCCTACAGCTCAAGATTCTATCAGGGAAATCAGCCCAAGAGAGGTGAGAACAATATCCTGATCATACAAACCTAAATGCTCTTAATTTGGAAGTAAAGGCAGGGGAGGGGCTTGCAACTGATACAGCTTTATAGGGAACTCATTGGCCACATCAGATTTTTTAAAGGCAAGTAGAAAAGATAGAAGCAAGAGGTTATAATTTCATGACCACAAAAGCTTGGCATAATCTTGTAAGAAGAATGTCAAGCAAAAAAAATGTCACCAAAAAAAATTTTTTTTTAATTAAAAAAAAAAGAAGACGAATGTCAGGCAGGCTAAAGAGCCAGACAAACTTATTGCTTGTATTGAATGCTAAAGATGACAAAAGTGAGTTTTGTGGATTTTTAAAGTTATATTGTAGGCAAGAGAAATATCAAGGAAGAGAGAGGACTCCTGCCTGGAATGTATTCATTCCTTAACTTCAGCCTTATAGAGTCCCTCTCTTGGTTTTGTTTTTTTTGTTTTTTGTTTTTTGGTGTTTTGTTTTGTTTTTTGCTGGGCAATGAGGGTTAAGTGACTTGCCCAAGGTCACACAGCTAGTAAGTGTCAAGTGTCTGAGGCTGGATTTGAACTCAGGTCCTCCTGAATCCAGGGCCGGTGCTTTATCTTCTGCGCCACCTAGATGCCCTCTCTTCATTCTTAATTCTCTGCACTGGCTGTATGGGTTGTTGAGAGAGGTCTAGCACCTCTTATATTAAGGGCCTTTTCAGGGCTGCGCATCCACCTTTGGTGTCTAGCTCTCTCCTGTGGCTCCAAGAAGCTGAAGCATGCTTAGTGGTCAAACCCTGACAGAGCATCTCGGCAGACAGGCTAAACTAGTTTGAGGGTAACTGAAAGGAATGTTCGCCCCAAGCATGTGAAGATTATCCCCGGTAGAATGGGCAGATGAGAATAATTTGTTCCAAAGGCCATGAAGGCCCCTAAAGCAGGTGCTATGGAGCACTTAGAACTTGGTCAGGGGTCATCCACTGTATCCTAGGTCATTGCCAGTCATCTTGACTTTTGTCCTGCCACTGAACTTGGATGACTCAGGAAGAGAGAATGAGGCTTGAGGACTTTGCACAGCTCTGCCTCACTTAAACCCAATTGACCCTTCGATGTCACTGGTCCTTTTTGAAAACGAAGAAAGAGTAACAATTCTCTGCATTAAGTACTTTGGATAATGACTTAGGTCCCAAGTGACCCTAGAATTCTAAATCTGGAATGAAACTTAACAAAAGGCAAGAATTAGATTGGCTTTTTCAACATGAAAAACAAATGCTTTTGTCATGTGCTTAATGTCTTATGAATTCAGTATAAAGCTCCAGTCCATTTCCCAATGTAGAGGGGAAAAAACCAACTACAATATTGGTGGGGAGAAAGTTTAACTTCTATATGTTTCAGAAATTAATCTAGGGGCAGCTAGGTGGCGCAGTGGGTAGAGCACCAGCTCTGGAATCAGGAGTACCTGAGTTTAAATCCAGCCTTGGACACTTAACACTTACTAGCTGTGTGACCCTGGGCAAGTCACTTAACCCCAATTGCCTCACTTAAAAAAAAGAAAGAAAGAAAGAAAGAAAAAAAGAAAAAGAAATTAATCTAACTCTCCATGTAACATAAATATATTTTTAAGAAAACTTTAATGGAAATTCATCTTAGGAAATTATACCTTAAGTAGCAAAGTGTCTTTCTGAATTTAGTCAACTCTGACATATGCATCTCTAAAATCTGAGAAAAATATTAGCTTTAATATACACCTCATATAAACAGATTTACCCTCATAGAAGATATCTGCGTTGAATCCTTAGCTCAAGCACCAGCTTCTATGGGAAGGTATTCCTAGGTCCTCTCTCATGGCCCCCTGCTCAGACTATCTTATAACATTGTATTTATCTCTTTATTTTTATTCCAAATTTATTTACATGTGTACTTATTGTCTCTTCCATCAGGCTCTGATGAGAGATTATTCATCCTATTCATAGGAAGATAGGTGTTGCAGTAGATAGATCACTGGGCCTGGAGTCAGGAAGACATGAGTTCAAATCCAGCCTCAGAAACTTAATAGCTGTATGACTCTGGGCAAATCATTTAACTTCTACCAGCCTCGGTAATCTCGTCCATAGAATGGGCATCGTGGTAGCACCTCCCTCCCAGGGATATTGTGGGGATCCAGTGAGATCATTGAAAAGCAAAGCTTTTCAAATCTCCAAGTGCTACATAAATTCTAGCTATCCTATAATTAATTCAGTTGCTATGATTCCAGGAAGGGAAGAAGAGTTGCTGGACCAATACCAGCCCATTATCACTATTTGAAAAATGCATTTCAAAATATAGCTCCTGGTTCCCATATGAAGAAGAGCAAATATATACAGTGAGAAAAAAAAAAGGGAGTTAAATAGTACTACAGAAGTCATGTACCTTTTAAGACTTGAATAAAAAAAATTCATATGGCTAGCATATAGAAGATAGCAAATGTATACTGGTTAATTTTTTTCCCCGTCATTTTTCAGTTGTGTCCAGCATTTTGTGATCCCATCAGAGTTTTTCTTGGCATAGATATCAGAGTGGTTTGTCATTTCCTTCTCCAGCTCATTTTACATCTTGGTAACTAAGGCAAGCAGGGTTAAGTAACTTGCCCAGGGTCACGCAGCTATTAAGTGTCTGAAGTCAGATTTGAATTCAGGAAGAGGAGCCTTCCTGACTCCCAGCTCTCTATCCTCTGCGCCACCTAGCTGCCCATCTTGTTTAATTAGCCAGAAGGATATTTCATTTCTAGGCTTGTGAGTGGTTTATTTTTAGTCTGTCATTTTTCTCCTTTTTGATGGTGATGAAGTGATAAGTTTAATGTCAGAATTTCTTTTTTAAAAAATTCTCTCCTCTGCTGTTTTAATTTTTATTGTCACCATGAGTTGTAGAAGATTTTTTTTAATCAAGTGCACCCTAGATTGGCCAAGACAGTTAATAATTAAGGACAACAGCAATATTGTGACCCTATTTTCATCACTGATATGCACAATTAGAATAATAAGGTATAGGGCATATCAGCAATACACCTGAATCTTTATTTTGAGAATGCTCTTCAGGAAATACCATACCCACTTGATACTAATGAAGAAAATAGATATTAGATAAGTAGCTCACAACCAAAATAAGCCATCAGTGCTGTCCATGCTGTTGAAATTCAAATATGTGGGTCATATTTATAGTCTGAAAACTAAAGACCCTTTCTTGCTTAGGCCTGCATTCCTTTCTCATCTAGTATACTCTGAAGATCTGGATTCTAGGCTTGGCTCGGCCCATCATTGGTCATAGCCGAGTCATTTTAACTCTTTAAGTGTTATTTTCCTCATCTCTCAAATGGAATTTGTAATATCTGCCCAATCAACTTTCCAGGGTTGGCAAGTCAGCAAGCATTTATTAAGTACCTATGTAATGAGGATACAAATAAAGGCCAAAACAGCCCTTGTCCTCAAGGAGCTTACATTCTAATGGCGGGGGGAAGGCACCATGCAAACAAATGTGTATAAACAAGGTATGTTGGTTGGCGTATGGAGATAATCTCAGAGGGAAGGCCCTGAAATTAAGAAGAGGAGAATGGGGGCAGCTGGGTGGCTAAGTGGATAGAGCACCGGCCCTGGAGTCAGGAGGACCTGAGTTTAGGTCTGGCCTCGGACACTTAAACACTTACTAGCTGCGTGACCCTGGGTGGGTCACTTTACCCCAATTACCTCACCCCACCCCCAAGAAAAAGGAGGGGGATTGCTCAGGGGACTGGAAAGACTTCTTACAGAAGGTAGAGATGTGAGCATCAAATGAAGTGTATATGAAAACATTTTGAAAACTGAAGTTTATGAAAAAGAAAGATGACCCTGGTATTACTGCTGGTGGCATCAGTTTCAAAGAGGTAGAACTATCATCAACTAAACACCTCAAACTAACATAAATATCATAGATCTATCACTAGCAATGATAGAGCCTTACTGACAGTTTTTTGAAGAGAAGTAGAGATGTTGCCACAGTAGAGCACTGGAAGTCAGGAAGCTGTGAGTTCAAATCCTACCTCATAAATATTTTAGATTGCGTGACCATGAGAAAATCAGTTGACCTCTGAGTTGAAGATAATTCTCCATGCCATAGTCAAGTTGATGATCTATGTCAGTGGAGGGAGTACCAGGAATTCTCTTCACCAGTGAATTCCCAGGTCTAAGCCCATGCAGATATGTTCTAATAATCATAACTTGCTTTTATTTGGCCCTTATTATGAAAAACACTTTGCTTTGAGATTCATTAACAACACTCTGTAGGTATCCTTCCCATTTTTTAAAGACAGGTAAACTGGCTCAGAGAGGTTAAACAATTTGCCCATCCTCACACAGCAAGTAGATCGCAAAGGCAGGATTTGAAACCATGTCCTCTTTTCTTGAAGTCCACTACTCCTTCCCTCATGCTGTGACAGGGGGGTGATATGGCAGCTGAAATAGACAGTCTAACATTAGGATGCATCATATCTGTAGCAGGAAGGATTATAGTCCTGTGCCCCTGGTCTCATCTTATCCAGGGTGTTGGTTCCAATGGGGGGGAATTATCTTTTAGGAAAAGTGTTAACAAGCCGGTTGGAGCACATGCATAGGAAAATGAGCAAGATAGTAGCAGGATAGTTGTGAGGATTGGTTGTCAGAACTAGGAAGCCTGGCAAAGAGAAGACTTAGGGAAGTGGGGAGCTATCTGTATGATAGATGTCTTTAAATATTCATAGGGTTGACAAGTAAACAACAGATTAGATTTCTTGTTATTGGCCCCAAAGGGCAGAGCTAGAAGCAGTGTATGCAAGTTATAGAGATGATTTATGTTCATTCCATAGAAAAATTTCTTAATAGGGCCATCCTAAAGTAAAGTAGGTGGGGAGCTACCGAGTTCCCCATCACTAGAGGTGCTTGAAGCAGAGAATATTTGATTACAGGTTGATGATGCTATAGAGAAAATTCATTTTTCAAGTAGGAATTTGACCAATGAAATCCTTTGTAACACTAAGACTAAGACTCAGTGATGCATAAATTTATTCCATGGGATCAGAGGATCATGGATTTAGAGCTTTAAGTGATTATGGAGCCCCTTAAGAGAGGCAACTGAGGCTGAGAGAGGTTAAAGGTCAAATATATGCTGCTTTTAAGAGTCTGATTTGGCAGGATTAGAATTTAGGTCTTTCTGGCTCCAAGTCCAGCTTTCTACCCACTGTGCCACCTTTGTTGTTGTTCAGTGATTTTTTCAGTGATGCCCGACTCTCCATGGTTAGCCATTTCCTTCTCCAGCTCTTTTTACAGATGAATAAATTGAGGCAAACAAGTTAAGTGACTTGCCCAGGATCCAGGATCACATAGCTAGTAAATGTCTGAGTCTGGATTTGAACTCAGAAAGATGAGTCTTCCTGACTCCAGGCCAGCACTCTATTCACTGCATCACTTAGCTGTCTCTTAATCCTCCTCAATTTATTTGTGTTGTCAGCTTTGGATATTGTTCAGTCTGGACCCCAGGATATCATAGTTATCATCTTCATAGCTCTGTATGAAATACAGCAATGGATTTTGTTGATAAAAGAAGTAAAAATGCCAAGCACTACATCCCTACACCCAAATAGACTTGGCTCTGATTATTGCCAGAATTTAAAATAGCTTCTGTTTGGAATCCGGGTAAAAAATGCTAAAACAGGTTCAATTTGTTTGCCTGGATAGACATAATAATAACAACGTTGATGACGTACTACATAACTCACACAGATATTATGAGGAATTTCAAGGAATTGTCTCAGTTATTTTGTTGTATGGAAAGTAGTTATTTTGAATAATCCTGAAGCATGGCTTTAGAACTTGATGATTCATTTTGTTCTACAGAGATAGGTTACAAGGGCAACCACTCTAGTAGAATTTAACTTTTGTTGAATGTTTACATGGACATGAACCATGATATGGGAGTGGCTATGGCTTGCATTCAACTACCCACACTACCAGTATGTGATGACTAGGTGACAGTTTGGATTAAGTGGTACGTTTGTGGTTCTCTGGACCTAATTGGCCCAGGTGGGAATTGAACCTCATTAGTTGTCCTCATTAGCACTACACACTTGGTCTTTGATTAGCCTGGGCAAGACTGGCTTCAGTTTCATAGTAGTAGGTATGATAGACCTGTCAAATTGAGGGTGGTTCACACCCCAGAAATATGGCAGATTGCTAAGTCTCTCCCGTCCATTTCTTCCTTTGTGTTCCTATTGCTACATCCCAATCATCACCTGGACTGTTAGAAAAGCTTCCAAGTAGCTGCTCTGCATCCCGTGTCTCTTATCATCCATTTTATCCTGCACACTACTGCCATGTTGGGTCATTGAGGTGAATATTAAATCAGTGAGGATTAGAGTAGGGTTAGAGGTTGAGAGGAAGCTGGTGAACCAGGTGCCGAACTCATCAAAGGGAAAGTAGCCCAGTACCTGACCTTCAGGTCTGGTACTGAATGACCTACAACAGAGATTTGGACAGGCTGGCATAATTGGATTGTCCTTCCCTACTTCACTTGGCAATCTCATCAACTCCCATGGATTTAATTACTGTCTCTATGCTGACAATTCTCATATCTGCCTATCCAGCCCTAACCTCTCTGCTGACCCCCTCTCTCCAATCTCCAGCTGCCTTTCAGGCATCTTAAACTGGACATCCAGTAGACATTTTAAACTCAACACATCAAGAACTGAACTCATCATTTCCCCCCCTAAACTCTCCCCCACCTCTTACCATAGAGGGCACCATCCTCTCATCCTTCAGGCTCACAACCCAGGAGTCGCCTGGGGTTCCTCACCATCTCTCATCCCCTACATCCAAGCTGTTGCCAAGGCCTGCTGATTTCACCTTTGTGACATCTCTCCAATACACCCCCTTCTTTCCTCTGATACTTCAATTGGTCTAGTCTAGACAGACCCCGGTCACCATAGATTATTGAGGTAGCCCAGGAGTGGGTCTGCCTGCTTCGAATTTCTCCCACCTCCCAGCCATCTGCCTTTCAGCCACTAAAGTGGTCTTCCTAAAGCTCAAGTCTGACCATGTCATCTTCCTACTCAGGAAATTCCAGTGGCTCCCTATTCCCACCAGGAGCAAACACAAAATGCTCCGTTTGGCATTCAAAGACCTAGACCCCTCCCCCTTTAGCTTTCCTGGATTCCTATACCTTACTCCCTAACATATACTCTTCATTCTAGTGATACTGGCCTCTATGAACAAGACACTGCATCTCTTAGATCTGGGCATTCTCTCTGACTGTCCCCCATACCTGGAATCCCCTCCCTCTTCATCTCTGCCTGTTGCCTTTTCTGGCTTCCTTTGAATTCCAACTACAATTTCACACAAAGTGATCAAAAAACCAGTGAAACCTTGGAGAAGGGGTCATGCTAGGGAAGCCAGCACTTGGTGTGGTAATCAGAGTCTGTGACCAGACTGTTGTCCTGGCCTGTCAGAACAGAAGCACGGAATGGAATTAACCCCCATAGTTCACTAAGCAGGGAGACAGGGTCCAACCATGTACACTTGGAGCCACAGCAGGAAACAGAGCCAACTCACTACCTGGGGACAGAGCTAGTATGATCTGTAACATCCAACTGTAGCCCATCAGGGCTACAGCAGGGAGATGGAACCAACTCCTGATTGGAGATTGTGCAAAGAGGAGATAAAAACAGGCCAAGAGCAGTTAGCAGCAGTGGACCACCAGAAGCCTAAGATGGAAACTGGGGATTGAGGCAGAATGTGGGGCCTAGTACCAGAATGGCAGTCAGTTGTATGTGGACTATAAAAGGAACAGGCAGGACCAAACATGGGCCTAACGCAAAGGACTGATGTTAGGGAAATAAAAGTAAACGGAAGAAAATGTTGAAACACAAGGAAGAATTATCATGGGCTAAGAGATGCCCAAGAGTTACAGCTAGAAGAAGAGAGAACTCCACAACAACTAAGAAACAGAGTGGAGCAGTCAGAGCTCAATGATTCAGTGACTTACCGAGAAATATTAGGACAAAGTCAAAAGGTTAAAAAAATAGAAGAAAATGAAAAGTACCTACTATTAAGAACTAACCTGAGGAAACAGGTCAGGAAAGATAATTTAAGAACTACTGGGTACTTTAAACACCATAGCCAAACAAAAAACCTGAATAACATATTCCCAAAATTATATTTTTAGAAAACTGCCCAGATAGGATTGAATCAGAAGTGCAAAGTGAAAATCAAAAGAATCCCCTGATCAACCTTCTGAAAGAAACCCTAAACTGAAAACACCTAGGAATGACATGGCTAAAACCCAGAGTCCAGAGCATATTAAAAATACTGCAAATATTCAAAAGTAAAGAGTTCAGATTATAAGGAACCATAGTAAGGATCACATATGTGTTGGCCACAACTACTATGAAGGATATGTGGTGTTCCAAAGGCAAAACATAAATATTTACAGCCAAGGACAACTTATCCTATAAAACTGTATCATTTTATAAGAGGTAAGAAGTGAAGAATGGATGTTTAATAGACAGAAGACTTTCAAACATCACTGAAGAAAAGATCCAAACTTAGAGTCTTTGAAATACAAACACTAGAGCCAGGTCTGAGTGGGGCTGCCAGGAGTTAATGTGTGATACACTCACATCCTCACGTGGGTAATGTCCTTTATTGTGGTCAGGGCTGCTCAAGCAACCCTCTCCCTGTGCAGGACATTGTAAGCTTGAGCCTCTAGAAAGTCTGCCATGCTGGTTATGAGGCCACACGTACCATACATTGTGTGCTAACTGCTCAGCCACCTTTAAAATTCGGTGTTTTCCTTCATCTAAACTTAATGAAAATCCTGAGGCTCTCTCAGACTCTGCAGAGAAGTCAAGTTTTCTTCCTTCCCTTCTCTTCCCTTCCCTCTTTCTTTTTTTTCATATAAAATAGATTTTAAAATTCATCATCACCTCCATGAGGCCTTAGATTCTTCCCTTAAGAATGAAAGAATATTTTTAAATGACTAGACTAATTTGGGGGCTAAAGCTGACTGGTGGACTGATCTTTCTGAGTGGAGGACTAATCTGGGGACTTTTGACTGGCTGGCTATCTGACTGCTGTTAATTTAATGTGGGCCGTTTATAAAGTTCCACCACACTGCTCCACTCCCAAATTGATAAGCAAAATATTAAGAAGCCTCTTAACTAAATAATCAAAGCAGAGTTTATTTATGAGATACTATTTAAAATTAGGAATACAGGGAAATAAAATGTACAACCTGACTGCATTGCGGTGTGTCTCTTTCCACTGCTGCACTTCAAACTTTTTTAATACAATAAGGGCCTTAGCCACCTCTCATCTCAGGGTATTTTCACTTGCTCAGCTACTTTCACTAACTCTGCCTGTACCCTTTCACTTTATAAATCCCCCTGCTTCTAACTTTCCTCTCCTTACTGCCACCACTGAACCCCTGTGTTTCTCTCTCACCGACCTTCTATCTGTCTGCTCTGTCAGTCTGCCCTTCAGCCTGTCTTTTCTCTGCTCCTAGTCCTTCTCATCTTCTCCTGCGTCCTTGTAGCCCCATCTCTAGTCTGCCATGCTCCAACCTTTCTAATCTCGTCAGCCGCCACTTGACCTCTTCTCTGCCTCCTCTAGTCCAAACTTCTCTAATCTCATCAGCCACCCCCTAATCTAACCCCCAGGTCTATATATACCTTTTCTTTTCTCCACTCAAATCTCGGGGCTTCCTGTGCCCCCACAGACCAAGTGCGTCCGCCAGCCAGGGCTGTGGCTGGGGGGGTGGGGCGGGAGGCGCTCTAGCCTCACGTGCCTCAGCACAGGCTATCTGGGATCTTTTGGATAGCTCCGCTCAGGTCGGAGGGAACTGGGGGCTTTTTCCCCCCAGCTGTCTGACCTGGCGTCTGCTACAGCCCATGGGGTTTTTTGGCTCAGCTGAAGCGGGGGAGGGGGGGGGGCACCAGCACCTCCCACACAGAAGAGATCCTGAGGGCCTAAGGCTTTCTAATCTCAGGTAGGGTCCCCAAAACAAAATAAATTTCCCCAAGAACATAACTCAAGGTAATTTTCCTGGAACGTGCCAGGTAATTGGCATGTTTCCCGTAAGTATTAATTGTCTCTTGTGTTTAGCTTTCAACTTTAAGGTGTCTTACTCTTTGTCCAATGATAAAGTGGCTACTGGCATCATAGATAACACCTTCCACATCCATCCCCCTTGTTAGCTAACCAAGAACGCTTCTAGTCTCATACACTCATCCCCTTCAACCAGTTATTGTGCTCAAAGATCCCAAACCACAGATCTGGAAACAGAGGGGAGATATACCTTGTTTCTCACCAATAACCATCTTGGGAACTTCCTTCCCCATCCCCCAGGAACTACTTAATACATATCAAAGATGTGACTTTTTTTTCCTTCTGTTTCCTAAACAGAAAAGGAAAGGTGGAAAGCAATTTTTGGAACTTCTCCACTGCTCCAGTCTCCACCATTCCATTGTCCTAATCCAAACACAGCTCTGGAGGCCCATAGCCAGTTGCACAGGATATCCTTTAATGAATCTACTTTGGACGCATAATTCTTGTGCGTGGGTTTTCTTTTCTCCTTCCTGGTAGGTACCCAGGATTGCTGCTTAATCACTCATTTGGAGAGGCATTTGCTGCCAGATGAAAAGATTGAAACTGATCGAGTCTCTTCATTTTGAAATTTCTTGAATTTAGGAAGTCTTCACTCTATTGCTATAGCAAGTGGCCTTAATTTAACCAGCCTGCCGAATATAGTTTCACTATAATTAATGTTCCCACTGATTCCTTTCTCGGTTACATTCGTGTTCCCCATTCTACCTCTAATCCCTGCCCAGATTTTTTTCTTCCTGTGAGCCATATTCTTAACGTGTGCCTGAGTTTCCTGCTCATAATTGGGGGCAGCATTTTAAGGAGTTATAGCCAGCAGCCCCACAAGATTGCGACTTCAGCTTGCTTTGACTTGAATTAACTGACTCCATAGCTTGAATCGTGTAAAATACCACTTTATACCCCAAATCTTTGTTTCAATACTGTTTTAAGCAAGTAAATATCAAAGTACCACACAGACACCCAAAGGACCAAAGCCAAAACGTTTCCAGGTATATCCTATGTCTTATAAATAATCCTTTAATGTCAGAAGGGGGCAAGCAATGGTGTCTTTATCTAAAAACTGAAGTATAGCATTGAAGTGGCATGCCCAATATCTTCCAGCAGCTTAGAAGCAAAGAAAGAGTTCTATGTGTAAAAATCCAATATCATCATTCTCTAGTGCAAAGCTTTTTCTGGTGGTAATAATTCCACCTTTGAGTTATTTACAGAATTTCTTGTACATTCTCTCTTTTGATTTAAAAGAACCACATTAAGTAGAAAGGGCTAAATGGTACTTACATTTTACAGATGAGGAAACTGAGGTTAGGAGATTTACCTAAGATCCTATAGCTAATAAGTAAGCTACTTATTTTTCTTTGTTATTCTGGACAGACCCACAGTAATCCAGGCAGCTAGAGTAAGGAAGATTCATCTTTGTGAGTTCAAATCTGGCCTCAGACATTAGCTGTGTGACCCTGGGAAAGTCACTGTTTGCCTCAGTTTCCTTACCTGCAAAGTGAGATGGAGAAGGAAATGGCAAACCACTCCATTATTTTTGCCAAGAAAACCCCAAGTATGGTCATGAAGAGTTGGACATGACTGAAAGACTGAACAACCAGACTAATCCATACTTTTACTCCCTTGATGAGTTTTTCTTACATAAGTGACATGGAAAAACACATTTAAAATTTTCTCCTTATATCTCCGATGATAACAGCACAGTGTCTGACATTTGGTAAGTGCTTAATAAATGCTCATTGGATTGGGTTGGGCAACATCAGACTCCCTCTACAAAATAAACCAAGTAAATTTTCATAATGGCAGCCACAGACCTTCTTGTGTTAATAGGCTACCACTGCTCTTTCTACAGTAGACTTGATAATCCCTACAAGGGCTCTGAGTTAGTCTCACTTTTGCTAATGGACTGAACCCTGCATTAGTCAAATACATTTGCTAGATTGCAGGATCCTATAGCCACAAAGATGGTGACCTAACAATGAGTGTGTGACCTAGGCCTTCTGATAATGCTCGCTCAGTCATACTTGGCCCTGCGAATCGTTCAGGATCTCATTGTAAGAGAGACTCGGTTTTGACAGCATTACGCCTTGCGGAGTTTGGCAGCAGACTACTGTGCAGCAGCTGTCCCTTCTGTGGTCGGCATATAATTATATTACACGAAGGCTTTAATTACTGTATTATGAAATTACCAGCAAGCATTCTTCTGGTTAAACCAGCATTTGAACAAAAACCATTAGGCTTACCCAAGCTGAAAGTGTCCAGTGGAGCTTGGAAAAGAGAGAAATTTCACTAATAGGTTTTTCTAACATGGGTTAGCTATATAATATGTGTGGGTGGGTTTGCATGGGTGTACAATGAGCTGTATCCCAGAGTCCTAAAAGAAATCACAGTTGAGCTTAAAAATATATCTCTAGCTCGTTTCTTTTTAGCATTTGGTTGTTTCCCCTCCCCGCAAAGAAACTTGTTCTTTTGGGTGAATACTTTTTTGATTGTGGAATGAGGTGTTTGATAGTGTGTAGTCATTAACATATATGTACATATATACTCACACATACATGTGTACATATATTTTTGTGTCTGTATTAAGTATATTTATATAGATAATGGAGTGGTTTGCCATTTCCTTCTCCATCTCACTTTGCAAGTAAGGAAACTGAGGCAAGCAGTGACTTGCCCAGGGTCACACAGCTAATGTCAGGCCAGATTTGAAACAATTGAAGAAGGGTCAAATAGTGATATATATCTGTGCGTATGCTTGTATATGTTTGCACAAATACACGTGCGTGTGTGTGTGTGTGTGTGTGTGTGTGTGTGTGTGTGTGTGTGTTTTAGTCAGGTGGTACAGTGGGTAAAAGTAGAGTAGGAAGACTTAAGTTCAAATCCTACCTCAAACACTTACTACCTTTGAGACCCTGGACAAATCACTCAGCCTCAGTTTCCTCAACTGAAAAAATGGGGATGATAATAGCATCTACCTGCCAGGGCTGTTGTGAGGATCAAGTAAGACTACATGTCTACATGTATATATGCATGTATATACACAGACATACATATACATATACATACGATACTTTGCAACCTTTAAAACACCATAGAAATGGCAGCTGTTTTCATCAAAATAGTTAAATAGTGACTAAGACAGGATTTTAACTCATCTTACAAGTCTACACCCCCTTCTTCAATTGTTTCAGTAATGTCTGACTCCATGACCTTTGTAGATCATACTGTCCTTGAGGTTTTCTTGGCAAAGATACTGAAGTGGTTTGCCATTTCCTTCTCCAGGGACAAACAAAGGTTAAGTGGCTTGCCCAAGGTCTCACAGCTAGGAAATATCTGAGGCTGCATTTGAACTCGGGTCTTTCTGACTCCAGGCCCAGCCCTCTATCCACTGAGCTGCCTCCTCTGCAACCCCTAGCTTGTTCATCTCTTACAGTGTCTGTCTTCTTTTATGTCTTTTTTTTTTGCAGAGCAATGAGGGTTAAGTGATTTGCCCAGGGTCACACACCTGGTAAGTGTCAAGTGTCTGAGGCCAGATTTGAACTCAGGTCCTCCTTGATCCAGGGCTGGTGCTTTATCTGTTGTACCACCTAGCTGCCCCCTTTTACATCATTTTGATGGTAATATATATAGTTCTATTCATTCTTCTTAACTTTACTCTGCATCAGTTCATACAAAGCTCAGATTTTTCTGAATTCTTCATATTTATCTTGGGGGGGGGGCAATGAGGGTTAAGTGACTTGCCCAGGGTCACATAGCTAGTAAGTGTCAAGGGTCTGAGTCCAAATTTGAACTCAGGCCCTCTTGAATCCAGGGCTAATGCTTTATCTACTGTTCCACCTAGCTGCCCCCATATTTGGCATTTTTAAATCAATATCCCATTATGATCATTTACCACAGTTTATATAGCCATTCCCTAATGAATGGGGGTAACCAGTTTCTTGTTACCTCCAGAAATACTGCTATAAATGTTTGCTATCCTTGGGACCTTTCCCTTTGTGTTTGACTTCTTTGGGAGTAAATGTCCAGTAGTGATTACTGGGATTACTGGTCATCTCAGTATTGGGATTGTGGCATTGCCATCTGTTTTGCCTGTCTACCTTAAGGATCATAGAACCTTTCTCTCTGACTTGTAGCTGAAACCTTACATTTGTGTGTCTTCCCCATTAGAGTGTGAGCTCTGTGAATGCAGGGTCTATATCTCTAGAGCATAACACAATGCTTTGCAGGTAGTAAGCATCTTTAAAATGCTTTTTTTTCATTCACTCAATCCAAAGGTTTGAACAGTTTGGTTAATTTTCTCCCATAGTTCCAAATAGTTTTGCCAGAACGATCCAACCAATTAACAAGCTACCTTTTTTTTTTTTTTTTGGATGAGGCAATTGGGGTTAAATGACTTACCCAGGGTCACACAGCTAGTGAGTGTTAACCATCTGAGGCTGGATTTGAACTCGGGTCCTCCTGACTCCAGGGCCTGTGCTCTTTCCACTGTGCCACCTAGCTGCCCTCACAAGCTACCTCTTTATAAGCTCTCTGCAATGATGACATCATGGGGTGTTTTCAGATGTCCTCCAAGAGTCTCTCTATATCTCGTGTGGCTTCTTAAGGGTCTCTGAGGCAGTGTAGATGAAGGTAGAAGCAGAGATGAAAGGAAGAAAGGGAAGAATAAATATGGGAAAGTTTTCCACGCTGTCCATATTAAGCCAGGCTTTGAAACTTGAGACTCAATCAATAATCCCTGCAGAATCCCTGGCATTCCCATTCCTCTCAAAGATCACCAAGGGTTTGTTTTAGTTACTTGCATACGATTATACATTCGGAACTAGCTTGGTGCCCTTGGAGGCCAGGCCCTATGCAAGTACAGGGTAGTGTTCTTTTGTGACGTGTCTTCTTATGTAAAGTTTAAAAAAACAATCGGGTTGTGGATTTTGTTCAAGCTCAGTTTCCCAGCTATGCTCTTGACTTGCCTAGATATACCCAGTGCACGTTTCTCTCTCATGCCAATGTAGGACATAAGCCAAGGGATTTTTTTGTCCCCAGACAGTAACTCAACATATTGGATTCAGATTAAGTGATCTCGCTGGGTGTTCACTCTCCGTTTTCTTCTGGGTCACTCCCGTTTGTTCTCATTTCATTATTTTTGTCCCTGGTAATTGTCAGGAGGGTAATTCAACAGAGCTTGACATTTTTAGGGTTATTGGATTTTACAAATGAGAGAGAAGAGTCATCTTCTCAGACCCTGACACAGAATGGTGCCCATAGAATATTTTTCAAAGTGAAATTGAAAAAAAAAAAAAGATTCCCGTGTCTGGCGGGGGTGGAGGTAGGGGAACCTAATCTTATTGGGAGAGGAGAGTGACAGAGAAAGAAAGGAAGAGAGAGAGAAAAATAGAAGAGAAGGAAGCGAGGCAGGGAGAGAAGAGAAGAGAAAAAAGAGAGACAGAGGAAAGGAGAGGGAAAAAAAAGAGAGGAGAGAAGAGAAATTGTGTGCCCCTAACTATGCAAAGACTTTCTTGATGTCTTGGGTGTATTAAGGTGCATAAAAAGACAATAAGAGAGAAGAATCTTGGTGCATGCCAGGAATAGGCTGAAACTGATCAGTTCAAACCAACTGTGGTAGTTACTGAGAGAAATATGTCCCTTTGTCCATCCTGTTTTTTCAGATCACCATGATGGGAAAATCTTCCACCCTCAGTCAGTCTCAGTAACTTTCATCAGAATACACCATCAGACACTCTGAGCAGAGAAGAAAGAGATAACTTTAACTGGGAGCCTCATTGTAGTCTTCTCTGTCTCTCGTTTGAATGTTTCTCTGTTTCTGTGTCAGCCCCGCTAATAAATTACACATCCATTAAAAGAAGAGCAACAATGAGAATTGCTTGTTGGGGAAGTTTGTTGTTTTGTCTGAACCCGTGTTTTCATCCATCTAGAGAAATCAACTCTTCCTTGTATAAACTTGTATAAACAGAAGCTTCTGCAACCTAGTAGTTCTAGCATATTGTCTTGTGAGCACCAGGGAGTGTGTTGTGAGATCTTATGTTGTTTGCGACTTGTCCATTATCCCACAGCTGTTTAATTAGGTAGTAAGTACCAGAGATGGGACTTAAAACCCAGGTCTTCTTTGACCTCAACGTCAGCTCTCTCTCCACTATGCTGCATCACCTCTCTTTGATAGTTAAATCCTAACATAAGCAAGAGGCAGTATCACGTGGGTAGAGCATATTGAGTAGGAGTGTTTAGATCTGGAATAGATATTTGAGAGATCCTGTAATACCACCAACCGTTTTATTCTCAGGAAACCGAAGCCCAGAAAAGTCGGGACTTAATCAGTCAAACTGGGCAGATCACTTAACCCCTGTTTGCCTCAGTTTCCTCATCTTTAAATTAGGGATAATAATAGCATCTACTTCCCAAGGTTGTCTCTTTTCTAGAACCTCAAATGGAACAATAGTTATAAAGTACTTAGCAGAGAGCTGGGCACACAGCAAGCACTATAAATGTTAGTTGTTCTTAGTGTTAAACACCCAGGTGTCCTGACTCTTGCATAGTCCAGTGTTCTTTCCATTACATAGTACTGTCTCACAGCTAAATGGAGGATCCAGAGGTCTGATTTCTATTTCCAGTTTTGCCATGAATTGTATGAACTTTGGCAAGGCACGTTATTGTCCTAGGACTGAGTTCCCAAATCTGTAAAATGGTGGGATTGAATTATATGATCTCTGTGTTCCCTTGGAGCTTATTAATCATTCTGTACCAATTTCTGTCTTTTAATGTCATTTTATGTGTGTGTGTGTGTGTGTGTGTATATACACACACATACACATATACACACACATATGTATACCTATATATGTGTATACACACACACACATGCACATAATCTAAAATGGACAGTTCTATCATGTTATAGCTTACCAAATGGGCAAATGGGCTCTGCCTTGAGCCAGGTGATCTCAGGCAATTCGTTTAACTTTTCTGAACCTATCAGTCTACTTGTAAAACAGGGATGATAATTATCATGTCATTAGAGGGTTTGCATAAAACATGAGCTGTGTGCACCCTCTGGGTAGATCTTATATATCTCTTTACATTGTATATTTAGAGCTGGAAGGGAATTCAGAGGTCATGTATGTACTTCAGCATCCTCTTCTTACAGATGAGCAAACTGACACCTAGCAAGATTTAAATGACTTGTCTAAAGTTACACAGGTATTAAAATGCCACATCATATATTCAAACCCAGATCTTATGATTCCAAATCTAATTCTCGTTCTACTATATTATGCTGCCTCTGATATAGAAGGTTGTGATTCGCTGAGGATAATTGGTATGAAGGGGGAAAGGACACTTAAGGTGTGGGTTCTTAACTGGTTTGTGTGTCTGGTAAAGCCGGTAGATTCCCTCTCAGAATCATATTTTTAAACGCATAAAATAAAATACGTGGGATTATAAAGAAAACCAACCAATTGATTGAAATGCAGTCATCAAGAAAAATTTCTTTTAAGTTCACAGACTCCAGTTAAGAATCCCCTGACTCAAAAGTAATCCACTTAAAATGGAGAACAACATTTTGTAATAAATAGTTGGGGGTTGGGGAAGGAGAATTGATTGGAACCTTATCTTGAAAAATAATACTTATAATTATAAAAATAAGTTGATTTTATTTTATATTTAAGAAAGTATATATCATAATTTGCAGCTCTATTCTAATTCTTAAAATGAAAGAAGAATGAATCATGTTGATTTTTTTTGGCGTTCCTTTTTCTGACAAAATTGTATGATATCTCGTCTCTGAGACTCCCCCTTACGTTTGACATTTGCTTTCAAGCACCATCACAAAAAGGGTCATTGCTGCAAAAAATATTCAAGGACTTCATCTGTTTTCCTAAGGGCCTCTCTTTATCCTTTGATATTCAAATGTTCTCTTTTGAAGCACCTACCAATAATCTGGGAGAAACTGACCATCAGGATACTGACTAAAGTTAAATGAGGAAGGTTGTTTGAGGTGGCAACTAATTTCATAAATAGTTCATGAGAGAATGAATATATTTGAGTTATGGTGACTTTTGTTCCCACCCCACCCACACACATACTAATAATGATTCATTCTCGGTGCCAGGCATGAATTCAAATTCCCCTTCACACTTAGAGTTAGTGTGTGACCCTGGGTAAAGTAAAATCATTGGTCTACATCTAAACAGAACAAACAGGAACCAATGTTTATCCTCAAATTCCCAACCCTACCAGGCCATCTTGAAGATCAAATGAGCCTCTTACTTTACAGGAAGTCTCATACAAACTGTAATTGTTGAATAAATGCCAGCCCCTCTTATTGCTATTATTATTTCATCTTTCTCTATTTGGCAACTCTTATTTCTAATTATCCCCTGAGAGAGGAGCTAAAATGGAAATGGGCTGAGAAGTGTAGTTTGCATCATCTTTGCCTCTTTGAAAATGAATACAGGGGGCAGCTAGGTGGCACAGTGGATAGAATACTGGGCCTGTAGTCAGGAGGACCTGAGTTCAAATTCAGCCTCAGACTCTTGACACTTACTAGCTGTGTGACCCTGGGCAAATCCCTTAACCTCAATTGCCCCCCCCCCCCCACACACACACACACACACACACACACAAAAGAAAATGAATATAGGATTTTTTTTTCACTTTTCAATTTCTACAGGGTGGGCCAAAAGTCACAAAGGATTTCAATATTCAATAACTCCTTCATTTTTTGTTTTTAATTGCAATACCATAGCATCATATACAGTATATATAGGAAATGAATTTACATGTGAAAAAATCTCATAAATGGTGAAAAATAAAAAATAATTTTCAAAAAGTTATTAAAATATCATGACTTTGACCCACCCTGTATATTTTGGGTAGAACTGCATTTTTTCCCAATCTGCCTTAGACCGAAGAAGACATTTTGCTCCACCCTACCCTGCCATTGACTAGGATCCATTCCATTCCACAGACTGTGAAATTCACCTGTATAAATACAGTTTGGGTTTGGGTTTTGGCTTGTATCAAGACCTATGAGTTCCTTGGTGGAGCAGAATCCCCAATGTGGAAGCTCCTTCCTCCCATGCAGATTGACAGTTTTCTCTCACTTATGATCTTGGAAGGTTGTTTATGGGAACTTGAGAGGTTAAGGTTTTTTTGTGGGTTTTTCCCCCATGGTCCTGAAGCTAATGAGTGTCAGAAGCAGAGTTTGTGGATCTTCTTGACTTCAAGGCCCCCTGTGTTCTCTGCATCATTGTCTTTCCATACATCTGGGAATTTTCTTTTTTAAGGAAGGACATATTCAGTCAAGCACATAAAAAAAACAACTCTGGAGGGCAGGGTAGATTCTAGATGGATCCTGGGCTTGGTAAATGATGAGTACCCTTCATTCACACTGGAAAACATCTGGTTAAACTCCTTCACAATCCCCATGACCATTTTCAGGCAGGTAAGTGATTAAATGTATAAATCTATGAGAAACTAATCCATTTTATGCTGTAAGAGATGGAAGAGAAACTCTATATCCTATCCTGGGAACCCATTTTCATGTTCCATAACAGAATAACCTGATGGTTAAGATATTCTTCCTTATTACTTTCTGCTATTGAATTATAACGATTCTTTATTCGAGACATTCATTACTAGACCATGTTATAATATAGTCATACCCTTGTGAGCCTTCGAGATCATTCTGAAGAGCCCAGAAAACCATCACCGTTCTGTCCCAGAGATGAGGAGAAATCAAGTCTGCTGCCAGCTGGTTCCTGCCCTCCCCTCTCCACTTTCCTAATTAATTCATTCTTCTACCAAGATTAAAGTTTTAAATATAACGTGGACCGATTGGTGGGTGAGAGAATGACCATTGTGTTGACGAGTGCTGCACACAATTTTTTAAAGTAGATATTTCATTTTAATTTGATTCGGTTCAGACGTTCCTATTCATAACTACCACATATACAGTGCTTTTAAGGTTTGCAAAGCACTGAGCCTCCCAGGACCCCTATGAAGCACAATTATTATCCCCATTTTACTAGTGAAGAAAAAGAGAGTTCAAGTGATTTGCCCAGGGTCACATAGCTAAGAAGTGACTGAGAAAGGATTTGAACTTGGATCTTTCCAACTCCTCATCCAACACTCTGACCACTACATCACCTGCCTGCCTCATTTTATATTTAAAAAAAAAAAGGTGAAAAGTATCAGGCCTTGCCTCATGGGAGTATATGATTTTAGAGTAGCAATTCCATCATTTTTTGTATGTATGTGCCCTGCACTTAGCACAGTGCCTAGCACACAGTAGATGCATAATCAGTGCTTATGAATTGATTTTAGTAAATACTTCTTTGTCATTGTGGTATAACAGTACAATGCCAGTATTCCTTGAAGAGTACTGTCAGCTTAACCTAACTATGCCTCTTGATCCCAGTAGACTCCTTGTGTCTTCCCTGTGTAGGGCTGGACAGTGGGGAGGGTAAGCCAGACCTTCCCTCTTCTGTGGATACCAGTGGAGGTACATGGGCTATCCATCTGTTATCCTTTATTCTCACTCCATGAACAGCTCACCTCCTTTCCTAACGATAATAATAGTAATAATAGCTAGCACTTAGTGCTTTAAACTTGGCACTTTACTTATGTTCATTTGATCCTCAAAAAACCCTGGGAAGTAGGGGCGATTATTATTACCATTTTATAGTTGAGGAAATTGAGTCAAAGAGGTTAAGTGACTTATCCAGGGTTATACAGTTAGGAAGTGTCCGAGGCTGGATTTGAACTCGGATCTTCCCAGTTCTAAGACCAGCATTCCATCCCCCACCACCACCTAGCTAACCATACATTTCTTTAATAATCTTTTACACCAGTTCTTCATTAGTGCTGTGACCCTACACAAAATCTTTCCCAAAATGTCAGCAGAATGTGAGCTCAGACAGGTTCTACCATTGTGGAAGGGCTCCAGACATGACTACCTCTGCCGACTGTGTCTGCTTGCCAGGGACCAGCTTAAGTACCACCAGACATTATAATTCAATAGCGTATGCTAATAAGGAAGAATAACTTGACCATCAGGTTATTCTGTTATGGGACATGAAAATGGGTAGCCAGAATAGGATATAGAATCTCTCTTCCCTCTCTTATAGCATACAGTGAACTATTGACCAGACATCAGGTGATAAATTCTTTGACCCTATCCATCCATGGGCAAAGGGGGATTGGTGGGGAGTCAACAAGTATTTATTAATTTGTGTGTTTATTACACTCTCTATTGCCAGTAACTATGCTAAGTCCTGATCTGACAAAGAAAGGCAAAAAGGTAGACCCCACCTTCAAGAAGCTCACAATCTAATGGGAGAGACAACATGTAAACAACAATATCCATACAAGATATACAAGGGGTAAATGGGAACTAAGAAGTTACTAACATTACTGTTGACCATTATTTATTGGTGCCATCCTTCAGAGATAGCTCCCATTTACCAGTGATTAAGAAGAGGTGGTAAGAGAATAAAGCACTGGCTCTGGATTCAGGAGGACCTGAGTTCAAATCCAGCCTCAGACACTTGACACTTATTAGCTGTATGATCCTGGGCAAGTCACTTAACCCCAGTTGCCTCACCAAAAAAAAAAAAATTTTTTTAAATAAAAGTATATTATAACTAGTAGATGGAGGATGTGGAAATACTTTTCTGCATTTTCTAACACTTCTGTATCATGATTCCTTAACAGAGATATAAAAAAGTTAAAACTACGTATAACCTTATGCAAGAAGCATAAATACAGAGATTCCCCCTTTGCTTTCCCAACACACACACACACACACACACACACACACACCCTCTTCTTGTAGTGAGGACAGATGGAAAGTCCGTGCTTGCCTCTCCATTTTCAAGGTAGGTGTGAACTCCGAGGCCATTATACCTTAGAGTAAAAATAGAGATGCCCTTCAAAGACTTTGTAGCTCCCAAAAATTATTCCCATGGAAACCAGATGATGTTTTTGGTCTCCATAAGAGGTCTGTCACACTGAACTCCATTGCAGTGATTTCAGCATACGTGAGGACATTAACTTGTCATCTGTCCTGAATGGGACAGGATTATATATGAAGTAAATTGTGCAAGGATTCTCCTGCATTTTTTTAACCTTGCACCGCCTTTTTTGGTCATTTCCCAATATATTGTCACCGTATCGTACCTTCTCTTATAATGTAGAAAAATAAACAAAATCAACCAATTCCATAGCTGTTTCTGACAAAACACATGCAGCATTTTTTCCCATAACTTCCCCAAACCCACCTCTACCTCCCCACTGCACATATTCTCTCTTTTCCTTCCTTCCCTCTCTTTCTCCATCCTTCCCTTTTCCTCTTTCAGAAGACATTGTGTTTCATCATCTTCCCCTTAGAGCCAAGATTGATCATTGCAATTAATCTGAGTTAAGCTGCCTTTCAGTATTTTCATTTGTTATTTTAGTTACTATGTATATTATTCTCCCAGTTCTGCTTACTTCACCCTGCATCCATTCATACAGGTCTTCCTGTGATGCTCATCTGAATTCCCCATAATCAGCATTTTTATGGTATAATATTCCATTATGTTCATGTGGTATGGCCATTTTTTATCTTAACTGATTGTGTGTGTATGTGTGTGTGTGTGTTGGGGGCAGAGGGTATGTGAAGGTAATTGAGGTTAAGTGACTTGCCCAGGGTTAGACAGCCAGTAAGTTTCTGAGGCCAGATTTGGACTCGGGTCCTCCTGAGCCCATGCTCTATCCACTGTATCACCTAGCTGTCCCAACATTTTTTGTTTGTTTGTTTTTCTTAAAAGCACACTTTCCAAGTGATCTTTACTTACCAAAAATTGGGGTGGCTAAATAGCACAGTGGATAGGGTGACAAAGTCTGGTATAAGGAATACTCCTGTTACTGACTTCAAATCTGACATCAGACACTTACTAACTCTGTGACACCAGTCAAGTTACTTGACCCAATTTGCCTTGGTGTCCTCATCTCTAAAATGAGCTGGAGAAAGAAATGACAAATCACTCCAGTGTCTTTGCCAAGAAAAACCCAAAATAAGGTCATGAAGAGCCAGACACAACTGAAAAAAGACTGAACTGAAGCCAAACATCACCCAAGAACTTTTGCTTCAGCAAGGTGGTCAATCCCAGTACATCCTCTTCCCTCTCAACTACTACTTCTGCTTCTTTGCATTATTCCCCTTTCTTCCCTTTCTTTCTTTCTCTGTGCTGTACTTCCCTACCTCACTTGAGGGCAGGATAGATAAGGAGTAAAGAAGACAGACCAAACCTCTCTTTCCCTGCTACCCCAGTCAGTGAGACTGCCCACTTTCCCCAGAGCTTTGTTTGTTATGCATGTCCGGTGCTTTCACTGATCCCAGGTGAGCAGGTCAGCACTTTGTCTGCCGTGGACAGTCTGAGAGCCATTATTTTGTGTCCTGGAACCTTTGGCTGTCTGGCAAAACCTGTGGACTTCCTTGGGCTGTATGGGGTGTTCAGGCAGGACCAACACCTCTGGTGTGAGGGCTTGCTGAGCCCTTTTCAGGGCTGCCCACCCACCTTTGGTGTTCACTTGTCACTTAACTCTCACCTGTGGCTCCAAGAAGCTGTAGCATGCTCACTGGTCACACCCCCACAAACCATCTTGGCAGAAGAGCTAAAGCAGGTTAAGGATAATTGACAGGCTTCAACCCTATCAGTGAGTTAAGGGACTATCTACCCCAAACATATGAAGGCTTCCCCAGGCAGGGTGGACAGATGAGAATAATTTGTTCCCAACAGCCTTGAAGGCGGCTGACGCAGGGACTGTTCAGTGCTTAGGGTTTGATCTGACATCAAAGACACCAAGGTCATCCGCTGCATTCCAGGCCATAGCCAATTATCTTGACTTTTGTCTTGCCACTGGACTTTGATGTCTCTAGAAGAGACAGTGAGGCTGACAACCTCGCACAACTCTGCACAACTCTTAAATTCACTTCATGTGTGAGTCAAAACACCGCACCGTGATGTCATCGGCCTTCTGAAAACAAAGGACAAACAACAACATGAATCCCTTCTAAGACTAACGTTTTTAAATGCGTAAAATAAAATATATAGATTACAGAGGAAACCAGTTGTTTTAAAATACTTTAAAAACAAGTTGGTGGACCTTTGCCTTAAAGAGTTGCCCATTGTGCTAAGAGATTAAGTGATTTGCCCATGATCACACACAGTATTAGAAATGGGATTTAAATCCAACACTCCTTGGCTCCGTGGCTGTTTTTTTTAGCCACTACCCCACTGCAGGTCTTGTTTTTCTAGGGTTAATATACAATCATTAAATTTGAGGTGCAAACTCCAGAACCAGGTACTGTGAGTTTTTGCAAAAATTAATTGCATTTTATTTGAAAAGACCACACACCCACACAACACAATGCAAAAAGAAAACTACCCTTTTATATATATATATATATATATATATATATATATATATATATAAGCAAATTCTTACCACACAACTTAGAGATATAAAAATATAGAGGAGCAGCTAGGTGGCACAGTGGATAGAGCACTGGCCCTGGATTCAGGAGGACCTGAGTTCAAATCCGGCCTCAGACACTTGACACTTACTAGCTGTGTGACCCTGGGCAAGTCACTTAATCCCAATTGCCTCACCAAAAAAAAAAAAAAAAGAAAGAAAGAAGTGTTGAGTCCCCCTCTGATACCATATTGTAGCATAGAAGGCACCCTTGATTCCCAAAGGCAGTTGGAGTTCAAGCCATGATGTGCCAGGCTAGTGGCAGACCACTTTGTCACGTGTTTGAGGGAGGAGCCCAGCTAGATATGAACAGTCTTATCACCAGGTTGATTACCTTTATGAGGCACCAAGAGCAGAATTCAAAATCTCTCGAAATTGTTTATATCTTCAGGAAATGTGTAAGAGACTTTCTAGGAAAATGTGTGGAGGGGCTAAGATCTGCATCTGTGGAAGGAATACTCACACCATGAAATTACCTTGAAGGACTGAAGGATCTCAGATGTATGGAAAGCTAGGAGATGGGGAGAAATAGAGCTAGGTGGCATTTTCCAGAATTCAAGGTTCTTTTGATTTTGTCAGGTTACTTCCATGGAAACTTTATTTTAATTCCAGTCTTTATTTTACAAATGCAACTGTGTGGCTTTTAGAAAGAATGGGCACTAAGAGTATTTTAAGGCTCATCAGGGTTTATTTAATCTGGAAAATCTAGTACCGGTGCTTAGGTTGTATGAATGTTGCTGCTGCAGCAAGATATTCATCAACAGGGGCTGAATTATGACATTGAGAAATTATTCTGTGTTGCATTAATGCAGATGGGGTTGGTCATAAGAAAAGCAAAAGAACACAGCAAGGTATTTTGAATGGTCACTTTTCCCCCCTCCATCAGCTGAAGCATCTGTACGTTTTCCTGGCTGTTTTCTGTGATGTGTCTCTCCAGAACTTGGAGAAATCAGCGTTTCAGCTGCATTTTTCATAACATTCTTCCTTGAGGATCCATTTTGGAAGTAAAGTGAACATTCACGCACCTATATCAATTCCAGCCTGCTATAAGATATACCTCCCTCCCCATCTAACTTTGACACCCCCTAATTAGAATCTAGCTTGCCTTCCCTATGAATAGAGGCAAACCCTGCCTCGTTCTGTCCGTCTGATCTTTTTCTTTTCCCCCTTGTCATATTTCCATACCTCCTTAGGAAGAACCAGTGAATTCTGCCTCCTCTGTATGAATTCACAAAGTTCACCGTTTCTTGAGAAAACAGATACAGCCTCCCCAAAGCCCAGGATTGATAGACACTGTCAAAAAGGGTTTTCTGAATGGTTTCTTTTTGTCACTTTTTATAAGATTTTCTCCTCCATTCTTGGAATGTGCGGTTTAATGTTGCGTTTAGAATCGCTTTCAGCAGCAAAAGTATGTAATGGAATTGGGGCATCCTGTGAATACTCTTTTAACAATGTCACAGATGCCTTTTGTTTGCAGCGCTGCATTTTGCACAGATTGGTGATAACCATCTGGGGCTCAGCTCTGGATGTGTTCCTTGTCCTTTATGATTTAAGTTCTGAGCGTGACTTCCCCATAGGTGAGTTTCTCTAGTTAGTTTCTATCTATCAGAATCCAAACTCTTCATTATCTCCTGGGAAGTGAAGAGCAAATAGTAGTGGGTCTATTATTTGGTCTCATATTTTCACATTGCTTAAGAGTTTTCATAATTTAAAAATTATTTATTCATTTATTTGTTATTTGACAATAATTTTCACAGAATTTCACCATTTGGAATTATTTCATTTTATAACTAGAAGGTGTCAGGGAACATGTCCTCCAAAGTTCCTTATTATACATATAAGGACTGGCTTGCCTGCCCAAGGTCACACAGCTGGCTAATGTGGCCAGAAAGCAGTAGTAGAGAGAAGAGGCAAGACTTGAATAGGGAATTTCTGAGGTCTCATTATCAATGAAAAAAGGATAGAGAGAAGAAAAAGGGAAGAAGTGAATTGGAAGTTGGATTTCAATAAGGAACAACAGCCTATGACTTTGCAATGCAACGCATAGGTTCCTCCTGACATTAGCATTAGATGTTCTTCCCCTCCTCCTAAAACCATGAATGGGTGTTGAGAATCAGGTTTGACAGTTGTCGAAGTCTTCCTGTCGTTTTCTGGGCAGATGGCTTACATCTCATTCAGGTTACCACTCCCAGCAACCTACATAATTTGTGTCTTCTTCCTGTGCCCAATAATTCCCATTGTTGGTGGCATCTGTGAATCTTCATTCCTTGAGAATGGAAAGCTGCTGTCTCCTCAGAGGGTCCAGTTACACCATTAATGGAAAAGGCCTTAAATCCATAATATAAGATAGTCTTTCAGTGATCCTTCTTTTCTCTGCTCATCCTATTCTATCTTCCTCCTTTAAAGCAGGTTTATACTTATACCTCTGGATGGTTTTTTTTCTTTTTCATTTCTTCCTTCTTTGAAAAGACATCAAAGGCAATTAGGTGGTGCAGTGGTTAGAGCACCACCCTGGAGTCAGGAGAACCTGAGTTCATATCCAGCCTCAGACATCTATTAGTGTGTGACCCTGGGCAAGTCACTTAATCCATGTTGCCCCCCCCCCCCAAAAAAGGAAAGGAAATGAAAAGTCATCTTTCTCTCTCTGACATGGCAGAGAGTAGGCAGAATCTTGTGACCCTTTTACTTTTCCTAGCAGTGAAACCAACATTTTTGTTCCTTTATAGGTGTTAACTTGTTCAACTCATCTAGTTCAGTGGTTCTCAGTCTTCTCCACAGTGGCAGAGCCTTTCAGTTTAAACAAAACTAGTAGTTCTTGTAGTAATACCTCTAAAAATTAATATTTTTAATTACTGTTGACAAACATAAGGTTCATTTAAAAAAACAAACCAACAAACAATTTGGAGATACTCATAGTGCCATTGACAAAACACTGGTTTAGTTCTTACCTAATCCAAGTGACTGTTCAATCTTTTGATCCTTTAAAAAAAATCTCATTACTTAGATCAGGGTGTCTTAATTTGGGGTCCTTAAAATCAGATAGGGAAGGACAGTTGCATCTTTTATTTTCAGTAACCCTTGTTTCCTTCATAGGTCTATGTCCTTCATTTATATATTGTAAAGCAGTCTGAGAAAGGGTCTGTGGACCTCACTAGACTGCCAAAGATGCCCATGCCACACAAAAAGTTTAAGAAGCCCAGACTTTGCTGATGCCTCATCTCTAGGTGGACTGGATGACTTGAGGGTGTTGTCTAGCTGTTAAATCTGCAGTCCTGTGATCTAAGATCCGCATCAGCTCTGATAGTAACTTCTTTCCCGTTTTCACAATTGGGGCCACACTTTCCTGTCCCCTGTCATATGCACCTAGTCAACCATCTGTATTTTTCAGAGATATCTGCCAGTCTTACAAAGTCTTTTGAGTAGCCTGAAGAAGAATGAAACTAGCAACACTTAGACCAAGAAGGCTTTTATTGGGACCTTTTAACTCACAAGGAAAGGCTAGTCATTAATGAGGACCTTCCAGGACACTAGGAAAGTAGGCCAGGTGTGCAACCAGCAACTGATCACAGTTACAGTCTGAACAAGGATAGGCCCAGAATCCACAGAGAACATTGCTGGCTGGAGCAAGTGGGCGTATGTCCATGAGGATCCCACAACAGGCTCTCCCCAGGACTTGGAACATTGTAATACCAAATTCATTTAAAAATTTTTTTAAAATAATAAACATTTTTATTTATAGTTTTGATTTCCAAATTTTATCCCTCCTTCCCTCCCCATTCTCTCCCTGAAGCAGCAAGCAATCAATTATAGGTTATAAATGTACAATTATGTAAAACATTACCATATTAGTCATTTTGTATGAGAAAACTTGAATAAAAGGAAAACATGAAAGAAAGTGAAAAATAGCACACTTCAGTCTATTATTCAGTCATCAATATCAGTTCTTTCTTTGGAGGTGGATAGTATGTTTCATCAGTAGTCCTTTGGGGTTGTCTTGGGTCGTTGTATTGTTGAAAATAGTTAAGTCTTTCACAGTTCTTCATCAAATAATATTGCTGTCTCTGTGCACAATGTTCTCCTTGTTCTGGTCACTTCACTATATATCATTTCATACAAGTCTTTCCAGGCCTTTCTGAAGTCATCCTGCTTGTCATTTCTTATAACACAATATTATCCCATCACCATCATATACTACAACTTGTTTAGCCGTTCCCCAACTGATTATACCAAATTCTTACCACTCTTTCCTTCATTACCCCAAGAATCAAGGCAGCCCTTGGATGCTGAAAACCACTGGGTATTTTATGGGAGAAGTTCATGCTTAGGCACATTTGATGGCTTCTATACTTCTGGTGTCAAAGGCAGGTTAGTGCCAGTCAGCATGGTGACATGGGAGATGGAGATTTCTAGCAGGATGACTCCCTTGTAAATCTGAGAAGAGGGAAGATAGCAGGAAGAAGAGAGCCTTGTGTGTCTGAAGTAGACAGTCTGTCACAAGAAAGAATAGGCCTAAGAAAACAAGTCTTTTTTCCCCAGATGACTGCCCCATCTCTTGACTTAACCTTGGGCTTCCATTCTCTATTGGTCATTTTTGGTCTATCCTTTGTGGTAAAAATTATTTGTGGTAAAGATTAATATAGCAGTTTTAGCTGAATCATTTGGGAGGGGCTACACCTGGCCCGCCCCGAGGTTACATATGCTACTGAGGTCAGAAGGAGGACTCTGCATAGGCAGCTTTTGAAGGACCTCCCCTTTTGGGGGAGGGGAGATTGAACGCTCCCTGAAGGGAGGCAGGCTGCTTCCGGAATGCTAGGCGTCTTTTGGATCTCAATCCTTTCCTTCTTGGCACTTGCTCTGGTGGTGTGTTTACTCTCTGTGTGGTGACTCCCCTTGTGATGGTGTGTTGGCTGTTCTGGCAGCACGAGCAACTGTAGACTTTCAGGTTTGGTGAGCTAATTACAGAAAACCCTAAACTCCTTTGAACTAGCTTAGTTGGGAACGGTCTGGGCAGTGAATAGGTTAAGCTTAGAGTTAAGAATATTTATCTGTATTTCTATTTTCCTATTTCCTTATCTTTGATTTTTTATTAGTTTCACCTTGGTTGTTTGATTAATTCCCAAGTAATAAAATCTGATCCTTTTGTGAACTAAAGCTTAGAGGCTCCTTTCTTATTGGCCTGGGAGAAATATCTAAAAAGGGCAGTTCAGAGCTAAGGGAGAACCTAAAAGGTCCCTCATATTTCCAGGACCCCAATATTAAAGTGAGTCACCCAAATAACACTCAGTATATCAAATTTTGGCCCTCACGCCTTCCCAATTTCAAGGTCATTTTTAGTAGAAGAAGCAATTGTGAATTGAGTATGTAGATTCACCCCTTTCCTGTCAATCTCTAAATAAGGAAACTGGGTCTGTTTCTCTCATGTTTAGCCTCCAGGCTGCTGCCCTGACTTCCCACAGGGCTTTTTTATGCCATGCCATACTCACTTCATCACCCTGGAAGCTCACTCCCTTCCTCTTGGAAGTACCCTCGGGTCCCATGGCCACTCTGTGATTGGCTGGTTCCTCCCAGACTCTCCCTTTTAAAGACCTCGCCCAGGCTAACCACATCTTCATTCCTCTCCAGGCTGCACTCTTGATCATCCACAGGACTTGCTCTACTGTGTCTCTGCGTCAGAGCATCTCTCTTCTCTCTCCCCCATCCCACCCCATTTTCAGCTTCCTTTTATGTGTTTTTTTAGTTGCCGTTCAGTTGTTTTTCAGTCAAGTTTGACTCTGTGACCCTATTTGGGGTTTTCTTGGCAGAGATACTGGAGATACTTCATTTCCTCATTTTACAGATGAGGAAACTGAAGCAAACAGGGTCAAGTGACCTACCCAGGATCACACAGCTAGTAAGTGTCTGAGGCTGGATTTAAGTTCAGGAAGATGAGACTTCCCAACTCCAGGTCCAGCACTCCTTCCTTGCTACTGCACCACCTAGCTGCCCTCTTTTTTGTGTTGTCATACACAAGTAGTATGTAAGCTCCTTGAGGGAAGGCCTGTTTTTTTTCCCTGCTTGTATTTTTGTTGTGGTTTGTTTTGGGGGTTTTTGCGGGGCAATGAGGGTTAAGTGACTTGCCCAGGGTCACACAGCTAGTAAGTGTCAAGGGTCTAAGGCTGGATTTGAACTCAGGTCCTCCTGAATCCAGAGCCAGTGCTTTATCCACTGTACCACCTAGCTGCACCCCCCCCCGCCCCGCTTATATTTTTATTCTCAACACTTACCATAATACCTGGCATATAATAAATGTTTAATAAATGCTGTTGACTTGACCTTCAGCAAACTCTTTTCCATGTCTCAGTTTCTCACTGTAAATTTGAGTTCCAAATTTTATCCCTCCTGTAAATTTGTGCTCTCATATTCCTCAGAAAAGTCCTATCATGTGCTTTAAAGCTCTCAGATAATAATAACAAATGTTAACTATGATATATAATATACAATTTTATTATGTGATGGAATTATATGTTACTAATGTATTTTGCATAGTGCTTTAAGATTTACAAAGTACTTTACAAATTTTATCCTGTTTTATCTTCATAACAACTCTAGGAGGTGGGTGTTATGATTATCATTCCTATTTTATACATGAGGAAACAGGCGAACAGAGATTAAGATTGCACAGTGATTCTCAAAGTATGGTCTGCAGACGGTGGTGGGGGGATGTCTCTTTTGAGGGGGTCATCAAGGTCCGTAATATTAAAATGACATTTTCCCATTTAAATACTCTTTCCTTTTCAACAACATATCTTTATGAGGCTGGATTTTCTTCATATGCTTCGGTCAAAACAACATCACAACAGATTGCCTTCAGAAGCAAATATGAAAATGCAGCTATCTTAAGTTAAGCCAGACATTCAAGACATGTGCAGAAATATGTAAAACAATGCTACTCTCATCACTCATTTTTTTGGTTTTGTTTTGGAAAATACAGTGATTTTTTAAAAATTAAAAATGTTAATTTATGTATCTGATTGCTTGCTGCCTCAAGGAGGGGTGGGTTAGGGGGAGTGATAGAATTTGGAACTCAGAACTTAAAATTAACATGTTTGTTTTAAAATATTAATTTCTGTTAACATCATGGGTTTATTATTACTTTAATGAATTAATAACTATTTTAAATGTACCCATTTTAGCATCTAATACAGTAAATATCATTAAATAGGTAACCCTTATAAACTAAAGCTTTTTGAGGTCCTTGGTAAATTTTAGGAGTGTAAAATAGTTGGTCCTGAGACCAAAAAGTTTGAGAATTACTGCTGTGGAGTTTCAGACTAGTCTACCAGTCATTGTACAAAACATTTTCTTTGCTAATTAGCTAGCATCCCAAGAACCCCCGTCTCGTTTGTTTTTTGGATAAAATGCCTATCCTATAATATGGGGACTGAAAAAGATCCCTTTAATGTCAGTTTATAAAGTGAATTATACTTACCTATATATGTAGTATTTGAGGGTGACATTTTGGACCAAACCTGTGATTTTGTTAAGGGCCACACACCCACAAAGGGCTGTGGCATAATCTGTGAGGATGCCTAAATCACCCATTACAGAACTGGTGTCAAACAAATCCCTGTCCTTCCCTTTACTTCATTATCCCCCAACTCCATCTTCCCCCCACTCTTGTGCAAGCTCCTGACCTCCCTCCTTCTTTGCCAGGTGTTAGACCCTCAGGGTGGTTTAAACAACCACAGCCTGGGCACCTGCAGCAGCTGTGCAGGTGCTGTTGGGGAAAATCCTTTTAAAAGGCAGGTAGTTTGGGAAGATTATCTTTATAGTTCTGACAGCTATCAAAATAAACTAAACATAGAAGCACATACATAGATGTAATTTATAAATGCATATGGGGGTACATGCTCAAAATTTTTCTTTTACTTATGGGGGGCACTCTCAAAAACATCTGCAGATTATTCATAGAAAGAATTCACTGTGAAGAAGCTCTGCTGTGCCAATGCATGCCAGCAATTGTTGTACATCTATAGTCTTACAGAGTTGTCCAGGGCACTGAGAAGTCAAGTCATTCGCCCAGCCAGTATATGTCAGAGGCCAGACACAAGCCCAACTCTTTACTGTGCCCTGCTGCTCCACATGTACAGGTGAAAATGTATGCAAATACATGGGGAAAGTATTCCAAGTTATCTCCTCATGCTTTTTTGGATTTTTTGGCTTCCTAACATAGGAGATTATATTTTTAGTCCAAAAGGACTACATAAGTGTGAGCTGTGAGATGGAGGCTGGCTTTCTGACTCTCCAAAAATGACTAAATCTCTTGAGATTTAAGAGAAGGAGCAAGGGTGGGTCGAGGTTCAGGCATGAGCCAAGTTCTGCGTATGTGACAAAGACCAGATAGGCCAGTCTGGGGCCCCTGCTGATTGTTTCCATTGCCTTTCTCAGACGCAGTCGAGGCTCCAAGTCTGGGATATTTTTGTTAAAAGTTGTATGCTTGTAAATTATAGTTGTAACATAGTTTGTTTCCATAAAATATATTAGTAAAATGTCTACAAAGAAGGGGTGTGTGTGTGTGTGTGTGTGTGTGTTTAATGTCTGCAAAGAGAAGAGGGTATGTTGGTGTGGGTGGATGCGGGCAATTCGTCCAAACAAGAAGGGGTGTGTGTGTGTGTGTGTGTGTGTGTGTGTGTGTGTGTGTGTGTGTGTGTGTGTGTGTGTGTGTGTGTGTTTAATGTCTGCAAAGAAGGGGGTATGTGGGAAGGGTGTGGGTGGGTGGGTGTGTGGGTGTGTTTAATGTTTGCAAAGAAGGGGGTATGTGGGGGGTGGGTATATGTGGGTGGGTGGGTGGGTGTTTAGGCCAAACCTTGGACCCAGCTTGAATCAGCGTGTGGAGGGCTTGCAGAGGTTGAGCAGGCCCGGGTTTTTCTCCATTTTCTTCCCTGCCTGATCCTAGTCTCTTGTCCCTCCTAAATTTTCCACGTTTTAAATCTGCTCCGTTTGTCTGACTGTGAAGCTTCCTTTGCAACCCTATCTTGTCATCCACAAGAGTTACTTGAGCAAAAGCACCATCTTCTGCTCTCGGCACGAATCATTAGTGTTTCACATCGGTCTTCATTCTGTTAATGCAGAAGTCACCCGTAGTTGTTTTAGGGGAGCAAGTGATGTACCTTGGAGTCTACCAAACTCTACCCCATAGTTGTACTTAATCAGAATCAGTACTGGAGCTACTGAATCCTACCTGTGTGAGGCCTTTGCTACACCCCAGTAGCTGCTAATGCCTCTCGGCCCCCCCCCCCAATATTACCTTATATTTATTTCATTTTATGTGTTAATATGTAGGTGTGTTTTCTCTCTCAATAGAATGTAACCTCCCTGGGGGTAGGAATGGTTTCAGTTTTGACTTTGTATCCCTACGGACTGGCACATAGTAGGTATTTAATAAAAGCTTGTTGACTATATGATCTGATTCATTGCTGGAATCTGTCAACTGCAACACCCCTCAATGCATGGCTTCCTTCCCACAGTTTCTGTGGTTTAGATAGATTAAGGAAGCATTTAAGTACTAGGCGCAGGGGCTATAAAACTCAGAAAACAAGACTTTCAAGAAACATATTTTCTTTCTCTCTTTCTTTCTCTCTCTTCCTTCCTTTTTTTTCCTTCCTTCCTTCCTTCCTTCCTTCCTTTCTTTTGGAAAATGAGGGTTAAGTGACTTGCCAGGGTCACACAGCTAGTAAGTGTCAAGTGTCTAAGGCTGGATTTGAACTCAGGTCCTCCTGAATCCAGGGCTGGTGCTTTATCCACTGCGCCACCTAGCTGCCTCCAAGCATATGTTCTAATAGAGAAGGCCCAAACATTAAGGAAGCTGAAAAGGAGAGGGGAAGGGATATCTAGGGGAGGCAAGGTTGCCCTTGAGAGGGAGTAGCTCAGTCTGTAGAGGCAGTTGAAGTGAGGGGGAGCAGGCGTGTCTGGGGCCCCTTATAAAGTAGCAGGACTCACCAATCCAGGATGTGGAACCTTCTCCAGTTGGGCAGAAAGGGAACTGGTCCATTCTAATAGACATGACCTTTTTTGTAGTTTGTTTTTTTTCTTCTTTTCCATGGAACAAGTCCATGTTATCTAGATTTAACTTCCCTGGCCTCCCCTCTCCAAAACACCCCTTTGCTCTTTGTGAGGGTTAAGGGGAAGCCACCCCCCACCCCCCACCACCGCATTCATATTCCCTAGTTCTCAGCTGTCTCCTACATGGAGACAGTCACATAGGAGGGGGTAGGCCAAGCCCCAAAGGCAATGGGAAGAGAAGCAGACATTTTTTCTCAGTGTCACTGACTTAACATGTTGAAAATTTCCCTAGTGCCACTGCACAAATCATACATGAATGCTTAATGGCAATGCCTAAGGGGCAGAATGAAACACCGGCATCAAAGTCAGAGTTCCTCACTCCCCTGGGAGATGGGTATATTAAGCTGTTAGAATGCCCTGCCTGGTGGGTAGCCTTGCACTGCTATAAACTTGGTTACCTTAATGTTAAGGTTAATGAGTTCTAACCTGTGAAAGGACAGTCTGATAATTGATTCAGTCACCCAATTAGTGCCCACACTCCAAATCTCTGCCCCCCCTTCCTTAGTGTGGGGAGATAGTAGAGACCTCGGCTGATTTCCTAATGGCCTCCTTTTAAGCCATGCATAAGCATCGCTGGGTCAAAACCGTTTCTTGCCTTTTCTTTTGAGAAAAATGAGCAATTGTTGTGAGGTTTTTTTCTTTTCATTTTTTGGAGAGTTTTGGTTTTGTTTTGTTTTGTTGCTTCTTTGCAACCCCCGAGCTCCAAAATGTTTGTTCAACAGTGTCGGTAGCTTTCTAGTGTCCTTTCTTTCTGAGACAAAGTTAGACGATTTCTGCCCGGAACATCTAGCCATTGAATTGAACTCGGGGAATTAGGACTCAGGGATGGAGTTACCAGACTTAAATCAGGGATTTTGTATCATGAATCTCTTTGGTCATCTAACATTTATTAAGTATCTACTTGGCCACTGTGCTGAGCAGTAGAGTGAAACCTATAGATGGTCCTCCTTGTTATAATAATAATGTTTTTAAAAAACAAAATAAAATACATGGGAATGCAGAGGAAACCAATAACAATAAAATATTGTTATCAAGTTTTTTTAAAAGTTCCCATATGCCTGATCAAAAACTTTCCCCTGGTTTAGAAAGGTTCGGGATCTCTTTAAAACATTGCCAAGTGGTGATCAGGGATGAGTCAGAGTTCAGTATAGAGTAAACTGCTCTGCTTCTCCTCCTGTCCTTGTCCTTGAGAAAACATGGCTTCTCTAGGAAAACAAATTAAGTGCCTTTTAGCATTGGCCTACCTTCCTTTGAGAAATCAGTATTGACGTTGAGGTACCTGATAGGGTGGCTAGGTGGCCACATTGAGTAGGGTGATGGGCCTGAAGTTGGAAGATGTCTTCCTGGGTTCAAATTCAGCCTCAGACACTTACTAGCTGGGTACCTCCTGGGTAAGTCACTTGACCCTGTTTGCCTCAGTTTCCTCATCTGTCAAATGAGCTGGAGAAGGAAATGGCAAACCATTCCACTATCTCTGCCAAGAACACCTCAAATTAGGTCATGAGGAGTCGGGCACTACTGAAACAATCAAATAGCAACAACCTGATAGAAATTAGCGATCCCTCCTTTGAACTAAATACATGACTTTGATGGCAGCTAGGTGGTACAGTGTATTTAAAACACCCAAACTGGAATTAGGAAGACCCTGAGTTCAAATGTGGTATCAGATAGTTACTAGCTTTGTAACCCTAGACAAGTCACATAATCTGTTTGCCCCCGTTTCCTTATCTGTAAAACGGGACAATAATAGCACCTACCTCCCAGGATGGTTGTGAGGATAAAATGAGATAAGATTTTTAAAGTGCATAGTACAGTGCTTTATAAATATTAGCTATTGTTTGCTATATTCATTAGACTGAAAGGATCATCACATTAGAAGGTACCTTTGTGCCTATCTTTGGATTGTTTACCAGTTAGGGAATAGCCCTTGTTCTTATAAATTAGAATCCATTCCTTTCTTTGTACTTAGCACAATACCTGGCGCCTAGTGTTAGGTGCTTTATGTGCCAGTGAGGGTTTATTGACTGACTCACTGACTGAAATGAGACCTTTATCAGAAAGACTTGCCACAAAGAATCTTCCCCACTTACCTGTTGCTCCTCTAATTTTAGCTACATTCATAATATGTATTTTTGGTCTGACTAAATATCTTCCTCCTGTCAGTCCTTTGGGTTCCAACTTTCTGTCAGTGATCCTATGACACTTTTCCATTATGTATCTGTTGAATCTAAAACTATTCAAATTCCATTTTCCTATAAAATTTCAGCTTATCTCTCACCTACTGCCATAGGCTCTAATTCTGCATATGTATTTTATCTTCTCTACTTTATTTTATCTCTATGAGCTCCTTAAGGGGAACCCTGCCTTAGGAATTTTTATATCCCTCCCAGACCTTTGTATGGAAGAACCTTGCACACAGTGCTCAGTAAGTGTTTTTTGAATAAATGGATAAGTGAAATGACACTTAAGTTTTGACATTCCTGAAATTAAATTCATGTCCTTGAAATAGAATTGTTGTTGTTGTTCAGTTGTGATCGCATTTGGGGTTTTCTTGGAAAAGATACTGGTGTGGTTTGCCATTTCCTTCTCCTGCTTGGTAGGGTTTGGGGGGAGGAGTGTGGGGCAATGAGGGTTAAGTGACTTGCCCAGGGTCACACAGCTAGTAAGTGTCAAGTGTCTGAGGCCAGATTTGAACTCAGGTGCTCCTGAATCCAGGGCTAGTGCTTTATCCACTGCGCCACCTAGCTGCCCCCATTTAGAAACATTTTGAAATAACAGAAATCTGATGCAGCACCATTAGCTCATAAGGAGGCTGCTGTGTGGTCCTCCAAGTGCCATAAAGATTCGTCCTTATTTTCTCTAGTGAACACCTGTAATTTGTTGATGATTTTTTTGAATTTTTAAATTTTATTTTATTATTTTTCAGTTATCAGGCATTCATTTTTCCTTTCCACACCCCTCTACCCACCTAGAAATGGTTTATTTATAATGTTTGTGATTTATGCAGAGTAGTTCAGTAGATACATGATCTCTTTCATGTCTGTACTCCCCTCATCAAGAGCTATTGCAATCCATTCCCTGCTTTGTTGGCCTGGGCAATTCTTATCCATGCCCTCCCGTGGATCTCCTGTAGAAGTTTTCCTCTATATCCATTGCTTTGGCTACCAGTACAATAGACCATCCATCTGTCATGTCACTACTACGTACCCAGGTCACCTGCTTTTCAGGTGATTTCTGTCCTTGATGTCTTTGACTATTTGCTTGCAAATACTCATTGGCAAAGTGCTGTATGTAGCTTGTTTACATCTACCATGCATCTTTCCTGTGCCCTTTGAGTACCAGAAATGTGGAGTCTTTAGCATTCATAGCATTCTGTGATATGTATTCCTAAAACATCACCAGGACGGTGATGAAAAGATGGGGTTTTGTGTTAGGGAAAAGGCTGAGATGGCTGAAAATGCTATCTAGCCATTTCTTCCTGTTCAATCCCAGTCCATTTGCATTGACTATCCAAGATAAACCACATCACTCCAGATTTCAGAGCTAACTTCATGAGATCATAGCTAGGAAAGTAGTACATGAATGTATTAAAAATGAAGATATTGGGGCAGCTAGGTGGTACAGTGGATAGAGCACCGGCTCTGGAGTCAGGAGTACCTGAGTTCAAATCCAGCCTCAGACACTTAACACTTACTAGCTGTGTGACCCTGGGCAAGTCACTTAACCCCAAATTGCCTCACTGGGGGAAAAAAAAAAGAAAGAAAGAAAAATGAAGATATTGAAGTTATTATCCATACTAGCTCATAATCCATCAGTCTGGTCCTCTAGCTTTTGCTGTACAACTGATCTCCTAATGGGTAAGAATTTTCCACATCTAGTTGGCCTCAGACCTTACCATCCTACATCACAAACCAAGATGGTCCCCAGATCCAACCACCTCTGACATGGTCCTCCAGTTCTGCCCTGGGGCCATGCTCCCCTTCTTGGGGAAATGTTACCATATCTGGCTACCTTAAATCCTACCCTGTATCACCAGCCCCAGTATATTGTGTCCCGTCCCCACTTTCTGCTTCTTTGTCTGAGAATAGTGATCGAATCAATAATCTACCCTTCTTGTTAACGGCATCTCAGACTATTACCCCATGACTGCATTTACCCTCTCTGTGAATTCCTAGCTCACAACATCCTGCCCAGCCACCTCTCCCTTATCGGTGTTACCATCCCCGGCTCGATGCTTTTCATTCATTCTAACCATTACAATGCCACAGTACCTCATAACTGTTTCTACAAACTACAAATATTATTATATTGAGCCAAAAGGCATAGATATAATATACTGTATATTAACAGTCTCTGTGACTTCATCATAGTTCTGCTGTAGCAGATAGATCTCCATACCCCACTACATCCATATACTTGTATCTTCTTGTCCTTATCCTTCTTTGGTAATGGCTGTGTATTTATTCGGGAGGCAACTAGTGGCACAGTGGATAGAGCACTGGACCTGGAGTCAGGAAGACCTGAGTTCAAATGCAGCCTCAGAAACTTACTAGCTGTGTGACCCAGGGCAAGTCATATGATCTCTGTTTGGCTGTTTCTTCAACTATAAAATGGGGATAATGACAGCACCTACCTCAAAACAACCTACACAGGGCAGCTAGGTGGCACAGTGGATAGAGCACTGGCCCTGAATTCAGGAGTACCTGAGTTCAAATCCGACCTCAGACACTTAACACTTACTAGCTGTGTGACCCTGGGCAAGTCACTTAACCCCAATTGCCTCACTAAAAAAAAAAAACAACCTACACAGTTCTTTTGAGGATAAATTGAGATAATATTTGTGAAGCACTTAGCACAGTATGTGGTACTATATAAAAGCACTATATAAAGTCTTATGCTCTTCCCTGCTTTTAGTGTTAGGTTGATGTTGGAAAGTGCCATGACTAATTCACACCCACCCTCTTCCTTCTTCAGAGCTTAATCTTCCCTTAAACCAAAGTAACCCAGTGAGCAATACTAGACTCCATCTAGGACTGCCCATAGAAATAAACTTGGTGTCTAGACCCTTATTCATCTCAGAATATAGGAAGACAAAACATTTCTTTTTGGAGAATTTGTTCACATATCATCAGTTTCATTTTTAAGAATATCTGTTTTTCAGTCATGTCCAACTCTCTGTGATCCCATTTGGAGTTTTCTTGGCAAAGACACTGGAGTGGTTTGACATTTCCTTTTCCAACTCATTTTACAAGTGAGGAAACTGAGGCAAACTAAATTAAGTGACTTGCCCAGGATCACACAGTAAGTGTCTGAGGCCAGATTTGAACTCAGAAAGATGAGCCTTGCTGGTTCTACACTCTATCCACTGTGCCACCTAACAGCTCTCTTGAGATAACATCCCTTTATATAGAAAGCTAGACTATAGCATTTTAACCTAAATTCTAGGATATACATCAAACTATGCCTAATATTCTCCTTCTCTGTCATAGGCTCCAAGATGGTGTCATATCTTCCCAAGGTTACCATCATTTTATTTTCACCTCCAGTTCTTCCATCCTGGTCAGAATCAGTTCCAAAACAGTTGCTTTTTCTTATCCTTTTTGGAGTTTTTTGGGAGGGGAGGGGGGGGGGCAGTGAGGGTTAAGTGACTTGCCCAGGGTCACACAGCTAGTAAGTGTCAAGTGTCTGAGGCCAGATTCGAACTCAGGTACTCCTGAATCCAGGGCCGGTGCTTTATCCACTGTGCCACCTAGCTACTACCCCTTTCTTATCTTTTAAACTACATTTTGATGAAGGAAAATATTGAATCTTGCATTCTATAGCTTGGTTCTGGGAGAAACAGTAAAGTGTACATTTTTTACAGGTCTCTGGAACAACCCTCTCACCCTTTCTTCCTCCTGAAACTGAGATCCCTAATTTTCTGTGTCTCTTGCTAGCTGCTAAGAATCTTTACTTGGTTCTGGAAGAATCCCCAACATAGAGACTAGGGTCTCTTCAGTCTACAGGCACATGCCCTACTGAAACAATGACCATTTTACTTTGTGTCCTTTGCTGTAGTTTAACTACAGTGTTGAATGCTTAGATTCACTAGGCCCAGGGAATTCCAAGGGAAACCTTTCTGTAGTGGGAGACAATAGTGAATCTTTTTTTTTTTTTGCTTTTCTAATTTAATTTTATTATTTTCCAGTTACATATTACATATAAGGATAGTTTTCAACATTTGTTTACACTGGATTTTTAGTTCCAAATTTTTCTTTTCTCCCCTCCCCCTTCCCTTCTTCCTTCCCAAGACAGAAAGTAGTCTGATACAGGTTGTATATGTACAGTCATATCAAACATATTTCTACATTAGTCATCTTGTGAAAGAACAATCAGAGCACAAAGGAAAAACCTCAAACAAAAAAATCCAGTCCAAAAGTAGAAACAGTATGATTCAATCTGCATTCACAATTCACAGTTCTTTTTTCTGGATGTTGAGAATATTTTCTATCATGAGTTCTTTGAAACTGTTTTGGATCGTTGCACTGCTGAGAAGAGCCAAGTCTATCCCCATTGTTCATCACACAATGTTGCTGTTACAGTATACAACGTTCTCCTGGTTCTGCTCCTCTCAGTCAGCATCAGTTCATATAAATCCTTCCAGGTTTTTCTGAACTCCTCCTGCTCATTGTTTCTTACAGCACAGTAGTATTCCATTACATTCATGTACCACAATTTGTTTAGCCATTCCCCTATTGATGGACATTCCCTCAATTTCTGATTCTTTGCCACCACAAAGAGAGCTGCTATAAATATTTTTGTATATGTGGGTCCTTTTCCCTTTTCTATGGTCTCTTTGGGATACAGACCTAGCAGTGGTACTACTGGGTCAAAGGGTATGAACAGTCCCATAACATAGCCTTTTGGGCATAGTTCCAAATTGTTCTCCAGAATGGTTGGATCACTTCACAGCTCCACCAGCAATGCATTAGTGTTCCAATTTTTCCACAGCTTCTCCAACATGTTATTTTCCTTTTTTGTCATATTAGCCAATCTGATAGGTGTCAGTTGGTACCTCAGAGTTGTTTTAATTTGCATTTCTCTAATCAGTAGTGAGTTAGAGCAACAATAGTGAATCTTAAACATTTTCAAAATTATCTGCCAAGATATATCCGCCCAGATTGCCCAGAGGCCTTTGATATGCAATTAGCATAATTGCTTCCAAACTTTAGCTAGCATCACAGCCCACCCAGCCATCCCTTTTTATGCCAAAAAAATATATACAACTTAACAAAATTTGCAAGAAATATGTCAAACTCTCACATTTTTCATAAAACAGCCTATATAAGTAATGTTGGGTTTGTATTTTACTTAAATACAATTAAGGTTTTTTTATATTTTTATAATACAAAGACCTTAAACATACAAATAAAAATAACACAAAATAATATAAACTGTCACTGTGATGCTTTCACTGCCATAGAAAAAGCAGTTAATTGGGTTAACTCTTAACAGTGGGCTGGGGAGGGTAGGAGAGAGAGGTGTATGCTCACACACTTTTCATTTTAATTTATAAAATAGATTAACATTTTTTTCCCATCACTTTCTTAAATTTAGGCAGTCAACAGAACTATACATCAAACCTTGATTTGTAGCACTTGCCCATTTCTGATGTGTAAAGGTTCACACTGAAAATATAGCAATCTGCCTTGAGAGCTGGTTGGAGCTGGCTCCAGCAGACCTCTGGAAGAGGTCATTTAGCCTGGAGATGTCAAACTTGCAGACCACATGGGAGCAGCAAAACTCCTGGGAGTGCTGCCTAAACCAGATTAAAACGTAATTGGGAAATGTTTAACAAAATAAATTCAAATGTAGTACAAATACAGGTTGTTCTTTAAAAAAAAAAAAAGATAATATTTATTTGAGGTTTTTTAAGTCAGTATGAGCCCTGTAGGGACCCATTTCTATTTCAGTTTGACACCGCAGATCTAGCCCAACATTTTTGAAGTTGAGGAGAAATAGGGCTGGGAGAGATTAAGTGAGATGCCCATGGTCATAACTCATGTAATAAGTAATTGGCCAAGCCAGGATTTGAACCACACTGCCTTTCAAAGACAAAGGTAAGGGGCGGCTAGGTGGTGCAGTGGATAGAGCACCGGCCCTGGAGTCAGGAGGACCTGAGTTCAAATGCGGCCTCAGACACTTGACACTTACTAGCTGTGTGACCCTGGGCAAGTCACTTAACCCCAATTGCCTCACTAAAAAAACAAAAAACAAACAAACAAAAAAAAAACCCCAAAGACAAAGGTAAAACACAGTACTGGCAGATAGCGACCTGGAGTTGGGAGGTGGGAAAGATAGACGGCCATCTCCTATTTCCATGTGTCTCCTTTGCCCAAGAAACTCCTGTACTGACTGAGGACTAAGAGGTCTGAGGGCTGTTCAAGATGAGGCTAACACCATGGTGAGAGGGGATGATTTCTCCAGGCCTGTATCTAACATGGGCATCAGCTCTACTGTAGGGTGGGAGCATTCGAATACACCAAAGCTTCAAGTCCTGAGGATTATAGCCCATTTCCCTGTGTCTGGGACCTCTGCCAAAAACAAAAGAAGACACGTGTGGAATCCTATGATGCAATACTACCCAGGGTGCAGAAAGAGAGAAAAGATTCAGCAACGTGTTCCCTATATAGAGGCCCACTGCCCACCCCCCAGTAAGAACATGCTCCCCTTCTACGGCCTTTAACCTTAGCCCTGCCAGTTGGAGTGAATTTGTGGGTTTAGGTTCACTTTTTATTGACTTTAATTTGAAGTTTCCTTTAAAAAAAAAAACTATGTTTGTGCGGCAGTTGTACTTGAAAATATCTGTTATTTTTACCCGTTGCTGTGTACTCTTCTTCCTCCAATATTCTGGAGTATGGGAGCATCTATCCCACAGTTTGGAAAAATGAATGAGCAGACTCCTGATTTAAACAGAAGTGATGCTTGGCTATTATATTCCAGGAGGCATTCTGAAGAATTCTGACTTTTCTGCCACTTTCTCTCATACTAGTATAGTGGGGAAAATACTAGGAAGGGAATCAGGGTGGCAAAAAGACCTGATGCAAGTGGTTTTCTCAACCTAATCTGCCTCATCTGGCTATTTGCTGTGCAAAAATAAAAAAGAGAGGGGCAGCTAGATGGCGCAGTGGATAAAACACCGGCCCTAGATTCAGGAGGACCTGAGTTCAAATGCGGCCTCAGACACTTGACACTAGCTGTGTGACCCTGGGCAAGTCACTTAACCCTCATTGCCCCACACAAAAATAAAATTAAATAAATAAAATAAAAAGGAGAATCATGATACCTCTTCTACCCCAGCACTGGAAATCAGGCCCTGAGGACCTGGCCCCATTCTTTCCCACCATACTGCCTGGTTCTCTGAGTCACGGCTCTCTAGTAGTGCCCAGTTCCTTCTGAATTCCTCCTTCACTAACCCCTTCTATTTTTACTCATCCTACATACACACTTCCCATCTACATGTCTCCATTCATTGTTATTTATTGTTTAACCAGTGCTAGGCGGTTTGTCATATCCCATAGAGCACTGCACTTGGGAAGACTTCCTCTTATTCAGTAGATAGTTTGGTATAAGCCCCTTGATCTCCTTGAGTTCCATTTCCCTTGTCTATAGAATGGGAAGGCAGCTTGATCTAATGGGTAGACAGAGGCTCAGAATCAGAAAGACCTGGATTCAAGTCTCTCCTCTAACATATACTGGCTGTGTGGGCATTTACTGGGCAGATAAGTCATATAACTTAGTGCACTATGCAACACTTAAAAAATAATAATGTTCATCCTTCATTCTCAAAGAAGACCAGTGATGTCACAATGGTGACGTCATCATCATAATAATGTTGTTAGTCCTTCATTCTCAGAGGACCAATGACATCACAAAGGTGATGTAAAAATAACAATGTTATTGGTATCTTTTGTTTTGACCTGGCCTACATGCTATCTCATATATCATAGAATTACTATTATAAGTTATAGATTAGTGGCAGATCTGCATTTGAGAAAGAGGGCATTGTTCCCTATGAAGGAGATCACAGGTCTAGGGGGGGAAATGAGAACAATGCTATTTCTCTTAAATCTATCCCAGGATCTGAAACTGTGTCTTGTAGAGCTGATGGTTTCTCATTGGTGAGTACTCTCCTCCCAAGGTTCCACCTGTTTGACTCCTGATATTAGCTGAACTAGGAACCTGTATGTGATTTAATTAGTGGAGGTACTCCTTTCACTGCTGCAGACTGTAAACACTTCCCCCACCTCCAGAGGCTGATCTTTGAAGGTTGCCAAGGTTGAAAAATTCATCACTTCATGGCCACCTTAATGACGAACCTCCCTGGACTCAGTCAGATTGGTCCTCAGACAACAGAAAGACATTTTGGTCCCAAGGCCAATTGAAGCCTTCCCAACTTTGCTAAGATGCAGCAGAGCTCACAATGTATCAGAGTCACCTCTTTGGTGACACAGTGAGTGAGAGAGAGGGTTTAGTGGAGAGTGGCCGAGTTCTAGTTCCAGGCATGAGAAAAAAGAAGGAAAGGTTCCTTTACCTAGTACCTGGATAGAATTTATAGCTTGACATATTAGCCCTTAGTCCTATCAGATGCACTGAAGCCCATATCCCCACACTCCCATGAGACACTTGGGCCCCACCCCACCTCCATCACCCCTTGGCCTACTCCCTCTGTGCTTGTGCAGAAAGGCTCCACGTTCCAGAATTCTCTGCCTTCCTTCTTTTCACCCCCCCCCCACTTCCCCCAGCAAAAAAATTCTTCTTAACAAGCAGCTGGCTTAGGTAGGTGTTAGGAAGAAAGCAATCTGATTAAACTAATTTACCCTTTCACAGTAATATGAAGGACTGACAGACCCCAGTCCTCCCAGAGCCATTTGCATTTTTAAAAGAGGATCCTGATTAGCCCAAATGAAGCTCTAATTGGTAGAATTTCAGGCAGCCTTACCAAGTGAACTGAAGAGGATTTAGGCAGTTGGGGGGAGATCTGTTTGGGCAGCGATGCCAATATACGGGGTCCACTCTCTGGGGTTATTTCTATCTGTCATACCCTTTTCTGTCTCTTAACAGATTCTCTAAAAACTCCTGGTTTTTCCTGCCCCACAGTGACTATTGTGGCAACAGCAAAAGGGGCCTGGGGTTGATAGGGTGGGAGAGGAGTGACATTGTAGATACAGGCTGTTGTTGCTGTTCAGGGGTTTGGCAATTTACAGGAAAATTACGTATGAGATATAGTCGGCGAAAATGGAAAATAATTTCAGAAGAAAACCAGGTACTGCCAGCGGAGTGAGTTGGGGGAAAGGGTGATTGCTTCTGGCCACGTCCGTTTCAGCTGGTGTGGTCTTTGAGGTCTATTTTGAAGAGATCTTTAAGTTTCATCCCTTTTTTTTTTCCTTTTTTTTTTCAGGGCAATGAGGGTTAAGTGACTTGCCCAGGGTCACACAGCTAGTAAGTGTCAAGCGTCTGAGGTTGGATTTGAACTCAGGTCCTCCTGAATCCAGGGCTGGTGCTTTATCCACTGCACCACCTAGCTGCCCCTTCATCCTCATCCCTTTTAATAAAGAACTAAAATAAAATAATTTTTAAAAATAAAGAAAGAAAGAACTGACTAGGTTTATGGAGACTGGGATTCATCAAGGCATCATTTCCCTGTGCTTTGAGAAGGGTACCACCCTTCAGCTTCAGGTGAAGGACGGTTATTGGCCCTAGATTGTTGTTTGTCCCTCTTTCTCAAAGTGGGCCAGTGACATCAGGAGGATGATGTCTTGACTTGCGAGTGAATTGGATTTAAGTGAGGCAGGGCTATGCAATGTCATCAGCCTCACTCTCTCTTCCATCATTGGAGTCCAGTGGCAAGACATGGGTCAGGATGACCCACCATGGTCCCAGATGCAATGGGAGATCTTGACCTTTTTAACCAAAGGTCTTTCCCGGGTCTCAGTTTGTCTGAGGCAACACCCTTTCGGTAATTAAAGGCTAGTAAGAATTGAGGCAAAAGGTGGCCTAGTTTGTTTTCATCAAAGAATCCGTGGGAAGGGAAGAGGCTCGGAGTTTCTGGCCAGAATGGAAACAATGGCTATTTACACTCACTCTGAGCCATTGCAACCTCCATGGGAGTTTGCAACATGGGGGGAGACTGGATATGGGGGGTTGTTAGACAAGTCAGTCCTACAGAATCTCCTATGGACATTTGGGTTTGGGGCAATGAGTTTTCTTCAAGTCCTTGAGTCAAAAAGAGCTCGTCTCATTTGGGTATCCGAGTTTTGTGAGCTGTAAGGGTGAACTGGGTGCAAAACTTTTTTGCTATGCTGTGAGGAAAATAATCCTGATTTGGGAGGGGGGGGGGGTTCTGATTCACTGACTCATGGGTTTTATGGGGCGGTTATTGTCTGTGTGTTGTTTTTTTTAATTCACTTAATCTTTGGTCTGAGACAAGCTGTGTGTCATAACAGGACAAGTTTTGTTGTATTTTTGTTTTGGGGTTTTTTTTTGCCCAGATTGGAAGCTAATGATGTGCTCTTACCATTTCAGAGCCATCATTGTGAGGAATGGAGAAATCATCCCCATGTCTTCAGAATTCACACCAGAGACAGAACGCCAGCGGCTCCAATACCTGGTAAGAGTAAAACTTGATTGGGGGGGCAGCTAGGTGGCGCAGTGGATAGAGCACCGGCCCTGGAGTCAGGAGTACTTGAGTTCAAATCCGGCCTCAGACACTTAATACTTACTAGCTGTGTGACCCTGGGCAAGTCACTTAACCCCAATTGCCTCACTTAAAAAAAAAAAAAAAAACTTGATTGGGTACAAGAGCAGAGTGGTCAGAAGCTCCACGTGTCCTCCCCTGTGGCAAGGGAATACGATGTAGTGTCAATATGGAGCCAGGAGCCCCGAACCTGCAGATGTTTTATGGTGTTAATGCTTTCTCTTGCACTTTCTGCCCGGAGAAAGCTTTTTGGTATTGCATAAAATAATGTGACCTAGTCCACCTCCATGGTTATTGGTGTTTTATCTTTTTTTTTAATATTAAAAAAAAATTGGTGTTCAGGGGGGAAGGGGAGGTTACATCTGTCATTTCCTGATATACTCCACATTGAACCCTCCCTAGTAACAAAGGAAAACAGTTCAACCGAATGGACCCAACAAAAGCCACCACATCTCCTAGTGCATGCAACGTTCTGTAGCTGTAATCCCCCACCTCTGTCACAAGGACAAATTTGTGTTTTATCCTCTGTCTTCCAGAACTAAATTTGAGCAGCACAAGTGAATTTGATTTCAGCTGCCTGTTGGCGTTGTTTTTATTTACAGGCTTCTGGTTCCCTTGGTCCTGCTTCCTTTGTTCTGATACAACTTGATTCAGGTCTTACCATGTTTTTCTGAATTCCTCATTTTCGGTTTTTTTCAGTATACCTCAATAACATCGCATTGCATTCACATACCACAGTTTGTGTAGCCATTCAAAGGACACCAATTTTAGTTCTAGTGCTTTGCTGCCGCAAAGGTTGATGCTCTGAATATCATGGCTTGTGTGGGACCTTTCCCCCATTAACCTCTTTATAGCACATGCCCACTTTCATGCCTGGGATTCTTACAAATTTAGTTTGGTCTGAGGGTATGGACACATGAGCGACTCTTTTCTTTAAAAATTGCAAATTGTTTTGAGCCTTGGAATGGTTTACACCTCCATGGTATTGATGACTTATTATGGGAAATGGGATTTTCTCATATCTGTGACCAGTATGTTATAAGTGGGAGGGGGGGCAGCTAGGTGGTGTGTAGTGGATAAAATACCAGCCCTGGATTCAGGAGTACCTGAGTTCAAATCCAGTCTCAGACACTTGACACTTACTAGCTGTGTGACCCTGGGCAAGTCATTTAACCCCCATTGCCCCACCCCCCAAAAATAAGGGGGGAGGTTGGCCCACCACTCTCTCTTACCTGAACAAAAGCCTTGGAACTTTCAGTAATACTAGAGAAGAAAAGATTTCTACCCTCTCATAAATACTATAAATTTCCTCACCCTGACTCCAAGCTCACCTTTCATTAATGTGAGACACGCACTCTTTCTTCATCTACCCCTTTTACACATATATTGGGGGGAGCATGGGATGGAGGAACAGAGAACTGTTTGTCTTTTGAAACGTCTCTTAGGGATTACCTAATTGGCCCTTGAACCTTTCTTTGGGGGGGTGGGGATGGAGAGAGGAGTTTGCAGTGTAAGGGATATTAGATTTTTCAGAGCTTTTCTATTCTGTCCTCAGATTTGACTTTCCTAAGAGGCTCCTTACTGCCCCCAAACTCCCAGGACAAAGGTTTCCTTTGGGGGGGGGTGGGGAGGCAGTTTGGTTCCTTTGAAGGAATGCTACTCTGAGTAGCAGTTCTCAGGTTATAGAATCATTTTCTATCTTTACAGCTAGGTGGCGCCACAGTGCATAGAACGGTACACTCTGGAGTTGAGAAGCCCTGAATTCAAATATGGACTCAGACATTGATTAGCAGTGTGATCTTGGTCATGTCACTTAACCTCTGCCTCTGCTCATCAGTAAAATGGGGATGATCACGGCTCCTAACACCCAGGGTTGTTGTGAGGATCAAATGAGATAATATTTGTAAAGCACTTTATAAAAGGCACTATATCAATCCTAGTTGTCATTATTATTATTGTTTCTTTGTATTTTGACTTTGGGTGATATATGTTGTTGTTGTTGTTGTTCAGTCATGTATGATTCTTTGTGACCCTGTATACCTGCTTGTCCATGACGTTTTCTTAGCAAAGATACTGGAGTGGTTTACCATGTCCTTATCCAGTGGATTAAGGCAAACAGAGGTTAAGTGACTTGCCCAGGGTTACACCTCTACTAAGTGTCTGAGGCCAGATTTGAACCCAGGTCTTCCTTACTCCAGGCCCAGTGCTTTATGCACTGAGACACCTAGCTGCCCCCAGGAGCACACAACTTAGCATATGTATGTATACCTATGTGTGTGTTCACATGTATACATATAAACATACATATGTATGTATGCACACATATATAATCAGCTTAGAAACCGTATCTGTAGCACTATAAGCACTTGGCATAATCTGAATTCCTCTGTGGTTAGAGCACTTTGCATGTAGTTCAGAAATCCCCATGTCATTCTTCTCTGAGCAGTTGGTCCAGTAAGTTGGTCCAGTTAGAAATGGAATGCATAAACATCCTGGTTTTCCGCTTTTTTTGTTCCAACAGAGATTGGTCATTTGTTAAGAGGCTGTGCCTTGAAATTGTCAAGTCCAACTAGGGCCTTTATGTTACAGAAGTCCTTTCCTCTTACACTTAAATCTTTGCCAAGAAAGTAAGGCAGTTGGGAATGTTAACAGGTTCATAGCAAAGAAGAAACTTTAAAAGAATCAAGAACAATGAGAGAGAGAAGGAATTTGGGTCTAGGTTCTTTGTGTTTTTATTTTGTTTTATAAAATGTTATGGCTGCAAACCAGAAAAACAGCTTATAGGATGGGGCGACATTATGAAGACAGACAACTTGTAAAGACTTAAGAATTCCAATCAGTACAGTGACCATCCGTGAACCAGAGGCCCTGTGATGAAACATGGCATGGTACGCACCAGAATGGACTCAGGGCACACAATAATACATAAATTGTTTGGACACAGTCAATGCAGGAATTTGTTTTGCTTAACTCTATGTGTTTGTTACAAGGGTTTCATTTTCCTTTTTTTTCCTAATGGAGGGTAGGAGAGAAAATAATTTTTTTTTCCATTGGAAATAATAAAATTTTTTAAGTTAGTCATTTACCTCTTTAACTTTAACTACATTGAACCCTCCTTTCTAATGAAGAAAGTCATTTAAACAAAACCACCCCCTTTAATGACTTTATCTGTTAGTGTATACCCCAGTCTGTGTCTGTAGCCCCCCACCTCTCTACTGAGAGGAGAAAAGGAATGTTTCAGCATCAGTTTAAGACTGAGATTGGTCATCACAGTTCATCAGAAAATGGCTACCTTTTGGTGTTGTTTCCTTTTATAATCATTGGATTTCCTGTTCTCCTAATTCTGCTCACTTCCTTCTGCCTCAGTTTTTATGAATCTTCTGGGATTCTTTTCTAGCTCAACCACCAACTGGCTATAAGACTCCAGATAATTCACTTAACCCCTTTGAGTCTTATTTCCCTTTCTTCATGAAGTAATAATGTTGGCCACAACTTCATGTTCGTAAACATCGCACACCTAAACATGTACATCTGACAGATCTAACAATAGAACAACTGTTGATTGTCCACCCAGTCATGTATCATGGTATGGACCATAGATATATTACTGTATTCCACTTGTATACTCTAAGTTTGACAAGCCTAATTCTGTCTTCACTGTGCAGGGTATGCATGCAGTGAATGAATGAACAAATGATTGAGTGACTGTGTTAGGTCATTTGGGTAGCTGCTAGAGCAACATTAAACAAATGTATACTCTGTGATTTGTAATTTCCTATTTGACTCCACTGACCTGACTAAAATGCCACTAAAAAGTCAAACATTTATTCCCTAGTTAGATCACATTTTATTGTTATGACACGACGGAAATAGCATTAAGATTTCAAAATACCCGGGCATAACTTTTTTTTTTAATGTCCTTTACTGGGAACTGCCAGAAGTTCAAGGACTGCTTACTCTGGATAAATTATTAGTGATTTTGGCAAAAGTATAATGAATGGAATTTAGGATTCAGAGAATCTGCATATGAAACATAAGGATTTAGAGCAAGAAGAGTCCCATTAGAGGCCATTGGATCCAACCTCAACATTTTATAGGCTCTATAAAATATGAATGATATTATATCACATAGCATAGATTCAGTGAAATAAATGAAGAAACCAAGGCTTTACAGAGATAAAGTGGCTTGGCACACAGTAAGCAACTGAATAGTTTGAAGTGTCAGTGATGGTTGTTCTTGACATGCAAAATCCGGATTTTTTTCCAAACTATTTGATATGATAAGGTAACTTGTTTCCTGACCTCCTTGGATCTTCCCTTTAGAACTGTGTGGAGGGGGCAGCTAGGTGGCGCAGTGGATAGAGCACTGGCCCTGGAGTCAGAAGGACCTGAGTTCAAATCCAACCTCAGACACTTAACCACTTACTAGCTGTGTGACCCTGGGCAAATCACTTAACCCCAATTGCCTCACTAAAAAAAAAAAAATTAAAAAAAAAAAAAAGAACTGTGTGGAGGGGCAGCTAGGTGGTGCAACGGATATAACACCAGCCCTGGATTCAGGAGGACCTGAGTTCAAATCCAACCTCAGACACTTAACCACTTACTAGCTGTGTGACCCTGGGCAAGTCACTTAACCCCAATTGCCCCCCCCCACACACACACACAAAGAACTGTGTGGAAGTCTAACATTAGCTGATTTTCAGGAAGACTATAGATTATGACTTCTTGGTGAATGTGGTGTGTGTACTCATGGAGCCTTCCATTGTCATACCTTGGCAGATCACTTTCTTTTGGGTTTCTGTCTTTTTTTTTAGTGAGGCAATTGGGGTTAAGTGACTTGCCCAGGGTCACACAGCTAGTAAGTGTTAAGTGTCTGAGGCTGGATTTGAACTCAGGTCCTCCTGACTCCGGGGCTGGTGCTCTATCCACTGCGCCACCTAGCTGCCCCCTTTCTTTTTTTTTTTTTTAAATCTTTCCTTCTTCCTCCCCCCACCTCTTTTTTTAAAGACTGGGTCTTTCCATATCACCCAGGCTTGAATAAAGGGGCCCAACCAATCCAATTACTTAGTGGGTGTTTTGACCTTCTCCATTTCCATTATGGTCTGGTTTGCTACTCCTTAGGCAACCTGGTACCTCTCTCCTTCATTTCCCCTTCCTACCTGGAGCTCACCATATAGATGCCAAATTTAGGGCTGTCACCCAGCTTAGCCCATGGTTGCTCAGAACTCTTCAGCTCAGGAGATTGTCTGGTCTCTAATAGCTGGTATTATAAGTGTGTGCTACCATACCTGGTGGAAGGGAGGGAGGGAGGGAGGAACAGAGGAAGGGGAGAGAGAGGGGAAGGAAAGAAAGAAAGAGAAAGAAAAGAAAGGAAAGAAAAGAGAAGGGAGGAAAGAATGCCTATTATTTCTCTTCTTTCCACCCTGATCAATTAGCAACATATTTTGAGGGCACCCACCAAGTTAGACCAAAGGAGATTTTTTTTTTTTTTCCTTTTCACAGAACCAGGGCTTTGCAGAGGCAAGAAACAACTCTGGGGAAATAAGTGGTCCTGGCCCACAGCCTTCACTTATCCTGGGCTCACCCCCGTTGGATATTGTAGTGTTTAGCGTCCTTATTGAAGTACATGACTGAAACCTCACCCATCTCTGCTTCAGGGTGACAGCTGGGACCCGATCCCTAGTCTGGGGCGCTTGGATAGCTCTGAGGTGGGAGAGTAATAATGGCTTTTGTCTGTTGCGTTGAGACATATTTATAAACTCTGATTTGATGACATTAAGATGTGCCAGTACCATCAAGCTGCAGAGAGTGCTTCTACCCCAGCAGTCATCCAAGCCTGCAGCTGTTTTTCATCAAGACTAGAGTACAGAACAGATGAAAGTTGGTTTCACATGCACATTTAATACACATAAGTGTAATGTCATCTGAAGTGATTTCTTGCAGTGTCCTTAGAACTACAATTTTAGATTCTGTCTCTGTAAAAAAACCAACTTTGTTGTCTTTCTGCTTTCCCCAGTACCAGGTCTCAGAAAGGGCTTCCTGCGAGCAGCCTCTTAGCTCTCTGGGATTCTCTGTGCTCAGTAGTGACTTAGGAAGAGCGTATCCCTTAAGCCGAACCCTGCTTTAAAGCTGCAGTGTAGTAGTGAGATGACCGGGCCTCCTTCCTACGTTCCACTTAACCTTGAGAGATAGTTGTGAAACTGAGTGAGGCTGGCTTCAATCAGGAGGCGTGATGACAGAGCTTTATCTTCTCTTTGCTCTTAAAAGAGCAGTTCACAGTGTGATGGAAGATTAGACTCTGCTTTTTGTGTCCCCCACCGCAATCTCTCTTTTCCCCCTTTTCTTCCCTTCCATAAAATGGTATAAGTCTAAAAATATTCAAATTTTTTAAAAAGGCAATGGCAGAAAAAACAACCAACAGATACAGTTTTCATATCTACCACGAGTCCTATTTCTCTGAGTAGGTAATAAAAAGGGAATTGAGGAATTTTTGAGAAGATCCCCCTTTCCCTGGGGCAGTCCTTGTTTTGATCTGTCCCTCCTCTGATAGTCTGACTTCTTTTCTGCCATTTCTGTGGTAGGGAATAGTTGTGTGACTTGACACAGAGTTTTCTATTTTCACTTTTCATACACGAAATACAAAATTGAGGATGTGCATATGTATGGAGGGGGAAAATATGGACATGAAGACAGGTGTTTCTTATTACCTTTGTGAACACATGTTCTTTCTCCAATTTAACAGAAGAAAGCAAGAGGTGTTGGAATATAGAAATGCCAGCACAATTGACAGCTCTGGCCATTGTTGTCATAGCTATCCTTATCCCAGGTTCCACGTGGTTCTTTTATTTTTTTTTAATGATGTGTAAATTCCCATGTTGACCTAGACTGTGACAGGCAGAAATTCAGAAAGTTCCTAAGAGTGTGTGCTTGAAATCCTACAGTTTTTAGATGCAAGTTAGAATGGCTTGGGAGTGATTCCATAATAGAAAACTCCTGTCCATGCTGCATCTTAGACTTCCTCACTTTTACATTTCTCCTTTCATTTTTCTTAAAGGCAGAAATATGAGAATTTTTTTTTAAGATATGGTCTTATATGCTCTCAGGGAGCAACCTCATCCAGACATTATTAGTCCACTGGTCGTATTGCCAGAATTACTGGTTATATTTCATTTGTGACCTTAGACTTTCTATGTTAGGGAATCGTCTTGAACTAAAAACTTTCTAATCCCTCCCCGGTCTTAATATGATGGATCCTTCTTTTCATAAGAGATCATACAGGATGGGGACCTCAATGTCTGCTACCTAATTTATTTTTGAAGTCCCTGGTTAAAAGACTGGTGGAAACATTCATTTTGTTAAATACCCATCTGAGGGGATGGATTTGAAACACGAGAAAGTTTCTCTTTTCACTTCAGTCTCTCAGAACCCTTGGGTTCTTTCAGGGCATAGCCCAACAAGGCCTTTCCTATCTGAAAGAAAATGTTCTACTCCCTGTTTTAGACACAGGCCTTCCAGAAGCAGTTTTATTCATTTAGATGAAGGTTTCTAGGCATATTCTCCTTAGAGAAAGGTCCAAAACTTGGTAGAAAACTCTAAGACATTTTGAAATTACTTCTTATAGTATTTTCCAACAATAGACAACATTCGGGGCAGCTAGGTGGCACAGTGGATAAAGCAGCAGGCCTGGATTCAGGAGGACCTAAGTTCAAATCTGGCCTCAGACATTTGACACTTACTAGCTGTGTGACCCTGGGCAAGTCACTTGGCCCTCATTGCCCCATAAAAAACAAAAACAAAAACCGAAATAAAATAAACAACATTCCACAATCAAGACTGAACAAAAGTTCAGTTTAGCTAACAGCCTTGGCATAATCATAACTAAAAAGTTCAGCATATCCTAGAGAGTCATTTTCCTAAAACTAGTCAGTCCTTCAAAGATTCCCTGTCAGGCAGGAGGGCTTCTTAACCCTTTTTGTGTTGTGGACCCCTTCTGGGAGTCACTGGCAAAGCCTATTGATCCCTCTTCAGAATAATGTTTTTAAATGCATAAAATTAAATATGTACATAAAATTATAAGGGAAACTAATCACAGTGAAATACAATCTATAGATAAGAAAACAGTCATCATGGTAATTTTGAAGTCTTGCTGAACCCAAACTAGATTTCAAGATATCTCTTGAAATAATAGCAACAACAAAAATGTGATTTGAAAATATCTGATTTCTTTTTTTTTTTTTTTTTTGGTGAGGCAGTTGCGGTTAAGTGACTTGCCCAGGGTCACACAGCTAGTAAGTGTTAAGTGTCTGAGGCTGGATTTGAACTCAGGTACTCCTGACTCCAGGGCCGGTGCTCTATCCACTGTGCCACCTAGCTGCCCAAAAATATCTGATTTCTATTGATGACGGGTCACAGGTACTGCTAATGGTACTATAGTTTGTTGCCTCATTAATAATCAAAGACAGAATGTTAAATCTCAGATGTTAGTGAAAATAAAGATCATTTTTCCCCATCTCAGTGTGGGGACCTTCTGAAATCTATCCAGAGACCCTAGTTTTAAGAATCTATATTCTAGGGGCCTGGAGTCAGGAGGACCTGAGTTCGGATCTGGCCTCAGACACTTAACACTTACTAGCTGTGTGATCCTAGGCAAGTCACTCAACCCCAATTGCCTCACCAAAAAAAAAAAAAAAAGAAATAACAAGAATCTATATTCTAGGGGGCAGCTAGGTGGTGCAGTGGATAAAGCACAGGCCCTGGATTCAGGGGGACCTGAGTTCAAATTCGGCCTCAGACACTTGACATTTACTAGCCATGTGACCCTGGGCAAGTCACTTAACCCTCATTACCCTGAAAAAAAAAATAATCCATATTCTAAGGGGTTTTTTCTTTCTATCTGATTAAAGGAGAACTCAAGAGGCAATTCCATTAATTATAGGAATCAGACTTCTTCCTTCTACATGAAGTGTGTCAGTCAAGGACCTCTCACCTTTGTGGGGATTGTTCAGTTGTGTCCAACTTTTCATGTCCCCATCATAGCGCACCAGGCCCTTCTATCTTTTTCCATCCCCTGAAGTTTGTTTGAGCTCATGGTCCTTGCTTGTGTGACCCTGTCTCTCCATTTCATGCTCTGCCATCCCCTTATCCTTTTGCCTTCAGCCTTGGCCAAGATCAGAGCCTTTTCCATGAGTCCTGTCTTACCATTATGTGGCCAAAGCAAACCCAAACCTTTGTGTCTGGTCATCTTTATTCCGTATTTAGGGAAAACAGAGTTCCCCATTTTCCCCAAAGAAAGTGGTTAAGCCTTTGGTAAGGGAGAAAAGCAGTTGTTTCAGAACCAATGGTTAACAAGAGGGATTTTAAAGTAAAATGTTATCTAATATCAATCCTAAAGATCTTGAGAGGAGGGGAAGAGGAGGTGGTGTACTTCCATACTTCTTACCCCCAGCTGCTAGTGCCTTCCCTTTCACAATTACCCTTTATCTCTTTTTTTATTCTTATTTTATATATTCGGTACCTCTGTGCACTTAGACACTTACTAGCTGTGTGACCCTGGGCAAGTCACTTAACCCCCATTGTCTTTTGGGGGGGGCGGGACAATGGGGGTTAAGTGACTTGCCCAGGGTCACACAGCTAGTAAGTGCTAAGTGTCTGAGGCCGGATTTGAACTCAGGTACTCCTGAATCCAGGGCCAGCGTTTTAACCACTGCGCCATCTAGCTGTCCCCAACCCCAATTAAACATCTGGGGACATCTCCAGTTGTCCTGATGTATATCTTGCAACTGGACCCAGATAGGTCTGAAGAAGAGAGTGAGGCTGGTGACCTCACACAGCCCTCCCTCACTTAAATCCAGTTTACTACAAGTCCTGACATCACCCTGATGTTGTGGTCCTCTTCGAGAATGAAGGGCAAACAACAACGATAGCACAGTGTTAGTGGCAACTAATAATAAACGCTTAATTCCGTTTTTAGAATCTTTTCAGTGTGCTCTATTGTGGAAACTCCCAACTACTTTAAAATATTTATATTTTGTTTATTGAGTTCTGTAGGGTATTTATGATCTATATCTCCCCTATTTCCAAAAATAATTTGAGATACCTTATAAAATCAATCAATAAAAATTTATACCAACCAAAACAAATATTAAAAAAGATCAGAAATGTAGATGTCGCTAGGCACCTGAGATTAAGTCGTTACTGGGCTTGAATTATGAATTTAGCTCTCAGTTATCAAGCAGAAGATGAAAAAGGGAAATATATCAGACTATGTAGTTCTTACCATCTGACAAAAGGAAGCCTATTAGTTAATGGAAAATTTTCCCATTTTCTTTATTAGTATAAATTTAACCACTAATAAACATAAGTATTTAATCACATAATAGCAAAACCCATAAACTTTCATTATTTTAATATATATTAACTTTAACAAAGTAGTAACAAAAGCAGCATGCCCCTTCTCAAATTTTTTCCTATTTTGTTTTTTCTTGGTTCTCTTGCTATTATTATTAGATTCTATGACTTTGAGCTGGAAAGAATCTTAGAAATCATCTAGTCTAATCCTCTTATTTTACAGATGAGGGAAACTGAGGCACAGAACAGTTAACAGATTTGTCCAACACTTGTTATCCTCTTATCACCTGTGTGTGTGTGTGTGTGTGTGTGTGTTTGTTGCCTACTCTACAAACTAGCTGTCTGTGATAGTGAAAAGTAGCCCATTGAATGAAAAATAGGTATCCAGGATTTTTGTTTGGACATGATTTTCAGAGAACCTGAAATCATCTCTTCTCAACCTGTTTTCCTTTTGATATTAGATACATCACATTTTTTCCCCTTTTTCTCCCTTTAGCCCTTTGATTTTATTCTACCATAGCTGGTTTTCACTTGGGGTCATTGATTTTTTTTTTTAATTGCTTCATTATGTTTTTCAGGGAGAGCTCTTGTTTGAGTGAGATTTTCTACCTTCTGTCCTAAGCTATTTATTCTTCCATTTTTTTCTTCCAGAGTACTAATTTGAATTGTTGGTGGTGGTGGTGGTGTTTTGTTGTTTTAGTTCTTCCAGCCACTCTTGGAGTCCTTGTGGTCAACCCATTCTTTTATCCAAGGTTCTACTTAAACTTGTAGGTTTATTCTCCTCTTTTGGATTAACCTTTAAGGCCTCTCTTAACCCACAGTATTCCCCTTTTTGTATTTGGTGATTTCTTCTGTTTGCTCATTGTCTACAGCAGTGGTTTCTGAATTGGTGCCTTGTACCAGGGTCAGGTTCTGTCTTCTTCTGGGATGGGCTAGGCAGATCCTGTACCTTCTGTCATTTAGATTTTTGTGTCACTCCTTGTATATTTCTGGATGCAGTGGCCAGTACCCTTTGACACAATCCCTGGCTTCTGCCTCTTCTGTCAGCCCAGGACAAGTATTGACCTCTTCCCATCACTGCCTCTTTTCCCTCGAACAATCCCCAACAGGGAATTGTCTCCGTTCCCTGTTATGAACACGAAGAGACCCCAGTAAGATGTCGAAGGTCATGTTTGTCTCAAGCCCTAGTCGCCCTGAATATGTACCCAGTTGTTGAACTGGTCTTTTCTCTTTCTATCGCTCTGTGAACTCATTAATTGTTTGGTACTGTGACTCCATCCCACTCTGCTGCTTTGATAAGCCAGGCTGAGATGCCTCTGGCTTCTGCCCTTAATTCCCAGAGCTCATGCTGGCTTCCTCCTCCCCCATCTAAATCCTTCTTTGAGTAGTCTCTCCAGTGCTTGTGGCTGTCTTCTTATGCAGTCCCACTCTGGATGGAGAAGCTACTGCTGTTTCTGTTTGGTGGTTTTGATCATTTTTCTTTCGCCCTTTTAGATGTATTTGTTAGAGTATATGCGGGAGAGCTGGTTCCCTCTACAAGCTTCCCTGTTGACATCTTAACCAGAAATAGTCGTTGTTGTTATTTAATAGTAACAACAATCATAAAAGACAAAACATTAGATACTAAATGAAGTTTTACTACTTGGCTCCTTCTATAGAAGACTATTTGTTCTTTCGTTGTCCAGACTTCTCTTATGCCTGTGTTAAGCATTAAATATGCCTAGGGGAGTTTACATATACCCCCTCTGGGAGCCATTTCATGTTTTCATATGGATAGTGGGACATGACAAATAGAAACTCCCCAGGTCTGCAGTACTGCTGTAGAATATGCCTCCAAAATTACCTAGATCTTAGAGGCATCATTCAATCACTTTCTTGCTAGCAGGGAATAGAGAAGAAGAAGAAGAAAATCACCAAATGGGCTCTTTCTTGCAATGTACTGATTAGAATTCTGCTTTAGGCAAGGGATAACTGGTGAAGCCCTAGCAACACCTGAATGCTAGGAAAGGACCCACCCGAAGAAGCCTCTGGACACCTTCCAAGAATCCGTTGTCCTTGTGATGCCCACTCTACCTGCGGGGGAAGCCACATTGGAAGCAAAACCCAGTCCTATTTGAACCCTTTTCTGGGGCTTGAGCCTATTCTGAAAGCTTTAGTTGGAACAATAAGAGGCAATGAGGCTGCCATCATGACAGAAAATTCTCTCGAGTGAGAATTGAGCTATTTTTAAGCAAACTAAACAGTTTGGAAGAATGTGGACTATATTATAGCTTATCCCTCGTAAGCTTCCTGAGCTAAAGTGGAGTGATAGCTCTCCCAAGGTTGTAGACTTCAACCTATTTTGCTCTGTCATAGGACGCAGCATTTTCTGTGGCGTTGCCAGATAGTCTCTTAAGAAGTATAGAAGTGGGGCAGCTAGGTGGCACAGTGGATAGAGCACCGGCCCTGGAGTCAGGAGGACCTGAGTTCAAATCCGGCCTCAGACACTTAACACTTACTAGCTGTGTGACCCTGGGCAAGTCACTTAACTCCAATTGCCTCACACACACAAAAACAAAAACAAAAAAACAGGTCTTATCAGATATTTACAAGCATCAAATTTCAGAAACTTGCTATCCCATAAGCTTCAATTCTACAAAGACGATGGAACTTTATAATACAGCAACTGATTGTTGGTTTCTAGAATCTAATGCTTGTAGATTTGTGATCCTCTGTCACCCAGAGGCCAATGAAAGAGCATACAATGGGCTCGAGCAGGCTCTAACACATTATAAGTGAGGAATTGTATGAAACGTCAGGAACATTATGAGAGAAATGCCGAATCAGAAGGAAAAGATGGACCCACCACATAATTAGAGAATGGAATAACTGATTGACCAGCAATATTCTCCACTGGGATCCATGCAATTATCCAGAGAACGTGAGGAAGAACCCTAGGAGGTTGAATGGATACTCTGTGGGAGATTTATGGAAGGACTATACAAGAGTCAAGTGGAGGGGCAGCTAGGTGGCGCAGTGGATAGAGCACCGGCCCTGGAGTCAGGAGGACCTGAGTTCAAATTCAGCCTCAGACACTTAACACTTACTAGCTGTGTGACCCTGGGCAAGTCACTTAACCCCAATTGCCTCACTTAAAAAAAAAAAAAGTCAAGTGGACAGGACGGAGAGTCATGGATGAGTTGCAGTCTACATCATTGAAGAGAGAACCTGCCTCAGTGAGATCACTGATCCGTTGAAATATTGGCCTGTTATTACATTATAAGCTATGTAAGAAGGGGAAGATTTTTTTAATTACCTTTGCATCTTCACCCATGTTCTAGTATGATTCCTTGAGCATAGAAAGCACTTAATAGATGGCTTGTTGAATGACAAATGAATCAGTGTTTAGGAGTAGCTGAATACAAATTGTTTGACTGTCCCCATGTGGGGATGCTGGCGTCCTTGCTGTCCCTTGCACACCTCCAGATTCCAAGCAGTTTTACCGACTGTTTCAGATTCCAGAGATCCTCTCCTATCTTATCTGTTTCCTGACTTCCATGGCTTCCTTTGAAATCTAGCTGATATCTCATCTTTTACAAGTAGCCTTTGCTTAGTGGATAGAGTACCAGACCTGGAGTCAGAAAGACTCCTCTTCCTCAGTTCAAATCTGGCCTTTGACACTTACTAGCTGGGTGACCCTGGGCAAATCATTTAACCCTGTTTGCCTCAGTTTCCTCATCTGTAAAATGAGCTGGAGAAAAGAAATGGCAAAACACTCCATTATCTCTGCCAAGAAAACTCCAGATGAGGTCATGAAGAGTCAGACGCAACTGGAAAAGAACTTAACAAAGTGTCTTCCCTCTGTTGATTATCTGCAATTTATCTTGTTTCTATCTTGCACGTAGTTGTTTTCATATGATTTCCCCCATTAGACTATGAACTCCTTAAGGACAAGGACTGTCTTTTACCTTTCTCTGCATCCCCAGGGATTATTAGCACATTTCCTAGGCTTAATCAGTGTTTGTTGATTGACTCATTTCATTTCTAGACTCCTCTTCATCAGACCCGTGACTTGGCTGTTTGCTCTTGCTTGTCCTTCCTTCTGGAAGGGGACTGTGACTTCGGGGTGATGTCATGATTTGCACTGAATTGGATTTAAGGGAGAGAGGGCTATGCAAGGTCACCAACCTCACTCTCTCCTCTAGAGCTATGTGGGTCCAGTGGCAAGATAGGAAGACTGGAGATGGCCCCAGATGTTTAAGGCAATTGGGGTTAAGCGACTTGCCCAGGGTCACACAGCTAGTAAGTGTCTGAGGTGCAATTTGAACTCAGATCCTCCTAACTGTAGGGCCAGTGCTCTATCCACTGTGCCACCTAGCTGCCCCTAACCCTTGGCTTTAGGTTCAATCTGGAACTTCCCCAGGATGATATCTTCTCCCATCAGCATCTCCAAAAACATTAGGATCCAAAGATTGTAAATATCCCTGGGAGACAACCCATTTTTTAATTCATTGGGAACTCATGTCTTTTAAGCCCCAAAATTAGGCTATTGATCATGGGCATTGGCTCCAAGCCTTAATCAACTTCACCATAGCATCAAGAGCCCTAATCCAAGAAGATCATGAAATCACTGCCAGATGAGAAATGACTCTTGAGGCTGCTGCCAATGTAAAGGACAGTGTCACCTTTCTCAAGCTCACACCCCAGGATACCTGGCCCCCCTCCAGACTCAGGAGTATGTAACCAGCCTACCTCCTTACCTTGCCACAGCTGACTCACAACACACCAGTGATGGGTAATGGCTTCCAAGCTAATGACTCCTATGTACATCATAGACCCTGTGGAGGTCACTCAGAAATCTGCCTTGTTTGAAGGTGCTCATTTTCCACTCAGTTAAAGACGTCATCCCCATTCTAGGACATTCATCTTTTGGCTCCTCTCAAGACCCTCGTGAAGCAGTAGCAGAAAAACCCCAAATAAACTCCACCCGGCCAATTAGTAAGCATTAGCCGCTTACATCTGAAGGGGGGGCAAAGATGCAGGTATTCATGGGGTATAAGGCCTCTGGGGTGCAAAAGCCAAGGCAGAAGCATTTCACCGCAATGGATTTTGAATGTGACAATGAGTCTGTTTGTCTCAAAGCAATTCCCTAAGTGGCTGTTTGTTCAAGACTTTGTAGTGTGAACAGAGATTTGGTGGGGGGAGGAAGAGACCATCTGCTTCAGTATGGCCCTGCACTTCCATGATCAAATTACCGCTGAGCAGGATGGAGAAGCTCCAATAGAAAGTTTCTGCCTGGTGTCTCCAGCCCCAGCCTGCATCACTAGGCCATTGTATTTATTGGGTAATAAATATGCAGACACATGGTAAGAGGTGGTGTTAATTCTGTGTAGACAGCTTGCCCAGAGCCCACAAAGCCAAGGAGAAAAAGGTCAGGGTTGCCTTTCCTGCATCTTTTTTTTTTTTTTTGGAGGATGAGGAGAAGGAGATTCTTATATGAGGGTCAAGGTTTACACCCCAAATGTGAGTATCTCGCAGCTCAGTGATGTGCCAAGCAGAGGCTGGAAACTGCCTCAGATTTTATAGATTGACAGGTGGAAGAGACTTGAGGTTTTCCAGTCCCTTATTTTAGAGATAAGCAAACAACTGAGCGTGGAAGACAGACAGTGAAGCTTCCTGACCACTTCCTGACCAAGAGCTGATGGACTCAGACTGCACAATGAGGTGTCCACTTTTGCATATGGACAATGTGGGAATTCGTTTGGCTCGACTGTGCATAATTCTTACGATGAGAGTTTTGGTTTTCTTCCCCTTCCCCCACTGGATGGAGGGAGGACGGGAGGAAGAAAAAACAAATCTTTGTTAATTGAAAAAAATCGGATTAAATTTTTAAAAAGGAAATATCTAAGCAATAAGATATGGCCAGTGTGGGAGCTTGTTTTGCTTGAATATGCATATTTTTTATAACGAGGGTTTTGATTTTCTTTTTTCCCTCCAATGGATGGAGGGATGGAAGGGAGAGAAAATAAACTTTTGCTAATTGAAAAAAAATCTGATTAAATTTTTAGAAAGAAAATATTTAAGCAATAAAACATGGCCAATGTGGGAATCTGTTTTGCTTGAATATGCATATTTGTTATAATGAGAGTTTTGGTTTTCTTTTTTTCCCCCTAATGGATGGTGGGATGGAAAGGAGAGAAAATAAATTTTTTGTTAATTGAAAAAAATTGGATTAAATTTTTAAAAAGGAAATAACTAAGCAATAAGACACAGACAATGTGGGAGTTTGTTTTGCTTGAATATATGTATTTGTTTTAATGGGGGTTTTAGTTTTCTTTTCTCCCCCAATGGATAGTGGGATGGGAGGGAGAGAAAATAAATTTTTGTTCATTGGAAAAAATGGATTAAATTTTTTAAAAAGAAGCTTTTCTTTTAAACATCAAAATAAGAATAGCCACTGGGACTGCGGAGTTCTTTGGAACATCCATCTCCAGGCCCTGCTAAAACAAATGTGTTCTTGTCTTCTTTAGCACTCATTGAAAAGTTCAATTGCCTTTTCTTAAATTGTATTAAATTTATGATTTCACAGAAAACTTTTCTAAGAGCATTCAGGTTCTAAAAACCTTTTTATTTTCTTGAGGGGAAAAAAAGCATTGAGTTTGTTGTTGTTTCTTTAAGCATCTGCCTGGATTTGTAAAAACATTCAGGGGCTGTTGTTTCGTGCCCTAAATGTAAGGGGTTTTTTTTCTTCTCCTTTTCTCTTTCCCTCTATTAGGCTTTCATGCAGCCTCACTTGCTGGGAAACGAGTTCACACATTTGGAGTTTCCAAGGAGAGTACAAAGAAAAGAACTTGGAAAGAAGATGCTCTACAGAGACTTCAATATGACAGGCTGGTAAGAACATGTCTCCTCCTTGGTGTGAGTAAAAGAAGCATCCTCGTATTTTAAAAATCCATCAATGCAGCAAGTTGGGCTAGGAAGAAGAGACCCTCTTTTGCCACCTCTGAGGTACCAGGATTGAAGGGCCGTGGGTGCTGTTGTCTCCATTGCCCCCATTTCGGGGTTTGACGCCTGCTGCCTAAGCCTCACGGAGAAAGCATTTTGAACGGGAAGCATCTTGTTGGATTTGGGGGTTGTCATTCTTAGCACCCCCTATGGGCAGTGCTTCTCCTAATTTGTACTTACTGGGGGCAACTAGGTGGCACAGTGGATAAAGCACTGGCCCTGGATTCAGGAAGACCTGAGTTCAAATCCAGCCTCAGACACTTGACACTCATTAGCTGTGTGACCCTGGGCAAGTCACTTAACCTTCATTGCCCTACCCAAAAAAAAACAAAACAAAAAGACCAAATCCAATTTGCACTTACTCTTATAAACAGTTTGTATCCCCAGAAGGGTGGGTAGCTGCTCCCACCCTGCAAGTGGATGCTTCTAAAAAAAAAACCCACAAAAACTCATGTGATCAAGAGTCTCTGATGCTGTGTGTTTCATTAGCAGTCAGGCCTTAACACAATTAGCTCAAAGCAAATATGTGCTAAGATAATAATGCTAATAACTAACATTTACATAGAACTTACTTTGTGCCAGGCACTGTGCTACAGTATTTCTTTTTTTTTTTTTCTTTTCTTTTTTTCTGAGGCAATGAGGGTTAAGTGACTTGCCCAGGGTCACATAGCTAGTAAGTGTCTGAGGTCAGATTTGAACTCAGGTCCTCCTGAATCCAGGGCCAGTGCTCTATCCACTGCGCCACCTAGCTGCCCCGCTACAAGTATTTCATTTGATCTTCACAACAACCCTGCATGGTAGGTGCTATTATTATTATTATTCCCATTTTGCAGATGAGGAAATTGAGGCAGACAGAGGTGAAATGCCTTATCCAGGGTCATGCAGCTGTTAAGTATCTGAGGTTGGATTTGAATTCAAGTCTTCCTGAATCCAGACTTGGTACCCTATCCACTGCACCACCAACCTGTCATAAAAGTAGCCATAAGAGGGGCAGCTAGGTGGTGCAGTGGATAGAGCACCAACCCTGGAGTCAGGAAGACCTGAGTTCAAATGTGGCCTCAGACATTTAACACTTACTAGCTGTGTGACCCTGGGCAAGTCACTTAACCCCAATTGCCTCACCAAAAAAAGGAAAAAGGGGGAAAAAAAAGTAGCTGTCTAAGATATTCCCTATTAGCAATCTGGGGCATATTCTCCCACAGATACTTCTGTGGGAAAAGTGCATGGTCCAAAGGTAGAGTACATTGGTAATGAGTTACACCTGTGTAGGGAACACCTATAGTAAAGGTTACGCACTCCCTAGACCCCAGACCTTACTTCTCCTTTGCATCCCGTCTGACCGGTCAGATGTTCACCGAGGCCATCCTATCATCTGCCTGTCACTGCTGCCTTTTCTCCCCACCCAGCCCAGTACCCTCCACCTAGGCCTGGACCTTCACAGTCTATGCCCATGTCTCTAAGGGAATTAATCCACTCATCTTTGGAGGTACTGCCTTAGGGCCTGTTATGGTTCAGTCATTTTCAGTCATGTCCAACTCTTCATGACCCCATTTGAGTTTTCTTGGCATTGATACCGGAGTAGTTGCCATTTCTTCTCCAGCTTATTTTGCAGATGAGGAAACTGAGATAAACAGTGTTAAATGACTTGCCCAAGGTCACACAGCTAGTAAGTGTCTGAGGCCGGATTTGAACTTAGGTCTTCCTGACTCCAGGCCCGGTGCTCTATCCACTGTGCCACCTACCTGCCCCACTACATATTAATTAGTAACCAAGCAAATGTAAACTATCTCAGAGTCACTATTTACAATCAGTACTCATATCTACTGCCTGGCCCTAGACACCAGACCATGCTGCTTCACCAGCCAGATACCCAGATCATCCTGCCATATGACTACCACCATCACATCTTTTCTACTTCAGACCTCATTCAGTCCTGGGTAGACAGAAGCAGTTGTGTTCCTTTTCTTGTATTCTTTAGCTCTTTGCCACCCCCACCCTGGAGCTCCAAGAAAGATTACTTAAAGTTTAGGTTTTGGCTTGTGTCTAGATCTATCCCAAAGCAGGGAGTAGAAAGTTACTCAGAAGACTCTAGATCAGATACGGGGCAGCTATTTCTTCCAGATTAAAAAAAAAAAATTACTAAACCTAAAAGACTCTCACAAGTACACATTGACAGAGACTTAAAACAGGATATATGATTTATAACTACTATTATAATTAGTAACTAGTAGTATGCTACTATCACTAAATAACTTTTAGCTATTGTTTTATTCTCCCAGGAGGTTGAGACTGAAACATGAGGCAATTTGCAAGACTATTGAATGCACATTTGTTATATTTCACCTCTGTTTTGCTCAATCTCCTTCAAAGTCCATGTCCTGCCAAGTGGGGCCAAGGCTTGGGCTCATTCTCTTATCCTTAGTCATCTTTTCCAAGGACTGTTGTATTGAATGTAGCAAAGGCACCTCCCACACTGCCCAAGGCCTTGGGATCTCTGGACCTCTGAAACTCACAAGTCAGCACCAACATTCAGCCTATCTCAATATCATTGCTCAGTCATCTAAGTTCAGACCAAAAAAAACCAATAAAACAGAATCAGCAGTGAGGAGCCCAAGGTCCATCCAAGGTCAGTCTTGACACAATACCACAGGAGCACATGTGGTTAGGGGTGGGCAAGGGCAAAGCCCCATCCCTCGATCCCTCCAGGGAAAGGCTTGAATAGTCATGATGTAATACAGATGGAAAGAGGAGAGAAATCAGGGGTGGATCATTCCTTTTTAAAGATCCACTGAGTCAGTGATTCTTCTTGCTCAATAAGGAGGTTCTCAGTAAAGAGAATTTTTTTTTCTTCAGAATTCATGCCAAGGAATGGGTAGGAAATACAGTTGGAAAGGTTTGGATAGGGCCCTCCACCGGAACGCCTTGAAGTTCAAGCCAGATTATGTTGGGGTTGTGGGCAGCAAGAAAGCAGTGGGGAATTATTGAACAAGAGGAAGGGTTTAACCTACACTGGTCTGCCAGCAGTTTGTAAGAGGGGCTAGGAATGAGAAAGTCAGGAGTGAGGACATCTGCTGGGAAGTTACATCTCCTATGTAAATAGGGAGTAATGAAGAGCTTGGCTCAAGGGGCTAGCACAGATTTTAAAAAGACAGGAAGGAAACCAGAACAACTAGCCTGAGGAATAAAGGAGAGACATGAGTAAGAGATGATGCTAGCATGACCTGTTGATAAAGGCTGGGAAGGTGAGAGAAGACCACCACTTGGGTGTGGAAGGTACAAAGGATGAGATCTCTACATTCTTGTTTCTTCTCTTCATTGACCTACACATATCTTACTGTTTATTGTGAGGGAAGCAAATACACCCACATGTACACAGTCTTCTCAGCATGTCTCCAGATTTTAGCAGTGTTGGTCCAGTGGATTTGGGCAGTGGTAGACCTTAAGATTCTGGGTCCTCAAGCAAAACTGGGCAGAGCAGCCTTCCTGTAGACCCCGGTCCCCAGAAAACAGGGCCTCCACACACCAGTAAGGTGGCTGTGGTGGGGGGCAGAGAAGAGAGAGAGAGATGACATTTACCAGAAAGAATTTTTTAGTAGCAATTTTTCCTAATATTGGCATCCTCCGATGGGTTTCACAAGTATCAACTCTAAATATACCTAGAAAAATGTAGTGCTTCTAATTAGCTACAGTATTAGGTCAGCTTTCTCTAGTATGTGGCACTGGAAAGGGAGAGCGTGGGAGAGAATTGGGGGCCTTAGCCTTGCCACACAACCAACTATGATTATGTGGCTTTTCAGGAGGGGTGGTGGGGCGGGGATCCTTTCTCTTGCTTTCCTAGAAACTCGGGAGTAGATTGGCCTGCCCAGCTTGTATAGCTTACAACAGGTTATTGTCTAGGGGACCCACAGAATGAAATTGGTCTCTTCCCTGACTTCCTTCCCCTCCCCCCACTTCAAATGAAGTTTCCACTGTGGTTTAACCTCAAAAGCCTACCCTGGCAGCATCTGGGCCAAGGACCCACCCACTCACCGCCCTTCCTTGTCCCATTAGGACAACTGCTGTGACCCAGCTTCACTAGTCCAAGTTTGACCTATAATTACTGTGAGATTCCCCCCTCCTTTCTGTACTCTCCCCATGGATTCAGCACCCACTCTTCTCTACCTGATGTCATCTATGCCACTGTGCCAAACCCAACCTCCTTCCCTCTTTCCCGCATGTGGGCAGAGCTGCCATCGCAGGATCCATGCCGTAGCTGGCATTGTGTTTATAGAAACTCTGTCTCCCACAGCCCCAGCCCCAGAGCTGTCTCCGGCTGCAGTTGGCCAGCAGGAGGCCGGGGCTGCTGATTTGAAAGAGCTGTTTCCCACAGCTGGCTCTGTGGCACAAGGTCCTGAAGCCTGTGGCTGCTGGTGGGTGGCTCATCTTTGCCATGGAAGGGGCATGTTCTCCTCACTCCAGCCACATGCTGCTTTCTGAGCCAATCTAGGAGGGGCTAAGAAGGGCATCTGTGCCAGGAGGGAAGCAGTTGTTGCAGGGCTGAGGGGGCTGGCTGGGTAGAAGCCTCACAGAGGGAAGGAAATGCTAATCATACAGATGATGCCATCGAGAATCTAGGTAGTTCCGTTTGTGAAATGGGTGGTAGGGGACTCTGAGCCAGTCTCTCTCTGCCATTTCTGAGGATTCTCTTAGGAAAGCTATGCCACGGGGCGTTGAAAAGCAGCCTGGTGAATTGAAAGAGGTCCCAGTTAGAGCCACAGCCTCTGAAGAATAGGTGCCTTGCCTTGGAAGTCAGCACTTCCCTCCATTTGAGTTTTAGGGTGATTGTGAATGCAGCTCTGCCAACAGCAAGTTCCTTCCTCTCTCTAGGGGTACTTGATCTCTGAAGCCCCTTCCTCCTCTGAATCTGCCTTCCTGTGTTTCCACAGCTGCCCCTGGCTCAGTTCTGTGACACAGGGTAAATCACTTCACTTATCTGGTCCTCGAGTTTTGGGGGTTTTTCATCAGTAAAATGAGGCAGCTACAAGAGATGGTGGCTCCAGCTTCTGTCTCTTAGGATCCTTTCTGTTCTCTGAATTCCATCTTTTCTCTCCTCCCCTCTCTTTTCTCCTTTCTTCTCTTTCTCTCTTCCGCATGTGCCTGGGCTATGGAATTTATGGAATTTTTGCCGGGAAACTCAATGACATCATTTTTCATTTCACCATTCTCTAGGTCCAGTAATGTCAAATAACCCCTTTCCCATCCTTCTAGAGAATGAAATAACCGTGGGGGGGGGGGGGAAGGAGTTTGCAAATCTAGGAGCTACTAGAAACCTAGAAATACTAGAAATATCCTCAGCAGCCAAGGGTTGTTGTTTTTTAATTGTTTCATGATTGTTTTTTCTTCAGTGACTCCGAGATAGGGAGCCCCGGGTCCATCACATCCCTCCCATGCCCCCTTGTGCATCCCCAACAAGGATAGAGAGCGGCTGTTTGTTCCCTTCAGACCTTCTGGAGCCTCGGCCACTTTATGTGGGGGAGCCACGTCCCTGGGGGTCACTGATTGGAAAGCAGAGAGAATGGCCTCCTGGGGGTGAGCACTAAGCCATTTTGTATGTCAAATGGCTTCCCTCCCCGCCTCCTCTCTCCCCGCTGCCACCTGGACCGGTGCCAGCCTGTTTGGCAGTCTTGTCCTTGTCTCTCTGTCTTTTGCTTCCTAATGGGCTGGGTTGGGGGGGGGGAGTTGGGGAGAGGAGATGGTCTTCCAGCCTCTGGGTATCTGATTAAAAGACAGCTTCCCTCTCAACCCCTCCCATTTTGTTTTGGACGACCTTTGGGCCTCTCCCCCATGACCATTTACCCAGGGGGTCCCAGAACGATTGACCCCCAAACAAGGGTAGCGGTACCCTCACTGCCCGAGAGGCCAAAGTGGACACAGGCTTCGGCTCTCGGACGTGACTGCTCCCTGCTTCCTTCTTGCTCTTCTCCGTGTCCTTTGGACAGCCTTGGCCAAGCTGCCTGACAGGGGAGTGGATAAGCAGATTGAGGATGCTTTAATAAGCAGGCACCAGCGCTGCACCCGCATTTAATATAAATTGATTTATTGAATCAAGCACAGAAGCCCTGTTACAGAAACCTCAGGCTTTATCCTCCAGAGAGCCACCTAATAAAACAGGCCCAACTGACACTCCTCATTAGCTTTTCCACTGATCCCAAGGCAGGTTTTAAAGGGACAGTATCCCTCTTTTAGGCCTGAATTTATCTGTTGGCCATGCCTATGGGCCTAATTAAGTTGTATTCAGAAAAGCCCTGAATTTCCTAACAGCTGGACTCCTGAGTTTCAAAGAGTGATTTTAAAAACCTGCAGTCCTGTTCCTTTTTTCCTTCTTCTCTATATCATTTAAAAAAATTTTTTTAAATTACTTGAACGAAATTTTTTAAATTAAAGTTTTTCTCTTCATAAGCATTTCTCCTTTCCTTGCCACTTCTTCCCCACTTGAAAAAACAAATATCCTTTTAATAAACATGCATAGTCCATCAAAACAAATTTCTACATTGTCCACATCCAATAATGCACGTATCATTCGATATATATAGTCCATGTCTCTTCTCTTTCGGAAGGTGTATAGCATTCTACCTTGTCTGTCCTCTGGAATCAAGGTTAAACACTGCATTAACCAGAATTTTAAATCTTTCAAAATTGTCTTGTTTTTAAAAAATGTTGTTATCATATAAATTGTTTCCCTGGTTCTGCTCACTTTACTTTGCATCAGTTCATATGAGACTTTTCCAGATTTCTCTGAAACTGTCCCTTTCTTGATTTCTTAAACCAGAGTAGTGTTCCATTGAGTCTATTGTTTCTTATAGCATAACGGTATCTCATCACATCCGTGTGTTACATTTTGTTTAACCGTTCTCTATCGATGAATGGATAGCCCCTTAGTTCTTTGTGCCTACCAAAAGAGCTGCTGTAAATATTTTTTGTAATTCCTTATGTCTCTAACCCGAACTTGGATAATTTCTACTCCAACATGCCACCCTCCTTGACCCCCCAAAATTCACTTAACACCTTAGGTCCTGGAATGAGTGACTCCTCTGTCCTGTTTTCATTCAAAATCCTGATGATATTGTTGTGCCTTAGATTTCAGCCACATACTTTGTAAAATCACCAGGGAGAGATCAGATTTTAATTTCATAATTACTTCACAAGAAAGCGGCCTTTCCCCCAGTCAGGTCTGGTATTCATTTCCTACCGGTGACTTCCATTTTCATAATTTAATGATTATGGTCAAACTTGGCAGCATTGAGCCTTCCTAGAGAAAAGGAGCTAGGTTGTCATTTGAGCCAGTGGGGACTAATCAAGAGCTGCTAACACATAGGTTGGGAAGGAAGGGGCAAGAGTGGGAATGGAGATAGGGGAGGGGAGGGATGTGGGCCTATGGGGAGGAAGAGTCTACCATTTGTAAAACCCCAGTGGAAGGGCAGAATGGAAGTGTGGGTGGCTCCGATTCCTACAGGGATGGGACTTTTTTCCACTGAGCCTGCCGGCACTAGTGATGATGAATGACTGCTGGCGACACGCACAGTCTGCAAGTTTTCAGGAACCCTGGCTCTGGTTGCAGAAACAGTGGGAGAGGGGGGACTGACCTGCTGTGTGCAGCACATCACCTGACAGTGATGAATGACTCACCTCCCACTCTGCTTCCCCGCTCCCCTCCCTAGCGCAGGGGCGACAGCAAAAGCTGGGGTCTTTGCAGGTGGGTAGGAAGCCCAAACAGATGGTCATTGTCAAACCAGAGAGGAGGGAAGAGAAGAAGAAAAGTGATGCTGGGGTGCATCCTTTCCCCTCCCCCGCTCCAACTTTAATGACACGTTGAAGGTGAGCGCTAAAAGTGAAGCCTCTCATAGGCCAGCAGTCACCAGAGGGTTTAAAAGTTACAGACCAGGGGCATCTAGATGGCGCAGTGGATAAAGCACTGGCCCTGGATTCAGGAGGACCTGAGTTCAAATCCAGCCTCAGACACTTGACACTTACTAGCTGTGTGATCCTGGGCAAGTCACTTAACCCTCATTGCCCTGCACCAAAAAAAAAAAAAAAAGTTACAGACCAGAGCCACGGGCCCCCTATGCTAGGGAGCACCAAGTAAAGGTGGGCCCATTGTTCATATTTCCTGTGCGCCCTTAAACAGTCGAAGGGGATTCTGATGGAGGTGTGTCAAGATACTAAAGGAAAATATCAACTTGCCCCCATGTCCCCCTCCCTGGTGCTGGTGTTCTTTTGGGAAAAGGGAGAAATGTCTTTGGAATCTTGGGGTGCTGAATATAGAACTCCTACCCAATAACCTGTAATTCTTCCTCATAGCCAGCAGAGAGAGACCCTGTGGGTATGAGAAAGTGACTCAATAAGGCAGAAGAATCAAGTGGACAACTTCATGTTGTGGTAGATAATTTAGTGCTGAACCCTTCCTAAAGACTCTGGTCCTTCCCTAAAGATGGAGCAAGCATTTTATGAAGCACCTGCTGTGTGTGCCAGGGATATAAGTACAAAGACTGAAATGTTCCTTCTCACAAGGACCCTTGCATTCAAATGAAGGAAACAGCGCGCGCGTGTGTGTGTGTGTGTGTGTGTGTGTGTGTGTGTGTGTGTCTGTGTGTGTGTCTGTGTGTGTGTGTGTTGAACAAATACAAGTAAAAACAGAGCAACTAAACACATGGTAATTGGAATGGAGGACTCTAGCATTGCAGAGGGATGAGAAAAAAAAGGCTTCCTAGGACTCTGGGAAGTACTTACTAATATAAAGCATTTATTAAGCAGTTGGTATGTGCCAGAAACTGTGGATACAAAAGATGGCAAAAGCAGCCCCCCCCCCTCAGGGAGCTCCCATCCTGACAAGGAATTACAGAGTCTCCTGCTTCTGTGTCGGCCTGGGCCTCGGCTTTCAAAGATGGATAGTTACCTAATCATTTTTCAAAAGGAATCCTTAGACAGAGAGTAACCACCCACTTCCTCTCCGGTATCTTTTGGCCATTATTGCCAGGGAGTTCTAATGTTGTTTTAATTTAGCGCCACCGCCCGTCGAGGGGGAGGTTTTGTGGCTTCCTTTTCCCTGCCGGCCCCCTCTCTTTTCACTCAGTTTGGAAGGATGGGCTTGATTCTCCCAGATCAAAGGCAGTGACCCAGGGGAGACCCTAGATCACCCAGCCCTTTGCAGTACCTCTCTCAGTACCTTTCACGAGAAAGCTCTCTGCCAGCCAGCCATGCGGCCCCAGCCCTCAGACAAGTCAGTGAAAGGTCAGCTCTGGGTCTAGCTGAGGTTTTGTGAGCTTGTCTACAGGACTGAGCACAGAACCTCTCTGTTGGACCTGGAAGCATCTTTAATGGGACGCTGGAGGTGATTTTTGTGGAGGTTAGCATTTGATCTCATAGCCATCCTTTGCTTTTGCTGTGATAAGATCAGAGGAAAAACATCAGAAAAATCATCAAGGGATAAGTCCTCAGCCCTCTTCATTGTTGGCCTCATTGTCCTGGCTCAGTGGTCTCGGGACTAGGTTGGTCTCTGTATTCCCCCCAGACAGCTAAGTTCAGATCCCATTAGGATCCAGTCAAAGGAAAATAAAATACCAAGAGGCCTGGTGCTGGGTAACCTAATGGATAGAGCCCTGGCCTCTCCAGGTCAGCTTTTGAGTTCTAGTTAAACTGCTAAGTAACAGAACAGCCACCTAGTGTGAAGGAGCTTAAATTTCTCCTTCCTTTTTCCCTCCTCCCTCCTTCTCCTCTTCTTCCCCCTCCCCCTTCTCTTCCTCCCGTCCTACTCTTCCTCCTCCCTTCTCCTTTTTCTTCCTCTTCTCTCTCTCTCCCTCATCTATCCTCCTTCCCCCTCTTCTACATCCTTCTCCCCATCCTCCTCCTGCTTTTTCCTCCTTCTTTATCCTACCTCTCCTCCTTCTCTCTACTTCTCCTTCCTCCTCCCTCCTTTTCTTCCTCATCCTCTTCCTTCCCTCTCCACTTCCCCCTCCTCCCACTCCCCCCTTTCCTCTTCCTGTTTCTTTCCCCTCCTTGTCCATTTCTCCCTTCCTCTCCCCTCCTCTCTTTTCCTCCTCCCTCTTCCCTCCTTACCCCCACAGTTCTGGTTAGGAAAAAACCCAAACCATCGTCCTGTTGACGAAAGCATACATCTCTGCCCTTCTGCAGTGACCTATGGGAATACAATTGTGATAGGGTGAGCTGGGCCAGACTAATCATAAGAAAGCTTAGCACAGGACTTGGCACCAAGTACAAGCTTAATAAATATCACTGACTGACTGCCTGAAAAAGTCCTAATGTCTGTCCTCTTTGAAGGCCATGCCCCCAACACTTAGAGCCAGGCCGGTGTTGTTTTCCTAGAGATAAATGACCTCTGCATCGCAAACCATACTGACTAAATGGCTGACAGCCCTCCATCTGAGCTTGAGATGTCAAGGTGAGGGTTGTTCTGTGTATCCAGTGGCAGTCCGAGTGATTGAAATAGCAGACTTCACATTGCAGCTAAGTCTGTCTTGTTCGTTTTATAGCTGAAAAGTATGGTACATGACTTTTTATGTGCTGTGTAAAAGCACATCAAGTTTAGCTCATTAGAGTAGAGAGCAGGGTGGGAACGGGCTATTTCAGAGTGTTTCCATTCAGCAAACATTTATTAAGCATTTGCTATATAAGCCCTGCAGCTTCAAAGACAAAAAAGCAACAAAAGAGCCCTTGGGGGCAGGGAGAACAGGACAAAAATGGCCACAGATAAGTGAATCCAAGATATAAGAGAAGTCACTGGGGAAGGGGGTTACAAGTGGGGAAATCAGGAAATGCCTCTTGTAGGAAGGGGATGAGAGATGAGAAGGAAGAGCATCCCGGGACAAGACAAAGAGGCAAGAGGCAGAATGTTACCTATGGGGGATAAGGACAGTTTAGCTGGGACCTAGTTCATGAGGGGGAGCAGTGGAAATGTGGGTTCGAGCCATATTGTGGAGGTCTTTCATCGCCAAGCACAAGAGTTTATATTCCATCCTTGCAGCAATAAAGAATTGCCATGTAAGCTTCCTGATCGGGGGATTGAGCGGTCAGAGATGTCCCCTAGGAATCTATCTTCACTAAGTGTGTAGAGTCTGAATGCAGGGACCCCAAATGAGGCTGTTGTAATAATTCACAGAAAAGAGCCTGAGGGAGAGTGACTGTCATGAGTGGAGAAAAGGCGGTGGCATGATCGGTGTTGTTGAAGGTAGAATTGACAGGACTTGGGGACTGATTAGCTACAATGGGAGAGTCACCGGGTGACTCCTAATTTCAGAACCTAGAGGAGGGGTGTTGGCATTGGTTGGTTGGTGGTTGTCCTTTGTTCTCAGAGAGGACCAAAGTGGCATTGCTGTGTTAGAGTCAAGGTATGAGGTGTCCAACTGTGGCTGATCAGACAGAATGAGTGTGGGTTTAAGGGGAAAGATAGTAAGTTCTCTTGTAGATGCTGAATTTTGAGACATCTTTAGGAAAGGCCAGAGAACAAAAACAAAAGATTCATTCTGAAGATAGTTCCCTGATCACCATGATGAGATTGCAGAGAAGTGGGTTTTTTTGTAGCACTCTAGTGAGCAACCTGCTGTGTTAGGAGTGGCCATGCCCATTGGTACCACTTCATAGAATTCATCCTTTCAGGAGTCATGGCAGTAAAGGGACATCATCTATTTAATTCTCGATATCCAGTGCTGAACCCATGATGATTGCTTGCCATTCATTGTTGCTGGAGAACTGTGCTGGCCTGAACAAAGGAGCCAATACATTTTTACCTCTTTTCCCTTTTCCCCCCTAGCGATATTATAACAGAAAAGTGGAACTAGGATGGAGGAGGAGTTTAGAGAAAAGTGCCAGTAATTTCTCCCATGTGCACATGATAGGCTAAGGAGAAATACTTTTTTATCCATGTGGCTAGGCCAGTTAGGAGAGTTATTGTCCCCAGCTGTGGAGAGAGGCAGTGATGTGTCCTCTTAACCAAGTGGTAGCTATGTAGAAAGGAATCATCTGGTCCAAATGGTACAGTTGTGGAGAGAAAAATAAAAAGGATTCTCTGGGTCAGTTTTAGCCTCTTGAGAAGAAGAGATTGTGGGTGTGACTCCTGAACTCCTGTAGGGTTGGCCAAGCACAACCTGGAAGCAAGGATCCAGACTTTGACCTCTACTATTACTGTGACTTTTTCAGACAATGTGAGTCCAATAGGGGGAAAAAATTGACTCTAGCATCTTCAGTTTCATTTTCCTTCCAGAGGAGTGGGGTCCCTGCCTTCAGGGTTGGACTACAAAGCAAGATTCCTCTAAGGGTATTTGATGTAAATTCCAGGGACTCCCTGGAATGTCAAGGAGGTTGCCTCTCTCTCCCTTTCAGGGAGAGTCCAAACAAAGTAGTACCATACGTTAGGATGCCCGTATGGATCCATGGCCTGAAAAAAGGACTCAGGAGAACATTGAGCAGTTGACTCCCCAGCAGCTTTAAAGACAAGTCAATTCTGAGGGAAATCTAGAGCATAAGGTGGTATGATTCTGGAAGACGTTAATACCTGATGGAAGATGGAATTCATGAGAGATAAAGGAGAATCTTATGAATTGTTTATTAGTGACCAAGGGTTCTTTCTGTGTTGTCTGAATTTTCTGTAGGCTGGAATAGATTCTGATAGATAGAAAGAAAGGAAAGAAGGAAAGAAATAGGAAGGATATAGGTGGGAGCCAGACTGTCATGAGGCCTGGAGCAGCAAGCAAATGACCACTCCTTCATTCATGCAAAGCCAAGTAGACACAGAAGCTTCAGATATCTTTGCTTGTCTTTTAGTTGAAAATTGGTAACAACTATGTCACCTCTCAGCTACCAGTGACCCGATCACATCTTCCACCTAGATATCCTGCAGTGCCCCAACTGTTGTATACAGCAAACAAACACCTAGCAGATCCCTGAGCCTATTCAGATACCCCTGCACTGGCTGCGGAAGGCAGTTAGCTTGATAGTGCGCCCAGAGATCCCTCTTTGTCCTCCCTTGTCTTCAACTCTCCATTTCTGTGTGCTGAGGATGCAGGACTTTTTGGGTTGGGGTAGGCCTCCCAATTTATACATGGTGACTTGGCCTTTAAAAAGATACATTGTCGTTGTAACTCACATTCCACCTATCTCCCACCCCCAAGAAGGGAAATCACTCAAGAACATAAAACACTTTTCACCATTAGGCTTCCCATAGATGGAGGACCTCAGGTTTGTATCCACCAGGGGAGTTTAAATGGTATTGATCATAACATGTGAGTCCTCTAAGTGCTAATGTGCATGGAGCAGATAATGGAATATTGGAATAATTTCCAAAGCTTTATGAATTCCTTCAAAATTGATAATATTTTTTTCTTCATTGTTATTCAGAAATTTAGTTGTTTGTTTTTATATTTAGAGATTTTACCAGTTTGCCCCCCCCATTTTAAAGGTACATTGTGGCATTTCAAAGTTCAGTTTATTTCCTTAACTGTGTTCATGAGTATTTCATTTGTATGTGGCTACTTAAGTATAGAAGAATCCCTCTAGATAGCTCCTATTACAGATTCAGGACAAGTCATCCTCAAGCATGGTGCTGGTTGAGTCATTTCAGTCACACTTTGTGACCCCATTTGGGGTTTTCTTGGCAAAGATACTGGAGTGGTTTGCCATTTCCTTCTCCAGCTCATTTTACAGATGAAGAAACTGAGGCAAACAGACTTAAGTGACTTGCCCAGGGTCACCCAGCTAGTGTCTGATGCCAGATCTGAACTCAGGAAGATGAGTCTACCTGACTCCAGGCCTGGCATTCTATCCACTGTTAAAGCCTGATGTAAATGTACTTACCAGAGATCTCAAGCTTGTGCTCTACCCCACCCCCAAGCCATTCAGAGTCCTCCAAGTTATATCAGGCAGCCCTTTGCCCTTTTGTTAACTAACCTATAATCACATTAATGAGTCTCTGCAAAGAGAACAAATTTAAATGGCAGTCAGGTATGTTCGTGACAGAAGCTTACACACACAGGATGAATTGGAGACCAAAGGTGTATTGCACTGGTGTTGTGCGTTGTCCCCAAAATGAGAATGATAAAGTATGCTAATGACCCCAATACTTAAAGTATCTTGCTCAGAACAGCCACGGGCTGTGTACCTTTCAACCTTTGGGGGCTGGAGTTGGTTTATAAGTGAGTTAATTTCCTCTTTACCCTCCTGTCTGCTTTAAACTTGGTCCAGGTTCATACTCATGATTCAGCATCCAGGCTACCCATTATTACAGAGTATTGAGATTTAACCCAAAGGAGATTTTGAACACTTTTTTAGGATCCTTTATGCAGGAATCTTTGAAAATTAGGAAATGAGAACCCCTTTAAAACAGAAATTTAAAGAAGCAGCAAGGTTTGTTGGCTTTGGATCCAAGAGACCTGGCTTGCAATTCCAGCTCCTTTATTCACTGAAAACAATGGTCCCACTTCCCTTACAGGTTTTAGTGAGGAAAGTACTTTATAAAAACTTTAAAATACCATATGAATGTGAGCACTTGTTCTTCCTTCTAATTAAATCAGACTAGGCGGAACGAGATACACAGTCTGCTTGTGTTGTCTTAAAGGGGTAAAACAGTAGTCCTTTGAACTGAGCACTCTTGACAAGTTTTAAGACAGTCCAGTGCACAGCAGTGGTCTTACCTTTACTTAGCTGCCTGTTTATAGTCTGAATCTGAGTCTTCTGGACTCGTGCAGTTTGCCAGAGTAGAAAGGGGGAGAAGCGATGTTTTACTGATCCTCCATTCACCCTCTCCCTGGAAGGTGGTAGTAGGAAACCTTGAATTCAATCAGTAGATTACTCTTAGTCATGCCAAGGGGATGGCAAAAACCCATTTTGGTGTGTGGATGGAATGGAATGCTACTTAACCGTGAGAAACGCTAAAAAGGGATGAAAAGTCTTACATTCCCTGATGCAAAAAAAAAATAATAATTAGAGGAACCAAGAGACAATTTATATTATAAAAACATAGTAAAGACAAACAGCTTGAAAGATATAAGAACTCTAACCAACACAATGACCAGCCATGCTTCCAGAGAACCCACCATAAAGCATCCTAACCTGACAAAAAGGTGTGCATAATTACATATATATAATATATAATATATATATACATATATATATATATGATGTGGCCAATGAGGGAATTTGTTTTGTTCAACTATGCATATTTATCACAAGGATTTGGGGTTTGTTTTTATTTTTTCAGTGGGGGAGGGGGGAAGGAGAAGAAAAGAAAGTAGGCAGGAGAGAAAATGGATTTTTGCTCATTGAAAAGAATAGTTTTAAAAAATTAATTATTCTGGGGGGCAGCTGGATGGCGCAATGGATAAAGCACCAGCCCTGGATTCAGGAGGACCTGAGTTCAAATCCGGTCTCAGACACTTGACACTTACTAGCTGTATGGCCCTGGGCAAGTCACTTAACCCTCATTGACCTGGAAAAAAATTTAAAATTAATTATTCCAAGAACCTAAAACACCTGCTTAATGTTTGAGAGCTATGGGTGTGTCTGCTTTTGACCCAGCTGGGTGCAAGTTATAGGTTCATCCACCCTTTGGCTCTGGGGAGGCCAAACTCTTTTTTACTTTTCTGATGTTGAAAGATATATAAGTTGATCCAGATAAGGTGATAAAGGATTGAACTAGAGTTGTGGCACTGTAAATGTCAAGAAGGGGATGGATAGGAAAGATGCACTTTAAGGCTGATATCAGATCTTTCTCGCAATATCCCCTTGAGATAGCATAGCGGAAATGTAATTATAGAAGAGGCTTTGGAAGGTTGTGACTTACCCCTCATCATACTGATGACCTACGAACAAGGATTCAAATACCAATCTCTGGTTGCCAAGCCTAATGTACTTTTTGTACTCTGCCATGCTGGCCTCCAGCTTATAACACCCTCCCCAACTGGTGATCTAGTCTCTGTTTGAACACTCCCTGTGACAGGGAACTCATAACCTCATGGGACGACTCATTCCATATTCCCAGATTGGAGATTTTTTCTTAGATTGAGCTAAAAATCTCTTTTCCTATAACATCTGCTCCCTGGCCCTGCTTCTTCCATAGGGTATAGGGTTTAGAGAGGTTAAATGCTTTTCTTTGTTTAAGGTCACACAGATAGTAAGTAGCTGAACTGGGGGTTCAAATTTAGGTCCTTGATTGCTAAATGAATGTCCTTTACCTTAAACCACTTTGAAGATGGTACTCATCTCACACTCAAACACACACACACACACACACACACACACACACACACACTCTCTCTCTCTCTCTCTCTCTCTCTTTCTCTCTCTCTCTTGCCATCCAAGCATCCCCGGTTCTTTTGACCCTTTTTTATACAATTCCCATTCCCTTCCCTAATCACTTTCTTTATGTGGCCCTTCTACAATGTAGGACTCATAGGAGCAGCTAGGTGGTGCAGTGGATAGAGCACCAGCCCTGGAGTCAGGAGTACCTGAGTTCAAATCCGGCCTCAGACACTTAACACTTACTAGCTGTGTGACCCTGGGCAAGTCACTTAACCCCAATTGCCTCACTAAAAAAAAAATGTAGGACTCATCACTGTATGTAGCACTCCAGATGGGTTCTGACCAGTGCAAAGTTCTGGGGAGGGCTACCTTCCTTAATCTGGATAGTGTGTTTATCTTGATGCTGCTTGTGAGTGGATTAGTTATTTTAGCAGCCGTGCTGTTAGTACCACAGAAAACATTTGGGTAAAGATGAAAGGCTAAAGGAACAAGTTATGTCCTGATGGACGTCTGCCACTGACAGTATCCAGAAGAGGGTGACCAGGAGGATGAGGAGGCTCTAAATCACATGGTGTGAGCAGTGCCTCAGGAGAGCAGGCTTAATGAGGACTTGGATTCCTTTTTTCAAATATTTGAAGGGTTCTAAGCGTGGAAGCTCCTTATAAAAGAAAGAAATGCAGTTAAGAAAGAGAAACAAATACATTGGCTGTGTCTGACCTGACTCAGGCCTGGCTCCTGTCCGGGTTCAATATCAGAACAAAATGAGATACTTGCAGATCATTCAGCAGTTAAAAGGAGGCTTACTTAGCCAGCGCTTGGCATGTCTAGAGGCAGCTCTCGTTCTCTTCTTATGGACATGGGTCCAGTGATAGCCACAGCAATCCAGTAAGTCGGAAGGGTCACAATACCACAAACATAGACATTTCTGGGTCCGTAGATAACCCAAAAGGCACATCAGTAAGGCCAGAAGCCATCAAGAAACCGATTCAACAGACCTTTATGCACTAAGATGTTTGTCCAGACTTCTCTCAAGATGCTAGTATTAACCACTGAATGTTTTATGGTTTAAACAGCATTGATCTCAGAGCACAAAGCCATGCCTTGGTTTATTTATACTCTGGTTGACCTATGGTCTCATCAATGGGGGTATTCTCTTTGACCCAACAGGTCTTAATCCATTCATGACTGCCTATCCTGGGCAGCTCTCATCTGTGTCTCCCCCTAAATTCACAGCAGGGACACCACCCCACATTCTTGGGCATCTTCCCCATGGTCTTCAGCAATGTGTACATAGAACTGAGCACAGAGACCATCCATTGGTTTTCCTTACTCTCATTCAGTGACCAAGCCATCTGTCTAAAATTTTATGAGATTTAAAAAGAAAAAAATAACTACAAAAAAGGGAGCCTTGGGATATGAGAACTCATAAGAAATGATGTTGCCTGGGTGACACCAGCCCAAGAAGTCTCTGGGAGCAAATGTATTGGACTTTCTCCCACTCGTTCACACTTGTCCCATCCTGAATACTGATTCACTAAGATGGGTGATGGCCGTATGGCTTATTTTTAAAGGAGAAAAAAAAAGATAATGGCAAAGTAAAAGGAGCTATTCTTTCCCAAAGTCTTTTTTTTAAACATCCTACTTGAAAAGGTAATAGAGGCTGAGGTGTAATATTTGATGTTGGTAATTGGCTTGTTCCTACTTGTGAGCTTGCCGTATAAATTCCCATTTTTCAAAATAGAGTAACATTGCATTAGTGGTCTAGAAGTTCTGCTGTCCTGTGAGACTTAATTTACTTCACCTGGGTTAGGAGTTTATTCAGAGAGCAGTTTTCATGAAATTTTCAGGGCTATTAAAACTACCCAAGGCCTGTCTCTGCGGAGCTCAAAGCATTTTCCAATCATTGAACTGGTAGTCATTCTCTATTGCCTACCATATTAAGTCCGAATTCCTCTGCCTAACTTTTCAGGATCTCCATCACCCTGACCTCCTCAGCCTGCTTATGTAACCTCACTTCCCACTACTCCCCAGCTCAGAACACAGCTTTTCAGAGCTGTTTGCTACTTGAGTTAGTCAGAGTCTTAGACATCATCTAGTTAAGCCTCATTATACATGATGCCTAAGTAATAATAATATAGCTAGCAAATTAAGGTTTGTGAAGTACTCGACAAATATCTCATCTGATCCTTAAAACAACCCTGCGCAGTAGATCCTGTTATTATCCCAGTTTTACAATGTAAGGGCTAAAATTCTAGCTATACTATCTAAAATCTGAGTGGTCGCCAATAAATTATAAGTTTTAGCAAGAGTATTTAAGTGTTTAAGTATTTATTAGAGAGCATTAGGATCAGAGAGAAAAGTACAAATCTAACTATTTCTAAGAGACCCTATCATCCAACCCACCATGACGAGGTCAGGAACCAAAAAAAGAGACAGAACCCCTCTGCCAGCGTCTGCTTCCTCCTTCGTGTCCCCCTCCCAGAAATGGGAGGCTCCTCAAGTTGATTGGCTGGTAGCCTTGATAGACAGTACCCACGAGCAAACATCACTTCCTGACGCTAAGGACCTTGACCACATGGCTTGCCCTCAAAGGCCTTCTCTTCATGGCGGAGCTTTGCTACAGTAAGTCTCCAGCAGGTGGCGTCATTCCAATCATTACAACAGATGGGGAAACTGAGGCAGACAGATTAAATGACTCGCCCAGGGTCGCACAGCTAATAAGATCCCAGGACCACATTTGAACTTGTCTTTTTCTGACTCCAGATTTAGTTTTCAACTCACTGCATAGACTATTTGAAGTAACTTGCCCCAAATCACAATAACTAGTGTTTGGCCAAACTGGGCATTGAACCCAGTTCTTCTGACTATTTCATGTTCCTTCCACTATTCCAAGTTGTTCTGCTCCAGTGTAGCTGGTCTTCTCCTGTTCCAGAATGGGCCAGGCTCATTCCTTCTTCAGTAACAGTGCTCGTGACGTTCCCCTCACCTGGGCTGCCAACTGATCCATCTACCGAAATAAATCATCCCAACCCTTTAAGACCCAGCCAAGGCTTCATGTATTCCTGGAAGACTTAATTGGCCACCCCAGCCCATAATTGTGGTCTCCCTTCTCTGAATTCATATCGATAAATCACTGAGTTAGGTATGCAAACCAACAGGCTCATATTTATTGTTATTTAGCCATTGCCCAAGTTTATATTCTGTCTCCCTAAGCAAGTGGTCAGTTCCTTAAGGACAGGGGCTAAATTGGTGGGGCAGAGAGCATGGGGAGAGTGTTGTGTGCGTGTGTCCTACACAGGGTTGAAGGTTGAATAAATTAGTTGAATGATTTGACTAGTACCAATTGTATACCCTGCACATTCATTTAAGGAATCCAGGAAGCCCTGAAAGTATTATAAAAAAATAAAATAAAAATAAAGAGAGCCATCTGTTCAAAGACTTTTATAGCGGCATAATATGCGATCACAGAAATACCAGAAACAACCTAACTGCCCAACAAAAGGGAGATGGTTAAATAAATGATGGCATGTTAATCTAAATCCATTAATGGGATACTATAATGCCATTAGATAAGCAAGAAAAAAGGAATACACGGAAACATGGAAAGAAATTAGTGAAATAATGCAAAGAGGAAAAAGCAGAACCAGAGGGTTAAAGACACCACAGTAACTAGGGCCACATGAGAGGAAAAGAGAATTAAAATAAATGAGTAGGGGCAGCTAGGTGGAGCAGTGGATAGAGCACCGGCCCTGGAGTCAGGAGGACCTGAGTTCAAATCCAGCCTCAGACACTTAACACTTACTAGCTGTGTGACCCTGGGCAAGTCACTTAACCCCAATTGTCTTAAAAAATAAAATAAAATAAATGAGTAAAAGAATCCTAATGAGGACTTGGGAAATGACTGAAAAATGGTTAGAAAATGCATTGAAATTAATTAACTTTAAATCATCACTAGACAGTGTTAGTTGGTTGCACTGAAATAGAGAAAGAGGACAGGAATTAGACTTGTGATTTCATTAGTATGGGGAACTCCCATATTGTGAAACCACCCTTTTCTAATGCTGGTCAGCACCCTCTCTACAACTCAGAGTTGTTAAGTGATTTGAGGTGTTAAGGAATTTGCAGTGTGCTTCTATGACTAGACTTACACTCTCATCTTCCTGGCCCCAAATTTGGGTCTCTAACCACTATACTATCTGGCCTCTCATAAATTTAATAACAATTTGAATAAATAAATAAACCCTAGGACCAGGTCTCCATTCTGAGAGTGGCTAGGCCTCCAACCCAAAGAGATCAAAGAAAGAGGAAAAGATTCCATGTGTACAAAATTGTTTGTAGCAGCTCTTTTTTGGTGGGAAATTTTTTCTCCAATTTCTGCCCAAAATGGGATATTTAGGGAAATCATTTTCTAAGGTTATGCTAGCTGAGTATGATATATACATGTGTGTGTGTATATACACACACAAAAATACATATACACATGGATGGATGGATGGGTCTATCAGGCTAGAAAGTTTTTGAATATAGGCCCAATTACATATCACATCTGCCATATGAGGGCTGCCAAGCTAAGTTCAGGGCAGAGGCTCATCCTCAAAACTTTGCTGCCAGCTGATGGTTTGGGGTTTTTGTCTACAATAACTCATGGAGACCATGAACTAGATCATAAGTAGATTGTGACCTGAATCATTGGAGGTTGTCACCTAGAGCAATGAGATACTGAAATATTTTAAGCAGTGTATCAGTAGATGTGTACCATACAAACTTGGGGGAAGATGGGCAATAGCAGTCCCTATTGTAGTCTCAGGTTCAGAACACATAGGGAGTACTGTGTACATTGCCTAGAACCACATCCACCCTCACAGGAGGGGCCCCGTGATGGTGGGGATCCTGCAGTTTATGAAAGCTTAATGGGGGGGCAGCTAAAACTGGCTAAAAATGTTATCTGTTCCATTGTTGGGGGTGTGTCCCCAGCTACTAATGGTGCAGAGCCTGGATGACAACCCATCAGAGAGAATTGGTCAACAAGCATCACTACGTGCTTACTGTGTGCTAGGTGCTAGGTGAAGGTGTTGAACTAGATGGCCTCAAATATATCTTCCAGATGAAAGATCAAATAATCCTCTGATGGACCAGTAAACTCACTCGCCCTTTATGACCTTTATATTGTCCAGTCTCAAAGGGAGCCAATGTGACTTTACTTTTGAGCATGAATGAATAAGAATTTATTAAATGCTTACCATGGGACTACAGAAAAGTGAGAGAATTCCTGTGCCCAAGGAGCTTATATTCTAGTGGGGGAGACAATCCATACTCTACAGGAGGACTCGACCGCAAATCCGACAGAAAGGTCCAGTGGTTCACAGGATGCAGTGACAAGAAAGATGGCAATACCTCTTCTTGAATATCATTTTAATTGATAAAGCTATATTTTTTCTGATGCGGAATTACTTAATAGTGTATCTTCTTTAGGGTATTTTCCATTGATAAAACCTTATCAGTTTCTGAAGTTGTCATTTGACAGTGCCAAAGACTTTGGTGGTGAGAACTTTCAATTTCTGGGTCTTCAGTAGCTTTAGTCAATAAGGAGTCATGGGCTACAAAACCATAACCAGGGGCAGTAGGGACTAAGTAAGAATCAGGGCAAATGGCCTGGGTGGTTTGGGTACTGCTGGGGTTCTTGGGCATAGGACACTGAAGTCTGAGGAAAGGTGTTGGCCAAGTTTTAGTGGCAGGGGTTTGACTCACCTGCTACATGTCTCCTTGTGTGTCCTTCCTAGGACACATTGCTGCTTGAGCTAAGGTAGTTTGCCTACATATTGTTGGCAGTTATTCATGATTGGTATTGGTGGTGACAAGTATGGCCGACCTATATCCACAAATGGTGAGCAACAGGAGGTGTGGGAGGAGGGCAAGGGAGAGGGAAGAACTTGAAACAGAGCCAGTGGCCTTGGGACTGTAGCTATTCCTGGGGCCTTGAGGCACATCTGTGGTCTTTAGCCAAGGTTACAAACCTGAGTGACTGGAAGAATAATGGTGTCTTTGACACAAATAGGGAAGGTCAAAAGTGGTGGGTTTTGGAGGAAAGATAATAAATTCTATTTTAGACGTAGTGACTTTGAGATGTTTCTAGGATATCCAGTTTGAAATATCCAGTGCATAACTGGTAATGCAGGACTGATGCTCGGGAGAGTGACTAGGGCTGGATATATAGATCGGGGAGTTGTCAACATAGAAATGATCATTAAACCCATGGAAGTGAACAAGTATTTAGAGAGATTAAAGGGCCTAGATTAGAACCTTAACAAACACCCACACTTAAGGGAAGTGACCTGGTTTATGAACCAGCAAAGGAAACAGATGAGCAGTTAAACAGACAGGAAGAGAACTAGGAGAGAGTAGTATCGAAAAAGCCAAGATAAGGGAGTCAACAGCATCAAGTGCAACAGATAGTTTAAGAAGGATGAGGAGGACTGGGAAAAAAGTGGGAGAAAGACTATCAGATGTGACAATTAAGAAGTCCTTGGTAACTTTGTAGAGAAAATCTTCATTTAAGCGATGAGAACATAAGCCAGAGTGCAGAGTTGAGGAGTTCAGAGTTTGGCTAACAATGGGAACAGAAATAAAAGCTTTTCCCATTTTGATTCGTGGGACTCTTGGAATGCCATTATACTCCTTGATGGAGTTCCCAAAGGCACATCTTAGCTAAGTGCTCCTATCAAGAAAAGGAGTCTCCCAATTTTGATGTGTAGATTTCCCAACTTAAACACTAGGTAGACCGCTTTCACATGTGTTAGACCAAGAGGCTAGCTTATGAACTTGACCTGTTACTTAACTAGCTTTCACAGCATCATTCTGGGTTTTGGGGGTTTTTTGTTTGTTTTTGTTTTTTGTTTTTTTAGTGAGGCATTTGGGGTTAAGTGACTTGCCCAGGGTCACACAGCTAGTAAGTGTTAAGTGTCTGAGGCCGGATTTGAACTCAGGTACTCCTGACTCCAGGGCCAGTGCTCTGCCACCTAGCTGCCCTTGTTTTTGTTTTGTTTTGTTTTTTTCCACAGCATCATTCTGAAGCAGTGATATCCCCATTTCATAGAAAGAAATACTTTGACCAAGAAGCTCATTTACTGTTTGAAAACCAGCAGAACTCTCTTCTCTTGACTTTTACTCCAGTTGTCCACTAGACAATCCTTCCTAAACTGGGAGCATTGTCTTTTCATGCATTTCTAAGTTCCAGGTCACTCTCTAAACACCTTTAAAACTACTTGTATTTCTTACTTCCTGGCTAGCAAGATTGCAAAGAATGGTTTTCTTTGTTTCCTTGCCTCAGATGTGGAGAAGGTGGCATCTGACCATCTGGGAATGATGATGACAACTCATGTGAATATAATACTTTTCCATTTGCAGAGTATTTTATATACATTTTCTCCCTTCATCCTCACAGCAACCCTATGAGATGGAGCATGCAAGCAGTAATTTTCTCATTAGCTTTGAGTCCCAGATGAGTACTGAGGTTGAGAGAGAGAGAGAGAGAGGTAGCTTTCCCAAGGTCACCAGTGGCAGAACTGGCACTGGTGAGTCCAGGTCCAACATTCCTTCCAGTGAAACCCTGTTGCCATTGAAGTATAAACTGGCTTCTCTTTCTGTCCAATATCTTTTGGAATTATTGCAAGCCAAAAAAAATTATTCAAACCTTGAATATCTCAGCTGTAGGGGCCAAAATTTAATATATGGAGCATTAATTGGATGACTCTCCAAAATATTGGGGTCCTGGAAATAATGAGGGACCTCCAGGTTCAAAGTTCTCTCCCCTCCAAACTGCCCTTTTAGATATTTCTCCCAGGCCAATAAGAAAGGAGCCTTACAGCTTCGGTTCCACAAAAGGATCAGCTTTTGTTACTTGGGAATTAATTAAACAACAAAGGTGAAATCAATAAAAAATCAAAGATAAGGAAATAGGGAAAAAGAAATACAGATAAATCCTCCTAAGTCTATACAATCCCCAGATCGTTTCCAATTAAGCTAATTCAAAGGAATGCTGGGTTTTTTTGTGTTCACTCACAACACTTGGAAAGTCGGCTAGCTTTCTCCCATCACCAGGAAACCAAGGAGGGGGGGGGGGGTGGGAGCGGGAGCGGTAGCGGGAGTGTGAGCATTGTCGAAGCAACCACTGCCTCCCCTCAACTAGTGTTCAATCTCCCTCCCCTAAAAGGTGAGGTCCTTCAAAAACTGCCTATGGAGAGTTCTCCTTCTGACCTCAGTAGCATACCTAACTTCAGGGTGGGCCAGGTGTGGCCCCTCCCAAATGAGTCAGCTAGATTCCAATAATTTTTACCACACAGCCAAGCCAGAGCCCACCAGGGACCCACTTCATTCCCCGCTCCCATTAGCTGCCCAGATCCCAGTGAGTGCCCACTGGGAAGAGACTCTGGAGAGCCCTTTATCTCTACCACTGTAGCCTCCATGATACAGTTCCTATCAGGCCCTGGAAAGCCCCTCCTGGCAGGATAGTGGCATTCCATCCACCCTGTTTACTTCCCCTATTATAAACAATAAGAACCCCAAGTCATTCCAGTCCTCAGGAATATTGTCCATTACACCACTTTACACCAGCTTCAGTCCTTCCAGTAAGAGGAGTGAATCACTGGGCCTTCTCTCTGCCTTCCTATTGCTTTCATGCCCTCCAGATCCTGGGGCCCTTCCTTCTGTGCTGCTGCTGAGCCCTCCTATGCGTGTTGTCTCCCCGAATCAGAGCATGAGCACTTTGAGAGCATAGCCTGTCAATTTCCTTTGTTTCCATCCTCAGCACTTAGCACAATCCTTGGAACATAGTAAACACTTAATAAATACTCTTCTCTTCCATTCCATCATGCTCAAGGTCAGATATGCTCTAAATATCCATTCTCAAACCACCTTCGGGGAAGCTGACTTTTGTGTAAACAGCCCCTGGACTGGAAATTGGAACCGTTTCACACCCCATCCACCTATGCACTCTCTTACGGTCTTAGATTAATAGCAGGCACCCAATCTTTGGTTTTTGTAATTTTATTTTACTGAACCGCCTAACACTCTGGGCAGAAACCTCTGGCTAATCGCGATGGAGCCGATTATTTTCTTCAGTGAAACAGCTTAAATACTTGGCATTTTCTAGCTTGTCCATTTCTTTGCTTTTCTTTTTAAACACACCAGGACAAATCTGTGGATAAAATAATTCCATATAGCCAAGGAGATTGGCCATGTGGTAAAAGGATGGCATCGAGGAGAATTGAGTACCTAGCCACCTGTGTCAGGGCAGTAGGTCACTAATTGAGTGCAAACCTCTTTTTTTTTTAATGTTGTTTATCCCCCCACAGGGCATACAAAACCATCGAGGATGAGGACCTGAAGTTTCCCCTTATATATGGAGAAGGCAAAAAGGTAGGAACTGCGTTTTCCCTGAATTGAAAGGATAAAGAACTTTGTGCTCTGCAGCGTTCTGTTTAGCCCTTGGCAGTCCTATGTTTTCCACTCAGTATGTCTCTGTTTGATCATTTTGACAGCTTGAAAGAATAGCATATCAGCCATAAATCAGCCTCCTCTATTGAGATATGGTTTGGCAATGGGTGGAAAGGACAGCGGGTCGAAAATCAGTTTTATGACAAATTTTGTCACTGTTGAGCTAGGTTTTTTTGTTGTTGTTTTCTACATATAACCAGCACACAGAACGAAATCTGAGACTTTGCTGTAATTAAGCCACAACCAGATTAACTTAAATTAATTACTGCTGATGTGCAGGCAGACATGAAAGCCTCTGTTAGTAAAGCCTGGGGCCTCCTGAGGCAGTTAAGTGGGGGAGGACCTAGTGCACCGACCGGTATTGACCCCTGCTCAGGCTCTGCATCTTAAAATGGTCTGCAAACAAAGGATTGGAGGTTGAAATCCTGGAGTGAAAGGGGGGAGATCTGAGTTCACGCTTCAGTGAGAAACCCGCCATCTCACCATCGCCTCAGCATCCTCCTAGCAGGCACCAGTGTGTTTAGTGGTTTATGTGAGAGGTTGGATGAAGCCAGAAGAGATGGGAAATGACTGCAGAAAGCAGAGCTTCAATTAATTCACACCATTTCAGCAGATATTGATTCTGTATCTATCTATTACGTTCTAAGCTCAGGGGCAGGCACTGGAGAGACAGAGACAAAAATGAAGCATCCCAGGCATTTGAGAGCCTGCTTTCTACTGGAGGGATGCAACACTTCCCCCAAATAATTAAATAGGAAGCCTATTCAAGATGGGAGCGGACACTAGCTAGCAGCTCAAGGGAAGAGGGGAGTGGAGTGTCACCTGCGCTGAGAGCTCACATCCAGGCAGAATTATATTTTTAAGCACTTAGCTTTGAAAAGAAAGCAGTGAATCACAGGGGGAAACGTGGGTTTGGTTTTGTTGCTAAGAATGTACAGAATGTTGTCTTAGGTTAAAATACATTTAGCCCCCATTCTCCCACCCCTGTTATAGCTGTAGTATTCTGTAACTGAGCACGACCGTAAATGAGTACAGGCCTTCACCCCCAGCCAAGGTGTATGTGCTCCAGGACAGCAGGTGACAGGTTAATCTGATCATGCAGGTGTTACTGGGGTTCAGATTCTGTCTCCAGACACTCCGGGTTACGATGGTGATGGGAATGATCGTAGAGGAACCCTGCTGTCCCACATACATTCCAGGGAAGGGGGGAAAGGAAATAGGCATTTATATAGTGCCTACCACGAGTGCTTTTCTTTTTTTCTTTTTTTTTGCTGGGCAATGGGGGTTAAGTGACTTGCCCAGGGTCACACAGCTAGTAAGTGTCAAGTGTCTGAGGCCGGATTTGAACTCAGGCACTCCTGAATCCAGGGCCAGTGCTTTATCCACTGCGCCACCTAGCCGCCCCTGAGTGCTTTTCTTTTAAAGATTATCCCATTTGATCCTCCCAATCATTCCATAAGGTAGGTGCTATTTTCCTCATTTTACAGACGAGGAAACTGAGGCAGAGGCTAGGTGCCTTGCCCAGCGTGATACAGATAATAAATGTCTGAGGCTAGATTGGAGCTTAGGACTTCTTGACTCCATGCCCAGTTGTCTACCCACTGCTCCACCAGCTGTCTCCCAAAGGGCAACAAAAGCATCGTTGATCAGAGAGACCAAAGAGAAACAGCAGTGAGTTCTTTCATCCAGTCCAGAATAGCACAAGAAGATGGCCAGAGGTGGGTAGGCACTTAGTTAAGGGGTTGCAACTGGGTAGACAAAAGCCAGAGCAAGCTCTGGTTCAGATGTTGAAGCCTAGGGACACTCTGAGAGGGGAAAGCAGTAACTGAGCCCTTTGGACAGTGGTGGGTCAGCCTGGCCTGTGAGAGCAGCAGCCGGAGACAATGTGTCAGCCCCTGTAGGTCATGGGAGCAGCATAGAAGCCCAGAGCCAGGCACCACATGCCTGGAAATAAGTCTAGTTCAGTGACCAGACAGCTGTGTCAAAAAAGGGAACGTGCACAGTCTCCAGCATTCATCTGGAATTCTGTCAGGACCACAGCAGGGAATGCAACCATCTCCTGACTGGGGACTGTGCAAAGAGAAGGGGGCAGGAGGGTCACCCCCATTGGGCCACCGGGAGAGGAGGGCAGCTATGACCACAGCAGCAGTGTCCAGGCTACAGAGGAGACAAGACCAAACAAGGACTACCCACCCCATCCAAGGGTATAGGAGAGAAAAGAGCCTGACCCCAAGCCAGAGTCCCAACTTAGAAACTGAGGTGTGAGAAATGAGCAAATAGAAGAAAACAACAGCTACCATCAAGAAATACTATGGGTTAAGAGACACCAAAGAGACAAACGTGGAAGAAGAAAGTCACACAAAACAAGTACAGATAGAACCTCAGAGAAAAGAATGGCTGACCCACAGGTACTTTAAGAGTAGCTAAAATAATCAAAGTAAGAGATCCTTGGGGCAGCTAGGTGGCGCAGTGGATAGAGCACTGGCCCTGGAGTCAGGAGAACCTGAGTTCAGATCCGGCCTCAGACACTTAACACTTACTAGCTGTGTGACCCTGGGCAAGTCACTTAACCCTCGTTGCCATGCCAAAAAAAGAAAGAAAGAAAGAAAGAAATCACAAAAGGAAACTGCCTGTTGGGTCTGCTTTGCTTTTTTTTTTTTTTTTAAGTGAAGCAATTGGGGTTAAGTGACTTGCCCAGGGTCACACAGCTAGTAAGTGTTAAGTGTCTGAGGCCAGATTTGAACTCAGGTTCTCCTGACTCCAGGGCCGGTGCTCTATCCACTATGCCACCTAGCTGCCCCTGCCTGTTGGGTCTAATAGGATCAGAGGGCAAAATGAGAATAGAACAAATCCTCAGGAGACCTCCTCTGAGAAACCCCATGTTGAAAATACCCAGAGATGTCATAACCAATTTGCAAAGCTTCCAGGTTAAAAAAAAATACTGCAAACATCCAGAGGGAGAGAGTTCAAATACTCAGGAGCAGCAGTACAGATTACATAAGGCTATATGCTGCAGCTGCTATAAAGGAGAGAAATCTCGGGATACCAAAACTCTTTTTTTTTTTTTTTAAAGGAAAATAGTTCTGTGATCCTTGAAAACAATAGCATAAGTAACATAAAAACCCAAGGACTGGCTGTGATTTTGTTCTTTTTTGTTGTTTTTAAAAGACAAAAGGAAATGGAGGAAGAGAGGAATGCATAAGAGAAGAAATGAGGAAGAAGGGAGAGTAGCTATTTCCCATAATTGGGATGCATGAGAGGAGTATTAAAAACATGGAGGAAAATATGAGAGGCACTGGACATCTCATGAAAGTTACTCTTGTCCAATTAGAAGAGAAGGTTGTATACATAAGAGTTTGATGTCTAAATACTCCACACAACATGGAAATGGGAAGAGGGAAGTTTAAGAAGGAGGGCAGAGTCTAGGAGGGAGTCATCTGCAAAATGAGCCAGCTTTGGAGGTGGATTGAGCAGTTAGGTGGCACTGTGGATAGAGTGCCAGAGTTGGAGTTGGGAAGTTCCTGAGTTCAAATTTGACTTCCGACTGTGTTAACCTGTCACTTAACCCTATTTGCCTCAGTTTCCTCATCTATAAAGATGAGCTGGAGAAGGAAATGACAAACAACTCCAAATGGGGTTACAAAGAGTTGCATACAACCAGTGGATGGATGGATGGATGGATGGATGGATGGATGGATGGATGGATGGATGGATGGATGGATGGATGGATGGATGGATGGATGGATGGATGGATGGGTGGGTGGGTGGGTGGGTGGGTGGGTGGATGGATGGATGGATGGATGGATGGATGGATGGATGGATGGATGGATGGATGGATGAATAAATCAAAACAAAAAAATGACTGAACAAATCAGAGGTGAATCAAAAGTGGCTTTTAGGGGGCAGCTAGATGGCACAGTGGATAAAGCACCAGCCCTGGATTCAGGAGGACCTGAGTTCAAATCTGACCTCAGACACTTGACACTTACTAGCAGTGTGACCCTGGGCAAATCACTTAACCCCCATTGCCCTACCAGGAAAAAAAAAAAACTGGAGGAAAAAAAAAGTGGCTTTTAAGAGGAGTAAGAGTAATTCACTCCTTCTATTGTAGATTCTTAGTATAGATCTCATTCCTTCCTTTTCCTTCTTTTACCTCCTTTGTAAAGACAAAGAGGGAGAGTGGGGGGTAAAAAGGACAAAAGAATGGATTCAGAGAAAACTGAGAAGACTTGTATAAGCCCCTACATATAGTGAAGTGACCAAAGCCAGGAGAAGAATTTCTATATAATGAGTGTGAAATTGTGGAAGAAAATAATTTTGTAAGACAGCCAGTGTGTGGAACAGTTTGCTTTGATTATGGTTAATTTATTTAAAAGGAAGGCTTTTGGGGGGGAAAGGAGATTAGAGCCAAGTTTGGGAGATAGTAGTAATAAGATGCAGAATTGAGAACACAGTCAAGCATGGTAGTATTCATTCTATCATGTTAAATTCCATATATACTTTTTTTTTTAGTTATGGAATCAAAGAAGCATTTTCATAACATAGGATAGTAAAAAAGATGAAAGTACATGAAACTGCAAATCAGCTATGCACAACTTGTTATTCCTTTCAAATAGACAACAAAATTATCATGTAAATTTCTCTTTTTTTTTCTTCCCTTCCCCCACCCCCTGGCCTAGAGATGGCTGCCATCAGACACAAATATATGTATGTGTGTGTGTGTACAATTATTCTATACATGATTCTGCTTTTCAGTTCTTTAAAGATATACATAGTAAGGATTTTCAGTTTCATAGAAGGTCTTCTTTTTCTTTTCTTTGTATTTGGGAATGTTCTTGTTTGTTTATTAAGTTCATAAAAAAATATTTTTTAAAAGAAACATAAGCTTCTCTGTCAGCAGAGGCTCAAATATGCTTTGATTTACTCTCCTCACTGAGGCAATAAAGTGGTTATTTTGACATTTTGGCAAAATTTCCAACAACAAAAGTTGAAATAAAATGTTTCCTCACTTAACCAGAAAATTCAAAAGACTATATTCATTCCCTGAGCATTTTGTTGAATCCAGGCCTTAGTAATTTTTAGCACTGTATCATCAAATGCATCGTAGTAAACAAACATAGTCATTATTGACATCCATCCCAGCAAGCTCAGTAAGACATAGCTCTAGGATCACACCAAAGATGCCAGGTTCTCATTTTGCAACTATTGCTCTGTTTGTTGTGATCCCAACAGTCTGCACCCCATGGTTGGGTTTTCTGATTTGAATGCAAAAATTTTAAGTCTTAAAAATATTGAAGTTAGGTAATCTTAAATCTTCCTTGGATAATCTACCAGGTTTTCATTCCTCCCTTCTCCCTTCTCTCTTTGCCCCCTCTTACTTTTCAGAAGATTCATGCAAAGGCAATTATTGTGTATTTTTTATTTTATTTTTAGGAAATTGTTTATGTCGGATCTTGTACAATTTGTTGGACTTATTCACTAACTAGTAAGCAGACACAACATAGATTTCTTTGGATTCAGAACTTCTTCAGCCAAAGAGCTTAACACCAAGAGTCATAGAATGTCAGAGGAAGCCTTAGAAATCATTTAGCCCAACCTCCCTCCCTATGTATGATCGGGCCTTCACAGTTTGCCTCCTGGCACAATTACCTCCTAGCACAATTTTTGAAAAATACCTAAAACTCACTTTTATTGTAGCCTAGACATTCCTTGCTCCAAAATCTGGGTTTCAGTCATGTCCAACTCTTTAGGTTCTCTTGGTAGAGACTGGAGTGGTTTGCCATTTCCTTCTCTGGCTCTTTTTACAGATGAGAAAACTGAGGCAAAGGAGATTCAGTCACTTGCCCAGGGTCACAGAGCTAGTAAGTGTCTAAGGCTGGATTTGAACTCGGGTCTTTCCTGACTCCAGGCATGGTATTCTTTCTACTTAAGTGCCACCTAATTGTACCAACCTGGGTGTAGCTCCCATAATTCACAATTCTTTGGTGGGAAGGCATGGATGGATGGATGGATAAAAGTGTTTACTTTATGCAAAACACTATGCTAAGCACTTGCAATACAAACAGAAAAACAGTGACTGTCCCTGCTCTCTAGTTGTTCCCATCCTCATGAGTGAGACCACACATATAGAAGGTTTCAGCCACAACTCAAATGGAGAGACCCCTGGTCCTTAGGAAGGTGTAGCAATGCCAGTGGCAATGCATCTTATTTAATGTCATTTCCATTGATTAAATCCTTTGTATTTATGCTGCTAAATTGTTTGACCCTGCCAATGTCTCTGATAGCAAGTGCTGTTTTTCTGAGTCTTCGGATAGCTGAGAGAAGATGGGAGTGGGGGTGGGGGTCGCGGTGGGAGGAGGTCTATTGCAGCAGCAGTTGTTGATGTGAGAATTAGGACCTTGGGCAAAATGGGTAAATAGCAGCCACAGAGATGAGGAATCAAAAGATGAACATCTGAAAATAGCAGAGGGAAAAAAAAGGTGCAAGGTTATGGTCGATAGCAAAGGAGGTGGAAAGATTGACAGGAAGAAGTGGAACAATTCAGTTTCTGCTCTTAGCAGCTCTATTATAGATGTGATTGGAGTTGGGGGTTTTAGTTTTGGTTTTCTTTGGGGGAGGCTAAGAGGAAGGGTTGTCTGTGTCTGAGTGCTCTGGATAACCTGTGCTTCTCCACTTCCTAGGCACGGGTGATGGCAACTATTGGTGTAACCAGAGGACTTGGAGACCATGACCTGAAGGTGCATGACTCCAACATCTACATCAAACCGTTCCTGTCTTCAGCTCCTGAGGTACAAGAGGACTTGGGGGAGGAAGGGTTCCCTGTGTGCTTGTGGGTGCGTCTTTAAAAAGAAAAATTCAACTAGATGTCCAGTAAAAAAAAAAAAAAGGTGCACATTCCTCATTTCTTCTATTACTGGGCCATCCCCAGTCGTCCTGATGTATCTCTTGCCACTGGACCCAGATGGCCCTGGAGGAGAGAGTAAGGCTGGTGACCTTGCATAGCCCTCCTTCCCTTAAATCCATTTCATTGCAAGTCATGACATCACCTCCCAATGTCATGGTCCTCTTTGAGAATGAAGGACAGGCAACAAGAATTTGCCCATTTCAATAGACATTCATCAAGCTCCTGCCCTGTGCAAAGTGAGAGCCAGAAGAACCTAGTGGGATAGAGCAATGGACCCTTTCATCACATACCCCCCAGCCAAAAAGTCTGAAGTCCCCCCAGTAGATTTATGTGTGGACATATATTTATATATGTCCTTATAAATTGTATACACATCGAGTCTGCTTCAGTAGTTGGTTTTAATGACTAGCAGAGCTGGAAAAGATACATAACAAAGATTTGTCCAGTTTGAAAAAGTCTATCATGAGCTGTTCTTCCTTACTTTCGGTATTCATCTTTCAATCCTATCCACCAATTATGCAAAGGTTTTTGTTGAAATTCAGCTAGAAAATTCCCATCTTCCTAGAAATAGAGGGAATTAATGCAGAGATGTTACACCAAAAGTCATTCCCCAGGGGAGAGGTGATCTAAGTATGTGAAGAGTTTGCAGGAGATAAATTGTAAAGTGGTATATAAATGATTACTCCAGATCCTAAGATAATGAGAAATGCACATCTAAACAACTATGAGGTTTCGCTTCATGCCCAGTTAATTGGAAAAGATGGGAATAATCAATGTCTGAGGCATTCTGGAAAGGAAGACACACTGATACCCTGTTGGTGGAACTGTGGATTGATCCAACTGTTGTGTGGAGAGGTAGGGGTGGGGGAGGAGGAGGAATTGCAAATCTGCTAAGATAGTGACTGAAATCTCCATATCCTTCAGTCTAGAGATCCCACTGTCTGTCATGGACCCCACGGAGGTCCAAGAGGCCCCAATATATATCAAAATATCTATAGCAACACTTTTCTTGGTAGCAAAAAGCTAGATGCAAAATTAACCCCCAGTAATTAGGGAGTGAGTGTCTAAACAAATTGTGGTGCATGAATGTAATTACTGTACCATAAAAAACAATGAAGGTGAAGCTAATGGAATTCGAGGGAAGACACATAAACTGATGCAAAGTGAAGTAAGCAGAACCACGGAAACAATATACACAATGACTGTCTACAACAATGTCAGTGGAAACAAAAAAAAAAAATGGAAATAGTAGATGCTATTGAAGATGGGTCTCCTCCCCATCTCCACAGAGGTAGATGGGGATGATCAATGAGCTGGAACACTCAATATCCTTTCAGATTTGATCAGTAAATTTTGATTAATTCTGCTAAACTTTTTTCTTCTTTCTTTTTATTCTTTGTTACTAGGGCTAGCTCTCTGGGAAGGAGCAGGCAGGAAAATATGTTGGGGGGGAGAAAGTCAATAGGAAAACAAGAAGTATCAATAAAAAATTGTAAGACATGTCACCCTTACTTTGAAGGAAGGGAGAGAATAAGCTTTTGTGCAGTGTCTGCTGTCTTCCAGACACTGTGCTAAGTGCTTTTTACAAATATTATCTCATTTGATCCTCACAGCCACCCTGGGCATTATTATGATCCCTGTTGAGGAAACTGAAGCAGGCAAAGGTTAAGGGTCACATAGCTAGTTAAGTTTCTGAAATCACATTTCAACTCAGGTTTTCTTACTCCAGGCTCAGTGCTCTATCCCTCGCATTTCCAACTCCCTAAATTAAGGGACAAATTAAGCATATTATCTTTTTTCTTCTTATTTTTATCTTATCTTTTCTTTTCTTTATATTTTCTTATATTTATCTTTTCTTAAATATCTGCTAGGTAGCATATGATTCACAGAAAGTGTCAGCAAATTTGGAAAGTATTCCTTTTTTAAAAGAAAAATGTATATCTTTAAATTCCCCATCTTTTTCTTAAGGTCTTTGCTGGGAGTTAAGGAGTGATTCTGTGTGGGTAGAATGTTGTCTTGGTAATCTTTTGAGGCTAATGGTTTTTGCAGGTCTTTTGTTTGTTTTAGTAGCTCTTTTCAGATAAAGACTCTGCAGTCGTACTCCTAGCTGAGACAGTACAATGGATGGAGTGCTAGAACTAGAGTCAGGATGTTCAGGAGTTCAAATCTGGACTTGGACACTTGTTAGCTGTGTGACCCTGGACAAGTCACCTGAGGTCATCCCCATCCTTCTAGCCTCAGTTTCTTCAAAAATTGGTATAATACCGGGGCAGCTAGGTGGCACATTGGAAAAAGCACAGGCCTTGGATTCAGGAGGACCAGAGTTCAAATCCAGCCTCAGACACTTGACACTTACTAGCTGTGTGACCCTGGGCAAGTCCCTTAACCCTCATTGCCCCGCAAAAAAAGAAAAAATGGGTATATTACCTCAGGGTTATTTTGCAGATTAAATGAGATATTTGTAAAGTGTTTAGTACAGTGCCTAGCATATAGTAGGTGTTTAATAAATGATTATTTCCTTCTTCCCATGGTAAAATATCATTTTCTCCAAATTTTATTCTAAAAGGCCTTGGCTCTATTCTGCAAATGTACTGTATATCTCTTCTCATAAGTATATACAGAACAGATAAAATAAATAAATATGAGTTAATCTGGGAGGAAGGTCATTAAGAGCTAGGGAGATCATGGAAGACTTTGAGCTGAGTTGTGAAGGAGAAAACAAGGGAGTTTAAGAGGCAGAAGTGATGTGGGTTGGAGAACATTCCAGCATGGAAAACAGCCAGGTAAGAAGTGGAATGGAGTGACTGAGCAAGAAGGCCTATGGGAGGAGCAGGGGTTGACAGAATCAGACCTGGGCTTCAGGATGAATCACTTTGGCAGCTGGGTGGAAGGAGCAGGATTCAGGCAGGGGAGGCCAATTAGAAGGCTGTTGGAGGGGCAGCTAGATGGCACAGTGGATAGAGCACCAGCCCTGGATTCAGGAGTACCTGAGTTCAAATCCGGCCTCAGACACTTTGCACTTACTAGCTGTGTGACCCTGGACAAGTCACTTAACCCCAATTGCCTCACCCAAAAAAAAAAAAAAAAAAAGAAGGCTATTGGAGCAATACTCTAGTTGAGAGGAGGATGAGGACTTGTATGCAAGAGCTGGGGTACAAAAAAGGGATAGGTGGGAGAGATGCTGTACGGGTAAAAATAAGTGGGCTTGGCAACGGACCAGGTGTGTGAGGGTGAGTGAGTGTGTGGAGTTGGGGGTGACAGCAACGTCTGTGAACCTGGGCTGCTAGAAGGATGGGGATGACCTCAGAAACCAAAGAAAGAAAAGTTTGTGTGGAGGAAAGGATAATGAGACAGGCAGCAAAGATGAAAAGGCCATTCATGCTTGTCTTTCCCACCAAAAACAAAAGGAGGGTGTTACATAAGGCTTTCCCTGACAGCCAAGAGATACACTGGCTGCAACCTTGAGGTGACAGGAGACGAAGTTCAGGTAGCCCAAGAATGTGAAAGGTTTCCCCATGGCTAGGCCATTGTTAGATAGTACAGACAGAGTACTGAGCTTGAATTCAAATTCAGCCTCAAATACTCACTAGCTATGGAACTTGGGAAAGTCATGTAATCTCTACTTGCCTCAGTTTCCTTATCTGTAAATGGACATAATAATAGCACCCACCCCTCAGGGTTGCTGTGAGGATTAAATGAGATGATTTCTGTAAAGCACTTAGCACTGTACCTAGAACACAGTAGACCCTATATAAATGCTGCTGCTGCTGGTAGTGGTAGCTTAGTGGTAGTTATAACTACTTCAGTGCGGATGCTTAGGGCAGAATGGAGCAGTGTTGGGCAAGAGTTACTGTAGGGTCTGATGGGGCTGTGCTAATCAATGAAGGGCTTGTCTGTATCCCAGGGAAAGTGAGATACGATCCATCTTCCCACCTTCTGATCTGTTAGTCACACACCTGCACCCGAGACCCATGTCACCCACTTTGAGAGAACAGTGGGATAGCAGTCAAAAAGACCTGGGTCCAAGTCATACCTTGTACGTATATTAGCTGTGTGACCATGGGTGAGTTATTTAACCTCTGAGTTACTGGCAAGTTGACAAGTTGTTTTAGTGATGGAAATTTCCACCACAAGAAGCTCCCCATACTCATCCAATCACATGTCTAGATAATCCCCCAAGCAAAATAAAACTGTGCACAGAACACAGTGCTAGGCACTGGGGTAGATGCAAAGATTGAAGAAACATCCAAACCTTACCTTCACGGAGCTCAGAGAGGGAGATAGGACACAAAGAGACAATTCTAATGCAGGCTAATATATGATAGATCAGTAAAAGAGGCACAAAGTGTGTATAGTAAGGTCTGGGGGTGAAAGTCAGGTCCTCATCTCCCGTTAGAAATTCATTCATGGGGCAGCTAGGTAGCGCCGTGGATAGAGCACCAGCCCTGGAGTCAGGAGGACCTGAGTTCAAATCCAGCCTCAGACACTTAACACTTACTAGCTGTGTGACCCTGGGCAAGTCACTTAACCCCAACTGCCTCACTATTAAAAAAAAAAGGGGGGAAATTCATTCATATTCTCATTCTCTCTCTCTCTCCCCCCCCTCCCTCCATCTCCCTTCCCCCCCAAGGTTTTTGACTGAGTTTTCTTCCTCCTGAGATCTTCAGCAATTTTAAGTCTCCCCCCACCTCTCCTCCCTGTGCCCTGAGATCCACTCATCAGTTCTCTTGGTACTGCTGTGTGGTGTCTGCCAGCATAGTGTCTTGGCCCTGCCCTCACCCCCACTATTCTGTGAAGACAAGCAACAGGGCGCAGCTCTGTCCTTCGGCCCCCACCTCAGGCCCCTGCCCGTTTCCTTTCTTCCTTCGTTCTCTGACCCAGGTGCTGCTGGCTCAGTCAGGGCAGGCTTCCCTTTCCTGTGCCCCCATGTCCTCCTCACAAGGTGGGAAGGGCTCTCCGAGCACAGGGTCCAGTTTTGCCACCCTGACAGATTGTGGGAGGCCAGAGAAGGAGGGGACACCGAGTGAGTGTGTCCTCCCCAATTAGGGATTAGCCTTCTCTGATGCGAGTTCATTCATCCAGTTGTTAATTTCCTTAGGGTTCTCACTGTCTTAGCCTGTGGAGATGGCTGTGATGGTTTTACCTGTTGCACAGGTTTCAGAGGTCAGAAGAAAATGTCTAGTCGTCCATCTATTTGGTCACGTGGCCTGTAAGTTGGAAAAGGTCATTGCTAAAGGATGAAGGCCCGCTTCTTAGAGGAGGTGACATTTGAGCTCAGCTCAAAATGACAGCCAGTAGTATTTTAAAAGAATGGGCATTCAAATCATAGTAAATGGAGTGAACAAAGGCATGGGCTGGTTATTGTATTGTTGTTGAGTCGTTCAATCATGTCTGACACATAATGACCCCATGGGTCATACTGTCCATGGAATTTTCTTGGCAAGGATACTGATTTGCCATTTCCTTCTTCGGTGAATTAAGGCAAACAGAGGTTAATGACTTGCTCAGGGTCACATAGCTAGTGAGTATCTGAGGCCATATTCGAATTCAGGTCTTCCTGACTCCAAGCCCAGTGCTCTATCCACTGTGCCATCTGGCTGCACCAAGGGACTGATAAAGTAAGGTAATGATTCCATTTTGAGGAAAGATAACAGTGTCGGAGAATACTGGAAGTGTCTGATAGCAGATGTTTTTTGCATGTCAAGCTAAGGAATTTAAACTTTGGGTTTTGAGCAAAGGCGAGACATGATATAATCCACACATAAAGATAATCTGGGGGCAGCTAGGTGGCGCAGTGGATAGAGCACTGGCCCTGGAGTCAGGAGGACCTGAGTTCAAATCCAGCCTCAGACACTTAACACTTACTAGCTGTGTGACCCTGGGCAAGTCACTTAACCCCAACTGCCTCACCAAAAAAAAAAAATCCAAAACAAAAATAAAGTAATAAACATTAAAAAAATAATAATAATCTGGTAGCAAAGGTGAAAGGTAGATTGGCAAAGAGTCTAGAGGAAAGGCTACAAGTTAGTTGGGTATCCCCAACGATAGGAAAAGACCCCCATTTCTCCGAGGCCATCCTAGGCAAATCTATCCATTGCCAAGAGATGGTTTGCATCGAAAATGGCCTAAAGCACTTGAACTTCCCTATGGCTGTGTCATCCCCATAGTTACATGGATGGAAATTGCTACTGAAGAGAACCTGTGTATGTAGAGAAGACTTAGCTGCCCAAGGCATGCGGTTTGCCTGTAATCACCAAGTAATCCAAACCTGAACTACCTTAGGGAAAATAGTCACTGTTCATTCGAGTAATTTGGAAACTCTCCCAAAGGCCCAGCATGTTTCAGCACTTTGCACACTTGCTAACGAAAGACACTTTGACTATTTAGGTGGCGGAGCCAAAGAAGTGACATCCAGACCCATGAGTTACTATGGCGCTTAATCCCGTCACCCTCTGCAGGCGGAGCAAGGGAATAAATCATAGGGCCCTTAACGCTTGAGAACTTGAGGTCACAATTGTTCCTTATGATTTTATTTCCTCTCATGAAAGGAATTGAGATGTCATTTATTCCCATTAGATATGCCAGTTCTATTACAGATGCTGTTTCCAACCAATCAAAAAAAGGGATGGAGATATAGATATGGATATATATGTATATATATATAAAGAGAGAGGTGCATACATACATACACATACATACATGAATGCAATGTGTGTAGACGTGTGCACATATATACATGCACCCATGTATGTGCGTGTGTGTATGTGTGTGTGTGTGTGTGTATATATATATATATATATATATATCAAGCACTGTCCTAGGCACAGATGATACAAGACAAAAATGGAAGAGTTCCTTCTCTCAAAGAACTTCTTTTGTTTTGGGAAACGATAGGAAAACATGGACACTTATCAGCGAGAGGAGGAGGGAATTTGATCTCCCTTCCCCAACAGCTCAGTTGATGTATTCAAGGCGTGTGGATGTGGGAGGTGAGGTTACCCCTTTACAAAGTATAGACACCTCTCTCTGATTGAGTCAAAAGGGAAAAATCGAGATTGGCAGTGCTGAAAAATCGACCAAGCCCCCAGGAACCTTAAATAATGAAGCTCTGGCGACAACTAGGAGTCGGAGTCAGTGGAGACAGGAGCCTGAGGTCTGGAGAGACCCCAGCTCTTCCTCTCTTCTCCCCACCCTTCATCCATAGCCTCAAGCAGCTGAACCATTTGCCCAAAAGGAGACAACTCATCCAACAGCTGGAGAGTCAGTTCAGGGGAGTTTGAGGTTCAGTCAAGGGAGCAGAGACATGTACTGCAGACAGATGTGTGAATAAACAGAGGCAATTTGAGGCTGAAAGCAGCTTCAACACAGCTAGCATAGAAATGTTTTACGTGATTTCACATGTAAAATTGATATATTGCTTACCTTTTCAAAGGGGGGGGGCAGAGGCAAGAGAGAGGAAGGGAATTATGAACTCAATTTTTTTAATGAATGTTAAAAATTTTACATGTAATTGGGAAATATTTAATGAAGTAAAAATGTTTTTAAAATATTAAATATAAATAAATAAATGGAAGCCTCTTTGAGAGGTAGTGCCTTTGGCAGCTGAGAAGTAAACTGGCTTAGATAGGGATAACCTTGGCAACGAAGGAGCTTTAGAAAGGATATCCCAGAGAGAGAAAGCACCATGGTGACACACTGGGCAGAATGCTAGTTTGGGAATCAGGAAGACCTGAGTTCAAATCCAGCTTCAAAATACTAGTTCCATGATCCTGGGCAAATCACTTAATTTCTCTCTCTCTCTCTCTGCTTTACTTTCCTCAACTGTAAAATGGGAATCATAATGAATCATCTGCCTTACAGGGTTGTAAGGATCAAATGAGATATACCTGTCAAGTGCTTAGCACAGTGCCTGGCACATAGTAGGCATTTAATAAATATACATTCCCTTCCCTTCCCTACAGTACCACAGCAATGGGTAGGTAGCCTTGGCCACCACATTTGTTCTCCCTGTGCGTAGCCCACTACCCTTGTAAGTTTGTGCCCACTCTTCTCATGGCCACTATGTATTTCTGGGAGAGTGTTTTCCACTTTAGGATTTCACATTAGATTGTGAGCTCCTTGAAGGCAGGAACTGTCTTGTCATTCCTTGTATCCCCAGCACTTAGTGCAATGCTTGGTGTATATAGTAGGTGCCTAATAAACGCTCTTTGGTTGATTAAGAGAAAATTGCTTTGTAGTTACAGTTTTTAGTTTGCCATTTTTAGCAAATCCTTTGCTGAGAGTTAATGGTGTCTTCTGGCTGACTGTTAATGGAAGCCACAGTGGGGAGGGGGTCACATTGCTGTGATCTACAGTAGTGAGGAAAACAGTACCCTAAAATCCAAGTTAGCAGCCACCCTCTAGGGGCCTAACCTCAGGGGAGTAACCATGGGGAGAGTTTTCAATGCAGGGACATTATCCAGGTTATATTTGGATCCCCTCCTCATTTCCAGGAATCCCCCAGAGAGATTCTCTAGGATTCTTCCTTGGATGGATTTGCCGGGATCTACTAGAGAAAGATGAACATTTTTTTTCCAGTATATTTCCTTTACAGGTCAAGCCAATTTCTTGGAGAATACTTCTACAGGATTGGTATCTACTTGGTCCATTAGGCTGGTAGCTAATAGGAGCAGTATCGATTTTGCCTCTTTAAGGGGAAGCACTAGCAGCTGGTGAGCCCAGAAAAGCCCATCATAGAGGAGGAGACAGCATTCCAGGCATAGGGGAGGGCCTGTGTAGAGGCCCAGCAATGGGAGATGGAATGTGTCCTCATCGGTCAAAAAAAAAAGGTTTATTTAGCACCTTTTATTTAGGGAGATGAAAACAAAAGTGAGACGCTTCCTGATCTCAAGGACTTTACATTTTACTGTGACAATATAATATATTCACGGAGATACCTAGGGTGGGTTCATGAGAAATTCAGTGATTTACTTTTCAAAGTATGCCCCCTCAAAAAAAAAAATCTTCCCTCAAAATCATGTGTGACCTAGGCCAGAGCAATTCTATTTTAGATGTTAATGCTTCTATGAAAACAGTAATCAAAATGGGTCTTGAAAGATGACTCCATATGGTGGGGGGAATAAGGAAGGGGAATGAGAAATGGGAAGTTAGAAGGTCCAGACCACCTCACCGGGTATGAATAGCCAAGGGCGTGTGTCATGTTATAAAGAAACTGAAGAGATCTTGGAAAAACCATGGAATCAGAAGAAAATAAGAGTGTTTTTAGAAGAGAGATGAGGCTCAGTGACTACAGAAACACGGGCACGTGATTAAAGAGACTGCTGAGGAGAAGGGTTAATTAACCCTCTGCAGCAATCAGGAATCTAGGCCCCAGCTTTGAACAAAGGAGGAAGAAGGGGAAGAAATAAGGGCGAGCAAGGAAATCAGCGAAGGAAAGGATTACAGAAACCTGATCTATGTTGGAAACTGCCAAGTTGAATTGAATAACAAGAGACAGTATAAGAGTAAATTGCCCCATGTGTAGTTTGCATTCAGAGATTACCTGCAATTGTAAAGAGCTAGATGCTCAAGAATTCCTCATTCCTTTTCATTAAGACGAGCTTAGGGGGCAGCTAGATGGGGCAGAGGATAGAGCACTGGCCCTGGAGTCAGGAGGACTTGAGTTCAAATCCGATCTCAGAAACTTGACACTTACTAGCTCTGTGACCCTGGGCAAGTCACTTAACCCCAATTGCCTCACCAAAAAAAGACCTTAGGTTGAGAGCTAGAAGGGACCACAGAGATTATCAAGTCCAACGCCTTTAATTTTAGAAATGGGAAAACTGAGACCCAGAGAGTTTGTGACTTGTCTTTGGCTCCACCACTATTAAGTAGCAGAATCCTAGTGTTCTCAACACTATTTCATAAGTTCACGATGTGTGTGTCTGTGTTTGTGTGTGTGTTGGCGATGGAGGTAGAAATGGTGAGTACCAAGGAAAGGCCACATTTCCCTGGATAATGGCAACATAAAGTTCACCAAGAATATTCTGTTAGGGCCCACCCTGAGCTGGATTCTGTCACCCATGAATCTCAGAGTTCCAATTTTATTCTTCTAAAAAGCCGTAATGAAAATTAGCTGTCCCTTCACTCTCCCTCATGACTTTTCTAACTTGCTCTTTTCTCCCATTTCCTGGAAATATTCTCCCCACCATGCTGTCTTCCCTTTGCCAAGCCTAGATCTTTATTGCACATTTGAATTTTAAGTTTTAAATGCAGCACAGTCAGGGTCGTCTGAACGGCTGGGGGAAAAATGTGCCTGGGTTCTAAGAAAAAAGGCTCAAACAATCTTCTTGGAAAATCAGAGCTGTTCCCATTCATCATCATAGCTCTTAATTCATTTTGATGAGTTAAAAGTAAATGAACCAAAAGCATATGGATCAGATTTACCTTTTAAAAAAAAATGCGGAGGGTTTTAAGAATTAGAAAGAGGTTTCTGGCCAAACACATTTTCGGTTTCACTGAACACGAAACGCTGGAAAAAGAGCTCGTTTGCCAACCCCCAAGTACAGCCAGATTTGTCTATCCCTGTACAACCCACAAAGTTCTGAGGCCATGGTTTCCTGACTCGTTTTGAAATTCCTTCAGAGGCATCCAGCAGTGCCTTAGTCTCTTTAGTTTGCTGGAAGAATTGTAGCAAACATTCTGAAACATTCTGTCCCTTTTTCATCCCTGTCTAGCTTAAAGCAGTCTCTCCTTTCTGTTTTGTGGGGAAGTGGGCCGGGGGGAGGGAGACATTTCTCTCAAAAGACAGTGTCTCAACTTGTGTGATCTGATACAAAGTGAAGTGAGCAGAAACAGGAGAACAATTTGTACTGTAACAATGACATTATAAAAGAAAACATCTTTCAAAAACAGGAAATCTGATCAATGCAATGACCGATAATGACTCCGGAGAACTAAAGAGGATTATGGACCACCCTTTTGGACATGCTAGATGTGTGGATTCGTTTTCCTTGACTCTGCTTATTTGTTGTTGTTGAGTCGTTTTCAGTCATGTCTGACTCCTCATGGTCCCATTTGAGGTTTTCTTGGCAAAGATACTGGAGTGGTTTGCCATTTCCTTCTCCAGGAGGCAAACAGGGTTAAGTGACTTGCCCAGGTCACACAGTTGGTGTCTGGGATCAGATTTGAATTTGGGGCAGATGTCTTCCTGACTCCAGGCCCAGCACTCTGTTCACCAAGCCACCTACTTATTTGTTACAAGGATTATGTTTTCCATTATCATATGTAGAAAGGTGAAGGAAACACAAACAGGATTGCTTTGAAAGTAACATGTTGAATTTATTACTTTTTTCCTTAGATAATCTGTGCATAATTGTTTCACACCTTATGTTTTTCTCTTCTAGTTTACCTGTGAAAATATTCTTTTTTATTTTAGTGTTCATTAAATTTAGAACTTTTGAAATTCAGAAAAAAAGGCCAGAGTCCCTGGGATGAGACTTTTTCCTAATCCCATTTTCTTTAACAATATTGTCTTCTCTTTATCAGAGTCTAGCTTGTGAGTGATTCAGGCATATTCTGAAACCTAACCCCTGTAGGACATGATTTGGAGTTTGAAACTGTGTTAACTTGGCACAGGTTTTGATTCAGAAGTTACTTATTTGGCACCTCCTGTATGCTGCTGTTCATCCTTGGTTCTCGAAAGGGACTCATGACATCACGAGCGATGTCTTGACTTCGGCACAAATTAGATTTCAGTGAGTCAGAGCTAAGGCAAGTCCTCAGCCTCACTCTCCTGAGTTCTTGTTCTTTGGTACTGAAAAAGATACAAAGCTTAGATAACGCAAGGTCCATGCCTTAACATGAATTTTACAGTCCTTATGGGGACAGGGGAGATCCAATATATTCAAATTAAAGGGGAACCAAATGCTATTTGACATGCAGGAGAGGACAGGTCATCGTCACCATCATCATCGAAACATTTAGATAGCACTGGCCCTGTGCCAAGAAGTGTGCTCAGTGCTTTACAGATTATTCAAGTTGATCCTCAAAACAGCCCTGGGAAGTAGGTGCTATTATTATCCCTGTTTAATAGGTGAGGAAACTGAGGCAAACAGAAGAAACTTACTCATGGTCACACAGCTAATAAGTGACTGAGGCCAAATTTGAACTCGGGTCTTCTTGATTCCACACTTAACTAACCTACAGAATTTCAGCTGAGTGTTTTGTTTTTGTTTTTGTTTTTCAGGGCAATGAGGGTTAAGTGACTTGCCCAGGGTCACACAGCTAGTAAGTGTCAAGTGTTTGAGGCCACATTTGAACTCAGGCACTCCTGAATCCAGGGCCAGTGCTTTACCACTGCGTCATCTAGCTGCCCCCTTCAACTGAGTTTTAAAGAGTCTCGTGAAGTTAGCAAGTGATGTGTCGGGGGAATGTTATGGAGGAGGAGGTCCTTTTAGACATAGGAAACAATAATATAGCATAAGGCCCATCATATTACTTCCCCTGCTCAAGAGAATAGAATAGCTCCCTTTGTCCTCCAGGATGTAATTCACAGTCCTCCACTTGATATTTAAAGCCCTTTCCAGATATTTCACATTACTCCTCTTCAGGCAGATTGCTCCAACCTAACTGGATGACTCAGTACTTCCTAAATTCCAAATTGTGGGTCTGGGGATCCCCTTTCTCTGACTTAATCCTTCCCTTGCCCCCCTTTGTTATTTAAAGCATCTGCCTTCCTGGCCATCTCATCTTCTCCAAGAGGATAGAAAGAGCTTTGGGGGCAGCTAGGTGGCACTGCAGTGGATAGAACAATGGCCCTGGAGTCGAGAGGACCTGAGTTCAAATTTCATCTCAGACACTTACTAGCTGTGTGACCCTGGGCAAATCACTTAATCCCAATTGCCTTTAAACATCAGGGGCCATCTCCACTAGTCCTGATCTATATCTTGCCACTGGACCCAGATGGCTCTGGAGGAGAGAGCGAGGTTGGTGACCTTGCATAGCCCTTCCTCCCTTAAATCCAATTCAGTGCAAGTCATGACATCCCCCTGATGTCATGGTCCTCTTTGAGAATGCAGGACAAAGAAAAACAGCAACAGACAGAGCTTTGGCAAGGAATAGACCTGGAAGTTAGGATGACACCAGATTATGGGGAGCTTGAAGGTCAGACAAAAGTCTGACCTTTTCCCAAGCAATATCGAACCCCCTCACGATTATCTAACAAAGGGTTTGGTAACATAACAACAAGAAAATAGTCTGTCAACTGCACAGAGAATTGTTTGTAGGATGAACAATGTTACTAGAAAATGGAGGTATAAGTAGTTGTTGGGAAGTTCCTTTAAGAGTCCAGGCCTATGTTTAGGGAGTTTAAGTGGGAACTAAGGAAGATGGGAATGGAAGTGGAGGATATTGTTGGTCTAAAGGTGTAGGAAACTTTCTTTATCATCGCCATTTGGCAACTACTCAGCAATTTCTAGTCTCTTCGTTTTGCCTGTGGCTGTGAAAAGTTAATTGGCTTGCCCTTTGTACATCCATTATGTGTCAGAGGAAAGATTGGAACACGGGTCTTCTGAATCCCAAGTCCAGCTCTTTCACCACTACATCACACCACCCCTGTGAGAAAGATGGACATGGAGGACAAAAGATCAGTGTGTCAAGGGTAACACTAAGGTTTTAGACCAAGAAGCTGGACAAAATAAGGGGGCCACAGATAGGGCTAATGGGGAGGATAGGAGTTTACTGAGAAAATACAGGGTGGGCCAAAAGTCATGAATATTTAATAACTCCTTTATTTTTTGTTTTTAATTTGCAATACCATTGCATCTTATACAGTATATATAGGAAATTAATTTGCATTACATGTGAAAATTCAAATCTCATAAATGGCAAACAATAAAGAAAAATTCATCATGAAAAAGTTAGTAAAGCATCAGACCCCTTCATAACTTTTGGCCCACCCTGTTGGTGAGATACCAAGGTGGCAGTGTTTTTACAGAGTCCAAGACTGAAGATAGAACTCTAGGGCATTCCTTCCTTTTGTTTAGTTTTTTTGTTGGTTTTGGTTTGGGTTTTGGTGAGGCAATGAGGATTAAGTGACTTGCCCAGGGTCACACAGCCAGTAAGTGTCACGTGTCTGAGGCCGGATTTGAACTCAGGTCCTCCTGAATCCAGTGCCGGTGGTCTATCTCACCCAAAAAAAAAAAAAAAAAACCTCTGAAAATTCTTGGATTTGGGGATTATACTTCTAAATACTAGTCTACCCTTATTTCCCAGCTCTCTGGGTAGAGACATGAGATTTCCCCACCTGCATTCCCTTTCTGGTTTTGGGGGAAAGGTCTTCTCTTCCATGGGTCCAGTTCCACCTGTTTTGACTTCTTATTGAAACTATACCTCCCTCACCAGCTCAGCCAGTATTTTCGGTCTCTGCCCTAAGGATTGCGGTTTTTTTCCTAACAGCCTCCCTCTACCCCCATCCCATATCAGTTCACCCTCAGTTCTTTCTATTCAGGTCTATAATTGTTGTCTAAAATAGTTTTTGTTTCAACCCCCCTGCTCTGAGTCCCAGAGAAGTTACAGTAGCTTTCCATGGGACACATGTACATGTCTGAGTGGAATTTGAACCCATTGTTGTGTTTGTTGTGTAAATGGTTCTCCCTTCTGCCTGTCCATACAAGTTTTCCCAAGCTTGTCAAATTCTTTGTATTTGTCATTTCTTGTGGTAACAGCAATAGATATTCGTTTACACATAATGACACGTTTCAACATCATAAGACAATCACTTTCTTGCCTTGAGATACCACCATCATCTTCCATTAAAATGTTTTAAATACTTGGGATTCCATAAACCCGGTAACCCCTTATCAGGGATTTACCATAAGCAAAAATTCTTTGGTCTAGATAACCTCAAAGATCCATTGCAGCTGTGAGATTTTATGTTGGAACTGCATCTTAACACATCATTTTCATCCCCACCCCCTGTCTAATGTTACCTGCTTGGTTCTCTTTGAAGAAAGGCAGGTACTTTGCTGTACTTTGTCAACGACCAAAAAATCTTCTAGCCTTTCCACTATTACATTGTCAGCAAGTACTTATTGCCTACTGTATGCCTGGAGAATACAAAAATCATATGGCTCGTGGCCCTTGCCTTCAAGGAGCTAGAGTCAGGATCATAGAACAATTAGAAAATCATTGGTAAAACCACAGTCCCGTGGGCAATGGGAGTTCAGAGGAAAGAGGTCAGGGTGACCTCAATTTACTTGGGGAAGCATGAGTAGGCTTTAGGTACACAGAGGGAAAAGGAAATTTCTGGCAAGGGAGACAACATAAGAAAGAAGGGTGATTGTGAATTAAAGAGATGGGAAGCAGACCTTTTTTTTTTTCCCCCCTGGGTAACGGGGGTTAAGTGACTTGCCCAGGATCACACAGCTAGTAAGTGTTAAGTGTCTGAGGTCACATTTGAACTCAGGTCCTCCTGAATCCAGGGCCAGTGCTTTATCTACTGCGCCACCTAGCTGCCCCCGAAAGCAGACCTTTTTGATGGAAGTGGAAGTTGTTTGCTAGAGATGAACAGGAAATAAAGGCTGACCCAATGGGGTAAGACCAGCTTATCCAGAGGACTTAGAATACCAAGTTTGGCCTTTATATAGTAGGTAATAGAGAGTCACATAGATTATTCCAAGATATTAGTAGTATTTTATAAAATGACTAATTTCTCGAAAGTGTTTGGCTTGGATTGTGGTGAGGAGCTGCTGAGGGCACCAACCAAGAGACTGTTTTCATTATCTTGGAGTGTGGTGGTAAAGACACTGACTGAGGACAGTACCAAGTCAACAAGTATATATTAAGCTGCTACTGTCTGTCAGACCCTATACAAGTGATATATACATGGGTAAATAATGGTTCTCTTGGTTCTGCTCACTTCCCTTTACATCAATTCATACAAGTCTTCCCAGGTTTGGGTGTGTGTGTGTGTGTGTGTGTGTGTGTGTGTGTGTGTGTGTGTGTGTGTGTGCGCGCGCGAGCGCGTAAGGCAATTGGGGTTAAGTGACTTACCCAGGGTCACACAGCTAGTCAGTGTCAATTATCTGAGGCCGGATTTGAATTCAGGTCCTCCTGACTGCAGGGCCAGTGCTTTGTCCACTGTGCCACCTAGCTGCCCTTCTCTTCATCATTTCTTATATTACATTCATACACCATAACTTGTTTAGCCATTCCTCAATTGATGAGCAGTTTCCAATTCTTAACTACTACAAAAACAACTAATATAAATATTTTTGTACATTGTTATCGTTTAGTCGTTTTCAGTTGTTTTGACTCTTTGTGACCCCTTTGGGGGTTTTCTTTGCAAAGATACTGGAGTGGTCTGTTGTTTCCTTCTCCAACCCATTTTTCACATGAAGAAATTGAGGCAGACAGGGTTAAGTGACTTACCCAAGGTCACACGGCTAGTAAATGTTTAAACTCAGGTCTTCCAGATGCCAGGCTTAGCACTCTATCTACTACACTATCCAACTGCCTTACATCTGAGTCCTTTTCTTCTTTCTCTGATCTCTTTGGGGAATAGACCTGTGTGGTATTGTATACAGTTTAATAGCTTTAGAAACAGAGTTCCAGATTGCTTGTCAGCTTTGTCAGTCTGAGTTGCTTTAATTTGCATTTCTCTAATTATTAGTAATGTAGAATATTTTTTCACATTGCTATTGATAGCTTGGATTTCTTCCTCTGAATAACTGCTTTGACCACTTAACAATTGAGGATTACCCTCTTATTCTTAGAAATTTGACTCCATTCCCTGCATATCTTCTTAGTGAGAGCTTTATCAGAAAAGCATGGTGCAAAGATGATTTCCCATTTACCTTCTCCTCTTCTAGTTTTAGCTGCCTTGGTTTTGTTTGTGCAAAAACTTTTTAATTTTGTGGAATTAAAATCGTCCAATTAATTTTCTGTTATCCTATCAGTTGTTTGCTAGTTAATTCTTTTCCATCTGAATATATGATAGGTAATTTCTTCCTCGCTCTTTTAATTTGTTGATGAGGTCATGTGACAATTTGGAGCTTATTTTAGTATAAAATTATGAGATGTTGGTCTATAGCTAGTTTTTGCCAGACTGATTTTCACTTTTCCTGATAGTGTTTGTTGAATAATGAGGCCTTTGCTCCAATAGCTGGGATCATTGGGTTCTCAAACACTAGTCTACTGTGCTCTTTACTTCTATATATTGTGTATCTAATCTGTTCCACTGATTAACCCTTCTTTTTTTTAAAAACCAATACCAAGGGGGGCGGCTAGGTGGTGCAGTGGATAAAACACCGGCCCTGGATTCAGGAGTTCCTGAGTTCAAATGCAGCCTCAGACACTTGACACGTACTAGCTGTGTAACCCTGGGCAAGTCACTTAACCCCCATTGCCCTGCAAAAAAAAAAAACAAAACAATACCAAGTTGTTTTAATAATTACTCCTTTGTAGTATAGTTTGAGATCTGGTACTGCTAGCCCCACTTTCTTCCCATGTTTTTTTTTTCATTGTTTCCCTTGAAATTCTTAGCCTCTTGTTCCTCCAGAATGTTGTTATTTTTTCTGGCTCTGTAAAGTAATCTTGTGGTAGTCTGATATGTTACTAGCTAAGTCAAGTAATTAAGCTTGTATTGTCATTTTTATTATATTGACTCATCCTACCCATGAGCCATTAATGTTTCTCCAATTATGTTTCCAATCTGTCTTCATGTAAAAAAAGGTGTTTTGTCATTGTATTCATATGGTTCCTATATGTGTCTTGACAGATAAATACTCAAGTATCTTATATTTTCTGTAGTTATTTTGAATGAAATATCTTCCTGCTTGATTTTGTACTTTACAGAAGTGCAGATGACTTGTGTGCATTTATTTTACATCCTGCGACTTTATCTACATTAACTAGTTGTTTCAGTTAGATTTTTAGTTGATTCTCCAAGTAAGCCATCATCTGTATCATCTGGAAAAATTTCACACTGCTTTTAATAAAGAACTGGCTTTAGCAACTCACAAAGGTAACAGTTGTGTGAATGGAGCCAATGTCTGTGCGTGTGTTGAACGTTTCTGAGGTCGGAGGCTCAAACTTTCTCTAGGATGAGAAAGAGTAATCGTTGCTTAGATGTTTACAACTGCTCCCAATCAGACATTTAGCATTTCTTAACCTTGGCGAAAGAAGAAGAAGAAGGAAGCAAACAACCTCCCAACACAGACGGGCTGTTTATTTCAACCAGAGGCCTCATGATTGTGTTCCCCTGCACAGCCACCCTTTACCATTCTGCTCTCATCCTAATGGAATGGTCTGTTTGGGGATGAACAAGGGCCGAGTGAGGGATCACCTGGGCTCAGCCCATGAGCCCCAGTTAAGGGATGTGTCAGACGCTATTGAACAGATCCAGACTGAACAGCCCACAGGTGTGTGAGCAGCCAGAGTTCACCTTGCCGGTACAACAGAAAGGGGTGGTGTCTTCTGTTCCAAAGTTCACTACGTGCAGTATCCGTGCTCTTGAGATCCAAGAGCTTGCCAGGATGAAAAGGTCCAGAGACACTGTGCTATGTTGGGCTGTGCTGCGGGGTTTTGTTTTTGGTTTTTGTTTTTTTTTTTTCTCAGTCATTCATTCTGACAGCCAGAGGTAGAAGTAGGAGTGAAGGAAGAACGGCAGTCACAGTGTCTCCAGCCTACGTGCAGGACGTGGACTTAAGATCCCATTGACGTCTGTGCACACACACACAGGCATATTTCCAGGTCCTTACCTAAGACATTGCATGTACTTGGACTTTTAGAGGAGTTTGGGATGCTGCTGAAATATTGGCCATTTTATTCCAGTTTTGCAGAATGACATCACCAAAAACTTTAGAGAGTTTCTTTCCATATACACATACACATACACACACATATACATACATATAATTTTTTTAAACAAAATCTTGTAGCTAAAATTGGGGAGGGACAAGTTCAGAAGTAGCACAGGCACATTTCTTCAGGGTGCTGCCGCTAGGTTGAGCCCTGGGCTATTATATAAAATAAAGGCAGTTAATTTTCCAGCTAGTGCTGCCTCCTACAACTTGAAGAGAGCAATTAACTGGGGTTAGCAACTCATTAAGCAGTCCCCTTATTAGTTTTAACAACGATCATTCATTCTTTTTTTTTTAATTTAAAATTTGCTTTTGTAGAGTGAACTAAGTAGTCAGCATACTCAAACACTTAGATGTACAGAGAATGAAGAAGATTGTATTGAAAAAGGTGAACTGTTACATACAGCGCAAGATTGATGCCTGTGGTTCCTATTGTCCAGGATGCTCAGGCCAATGGATCTCTTGTGTTAGAGAGTTCTGAGTTCCATTAGGGCTATATGGTAAATCCCCGGGTGAGAGAGAACCACCAGACTACTTAAGGAGAGGCAGATTGGCCCAGGTTGAAATGAAGTAGGTCAAAGGCCACGTGCTGATCAGCATCTGAATTGGGGCCACAAGTGACTAATGTACTTCCAGCCCAGGCAAGGTAGGGAGGCACACAGTCCCAGAATAGAAGCCTTTCCGTTTAACAATGTGTAACAGAGACTCTCCAATGAGAGCCCAGTTTTTATTAGCATCCATGATGGTGTGCTTTGCCTGATGCGTTCCCCTATGTCAACTTTATTCTGTGACTATTTCCTGTGCGGCAAAGAGGGGCCTTTGGATCAGGCTAACCCCTGGATGTGCATATAAAAGGTACTAATCAACCAAAATTGACCTATTTCTTTCCCATCCAGGAAAGAGAGGCAAGAACTGCTGTGGGCAGTGCAGGGAAATAGGCAGCTGGCAGCAGGACCCCATTGCATACACATAGTCCAGCAAAACAGATCAAGTGGTTTGACTGTCTGAGGAAGCATTGTGGATCTCAGCTGCTAGAGGGATCTTCACCCCTGCACCAGTACACTACACACAGCAAACCCCACTGGCTGCCAATTACCTCCAGAATCCAATAGAAATATTCCATTTGGCTTCCAAAAGCCCTTCCTTCATAATCTGGCCCCTTCCCACCTTTTCCAGCCTGATTATAGTTCATTCCCCCTCTACATACCTCATGATCCAGAGATGCTGACCTCCCCTCTGTTCCTTGCACGTGACACCCCATCTCCCAGCTGCAAAGCATTTTCTCCAGCTGTTCCCAAGCCTGGAACTGTCTCCCTCTCCACCTCCACCTCTTGACTTCCTTCAAGACTCAGCTCAAATTCCAGCTTTTATAAGAGTCCTTTCCCAATTCATCCCCGGCCCCCTAGCTGCCCCCTTCGTTGCTAGTGCCTTTTTTTTATATATTCCCTTCCATTTACACTGCAAGTATCTTACATATGCCTAGTTGTTCATCTGCTATCTCCCCCCATTATAATGTGAGCCATTTTCAGGCAAAGACCATATTTTAGCTTTTCTTTACATCCCTAGTTCTTGAGCACAGTGCCTAGAACATAGTAAGGACTTAATTAATGCCTCTTGGCTGACTGAATATTGTTCAGTGCTTTCACCCAAGTTCTGAGGTCCTTCAGAGCTGAGGTCTTTTACATCCTTGTTGGCCTCATACAAATGGTTGCCCAAGCTCTGTTCGTGTCACTCTTGGTCCTTTTGTACAAATCTTCTCGTGTTTCTTTGGATCAGTCTCATTCTTCATTTTTTATGGAGTCATAATATTCCACCGTGGCATTAGGGATCTGGTTGGTTGGTTGGTGTCCTTCATTCTCAAAGAGGACCAAAATGACATCACCGTGTTGATGTCAAGGTACTGTGTATCTGGTTGATTGGACCAATAAGAGCTCAGAAGGCTCTACCACAGGTCAGGCACAGAGACTCCGTATGAACATTTGAAATGGAGATGTCTCTCAATATGCCACAGAGCTGGGGAGACCTGGCCTCTAGTCTTCTGACCCTCTGCAAAGATATTCCCCCTCCAATTAACTTTTTCCCTTCCCAATTTTAACTGCATGGATTGTGTTTTATTTTTTCAATTCTATGCAATCAAGATTGTCCAATTTATCTTTTGTGATTCTATTCCTTGTTTGGTCAAGAACTGCTCCTCCATCCCCAGCTGGGAAAAGCATCTCCTTCCTCACTCTTATTTAAATATGACATTTTATATGTAGGTCATGTATCCATCTGTAGCTTATTGTGGAGTGTGGTGTGAGATATTCATCTAAATGTGATTTCTGCCTTACTTCTTTCCAGTTATCCCAGTAGTTTTTGTTGAATTGTGATTTCTTAATCTGAGTACTAGGCCTGAAATCAGGAAGACCTGAGTTCAAATCCAGCCTCTGACACTTACTGTCTTTGTAACCCTGGCCAAGTCACTTAACTGCTATTTGCCTCAGTTTCCTCAAATGAAGATAATAATAGTACCTGCCTCTCAGGGTTTTTATGAGAATTAAATAAGGTAACATTTGTAAAGTAAATAGCCTGGCACATAGTAGGTTACTTAATTTTTCCTTAGTTTTTTTCTTTTTTATTGTATTAGTAGGGTTCAACTATAAGCAGTTCATCTCTGAATTTATTTAGGTTGGCCTTTATTTCTGCAAATATTATTTAGTGGTTGTAGTTCAGTTATTTTTCAGTCATGTCTGACTTTTTGTGACCCCATTTGGAGTTTTCTTGGCAAAGATACTCGAGTGGTTTGCCATTTCTTTTCCAGATCATTTAGTAAATATCTGAGGCCAGATTTGAACTCAGGAAGATGAGTCTTCCTGACTCTAGACCTGGCACTCCATCCACTGAACCACTTAGCTGCCCTAAATATTGTTTTGTAGTTCTAGTCATAGAGTTCCTGTGTCTGTCTATTCCCTTCCCTCCCCGGCCTTTTCCCTTCAGGGCCTGGTTAGAACTGTCCTCTAAGTAGCCAGATACACAAAGTATGGGGTTCCAAAATCGCCTTCTGTTGTATGGAAGAACTATAAAGTGGGCCCTGGGTTACTGGTTTTATGCCTCTGAGTTGTTCCCACCCAAGACATAACAGGGCTTAGAATGCTCTATTAATTACTGTATTCGGGGTGATGAATTGACTCAGTTGACTTCTCCCTAGGAGTAATGGAGTGACTTCTGCTCCTTACCAGTGGAAGGATAGGGGCAGCTAGGTGGTGCAGTGGATAGAGCACGGGCCCTGGAGTCAGGAGGACCTGAGTTCAAATCCTGCCTCAGACACTTGACACTTACTAGCTGTGTGACCCTGGGCAAGTCACTTAACCCCAGTTGCCTCACCAAAAAAAACAAGTGGAAGGATGCTGGTACCCCTCCCCAGAATCAAGGACATTCAGAATGGGTGTGGATTTGGAGGGGGAGAAAGAATGAGTTCTCCTTGGCATATGTAACATTTGAGACACCTGTGGAGTATCCAGTGAGAAATGTCCACTAGACAGCTGGGGCTGCAGGAAGAGGAAAAACAGGGCTAAAGGGTAGACCCTTTCCACTCATTCCTGTCCTACTTCGGCGTATCTGAGACCAGAGTCATAAAGCGGAGTGGCCCTGAATTAAGGGAGTCTCGTTTTAATAAATAGTAAGTGCAGTTAGGAGCGTTGGTGGAGTGAGTGAAGAGCTTAGGAATGGGCAGCCGCAGTGAGGGCCTCTCAGAGAAGCGTCAGAAATGGAGCAAATGGGAAAATTGATGGCTTGTCCTTAAAAGTTACCATCAAGATGCAGATGTCAGCTGGAAGAGGACTTTAACATATGACTGAAATATCCTAAGTAACAGATGAGCATAGATGGGAGGAATGCTGAACTAGCAGCCCGAAGCTGTTGGGTAAATGCTTTTCACATCCCCAAGTGCAGAGTATGCAGAGGCTTGTATCAGGAAATCTACTTAACCAGGTGAAAGCTAAGAAGACCAGCCAGTATCACATGGGCTTATTCAGCGGCAAATTATTTGCACCTTCTTACCTGTATCTTTCTTTCTGCTGCTCTTGAGCGGCTCTGTCTGAGACATGCAAAGAAAAGGAGTGATTCTGACTTTTATTTTGCTAAGATAATAAATAGGCAGCATGGTGAGTGGAGGAAGACCCTGGTTCATATCCCACTTCTGACACACACTAATTGTTCATTACCCTCCTCGATTCTGCCTGCTGGTTTCCCTGGTCTCCATCAAGACTTAGCTCAAACCCTACCTTCTGTAGGAGACCCTTCCTGGTTCCTCCGCTGCTGGTGCCCTCCTTCAGAGATTACCTTTCATTTACACCCTGTGTGTCTCTCTGTGTGTATCCTATGTATACAGTTTTTTGTGGATGGTCTCCCCCTGATGAAGCCAACTCTACAGCATTAATAAAATTTCCATTTCTGACATAGTTTAAAAAAAAAAGAATTGTACGCTTCCAGAGGGCAAGGACTGTTTTTTTTACCATTCTTTGCCTCCCCAGCATTTAGCACAATGCCTGGCCCTGAGTAAGCACCTAATGCTCAGTTCTCTAGGTAGCCCCTCCAAGGCTGCAAGTTGCAAAGTTTTTTAAAAAGATTATGTAGCACTTAAAGATATGCAGAGTGTTTTACAAATATCATTTGATATTCATGACAACCCTTTATCCTCATCCTCCTCCTCCTCCTCTTCCTCTTCCTCTTCCTCCTCCTCACTTTATGGATGAAGAAACTAAGGCTAAGAGAGGTTAAGTGACTTGCCCAGGGTCACACAGCTAATAAGTATTTGAGGTAGGACTCGAACTCAGGGCTTCCTGACTCCAGGACCAGTGTTCTTTTGCCCCAGTAACACCTGTAGGAACATTTGCCAGGCTGTATCTCAATGGAGATTACTTCCCAGGACAACAGCTATGAGTATTGTTAATTCTAAGGCTCTGAGGTTCAAGGTCCTGGGTTGTCTCCTTCAGGGTTGGAGGAGTGGTAGTGATAGTGGTTTAGCTTGCCTGTCACATGCTGCCTCCTATCTCAAGTGTCCTTGCTGCTTCAGCTAGGTGCACTTATACTGTGAGTAGTTGGCAGTTAGTGGGGGTGGGTTGGAAGTGAGACAGGTAGCCTAGGGAGATGCTGCCACTCCCAAAATTCTTTGCTCATCTGAGAGAGAGTTGACTACATATTTGTTACAAAGGTTTTGTTTTTTCTTTAATTCTCTTAAATTGATGAGGAAGTGGGATGGGAGGGAGAAAAAAATAAATGCTTATTAATTGAAAAATAAAATGAAAGAGAAAGATGAGGTGCAGAGGGCTGTCTTAGAGAATAGTCTGTTTTCTGGACAAAAATATTCTGCTTCATAGGTAATGTGTAAGAGCAAGCTGTGGAATTAAGGGAAAGTTGGCAAAGTCCTCTGGAAATTGGCTAAAGGATAGGAAACAAAGGGTAACCGTAAAAAGCTAAAAGGAGGTTAATTGGGACGTGCCTAGGGGAATAGGGTTGGGACCAGCTTTTTATTATTTACATATAAATTACTTGGAGGATTGGAGAGAGAGAGAGAGAGAGAGAGAGAGAGAGAGAGAGAGAGAGAGAGAGAACACCTTCCACTCTTTGTCAATGAAGGGGCAGTCTGATAAGGACCCACATGGTAAAAAGGACAATGCAATTAGGGAAAGGATTTAATTCGTCAAAAGACTTAGCCTGAGAAGTGGTCTTCTTCAGAGCCCAAGAATGCAGGCTCCTGCTATTTCGTTAGTAACCAGACCTCGGTTTTATTAGTGGCCAGGCTTAGGCAGCCAATGGCAGCTCAGGACTTCACATTTCTTCTCTCCAAAGACAGCTTGGAATGAAACTCTGGCCTCCTGTTACTGGGGTGCTTTGATAATGTTAAATTCAGGTGCTCTTAGTAACCCAGATGGAGATTGGGAGGTGTGGGAGGGGCTCTCCTTGTTGAACTGTAACACTGTTATTGGCTACTTCAACCCCTTGTAGATCAGAGACCTTATTTAACAATTAAGTTTTCCATCCCACCATGCTCAGAGCATCAAAGAAACTTCCTGTTGGTATGCAGTCATAGGAAGCAAACAGTGTTTGTTGGAGAAAGTTCATGAATTCGGTAATAGCTGTGCTTGCACCACCAAGCACTTGCCTTCACAAAATAGGGTTGTGATATTTGGCTGATGCTGTTGCTGCTCTTCTCTAGGTGATGGATCAGTTGTACAGATATCAGAATCACAGAATCCCAGTCAGAAGATAATTCAGTGGCCATGTAGGACAGTCTTTCCCGTGAAGAATCCCTACTCTGTAACATACTGAACTGAGTAGCCGGCATTAAGTTCCCAATGACTTTAGCTTAGAACCTTAATTCTTTCTATACTTCAACATGGGCTGGGCCACCTCCAGTCATCCTGACCTATGTCTTGCCACTGGCCTCCAATGACTCTGGAGGAGAGAGTGAGGCTGATGACTCTGCACAGCTCTGCCTCATTTAAATCCAGTTCACTTGCAAGTCATTGGTCCTCTTGGAGAACGAAGGTCTAGCAACAACTTCAACATGCAGCCTTCAGAGCCCTTTAAGAGCCAGACAGAAGGGGGCGGATAGGTGGCACAGTGGATAAAGCACCAACCCTGGATTCAGGAGGACCTGAGTTCAAGTCTGACCTCAGACACTTGACATTTACCAACTGTGTGACCCTGGGCAAGTCACTTAACCCTCATTGCCCCAGGGAGAAAAAAGAAGGGGGGGTACCTGCTTTCTTCTCATGTAGAGTAGAAATGAGAAGTCTTTCTGGGAGAATAAAGGATGCATTTTTGTAAATGTAAGGACTGTGACTTTATTTCCAGTTATGGCTTCCTACACGAGGCCTTTCCTTAACTCTGCTTCCCTTCACCTTCTTGTTACTGCTCATCGCATGCCAGGAATAACCTTTTATTCACTATATATTTTGTATTTAATTATCTGTGTACAAAGGGTCCCCTTTTCCCGATCTTCCCCCCTCCTCCTTTGATTATAAGCTCATCGAGGACAGTGGCCATTTTGGTCTTATACCTGTGCCTTCTGTGCTAAGCCTGGCACCCAGTAAATACTTAATCACTTCTTGTGGATTGGTTGAATCCCAGTGCCTGGACAGACACCTAATAAGTGATGATTGCCCGGCAACAAATGAAGCACTTACCATGGTCAGGCACCGTGCTAAGAGTGGGGGAATACAAATAAGGGAAAAAGACAGTCCCTGCCTTCAAGGACGTTACATGCTAACGGGGGAAGGGAATACACAAAAGGAGGAGGGGGAGGGCAGCTCAAGGAACACACCAATCTGTGGGAAATGGGAGCCTGCTTCATGGAAGAATGTTTCAGGGTGTGGTACCTTCAAGTGCTGAGGGGATACAGGGTGAGAGGGGAGGTGAGGCATAGTGGCAAAGTCTGGAAGGTCAGAAGCAAAGCCAGGTTGGAGGAATCCGATTCTCTCTTTCCCTAGGTCAGTACTTTTGTTCATAAGACACAACTGGATGTCCAGAGTTAAACCTTTACGTTTTCACCGCAGTCTTGCTCTCGAGTATCTATTTAAAAATAAAAAATTTAAAAGCAACTAGGTAGGATCTTTCCTTAAGGATTTTTCTTGAGCCATTTGTAAGTAATGCTTTTCTCTCCAGTAATGAGGCCACAATGGGCTGGAATGTAGAGGGGACTTTTTTTAAATAAAAATTTGTAAATAACTTTTGTTTTTACATCACCGACATTTTCTGCCGTATCCCTTCCTCTGTACCCAGAGCCATCCCTTATGCCAAAGTATTAAAATGACAGATCATTTTTTCCAAAATAAAACAGTTCAGCAAATCCAACCAACACACCAAAAAAGTTTGGATGCTGAGCAGCGTTCCATATGCACAGGCCCGGGGCAGCTAGGTGGCGCAGTGGATAGAGCACCGGCCCTGGAGTCAGGAGGACCTGAGTTCAAATCTGACTTCAGACGCTTAACACTTACTAGCTGTGTGACCCTGGGCAAGTCACTTAACCCCAATTGCCTCACTAAAAACAAACAAAAAAAAAAAAAAAAAACATGCACAGGCCCTCAGCTTAGCAGAGGCAGAGGCGTGGGGAGTGGGGGATGAGGGGCAGTGGACAAGATAGGATGATGGTCTTCTTGTGTTCCTTCTTTGGACTGAAGCTTGGTCATAATTTCACAGAATTCTATCTGTTTTCTTTTATTGTTCTTTCCATTTACATTGTTTTAGTCCTTATGTATGTCCTTTTCTGGGCTTCGCTTACTTTGCTTTACATACATCATCCATGCTTTTTTCCATAGTCGTTTCTTAGAGCAAAGTAACAGTCCATTGAATTCATATACCCCAGTATGTTTAGCATCTACTTTGTTTCCAATTCTTTGCTTCTCCATAAAGTGAATATTTTGGTATATACCAGGGGTGTGTGTGTGTGTGTGTGTGTGTGTGTGTGTGTGTGTGTGTGTGTGTGTGTGTGTGCGTGTGCGTGTGTGTGTATGTATATATATCCATATCCATATCCATATCCATATCCATATCCATATCCTTAGGGTATAGACCTACCTAGCATTGTCATCTCTGGATCTAAGCATTAAACATTTTAGTCACTTTGTTCAGATCATTCTAAATTGCTTTCCAGAATGGTTGGACCAGTTCACAGCTCTACCAAAAATGTATGAGTGTGCCCATCAACGTTTGCCAAGTGCTTTGTATGTCTCATCTCTTTGCAATTCACAAAGAACCTAGTAGGGTAGATCATGCAGCTATTATTAGCCTCATTTTTCTAGATGAAGAAACTGAGGCCCAGGGAGGTCTAGCAACTTGCTTGTGGTAGTACAATATATTGTCACTGTCAGTATTTGCCTGTAGCCATTCACTTACACTACCCTCTGAAATTTTATCTGGTATGATTGCAGAAGAGGGGTCCTGAGTAAGTAAATATCCTGGTTAACCTTGCCCTTCCTCATCTCCAGCACAGGGTAAGCTCCTTGAATAAACAGACCTTTGCCAAGTTTTATTTTGTTTTTAATCTATGTGCCCCAGGCTCCTAGCACACTACAAATAGTAAGCACTGAATAAATGTTTGTTGGAGTGATGTACTTACTTGTACAAGATGCATACACAAAATCGATTTACCATTACTTATGCTAACTAGTGCAGTAGAAAATTAGATTTATGCTTCTCAATGCTAGCAAGCTTTATTAATCAAATACATGCAAACAGTTTATATTATCTCCATTGGACAATAACAGTCATTAATCTCACCAGGATCAAGCCACAAACCTGATTTCCTCGGGCTTCCCAGTGCATGTGTCTCATCTTGGTACTTAATGGCAAACTCCCTTTCATCCCAGGCACAGGCCATGTGTCTCCCTTCAAGGGGGTTGCTTGACAAGTCAGCAAATCTCAGGCAGCTAATGAGCACTGCCCTCAAGCCAGCATGGAGAATGTTTGAGTCTTAAATGTAGGGAATGCAAGGAGCTAGCCTTGATCTCAATCCAAGGTCAGGCTGAAGGCCTCTGGTAGGATTCTTATACTTCTGGCTATGGTTGTCAGCTAGTTACTCCCAAGTTCTGGTTGGTGACCAGTAACCTAATTTATTTACTGGTTAATTTGATTGATATCTGATGATAGAAAGGAATTCTATAAACTAAAATTATTTACCAAATTTTCCCATTGGTGGTCTATCCTATCTGGGGTTCCCCTATGTTTGCCAGTTGTTAATGAGCACACATATATTATCAACCTCTACTGCACAGATGCTTATCTTCATATTGAAAAACAAATTATGAAAAAAAGCCAAAATATTTCATTTCAAAATGGTGGCCTAGTACAAAATGGCATCAGTTATGTCAAGGTCACAAATTTGTTTTCACAACACTATTGAACACACACACACACACACTCTGTGTGTCCAACGCTTTGCTTCAGGCTTTTTGAAAGAACTCCTTAAATTTGGCACCATGCATCATTTTCCTTGTAAAGTCTCAGGCATCACCTTGTAAAATTGCTTTCTTTGTTCACCAATAATGGGTTGCAAGAGTTGCCGGAGAAGGGCGGGCTTGGATGGGTTGTGATCTGAAGGAAGTGAGGAGATCACAGATCCCTTTGAGTTGAGTGTCAAGTAATATTTATCAAGCACACACCCTCATTTCCATCCTGGTGAAAAGTAAAATGAAAGCAAATGTTGGGCACAGTACACTGGATTAAATCATTTGCACAGATTTATTTGCACAGTTTTAGCCCCCTAAAGTTTTCACGTAATCCAGTAGTCTCCTAAAGCTTTTCTGCTGAGCAGGAGAGGGTGTGAGTGTAAAGAGCAAGTCTTTGGGAGAGCAAAACTGTATAAACAGATGGGACTTCAGAGGTGGCAAGACAGTGGATTCTAGGTGAAAGGATTCCTGCCCTGTCCATCATCATAATCCTGTCTCTGCTTATGATTACAGGTGAAAGTCTATGACCTCACACAGTATGAGCACGGGGCAGATGATGTACTGATTCTGGCCACTGACGGACTCTGGGATGTTCTGGTGAATGAAGAAGTGGCCGAAGCAATCACACAATTTCTTCCTAACTGTGATCCTGATGACCCCCACAGGTTGGTGTTTTTACTTGATGGCTTTTAGGGCTGGTCATCTGGTGGCCCTTGAGTGTAGCTCTTCAAAGTTATGTTTGGTTTTTTTTAAATTAAAATAGCCTCTTGGGCATTAGACACTCCTGTTTGCTCCAGAACATCCTGGCATTGCAAGAAAAGCTATAGTTATGGGTCCAATTATATAGACTGTGAGCTTGTCATCTGAAGACCAGCTTAACTATGTATAAAGAGGTTTATTACCAGAGGGCTGGCCACCAGGTAAATGATTTCTTCTTCAGCCACATAACCTTAGCAAGACAGTCTTTTAAAGTGCTGAGGGGGTTGTTATAAGCATTAATGGTAGGAGCACCCTCTCCAACCACATCTCAGATCCTTGAAATATTGAAGTAATAAAGCCTGACATGGATGGTTAAACATCATAACTCAGGAAGGAGATATCTCGTCGGGGCCATTCCTCAAGCAACTGAGAATGTGTATTAAGATAAACCAAAGATCTTTAAGTAAAGTATTTATACCTTTTTGGGTCTATCAGGGCATCTTTTATTCTGGGAGAGTTTTTGTGTTCTCATTGCCCACCAGTCAGAGCAGTAATAGCTCATCCTTTTGCTTTATCAGTAGTGATAGCTTGTACTGCCCCTATGTTAGCCTTAACCCAGCCTGGTGATATTTCTTTGGAACCTTTTAAAAAAGCACTGTAAAAATTACAAAAAGGACTTGAACTTTGAGTAATAGAAAAACCAGTGGAGGTCCCAGAGAAGAGGTAAATGAAACATACCTCCTTCCTCATGGCAGAGAAAGTAATCAGAATATTATATATGTGGTATCCCCTCTAGCTATATCCCAACTTGAATTTACAGGTTTGGGTGCCTGATTGGGCAGCTATTCCAGATTCAAGACATTCTGTGGATCTGCCCTTCTAAAAGCTCAAAAGCCCTCTCAGATGGTTTCACTTTCAGTAGTAAGCTAGTTGACAGAGTTAGCTCAAAGCAAAAGGTATTTGCTAAAATGCCATAGGTTGAAAAATAACAAAACATTTCTTCCCTACATCTAGGGCTCATTTTCCTCCAAATACACAGAGCCCCTAGAGCCCTAGTCTAGCAGACTAGTGGAGGAGCACACATTTAGGGAACACATGTGTCCAATGCAAATCCCGGCCTTCAGTGCTGTGAAGGTCCCAGTACAATGGTAGACTTGTACTGCTCTCTTCTGAGCACATATTTCTGCTGAACAGGTAACTCAGCTGACCTCCCCGTACCTTCTTCTCATTTTCAAGTTTCTCCTGCCAGAGCTAACTCTATCTCATCTCCTAGAGTTCGTCTTGGCCAATTCCCTGGACTTCTCTCCACCAGATGTTACCATGAGGGGAAGAGGAAGAGAAAGAAATGCCCTCCCCTACTTTGTGGGACTCTGTCTGAAGTGTTCCTCAGAGCTTGCTGTCTCAATTGATTCCTTAGAGAGTGTTTGCAAACATTATTCCAAGAAGGAGAATAGACTTCATCAGAGTGCCAATAAGAAATCTATGACATAAAAAAGGTTAAAGACCGCCCCCCCCTCCTGAATTCACTAAAGGAATAGGGAAGTGTAAACACATCTTTGCCCTTTCTTTAAGAGCTAAAAACACATTACCTACCACTTACATTTTAAAATTTTATCAGGTGAGCAGAAGAAACTTAATAAGTCCGAGGGTTCCTTTATCAACTCCCTACCCCCCCATACAGTGATGGACAAGGTCCCCATAGTAGACATCTTTGCTTTAATCATTTTTCTTTGTTACAGGGGAGGTTTATAAGGGAAAGGGGGAAGGTGATCATTGATAAAGACAAAAGTCATCAGCAAAACTTTTATAAAAACAACGTATAAAGCCTAATGTTGGTCAGGTCATGGAGGAAAAGGTTGTCTCTGCATTGTTGATGGGGGTGTAGACTGGTACACACCTTTTGAGGAACAGTATGGCAGGTTGCCAAAACTGAGCATTAATTCTGATCTGGTGATTTCATCACTAAGACTTAATTTTAAAAAAAGGAAAAATAGCCCATTTGTACAAAAATACTCCTCTCTGTTCTCTCTATAGTAGCAAAAGTACTAGGCTTGAAGTCAGGAAAACCTAAATTCAAATCCTGCCTCAGAAAACTGTGTAACCCTAGGCAAGTCACTTAACCTCTCTGTGCCTCAGTTTCCTCATCTGTAAAATAAGAAGGTTGGAGTCAGGGAACTCTGAGACCTTCCAGCTCTGAACCTATGTTCCGATGAACTAACATGTCCCAAAAGTGGAAAATGCCCCCAAAAGGCATGGTATATTAATGTAACAGAATATTATTGTCCCATGCAAAATTATAAGGGTGAAGCATTTAAGGAAACATGAAAGACCTAAACAAAGCATTGAACAGAGATCCGTACACGTGGACTGCAACTCGTATTCTGTGGAAGAAAAACTCTCTCTACTGCATGTTAGCCAGAGACTACCAAGGACAGTTTATTAATGCACTAGCATTTCCTCTGGGAGCTAGGTTCAGAGACTGGCAGGGTTCATTCTGCTCATCAGAATTCCCTCTTTGCCCAAGTAGCTTCCAACTTAAATGTTTATCATCATCATGAAGCAAAGGATAAAATTCAGTAATCGCACAGGAAGGTGAAGACATTTTCTGATTGACCAAAAAGAGCAATAGTAATATAAATATCAGAGGTGCATCCTTGAAGAAAAAAAAAATCTTTCTTAAAAATAAGACATCCCTTCTTTCCATCATCAGGTTCAGTGTCAAAGGGTAACCTCTCTCACTCTCGTTCATGATAAACTAAGGGACACTTCCTTTGGTTAACAAAGGGACGTTCCCTCTATTCAAGGCCTCTTATCTCTTTGCGGGCACAAAACACGATCCCTGATTCTAGGCAGTCAGCAGAAGTTAGCAGACCAAAAACACAATTACAGCATTAATTCTTCACACACACACTCACACACACTCTTTTAATAGCATAACCGAAGCCTTAGTGATACATACTTCCACATTAAAAAGGGGGTGAGACACAGCCAGAGGTAGCAGTCCTTCCATTGGAGCTGGAAGAAGATATAAAATAAAAGTCTTTGCTTGTTTTGTTATCAACTAGTTTATCAATTCTCTCTTGTCAAATACTAAGAGTTTTCTTTAAGATTTTACCCATTATTCTGGATTTGGATTGTTTTTGTTGATCATTAAGTCTGCAGCAGAAAGCAGGGGCAGCTGGTTGGTGAAGTGGATAGACCCACTGGGCCGGGAGTCAGGAAGACATGACAGTAGCTGTGTGGCCCTGTGCAAGACTTACTTAACTGCTCTCTGCCTCGGTTTCCTCAGTTGTAAAATAGAATTAATCATAGCACCTTCCCCTAGCTGGGTTGTTATGAGGACCAAATGAGATAATAATTGTAAAATACTTAGCACAGTGCCTGGAACATAATAGGTGCGATATAAACGTTAGATGTTATTATTACACAAAGAGGGTGTGGGTGGGAAACGGGATGGTGGACCGCCATCTTCCAGCAGTTGCTGTTTGCTTGAAGTCAGTGGGGTGGACAGTGTGACCTCACGGTTCTTCCTTGTCCAAAATTCTTTCATTTGCACATGGATCTTGTTGCCTGTTGAATATTTTTCCGCCTGTTAACTATGTTGCCACTATTCTCTTGTTGAGATGAGTTCATCAGCTGCAGTCTTTCTGCATTTATGAATGCAAAAGGTCAGAGCCAAGAAACTGAGAATTATGAGAGCTAAATGACACCAGCCCTCTTTTACGAGTAATCTCTGTTGGCAGTTTGGCTGTGTACCTTGCCCTTATTCATCAGCGCTCTTCTCCATAGCAACCAATCAGCTAGTAAAAGCCTCCGCCAGCCTCAGGAGCCCCTGTGGGTGTTTCACTGGGGGTGAAGTGGTTATTGGGGGGATCTCCTTAGGCTGTGGATGGGACTGCTGTCATAAAGAAAGGCACAGAGATTGGGTTGAGGACGCCTAGGCCCACAGAGGGAGGTGTATAAGTAGGACAGGTTAAAAAAAATGAACGAAGACTTGAGGTCTGTGTTTTAGATGAAAAGGGGGACTAAAGCCAGAGAGAAGGATGGATGGATGAGGAGGATGAAGGAGCCAGACTCAATTCAGGATCAGGATTGGATTGCAGTAAGACACAGCTAGACCATCCCAACACTTAAAAAGAAATGTAGGGAGCGGCTAGGTGGCGCAGTGGATAGAGCACCGGCCCTGGAGTCAGGAGTACCTGAGTTCAAATCCGGCCTCAGACACTTGACACTTAGTAGCTGTGTGACCCTGGGCAAGTCACTTAACCCCCACTGCCCCACAAAAAAAAAAAAAGAAATGTAGTTAACACTAGAAATATATAACAAAATAAATAAAACTATATTATCTTTAAAAAAAAACAATAACATGGAAAGGATGCTCAATGAGGATATAGCACTGGTTCATATAGATTCTCATCTCCATGGTCAGAGTGGTATGATGACTCATATGGCAGTAAGGTATCTCTTGGGTCTGTGAGGCCCTGATTCTTGGTGGGCTGAACCAATCTGTCCTTGAAAGCAGCTTCCCTGCTACCACAAGAGTAAAAAGAAGAGGTGGAAGAGGAGAAAAAGTAAGAAATTTTTTCATGAGGACAAATCAAAGAAGGGATGGAACTTAAGACTGAAAAGCAGGCTTGGGTTTGACTTTGAGATCTTAGACAAACAGAACCAAACTAGGAATATTTTCACCTGGACAAAAAAAAAAAAAAACCCAAACCAGTTGAGTAGGAGGAGTCAGGGAGGAAAAAGGTGCCAAAGGACAGAACAACTCTCTCTCTGGGAGTTGAAGGGAAGGGGGAACTCCAAAATGGTTGTTGCTGGGGGGGGGGGGGAATGAATATCCTGTAGCATGACCCTGGCTCCCGTTCATTATGGCTCTGAAGACAGGTCATAACCTTCCTGAGCCCCCGTTCCCTCTTCTCCACCAGTTCTTCCTCCTTGGCGTGATAATTGCAAGGATTTCTCCATCACGTACTCATAAAAAAACCAGAAGACTTTGGTGTTTATAGCATTTATGGGATAATGTTCATTAACCTAGTAAATTTACAGAGGAGGAAACTGAGGCCTGGGGAGCCGGCCCAAATATGCAAGAAAGTGCCAGGGCTGGGATTTGAACTTAGCTTTCCAGAGTCAGAGGGCCTGCATCCGGATATTTTGCTTAATGCATGTGGAATCTCTGCCCTGTAGATCCATCCATTCATTCATTCATTTGAAACACTTAACAGCTGAATTTATATAAAATTATAAGCATATCTAATACACACTTCCATCTATGCACACATTTTATAGGTGTCATGTATGAGGTGTGCCTGTACAGACATTTCTGAAGGATGGGTATTAAAAATGACCCCAGGCTGCCTACCCTAAATGCCCCAGTGTCCTTCTATTGGGAAAACCATTGTTCCTGGAGAGAACCCAGCGACAGCCACCTTCGATGGGCTTTTGCCTGTTTGTCTCTTACAATGACCTTTGTGAAGCTGCCACGATGAATGAATGACTTGGAAAGCAGGGGAGGCCTGAACCATTATTTTCTTACTGTGCCTCTCAATCCAGGCTTGCAGAACAAAATGTGAGAGCAACCAAGACCAGCCCTGTGTCCTGCTAAGGAAAGACACACTTTAGGTTTCCATTGGTAATGAGAGTAGCTTCTCCTCCCCCCCTCCCCCACCACCCCCATCATGCTTTTCCAGGCTGCTTTTCTTTCTATTGGTTAGCCATTCCAGGGACTCAAACGACCCTTCATCAGCCCCCAGTGCAGCAGAGAACAATGGGCTTGCTTCTGAGGCCTCTTTGGGGAGGTGCTAAAAATTCCTGTGGACACTCAAGAGGCCAAAGGGCTGCCCAGGGCTTCCCAAAGCCTTCCCTTAACAGGAGAGGGCCAGAGTCTCACGAGAACTGGCATACTGTGGGGGAAAGAATCAGAATCTTTTTGCTTTTAATGATTTAATTAGTTTTCTCTCTCTCTCTCTCTCTCTCTCTCTCTCTCTCTCTCTCTCTCTCTCTCTCTCTCTCTCTCTCTCTCTCTCTCTCCCTCTCTCTCTCCCTCTCTCTCTCTCTCTCCCCCCCTTTCAATCCCTCCCTTGTCTTTCTTTCTTCTGATATGGGGGAAATGGGGTATGGGTTGGGGTTGGGGTTCTTAGGAATTCCTCTTTAAAGAATTACACCCTCTTGCACACAAAACTTAGTTAGAACAAGGTGATAGTTTATTTAGGAGCAAGGGAAGGGAAGGGTGGGGGGAGGGAAACCATGAAAGAAATCCTTAGACTTTTCATGGGGAGATTTGGCACAAAGCACATGGCTCAGAGGTACCAAATCTCCTCGAACAGGAGACTGGAAGGTACTTTTATAGAGGCCTGATGGGGGTGGACCATCTGCCTGTGGAAAGTTCCTTTAATGAAGGTGGACCATCCCCCACTGGTGGTAGCTTGGGGAATTGGGTGAGGAGTGGAGGACCATCCCCCACTAGTAGTGACTAGAGGAATTGGGTGAGGGGTGGCTACGGATCCCTCTTCAGGACATAAAGGCCGCAACCACACTCAAACTTATCTCCCCAGGGTAAGGGAGACCAGAATGAAGGGTAGGAATCCCAAGCTAGCTCAGTCCGATTTGGTTCCTCTAGGCGTTATCTGTCCTCTGGTTTAGTTTCTCAAGGAGAAGATTCCTCGGTGTGCCCCAGAGAAATTCTGGGGTGCTCTGCGCCCCATGACACTTCCCTTCTTTCTCCCAGCCCATCTTTCTTTCCTTTCTTTCTCTTTCCCCCTTCTCTTTCCCTTCTCTTCCACTCCTTGCCTCTCCCTTCTCTCCCCTCTCTTTCTTTCCCTTCTCTGTCTCTCCCTCCCTCCTCTTTCTTTCCGTCCCTTCCCTTTCACCTCTCTCCCCGCATCCCTTCTACCAGTTGCACCCCAGTTTTTCCCTCGTAGAAATAGGGTAGCCCACCATCAAGTACAATGACAGCTGGGGTGATGGAGGGGGGTGAGGAATGATAACAAAGGTTGGAGAGCAAATTACAAGCATTGTTTTCTTTAGATGACATTCTTACCAACAGGGAATGCAAAGTAGCATCTCCCCTAACCAAGGTGGATTGTCAGGTGCAGGAATTATTAGCATAAAGATGCATTTGTAACATTTTGACCTTCATAGTGCCCTCTCAGGCGGAAATGTGATATGAGCTTCCCAGCTCGAGTCTATCTTAATAGTCCCACTGCTTTTTGGAACCACCTCAGTGAAAATCAGAAGGTGGCCTCGTGAGCAGTAAAGGCGGGCTCTCAGTGGGCTGCCTGGCCAGGCTTTTTCCCCCTTCTTTTCTAGAGTTAGCCCTAAAGTGGAATTCACTTGGCTGGCAGAGCCCAGCTCCTTATATCCTTGGGGGCATCATAAAAGGAGCAGCTCATCTACAAAATGTTGTGAGGGATTGGGCGGGGGCAGAGCTCCTGGGGCTCCTACATGATTCATGCCCGGGTCTTCAGGGCCTAAAGATGCTGTGGGATTGGAAGCTTCCCCAGAGGGAGTTTAGGGCACGTTGGCAGTAAGGATGGGGGCGGGGTGAAAAATGCGATTTGGTACTGGCTGTTAACCCTTCACTTGGAAGGGTCCAGTTCCTAAAGATAAAGAGATGTATGCCTATGTGATAGTAAAAGAAGGAAGGGCTAGTGTTGAACCTGGCCAAAAAATAATTAGGAATAGATTAGTACAAATGTAAATTCTATGTACAAATCTTCCTCCCAGTGTGTGTGTACACACGCACACACACACACACACACACACACACACACACACACACTTTCCTCCTTAATCCACTGTCATCAGAAATACCCTTACCTTAAGTCCCAGGATGCTTGGGTCCCCTTGGCACTGCAAGGGCTGCTGGGATAGAATAGGCATTGCCCCTTTGAGCTCTGCTACATTGTAGGTCCCATACCTGGAAGGTCAGAGCTAAAATAGCATCCTGGAGGCTTAGTTTTGTACCACCTCTTTCTTCCCATCCAAGCCCCCAGAACACAAGCAGTCATGCACCTTGCTGAGGAAGGACTCAATTAGTATAGATTTGACAATGAAAACACCTCCCATGCCAGGTAGTGGGTATTATCATTAAATCTTGGCTTTCAAACTCTCTGTAGCATTCCATTTATTTTGGCGAAGGAAATGAAATCTCCTTTTATTAAGCCCTTGGGCTGAACTGTTTACTGGCAGGGCCATATGGTTTTCCAGAGACTGAGCTCTAAAAGCAAAAGAAGGGTTTATTTGTGTTTTTCTTGCTGGCTATTACAAGTTTTAGAACAAACTCATTAGTGTTGGATCTCGTGTTTGATGAATAGATAGGAGGCAGATTGACTTGTTTCTTTCAAGTAGCTTAGCATCAGCTGATTGGACATGGGAGACCTAAGGTGGGACCTCCTTTTAGCAGTGAACATCCCCCTCTTTCCTCAGGATATTTAAGTGGACAGGGTAGCAGCGGGGCTGCTATTTTGCCAGAACAATAAACCATTTTGAAGGGCTTGGGCAGGGCTGGGATGACAGAAACCTATTAGGAGAATAGCTTACTTGACTTTCTTAATTAATTTTTTTTTTCAGTTAACAAGCACTTATTTTTCTCTCCCTCCTACTTCCTCTCCCCCTTGAAAAAGGGGGAAAAAAGCCTTCTAACATCCTGTTTGACTTTCTCATACTGAAATAATGCTTTGGGAAATATCAGACTAACCCAAATATCATCTCAGAAAACTATAAGACTAACCAGAAATCTAATGGGACCCCTCCCCCTTCCTCCCCCCCTCCTTACAAAAAAATACAAACCCTACAACCCATGAGCTGAGGACAATCTGTATGCTGGCCAGGGACAGCCATTTCTTGGGCTAGGGTATGAAATGCTACAGGGAGAAGCTGCTGCTTCATGGGGCAACTCCCTGAAGAAGGCATCGCCCAGTTTCCAGCACATCTGTAAAAATGGGTTTTGATACGCACACAGGGCAAGCACTCAGCTCCAGCAGGACCACTCCTTGGAATCACCCCATATCCTTTCAGAATCTAAAAGGAGATTCCCTCCCTGCCATTTGAAACCCAAAAGGCTTATTTGTAAAAAATTTTTAAATCCTTCTGCAGGGGCAGCTAGGTGGTGCAGTGGATAGAGCACCAGCCCTGGATTCAGGAGGACCTGAGTTCAAATCTGGCCTCGGACACTTAACAATTACTAGCTGTGTGACCCTAGGCAAGTCACTTAACCCCAATTGCCTCACCAAAAAAAAAAAAATCCTTCTGCACCCCTCCAACTATATTCCCAAGGGGTATTCAGTCTTTTATATGTGAATGGATTTGACCCATTCATTCTCTGCTTCCTGCTCCTCATCCTATCTCTTGAAAAAGCCTAATCTGTGCTCTCCAAAGGGTAACCTGAAATCTATATCCACCTGAGCAACTGAACCCAATGCAGTTTATATGAGATGGGAATGTGCCCTAAAGCTGAAGTTAACTTTCATTTGAGAATCATGTGTACTAGTAGTAATAGTAGTAGAAGCAGTGGTAGTAGTTGTCATCAAAGAAGTAGAAGAAGAAGTAGTAGTAGTAGTAGTAGTAGTAGTAGTAGTAGTAGTAGTAGTAGTAGAGTTAACATTTTTTTTTAGCAAGCATTTATGTTCTCTGCCCTTATACTCTTCTCTCCCTGCCTAAAAAAGAAAAGAAAAACAAAACCCTTATAACAAATATGCAGCATCAAAACAAGTTCCTAGGTTGGCCATATTCAAAAAATGTACATTTCATTCTGCATATTTACTCCAGTTCCTCTCCGTAAGAAGGTGGGTAACATGAAGTTCTCCAGAATTAATGCTTGGTCATTGAATAGATTTTAAATCTTTCAAATGTGTTTGTTTTTACCATGCTGTTATTATAGGATAAATTGTTTTCCTGGCTTTGCTCACTTCACTGCATCAGTTCATACAAGTCTTCCCAGGTTTTTCTAAAAACCATTCCATTTTTTCATTTCTTACAACATAATATTATTCTGTTAAATTCACAAACCTTGAGCTAATCTCTGTATAGCACTTTTAGGGTTTCAGAGTACTTTACATACATTATTCATTTGATTCTCATAGCACTACTGTGAAATAGACATTATCATTATCCCCTTTTTACAGATAAAGAAACTAAGGCTGAGAATGGTTAAGTGACCTGCCCAGGGCCACTCAACTGGTAAATGAGGCAGGATTTGACCTGAACCCCAAGTCCAGAGCCTTCTGCCCCGTGAGTTGGGATCATCTCATTCTTTGTAAGCATAGCCCTGCCACTTAGCCCAGTGCCAGGCCCAGTAGAAATGCTTGATAAATGCTTGTCTAGACCACTTGGTATTTACAGTGGGAAATAGCCCATCTACACTAGTAGTAACTGACTTTATCCGTAAGTCTGGGGAAAAGGACTGTTTCTTGTCCCTTTAGAAGGATTCCCTGGCCAATTCTCCACCTTCCCCAATTTGGGGGGGGATGGGCTGGTGAGAAGAGGTGCTACAGCTTTCCCCATCAGCCAGTCTCACTATCATGGCTCCTTAACCTGACTCACAGTCATACATCTGGCTTCCTTTACTGTTTTCCCTTTATCCTCCTCTGTGACCTCTCTTAGTCCCCCCACCCCCACCCCCAGAGCAGGCTTTCCACCAAGCCCATTCCCGCCTCAGCAGCTATTCCTTTCTGCAGTGCTTTGCTGATCAATATTGAAAGCTTCAGCCGGGGAAGAAGAATGTTCTCAAAATACAAAAGTTGCATTCCGGTCAGACTCCTCATTAGGAGAAACTAGATGCTTTACGACTACTTCAGCAGTTCTCTGATGCTGTCCTGACAGCTGCATCTGAAATCCGCCGCATTAGTGAATAAACTCGGTCAATAATGGACCCACAACTGCTATTCATCTACAACTTCCAGAAACCACTGCCCCCTTCTACCACCCCCATCGAGTGCCTTCGGTGCCAGACTCAGCAGCTGAGCCTATCCTCCTCTCCTAGGAGATGACTGAATTGTTTTCCCATTCCTTTTCTTGATCTGATTTCTCTTGCTGCCTTACTTTTTTGTGGGTGTGGCCATATTTTATTATTTGATTCCCCTCCCCCCCAAAAAAAAACCCATAACAGACTTTCCGTCTGGATAAGGTGTATATTGGGTAGAGTTGGGATTTTTTCTAGATCTCGGCCCTCCAAGTAAAAAACTTTTGTTTTATAACTTCTAGAAATATTTGTCTGTTTCCTTCTTATCCATTAAGGTAGGCCTTGTTAAAAAAAAAAAAAGAGAGAGAGAGAGAATTCTTGTTCTGGTGAAGTAGTAATCTATTCAATTTTAAGCACTTTCAGTGCCTCCTTTATTGATCCATTTGTAATTCATAAAGTTCCATGTAATAGCTCTGAGATTAGAAGGAGAACTTCTCAATCTATGGATGTTCGGGGTAAAAAGGAGATGACTAAAGTATAAAAAGTCAGAACTCCACCACCACCACCACCACCACCACATTCAGCGCTCGATTTTTCTTAGTTTTCAGCATCCATAGTGTTTGTATACAGAAACATACAGTAGAATATAAGCTCTTTGTGGGCAGGAACTGTCTTTGGGTTACGTGTGTGTGTGTGTGTGTGTGTGTGTGTGTGTGCGCCTAGCACAATGTCTTGCACATAAGTAGGTATGTAATAAATGCTTGTCAAAATTGAGTCAAATTCCAGTATAATTGAGAGCACCCTTGAACATCAACACTCACTGTGGGCAACTAAACTTTAGCCATTATGTTAATGAGCAGCAAAGGATGATGGTAGTGGAGAGAAGAGAACATCCCTACAGACCTCAGTATTCAACATAGTCCCCTGCAAAGTAGGATGAGGAAGATGGACCCCACAAAACACAGGAACATCCCGTGAGCTGTATCCTACCAAGTATCTTCAGTGGAGGCGGTGTGACCAGAGACACTGTAGTGACAACTGTGAGATAACTGTAGTGTAGCCTCCAGGGTGTCAGGAAAAGAGGCATTATACTTTTTCCCTTCGAGTTTCACTAGCATCCTCTCAATAGGAGATGCCTCCCACTCTAACCCCACACCATTGCCCTACATGGATATAGGGTAGCATTTAAATGATTTGGAAAACATTTGCCTCTTATCAAAGAGGCAAGAATGTTTGTTTTTGTTTTTGTTTTTTAAACAAAATGCTTTGGGTCCATTGTTAAGCATTTGTCACAGAAAACTATTTTACCGAAAAGGGGAATTAATGGGGTTGGAAAAGTATAAGCCAATGAGCTTAACTTCAAATCCCGGCAAAATTCTAGAACGTACTTATTAATCAGGGGTCTGGTGAAGCCTATAGACCCCCTACTCAGAATAATGTTTTAAAAGGCATAAAACAAAATACATAGGATTATGAAGGAAACCAATTATATTGAAAAACAGAAAAATGTTCTTGAAAACCAGTTCTGGGATCCAAGGATAATTTAAACAAATAGCGAAAAGGAATGTGTAATGAAAGCCCCCATGTTCTTGTCAATAACAAGTCGTGCCAACCTACCCTCATTCACTCTTTGGATAGTAAATCTGGGAAATGCTTTACATATAGTTGACCTCAATTATAGGAAAGCGTTTAATGGATGTGCTCTTCTCGTAAACAAGAAAGATGTGTGCCTGACAACTGAAGTTAGTCGGATTCTTCATTGGTTGAATGTCCACATCCAAAGAGTAGTCATGAGTACTTCCATGTCCTCTTACAAGGCGGTCTCTGGTGGGTGGTCCAGGGAGACCACCCACTGGTGGTGGTCATGGTGGTGATGATCATGCCAATCTTGAGGTTGTCCTTGTTATTCACTCCAGTTTGACTGACTCTCCATGACCCCATCTGGGTTTTTCTTGGCATAGATACTAGAGTGGTTTGCCATTTCCTTCTCCAGCTCACAGAGTGAAGTGACTTGCCTAGGGTCACACAACTAGTAAGTATCTGAGGCTGGATTTGAACTCAGGAAGAGGAGTTCCTGGTTCCAGGCCCCATGCTCTGGGTGCTATGGCACCACCAAGCTGCCCAATCTGTCCTTTACCTTGTGTTTTTTAACATTTTTATCAGAGACTTGGTATGCTTAATAGGATTTATTTATTTTTCATTTTTTATTTATTTATTTGCTTATAGGATTTTCAGACAGTCTTCAGTTCTAGGTACAGTATTTACTGAAGTTCTCAGGGCTGGATATCACAGACCCAGAGGACAGACCTTGAGATTAGACCATATGAAGAGTAATTAAAAAAACAAGAGATGTTTAGCTTGGAGAAGAGACAAAAGGTGTGGGGCAGGAAGAAGTGCCTTTAAATATCTGGAAAGAAGTTACAATAGTTCTGCTTGGCCCCAGAGGGCCAATCTAAAATTAGTTAGTAGAAGGTGCAGAGATAGCTTTGATAAGAGTCTGAAGAATATCTAAGAGTTATAGGGAATTAAAACAATATGTAAGACCAGTTACCATACACCAATGGATCCGTGGTCAAAGGTATAAACAAACAGTTCTCAAAAGAAGCACCAGCTATTAACAATGATATGAAAGATTATTTCAAGTCACTATAAAAAAAAATACAAATCAAGACAATTCTAAAGTTTCACAGCAAATTAACATATGAAAATAATCAGGTGTCAGAGTCTTTTAAGAAAGGCAGTTGAACTAATATACTGTTTTTTTAAAATAATAAACATTTTGGGGGCAGCTAGATGGCACAGTGGTTAAAGCACCGGCCCTGGATTCAGGAGTACCTGAGTTCAAATCCGGCCTCAGACACTTGACACTTACTAGCTGTGTGACCCTGGGCAAGTCACTTAACCCCCATTGCCTGCAAAAAAACAAAACAAAAAAAAATAATAAACATTTTTATTTATAGTTTTGAGTTCCAAATTTTCTCTCTCCTTCCCTCCCTCCCCTCCCCCCTCCCTGAAGCAGTAAGCAATCAGATATGGGTTATACATGTGCAATTATATAAAACATTACCATATTAGTAATTTTGTATAAGAAAACTTGAATAAAAGAAAAAAAATGAAAGAAAGTGAAAAATAGCATGCTTCAGTCTATGTTTGATCAATATCAGTTCTTTCTTTGGAGAAAGAGAGTATGTTTCATCATTAGTCCTTTGGGGTTGTCTTGGATCATTGTATTGCTGAGAATAGTTAAGTCATTCACAATTCATCAAACAATATTGCTGTCTCTGTGTACAATGTTTGCTTGGTTCTGCTCTCTTCACTATGCATCAGTTCATACATGTCTTTCTAGGCCTTTCTGAAGTCATGCTGCTTGTCATTTCTTATAGCACAATAATATCCCATCACCATCATATACCACAGCTTGTTTACCCATTCCCCAATTGATGGGGATCCTTTGATTTCCAGTTCTTAGCCACCACAAAAAGAGCTGCTATAAATATTTTTGTCCAAATAGGTCTTTTTCTCTTTTTGGGGATGTCTTTAGGATATAAACCTAGCAGTGGTATTGCTGGATCAAAGGGTATGCACAGTTCTATAGCCCTTTGGGCATAGTTCCAAATTGCTCTCCAGGATGGTTGGATCTTTTCACAACTTCACCAACAGTGGATTAGCATCCCAGTTTTCCCACATTCCCTCCAACATCCAATAATTTCCTTTTTGGTGTAAGGGGCTAAAATTCTAGCCATACTATCTAAAATCTAATGAGTGGTTGCCAATAAATTATAATTATATATAAATTATAAGCTTTAGCCAAGAGTATTTAAGTGTTTAAGTATTTATTAAAGAGCATTAGGATCAGAGAGAAAGGTAAAAATCTAACTATTTCTAAGAGACCCCATCATCCAACCTGCCATGGCGAGGTCAGGAACCAAAAGAGAAAAAAGCCCTCTCCCAGCATCTGCTTCCTATTTCATGTCCTCCTCCCAGAAATGGGAGGCTCCTCAAGTTGATTGGCTGGTAGCTTTGATAGACAGTACCCATGAGCAAACGTCACTTCCTGATGCCAAGGACCTTGACCACATGGCTTGCCCTCAGACGCCTTCTCCTCATGGTGGAGCTTTCCTACAGTAGCTCTCCAGCAGGTGGCGTCATTCCAATCGTTACATTGGTTAAAGCTAATATACTGTTGCTAGAGCTGTAAATTGGTCTAACCATTCAGGAAAGAAGTTTGAAATTGATTTTTTAAAATGTAAATATCTTTCTTAATGTCAAATTAAATTTTATCTTTTTTCAATCACAAACATCCATTTTCTCTCCTTCCCAACTCCCTGTGCCCCACCAATGAATAAAAAAAGAAAACCTTTTATAACAAATGTAATAATAATAAATAAATAAATAGCATTTATATAGCACTTACTATTTGCCAAGCACTACACTAAGCTTTTTAGAGATGTTATTTCATTTGATTTATTTCACAGAAACCCTAACAGGGTTAGGGATGCACACTGGAAACCCTAACACCTAACAGGTGGCTGCTAATATTATCCCCATTTTTAAATTGAGGAAACCAAGACAAACAGGTCAACTGACTTTGCTCCCAGAGGCTGCATTTGAACTCAGGTCTTCCTGACTCCAGGCTCAGTGAACTATCCATTGTACCACCTCAGTGCCTGATGTGCATGTCAGTAATTCTGCATAGTTGAGCAGAACAAATTCCCACATTAACTATATCCAAACAAAAAAAAGTGGCTCATTCTGTATCCTGAGTCCCTCATCCCTCGTGACAATAGACATAGAACATATTTTGGAATTTGTCATTGTGTTGATTGGAGTCCTCAAAGGCATCCAAAGTTGTTTTTTGTTGTTGTTGTTGGGTTTTGGTTTTTGGTTTTTTTTTAGTGAGGCAATTGGGGTTAAGTGACTTGCCCAAGGTCACACAGCTAGTAAATATTAAGTGTCTGAGGTCAGATTTGAACTCAGGTCCTCCTGACTCCAGGGCCGGTGCTCTATCCACTGCGCCACCTAGCTGCCCCAAAGTTGTTTTTACAGCATAGTTATTGTAAATTAACAAAAATGTCCCAGATAGGTATTAGATGGTATTACTATGCTTTTAAATTTTGTACTTATTTTTAGCACAGTCAGGCCAGGTTTTAACTTAAAAAAAAAAAAAGTTCTACGAGAGGAGATAAGCAATATCACTGCTAAATTTAGAGCCTTGTACGGCCCAGGCAAACCCCAACAGTCAGTGACACCCGTGTGTATTTGAATGGGGGAGGGGAGGCACAACTGTAAATGATCAAAATGATTCCTGAGTAAATTTTTATAAACTAATTACATTAAGTGGTTTTTAAACCTGTTTCAAAGCTTATCAGATCATTTAGTTTGGGTTGTTTGTTTCATCATTATAGTCTATGAATTTTTTTTTAATTGTTTCTTTTCCTCCTCTGGGGAAGGCATGAGGGAATAAAAGAATTGGAGCCCTTTTCTTCAGCTTCTGCTCATTTAAGATTGAGTCTCCTCAAGGAATATTAGATCTAGCCATCCCCAAAGAGAAGGTCACAGTTGGTGGTGAATTCTGAACATTCTCAATTACAAGGATTCTGCTTAGTTACCCCACTCTGCCACTCATTACTAAGGAAGCAGTTCTTAACCCTCAGGTCCATGAACTTGGCTGTTAAAAATATTTTTATGACTAGATTTCAATGTGATTGGTTTTCCTTTCTAAGTCTGTGTATTTTCTCTGATACATTTAAAGACATTCTGAGGAGGGGGCCGTCGGCTTCACGAGACTGACAGGGGCAACTATGATACAAAAAGAGGTTAAAGCCCCCTGTATCTAAGGGTATGCCAAGACAGTTGTCATTGTTGAAAGGCTAACTAATAGCAGATGTATTCATTGAGCCATGAAACTAAGCACCGGCCCATGGGCCTGAACCCAGAAAAGAAATTGTCCCGCCTCAAACCAATCAGGCACAAGGCCTAACAGATCTCCTCCTGTACCTCAGCCTTGTATTTCCTTGTTTGGTTTCCATGGGAATTCAAGTATGTGGGAATGGAGTGACTTTATAAGCAAGACCCCCGTAAGAGTACAAGTGCGGGGGAGGGGCGATAAGTGTGGATTGGGACCTGTCTCAAGGCTGCAGATTACCCAGAATTTCCGAGGTCCTGATGGTATTCGTACAACTGGACAGCTGTCTTTCCTGGCCCCGCCCCTTTTGATCCCCAAGTCCTGGCAGTTGTCAGTCTCCTGCCTTCCCCTGATGCTCTGTTTATCTTGTATGTACAATTTTTTGGACGCTGTTTCCCTCTTGAGAATGTGAGCTCCCTTAAGGTGGGGGGTGGGGGGGCTGCTATCTTTTTGCCTTTCTTTGTACTCCCATCTTCCTGGCTCAGCCGGAGGCCCAGCATAGAGTCATTGCTTCACAACTGCCTATTGACTGACTGTTGTCCCTACTTCCCCCCCCCCCCCAGGCCCGGCATAGAGTCATTGCTTCACAACTGCCTATTGACTGACTGTTGTCCCTACTTCCCCCTGCCCAGGTATACACTGGCAGCTCAAGACCTGGTCATGCGAGCTCGTGGCGTGCTGAAGGACAGAGGCTGGCGCATATCCAACGACCGGCTGGGCTCCGGAGACGACATCTCTGTTTATGTCATTCCTTTAATACACGGGAACAGACTGTCATGAGCCTCCGGAGCGGCCCAGGGGACTGGGAGGGTTGTTGGAAGAGAGGCGGTGTCTCTGGGAGGAAGGGAAATGCAGATGCCAGTACCGAGGGGTGTCCTCCAGTCCAGTCCATGCCCCGTGGGTGAGGAGTCTGCTGTTCCCCCAGGCGGGGCTCTACAAGTGCCTCTGCCTCCCAGTGCTTCAGGTATCCCTTGGCACACGGCAGGAGCGGAAATGCAAAGACTTCTCCCCTGCGCCGGGTTCCTCTCGCTTCCTTTTCTAGATCACCTGAGTTGAGGCCTACCCATTTGGGGCCACAGGAGTATTTCTTTTGTTCCAGAGTAGTTGGAGAAAGCCAATTCAGGGATAACCCCGCTAAGAGGTGTTGCCAGCAAGCTTCCCTGAGAACTGAGGAAGATGCACACTGGAAAATCACTGAGAGTGAATGCTGGATTGGACAGCCCAAGTCGTCCTTCCTCCAGTCAGCCTGGTGCTTGTTACAGGGAAAGCTTAGAAGACTTGGGTGGGGGGTTTTTTATGGGTATGATATTCGAAGGGGGTGGGGAGGAGGTGGTTTATTTTTTTTGCATTCCTTAAATTCCCATCTTCCTGGTCCACAGAGTGGGGCTGGGGCCCAGGGCAGTCCCTTCAGCTTCTCACCCACAACAGCCCTGTGGGACAGGGCCCTGGATGACAGAACGCTGTTGTTGTATAACAGTGAGCGTCCTCCTGGGGTGCGTTCTCTTTCCAGATTGATTTGTTTTCACCCAAACCTGTATAGTCCCTCGGACCTTTCTGGTCCCCTCATTGGTCTTTCCTGTTGGGGGCCCAAAGTGTCTCTCTGGGAGTGGGGATTTCCATTCACTGAATGGCTGCCTCCCTCTCTCCTCCTATCACCCATCCTGTTTAAAGGATCACTGTGTATATGGAGACCTATTTGAAGCAGTGTTTAGGAGACCCGAGTGTCTGGGGAGTTTCTTGCATCGGCCTTTTAGCTGTACCTCCTTTGAGGAGTACTACAGTATCCAAGGTGTCATGTCCCTTCTCTACTCCATACCTAAAAGCAAACCAGGATACCTGGACAGTGACCAGGAGGCAACCATCTCTGACTCCCCTTGGTATCCATTAGCATTTCCAATCTGGTCTCTCTTACACCCCTAGAGCCCCGACTGCTTCACCCTTCCTCCCAGCCATCTCTCGTCTTGAGATATGATTTCACAGTTCTTGCTCATACGCCAAAGCGCCCCACTTCTGTAACCCTAATCCAACCCTGCCAACTTTTTTTTTTTAAGGGGGATGGGATTCAAAATGAAGTAAATATTCTTTCTGATTACTGTGCAGAAATGACAGTGCTTTGCTTTGTGGGACCTGGGATGAGGCAGGGAGTGGGGTCCACCAGCTACGTCTCCTCCACGAACCTTGGATACTTGGGGTGTCTTCACCAAGCTAACCACTTTCCATAATGAAAACCATTTCTGTAGGCCAGTGAAAGAGAAGAAGGCAGTCGGTGTGATTCTAAAAAATGCCAGCTAGCCAGTTCCACGTTTCACACATATTTGAATTCCTTCCCCAGAGGAGAAGAGGGCTGGCATTTCCACGGGGCTGCCACGTCTTTGGCGTTCCTGGAGGCATTAAGATTTTCTTAGGATTGGCTTAGAGCCTTCCTACTCGGGAATTATTCCATGATATGTAGACTAGTCACTCGCCAAGCAGCGGTTCAGTACTAAGGAGCTCACCAGGTATTTACCCCCAACCACTGGCTGCAAGGATCCTCTGTAACACTTTGTCCATCTAGGTCTGCCCACACGAGGTAGGCCCCCTCCCACTTCCTTCCTCTGCTGATCAAATCCACCCTTGTGTCTGATGCTACGCTGCGGAGCTCAGTGGCTGGAGGCGGACGTGGCACTTCTGTGGTTCCCGTGTTGACTGCGTGTGATGCCACAGACAAGGAAATGCAGATATGGCCTGAGTGAGGGGAGCCAAAGACACCTTGGCCTCCTCCCTTTCAGGCACATACAAACAGGACGAATGGTGTCGCAGAGGACTGTCTGTTGGGGCCTTGGACCTTTTTCTCATGGAAGCAGGCCTCAGGCTCTGTGATGCTAAGTAGCTTGTCCCCTAACCCCCTCTACCAATATACAGGCACCCAGGCAGGCAGGCACACTCTTGCACATGCCCTTTGTTCTCCTTTTCCCCTTGGGGGCCCATGCCTTCCTCTGTTGTGGGTGTCTTCGGTCCTACTATGTAATGGCAGCCAGACTTCTTGACTTAGCCCCCAGTTTGCCACCTGTTCCAAGCTGAGAAGCAGCAGTAGCAGCCTGGCTCGTAGCATGGCTACTAGGCCTCAGACTGTCTCTCCCCTGGACAGCCACGTTGGCTAGCCCTGAAGCCCCACCCTTGGAGAACTCCACCAGTTGTCATTTCAGGACAGCATCCAGAAATCCCACTCACAAGCCATAGGGAAAACAAGTCCCATTGAGTGAAGAGATTTATTTCTCAAACAGCACAAGCCCAACTCTGTCCCTAATGTGGCATCTTCAGATCTGAAAAGCAGGGCTGCTGCATGGAGGAAGGAGAAAAGGCCTTCAATGCCGGGTCCTGGTGCTGTGAAGGGGGAATAAATCAGAAGTGACAAAAATGATTTCCTAGGGGCAGCTAGGTGGTGCAGTAGATAGAGCACCAGCCCTGGATTCAGGAGTGCCTGAGTTCAAATGTGGCCTCAGACACTTAACACTTACTAGCTGTGTGACCCTGGGCAAGTCACTTAACCCCAGTTGCCTCACTAAAAAATGACTTGCTAGAGCCCCACATCAAGATCGCTTGTGAATTGAGCCCGCTGCATATTTGCCTTTCTCACCAGATGGGAGGGAACAGAACCCTTCATCCTTGGGCAGTGACCCCGCCTAGATAATGTGTTGGCTGTCAGAGGACTTCCCAGTAAGCCCAAAAGGCGATGCGCTCCAAATTCTATTTATTTCTATGCCACCAAGTCTAGTGTATCTGACTTAGAGCCAAATCTACTTGTAGCTGTCCCAAAGGAAGTCTTGCTTTTCATTTCCCAGTTATGTTATTCTAGTTATCCTGGGTATTGGAGTGTTTTTTGTCTTGTGGTATTTTTGTGTTGTTGTTGTTTTTTAAGTGAATCCCTTCCACCACCACCCTCCCGCCCAAGTTACCCACTTATCTTATTAAGATGGCTCTTTCCATTTCCCAGCTGGGCTTCTCCAACCCCTACAAGCCCTCGATTTTGTCAACACTGTTTTCATTAAAGGAAGGGAAAACTGCTAACAAACCCAGACTTCCATCCTGATTCAGGCTCTAGACTGAACCATTCCCCACACAAACCCCTTCCAGCACCCTTGGCCCTGGGATATTAGATCAGCCTGGCTTTGTCCCCTGATCGCGGCCGGGGTGAATCCTAACCAAAGGCTCATGAGTGACAAAGGAGGAAGGAGTACGTGGAACTGGGCCTGGGAGGGGGGAAGGTGGGTACCCAGCTGTGGTTGGCCTCAGAGCTGCCTTCTTGATAATAGGGAAGTGGGCTCAAAGCTTTCTCCACTAAGTTCTGCTCTGGTCCCCAGCATACTGGGGGGGAGGGGCGGATGGGGCAGGGGAGAAGTTTTAACAGTCCCTTTGCTTCTGTGCCACCCTTCATCTCGGGCAGAGCTTTAGCCGCGGTGGTGGAGAGGGATGGCTTCCAATCCTGGGACCCTCTGAGAAGATAATCTGCTATTCCAATTTCTCTCAGTTTCACTCAGGTCTGTGCCCCAACCTCCCCCCTTCATGAAGTCAGGCTATTATTTATTAATCAGGGAGAGGAGATTTTATATGACCAGGTATATAGCCTTCCCTTCAAGGGCCCAAGCAGCTCTACACTCTTTCCCCCAGTGAATAATAAAGCCTTAATGGGATTTTTTTTTTTTTTAATAAGCAGCCCCTCATAGGACAGTCAGGGAGAGAGAGAGAGAGAGAGAGAGAAAACAGCAGGGTTTTCACAAACAAAGAGATGTCAGGCTCACCCCTCTACAAGCTTTTTAAAAATAGAAAAGGCCTCCGGCCACTGGACAGAGTTCTACACTGGAAAACTCCAAGTACCAAAGACCAGAGGGTGTGCGAAGCCAAACGGCTCCCCCTGGCCTTCCCTGACGTCTTGGAATCAGAGCAGGTCTTGGCCGAGCCGGGCTGGTGATGTGGCACATGGATAAAGCAGTGAGATATCTGAGGACCACACGGTGTAGGCAGCCGAACCAAAATGAAGGCTCAGTCCAGATTGGAATGCCAACTTGAACGGGCTTGACCGTCTCACCCCACCATGTACTCTTGTGTAAATAGCTTTACTTTTTTTTCCCTTTGTCTTAGATGAAGATGTGTTTGTGTAGCTACCACATAGACAGTGACCAAACGAGACTGTATGTGTGCTGCCAATTTCTACCTACGATATACTTGGAGGAGGGAGGAGCCCACGAGGCCTCCAATCCTTTTAATCCTTCCATGAGTCCATTATGTTTGTTGATGTCTGTTGGGGGATTTTTTTGGTTGTTGTTGCTGTTGTTGTGGTTGTTGTTGTTTCTATTTCTTAGGGATTTTTTGAGGGTTACTCTTTCCTACTCTTGTTTCACTTCCATTTTCTTTGTTCCTGCTGGTTGTTAAGGCAGACCTATAACAGAAACCACACTTTCAAGACTGTGTGATCATTTGCTTTTTTTTTTTTTTTTTCCCATAAGGACCCTTCTGTAACGAAGAGGGTGGAAAATCTGTCAGGAAATGGATTTCAGAACAATACACATTTCTGCTTTTTTCGACTGTGTTGACTTTTGTAAGGCACCCCCCAACCCAAACAAAAACTGTTTTAGTACAAAGGATTTATTGTATGTGTTCTGAAAACTTAAGTGCAATGTCTCGAGGGAGAAGCTAAGGAGAAATGTATATGCTCGTTGACATTTTAAAATAAAAAGATTATATATATGTACATAGGACACCTTCATCAAGGCTGGTTTTTTTTTTTTTTTCCGTCTCTGACTGTCCTGCTCGCAGTAGGACCTTGTGCAAATCGCCTCACTGGGCCGGGTTTTCCTGGTCTCTAAAATGAGGGGGTAAGAGCTGGCTAGGTGGTCATTGAGGCCCTTTGCAATTCTATAGCCTGTGATCACCAATTTATGATCACCCAACTGGAGAAGTTATCCATGCCAAGAAGTAGCACATATCTGAACACTCCCTCAAGGGAAAATGAAACGAGTATTCTAAGCCTTTACAGAAATAACATAAGCGCCCGGAGATGCCGGTACCTTTAAAAATATACACCTAGAATCCAGCTATGGAGACCAACCAGAATAATGCCCAGATGAACATCCCTGGCTAAGAGGTAAGGTAATCTCAGGTAAGAGAGGGAGTGAGCTGCCCATTCTTACTGATGATAGAACAGAAAAGAGCCAAGATTTGAGTGGGTTTGTGATTCCCTGACGGGAGTCGAAGGAAGACACTGTTACCAGGTTGGGGAGGATATGGGGGAAACACCTTTGATCTGAAATAAGACTCTTCATGGAAAACTACTCCATTTGGCTCTAGGAAGCTAAGAGAATTGGGAAAATACTAACAATTTGATGAATAGTCTGGAAGACTGGGTTCACAAGGATTGCCAAGAAAAATGCTGAATCTTTATTTGAGCATTTACTTAGGAAAAGCAAGGGTGGAAGGAGATTACAGAGCAACCTAAAATTGCTACCCAAAAAGGGATGGGGGTGGGACAGGCAGGGAAGAGGGAAGGAAAGGAAATAATCCTTGGAGAAAACAGGTTTGCAGGTTTTTATATAGTAATCAAACAGCTTTGTTTCCCCTTCCAAAAAAAAATGTCTAACCCTTTGAGTGTTCTGGTGACAAAGGTGTTATTGGTCTTGCAAAGTTAAGTTACATGGTTGGATAAAATCATTAAAAATTTGTAGTTGGAGGAAAAATTATTTGGGGAAAGTGTACCTGTGAAGTAATTAGAAATTTTTCTGTAGACTATAGCAACTAAGTGTTAAGGGCTAAAATTCTAGCTAAACTGTCTAAAATATCTAATGAATGGTCGCCAATAAATTATAAGCTTTAGCAAGAGTTAGACTTTTAAGCATTTATTAAGGAGAATAAGAATTTGGTAAAGAGAGAGAAAAAGGCCTAGATTCCTATCTATTAAAGGGAGAGCACATTTTTAGCTCCGCTCTCCACCAGAGTCCAAAGGAAAAAAAGCCTGAGACCGAGCGCCAGTCTCTTCCTTCCTCCTCCCACTAGCCAACGTCACTTCCTGATGCCAAAGAAAAGACTCCTGGTCTTGCCCTCAAAACCCTTCGCTTCATGGGCGGAACTCTTCTACAGTAAGTCTCCAGCAGGTGGCGTCATTCCAATCGTTACATAAGATAGAGAAATGTAGGTTAATGGAGCTCATTCAGAAGAGGGGATAGAGAGTATGGTGTATAATGGAAAAGGCTATGGATTTGAAGTCAGAAAACTTGGGTTCAAATCCTAGCTATGGGATCTTGGGAAAATCAATTATCTGGGCCTCAGTTTCCTACGCTCTAAAATAAGGGGGTAAAAGTGGGCAGTGGCTAGAGCGACAGACCTGTAGTGCAGAGAACCTGAGTTCAAATCCAGCCTCAGGTATTTACTAACTGTGTGACCCTGGGCAAGTCATTTAACTGTTTGCCTCAGTCTCCTCATCAGTAAACTGAGCTAGAGAAGGAAATAGTCAACCACTCCAGTATCTTTACCAAGTGCTCTTTCCATTGTGCTGTAATTTCTGTTTTCAGCAGGGATTATCATCCATACAGAGAAGCCATACTTCTTGGTGGATAAACTACCAGACTTGAAGCCAAAGAGATTTAGTTTCAGATCCTTCTCTGGCATAATTAATTAGGTGAACTTGGGCAAGTCAGCTTAATCTCGAGGCCATAAAGTGGAAGTGAGAGCAACCTATTATTTATGTACATAAATCAGTATTTTTATGATCAAACAAGTTAACATTCGCAAAGGACTAGGCATGACCTCAACCTCTTTGGTCTCAGGTACCTTATCTGTAAAAAAAAAAAAAAAAGAGTTGGCTCAAATAAACTCTTTAGTTGAGACTTTAGTCCCTTCCATTTGTAAACTATGAAATGTTTTATAGTGTTAAACATATAAGATGTCAGCCATCGTTTTTTCCCTTAATTGTTGTCATTCAGGCATTTTCAATCATGTCCGACTCTTCTCAAACCCTGTATGGGGTTTTCTTAGATACTGGAGTGGTTCATCATTTCCTTTTCCAGATAATTTTGTAGATGAGGTAGTTGAGGCAAACAAGGCTAAGTGACTTACCTACTGGCACATGCTAGTAAGTATCTGAGGCCAAATTTGAACTCCAGACTTCAGGCCCAGCATTCTTAGCCACTGCACCAACCTGGCTGTCCTAATAGCACTTCTCAGATGATTCTGGGAGAACACATATCAACACACAAGCACCACCCTCGGATTCCTCTGTGAGACACTGCTTCTCTGGACAATGAAAACGAAGGAACTCGGGTTAAAACTTGAGAGTGGACTTTTCTGGGTCCCTATTTCCTTACCTGCAGAATGAAGGGTTTGGAGCAGCTGGCCTTCTGGCCATGACCCTGTGAACCAATGTACTTACTATCCCCTTGTTTTGACCCCTGGGACATTTGATTGCAGAGGTGGTAAGAGCCTGGGGGCACTGGAAATGTGTTGTAAACCAAATAAACCCATCAACCCAATTCTAGTTAACAAATGTTAACACTGAGGGCTGGGAATCCTTTCAGTCCAATGATGCAAAAGGGTCATGACATAGTAGGGGACCCAGGTTGGGAGCGTCATGCCATTGTCTAGGCCATACCAGACATGTGGCGTCCATGTGTTGGTTGTGACATCCTCTCCTCCCATCTTTTAAAAATTCATGCTTACCAACACTTCGTAGTTATTGCCATCTCGGTCTTTTCCATTAACTAAATGACAGCCCAAAGAGTGAATTAGGTATCCTAGCAATTAGTCTGCCTTTTTTTAATTGCTTTTCCGTAATTAGAATCCTAGAGGGGGAAAAAAAAAACCCTGCTGCTCACTCAATACATCTCACTGCTGTCAGCTCAGGCTGTGCCTTCCATCAGCTAAGCTGTTCCGCTCAGGCCTCCTCCTTCCAGTGAGGCTTAAGGATGGATGGGGAAGGGCGGGCTTGGCTTGGAGGCATTCAGTGTGAGTCTTGGGCTTGTCCCAAAGTGGATATGTTATACCTGTGAATGTTGCCTTCTCAGGGATCAGTAGGGGCTCCCTCAGAGGGAGGGAGCCTACAGAATGGCTGCAAAAAACCCCAAACTAAGTCGCTTTGTGCCAGCTGTTGATCAGGAAAGCCTCGATTTGGTTCTAGGGCTTTGTAATATCCCACTGGGCCACATTTCCCCTTCTAAATCTGATTTTTACAAATCCACTGTGTCACTCATTTGTAACTTGCATTTAACATTCACAAAATACTCTTCTTCTCAATGATCCCATGAGGTTATTGTGACCACATAGAAGTATAAGGTTGACTTAGTCAGCAGTGGGCAGCAGCCTTCCCCCCACCCAGCTAATAATAACATTTAAAGTTCATGTAGATATTTCATCCCATTTGATTCTCATAATTCTTGAGGTAAGATAAGTATCCCATTTTGTAGATGAGGAAAATGAAGCTTATAAAGGTAAAAGTGACACCCACATATTGCACAAGTAGTCCATTTTATATTAAACTGAGGAGGAGAGGTTAAATGACTTAAATTCAGAAGTATAAGTATTGGAGCCAAGACTTAAACATAGATGTTCTAAAATGAGAGAATCAGGATCTGAAAGAAATCTCCAGAGACTGGCATGATAGGTTTAATCTGAAAAGAACAAAAGTTTCACAAGAGCAGGGACTTTTTCTTTGTATCTGCCAGAGATTAGAGGCGGCCAAATGGTGTAATGGATAGAACAGTGGGCCTGAAGTCAAGAAGACCTGAATTCAAATCCAGCCTCAGGCACTTAATAGCTGTGGGATCCTGGGCAAGTCATTTAAACACTACCTGCCTCAGTTTCCTCATTCTGTAAATTAGGGATAATAGTGCCCACCTATTGTGAGGCTCAAATGAGGTACTCATAAAGCATTTAGCACCTAGTAGGTACTTAATCAAGTTCTTTCCCAATGCCTTGCACAGTCTATGCCTTAATATATACTTGTTGGATTAGACAACTGAAAGATGAAATACAGCGGGGAAAATTGTACTGAATGAACAAATGCAGGATTGGGTTTTTTTGTTTGTTTTTTGTTTTTTGTGAGGCAATTGGGGTTAAGTGACTTGCCCAGGGTCACACAGCTAGCAAGTGGTAAGTGTCTAGGGCCGGATTTGAACTCAGGTACTCCTGAATCCAGGGCCGGTGCTTTATCTACTGTGCCATCTAGCTGCCCAAATCATAGGTTCTTTTTTTTTTTTTTTTTTGAGAGGCAATGGGGGTTAAGTGATTTGCCCAGGGTCACACAGCTAGTAAGTGTCAAGTGTCTGAGGCCGGATTTGAACTCAGGTACTCCTGAATCCAGGGCCAGTGCTTTATCCACTGCGCCACCTAGCTGCCCCCCAAATGCAGGATTGTTAAGGCATGTCTAGAATCAGTTCACTGAGGCAATGGTACATAGATGTGGAGTCAGTGACACCTGAGTTCCAATCCAACCTCAGATACTACCTGTGTGACTCTAGCCAAGTCACTTAACCTCTATATGCCTCAGTTTCCTCATCTGTTAAATGAGGATAACCTACCTCCCAGGTCGAATCGAAATGAGATAATTAAATATAAAGTATTTAGCACAGTTTGTGACACATAGTAAGTGCTATGTAAATGTTAGCTATTATGTGAAAAAGGGCTCAAGGATTTATAGAACTGCAAACAAATCAACAGTGTTATGCAGCCACACACACACACACACACACACACACACACACACACACCAATAATGACATTTAAAGTACATGTAGTTAGATACCTTATCCCGTTTGATTCTCATAATCCTTGAAGTAGGATTCTACAGATGAAGAGACTGAAGCTTACAAAGTCGAAGTAATTTGTCCATATATGACATCATTAATAAGTGTCAGAAGTGGTATTTGAACCCACTTGGCCCCTGACTCCCAAATCCATTGCTCTTTCCGCGATGGATTCAACCATTCATAGAATAAGGGAGTTCGTAGTCCCAGTCCACTCTGTGCCAATCAGATCACATGTAGAGTATGGCATCTAATTCTGGGCCCAGTGTTTCAGGAAGAAGTGGGCACAAAGGAAAGTGAACAGGATGACAAAGGGATTCCAATCCATACCATATCCAGATTGATTGAGGAAATTAGCTTATAAAGGGAGGCACATGAGTTGGAGGCTGTCATCTTCAGCCATTTGAAAGGTTGTTACATGGAAGAAGAGAGAAACTTATTTGGCGCTAGAGGAAGAACGAGGTAGATAAGATTTTGGTTCAATGCCGTAACAAGGAGAGCTATCTCAAAAGGTAGTAGGACTATCTTAGAAAGTAACATGTTCACAAATACTAGACATTGTCAGGCTGGATGACTGCTTGTCAGGACGTTCTAGGTCAGGGTTTTTTTGTTTCATTGGTTTTTGGGCTTTTTGAGGCAATCGGGGTTAAGTGACTTGCCCAGGGTCACACATCTAGTTGGTGTCTGAGGCTAGATTTAAACTCAGGTCCTCCTGACTCCAGGGCCAGTGTTCTATCCACTGTGCTACCTAGCTACCTCCACATAAGTATTCTTAACCTTTTGGGTGTCATAGAACCCTTTGGGGGTCTGATTTGGCCTGTGGATCAGAATCATGATTTTAAATGCATAAAATAAAATACATTGGCATACAATATATACTATTTCACTTGGTGATCTCATCTGCTCCCATGGACCATTCTGGTCCTGTCTGCGCTGGTGATTCTCAGATCTGTTTATCTAGCTGCAACCACTCTCCTAACTCATGGACTTACATTCCTAACTGCCCATTGGATGTCTCCATTGACATCTTTTTTTTGGGGGGGGAAGGTTGGGCAATGAGGGTTAAGTGACTTGCCCAAGGTCACACAGCTAGTAAGTGTCAAGTGTCTGAGGCTGGATATGAACTCAGGTACTCCTGAATCCAGGGCCAGTGCTCTATCCGCTGCATCACCTAGCTGCCCCCTCCATTGACATCTTTTTGATTTCTTTTTTTTTTCTTTTTTTGGTGAGGGCAGTTAGGGTTAAGTGACTTGCCCAGGGTCACACAGCTAGTAAGCTAAGTGTCTGAGGCCATATTTGAACTTGGGTCCTTCTGACTCCAGGGCCAGTGCTCTATCCACTGTGCCACCTAGCTGCCCCTCTCCATTGACATCTTAAACTCGACATGTACAAAACTGAATGCCTTATTTCCCCCCAAAATTCCTTTTCTTTCAAACTCCACTGTCGTTGTCAAGGTGATCATTATCCCACAGGCTTGCACCCTGGGTGTCATTAATAACACTTCATTCTCTCTCACCCTCCATGTCCAATCTCTTATTGAATCCTGTCATTTTTTCCTTTTCCTTCATAATCTCTCTTGCACACACCCTCTTCTCTCCTCTGACACTGCCACTACCCTTTGTAGGTCTTCATCATCTCATAACTGGACTATAGATGTAGCATGCTAGTTGATCTCCCTGTCTCAAATCTCTCCCCATTCTGGTCCACTTTCCATTCAGCTGTCAAATTAATCTTCCTAAAGAACAAGTCTCACCATGTCACACATACACACACACCCCACTACTCCAACTCCAATGGCTCCTGGCCATCTCCAGCATCCAATGTAAAAGCCTCTGGCATTCAAATCCTTTATAATCTGGACCTCCTCCTACTTGTACAGTCTTCTTACACCTTACTCCCACCTCTTCTGTGATCCAGTGGCACTGGCCTCCCTCATGTTCCCGAACCAAGTCACTCCATCTCCCAAGTCCATGCATTTTAAAAATCGTTCTCTTTTTTAAATTTATGGAATAAAACAAGCATTTCCATAACATAGTATAATTTAAAAAAAGATGATTGCGCATGAAAAAGTCCATGCATTTTTACTGGCTGTCCAACATACGTGGAATTCTCTCTCCTTCATCTCTACCTAGGTTGGATAAAGTGCTGGACTTGGGATCAGGAAGAACAGAGTTCAAATCTAGCCTCATAAACTAGCTGTGGGACCCTGGTCAACACGTACCTGTTTGCCTCAGTTTCCTCTAGCTTCCTTCAAGTCATAACTAAAACCTCACCTTCTACAAGAAGCCTTTTCAAAAGATGCCCCCTTAAAGCTAATGCATTCCCTCTCTTAACTTTCTCCAAATTACCCTATTTATACAGCTGTATTCATGTTATCCCTCTGCCCCCCCTCAATTAAACTGTGAATTCCTTGGGAGCAGGGATTGTCTTTTGCCTTTCTTTGTATTCCTAGTACTTAGTACAGTGTCCCGTATGTAGCAGGCGCTTAATGAATGCATGTTGACTAACATACCCCCTGACTGGGAGAAGTCTTCTCAAAGCTCTATTTCCTCCAAAAGAAAAGTATTGAAGTGAAACTGGTCAGAAGGAAGCTACATTAAATCTCTCTGTCTCTTTCTGTCTGTCTGCTTATCTGTCTGTCTCTCTGTCTCTCACCCTCACATACCTCTTTTATCCAAATCACAAGTGCTGGACTGGTTAGAGGTGACTGAAAAGATAGATGACCTTTGTCCCATTTCCCCAATTGCAAATCACAGTTTATTCTCCTCCTCACCTCTACATATGTCACTATTTTTTAGCTAATAAATTTTATTTCAATACAACAGATGCTTCCTAAAAAATAGTCAAATAATTTCCCCATAGAGACTTCATTTTTCCCAAAAAAACAGTTTATTGATTGTTAACAGAAAGGACAAACGTGTCCTTTAACTTTGACACAAGGAACATTGCATTTGACCAGGGCCTTTCTGCTACCCCATGTTGACTTTAGAGTAGAAATCATTTTCATGGTGAGTTTACACAGTGAAGAAAAAGCAAGAGGACTGCGGATCTAGGTAACTTTAATTCTTGCCATCATTGCTGGTAATAGGTTTTTCCATCCCCTAGAGGCTATAAAACTAAGGCAGGGGACATCTGGCAAACATTCCTAGTATATAATAGGACTAGCGGTAAATTTAGCCATCTCACATTTTTCAAAGATTAGCAACCTCAGGTGATATTAATTACACATATATTATAACTAATTCATACAGTGATAGATGGCAAGTTGGAAGGCACCTCAGAGGACATCCAGTACAGGCCATTCATTTTATTGATGAAGAAATTTCTGTCCAGAGAGTTGGCCAGTGACTTTCCAGTAAATAGAAGAGCTGAGATTCGAATGTAGGGAGTCTGACTCTCAAATCCACGACAATATAGATTACCCTCTTGTCTTGACTAACATCCTTTTCCATTGCCTCATCTGATCAAGGTGATCTTGGGTTCTGACAGGCTTTTGCTCCAAGAGAAATTTAGTCCGTGCTCTTGTAAATGCTGCCAAACTCTGAAGGATTCGCATATACAATCTCACAATGTGCTGTGCCTGTTGACTGGGAACCGACCTAGATAATTTCAGAAAGGCTCATTGACCAAAAAGTTGGCTACCCAGCTGAGATATTAAAGGATGTATGGAATTAAAGGTCGTTGAAGTGTCTCTTCTTTATTCACAAGACCTTTAGGTGGAGCAGTGGAGTCAGGAAGATGGTTGGAACCCTGCCTCAAACACTTAATGACTATCTGACCCTAAGCAAGTCACTTAACTTATCTAAGCCTCAGTTTCCCCACCTGTAAAATGGGGTGCTGATAACAATAGCACCTACTCCCCACCAGAGTTGCTGTGAGGATAAAATTCGATGTCATATAAAGACTTTGCAAATCTTAAAGTGCTAACGATGATGACTGTGATGGGGGTGGTGATGATGTTGTCATCCCTGCTTATAGTTGTTTCTACATGAAAGTATGAAAGCTGCCCCCTAGGGCAGCTAGGTGGCGCAGTGGATAAAGCACTGGCCCTGGATTCAGGAAGACCTGAGTTCAAATCTGGCCTCAGACACTTGACACTTAGTGGCTGTGTGACCCTGAGCAAGTCACTTAACCCCTATTGCCCTGCAAAAAGAAAAAAAAAAAGAAAGTATTAACACGGGTTGACTTCCTAGTGTAAAATGCATGCTTTTTAAGAAAATCAAACATAGTTTAGTAGCATATAGTCAAAATTCTGTAATACAGAATATCATATGAAGTAGAGACTCAATCAGATTGCATCTCATGGAATGCTGGACCTGTACCCTGGCCACTTCTGGGCAAACATCTCAGTGTTGATGGAAACCTTTGTAGGGGGGCAGTGGGGGTTAAGTGACTTGCCCAGGGTCACACAGCTAGTAAGTGTCTGAGGTCAGATTTGAACTTAGGTACTCCTGAATCCAGGGCCTGTGTTTTATCCACTGCGCCACCTAGCTGCCCCCCAAACATCTCAGTGTTAAAGGATTTGGGCACTTCAGAACAACAGAACAATAATATCCTTACTGACCACTGAATGGGAACATTTGCTGACTCAAAGGATCTTCCATAGGGAGAGTTTTTGCCCCTTGCCACTCATGTCTTCCCATCTTCTATGCATGAGGAAGCTTTGAGCCTCTCCCTGGAAGGGTAGGGATGGGATTTATGTTGTTCCCCATTCCTGTGGCAAAAACTATGTCTGTGAGCACATATAACAGCTAAACCACATGTGTGCATTTAGGTGAGCCTAAGTTTTCTTTATTTGCTGAGTATGGGTGACTGAACAGTAATCCTAAAATGGGTATGTTCAGTGCATGCAACTTGTGAGTTCAAGAAATTTGGATATTTATTTCCTTGGCAGAACTGACTGATAGAGAATGGCAATTTATGCACCAGAGAGGCCAAGCCTACTAGAAAACAGGGACCTAGAGAAAATTTATTTGAACAATGCAGAGCTGAGGTGAAATATTAAAAAACCTACTCAGTAGACCTGCAAACTGCAGCTAGGTGATATGCTGGATAGACCACCGTACCTGTAGTCTGGAAGGTAGATCTGTGTTCAAATCTAACCCCAAACATTTACTAATTATATGAAAAGTCACTTATTTCTCTCTGCCTCAGTTTCTTCATCTATAAAATTGGGGATAGCTCCTTCCAAGGTTTTGTGATGCTCAAATGGGATAATATTTGTCAAAAAGCACTTTGTAAACCTTAAAGAGCTATTTAAATGCCAGTTGCTGTTATGATTATTGTTATTTTTTATCTTGATGTTTTAACTATCAACCTCCCACAACACTATAATAGTTATCTTACTCAAAACAATGTTGCAGCTTGCTTTAAGTCTGTCATTGCACACTTGCCAGAGCCTGGCTTCTAATAAAAGACTAGCTTGGAGACCACAGTAAAGCCACCTAATTTCTTCATGTGCTTGACAACTAGGACTACAGATTCGAGTTGTTACCAATCTGTGCTGATTGGCAGGTAATTCAATTTTTTGTGACATTTTGGTAATACTGTGATAAAATAATGGGATTTAGCAGATAATCAAAGGCCCACCTGGAAATTAATCTAAACTGATTGAATTAAGTGAGAGTGATTGACTGCTGATTAGCCTACTTCGGGTTAACTAGATTGTAATCACACCTGGCTAACCCTTAAGAAGGTATTATTCTCAGAAGCTAAGGACTTTGAACTCAACTGGAGACCACCTTCAAGCCCAGTGAACCAATGGATTTGGATGACGCCAACCAATCAGCTTGAAGCAGTGTGTAAGGACCGCCTCTGCTCCAGACCTATAAAAAGCTTCCACACTCATTATGCAGGGGCAGGTTGTGGTTGAAGCAGGCTCATGGTGGAGGACTTGAGGAAGAACCAGACCAGGTTGGAACTCTAGGCTAGATAGGTCTTTTCTTAACTTTCTGAACTCTATGTGTTTTCCTTTTTACTGATACCTAGTATGCTTTAATAAATGCTTAATGCCCAAAGACTAGTGCTGAAGCTTCTGTGGGGACCACGTTTTAATTGGGGAGTGTTAGCTAAGCGGCTCACTGCAATGCTGGGGCAAGGAAGGAAATCGGCAGCTTCCCTCAAAACAGAACAGGATTTATTTTAACAAGAATGAACTTTAAAAACACACACACACAAATAGGATCAGTAGGATCAAGGGAAAGGAAATAAAATGGGGAAAGGGAAATTATACAACCTGAAAAATACCACTGCCCAGGAATCAGCTGAGAATACACAGCAGAGCTCCTGTTGCCTTCCAGCTAGAATGTCGACTTCTCCCCATTCCCAGAAATCCCACACAGCCGCTAACCAATTGTCTGGCCGCTCTGACAGTCACATGACTGCCCTCACTAGGCTTCCAATCATTATAATTTTGCCAGGCCCATGTAGGCGTCATCGAGTGGTGATGACATGAGGTACCAGTGCCATGGCAACAGCTACAACCAGCGGGTAGAGCACCATGCAGTTTGTGGCACCCCAGGTGAGTGTGCACGGAGGCACAAAAACCTCAAATAACAATTCTTTACACTTCTAATTCAAGGCAACTACACATTAAATTTTTTTAGACAACACAATAAATATTTGTTTTCTTCTTTCCTTTCCTTTTTTCCTTCCTTCTTTCTTTCCTTCCTTCCTTCTCCTGAATGAGTGCTGTATACTTCCAGACAGCTCTCATTCTTAGAAAAAAGACCTTTCTTACTGAATTGAAATCTGCCTCTATGTGACTTCTACCCATTGGTCCAGTATCTACGCACTGAGGCTAAATAGCACGTCTAAAGAGAGCCCTTCAAAGTCTTGAAGACAGTTCCCATGCTGGCTCTGCATCCCCTGTACCATCCTCATTTGGCATGGTTTCTTGTCCTCTTGCCACATGTCTCTTCCAAAGAGTCCCTAGAAAACTCTTCTCTGGACATGAGTGTTTGTCAATGGCCTTCCTAAAATTATATTGTTGATGTGACCAGGTTCCCATCAAGCATGGCTCTATTCAAGGAAGGAGATTTGACTCCCAATTGCTGGAAAGATGACTGAGCATGGTGCTATTTACCGGCTCTGTGGGACTTACTAAGTTGCTTCAAGACTTCTTGAGACTAAGGTATAGGGTTCTAGAGCCTCCTTGGAAGAGGCATGTGAAGAAAGACTTGAAGGGGAAGCTGGCTCCTTATCATGTATCTCATTTGCACCAGAGAATCCTAGAAGAGAATTTGATGGGTAAGATTGAGCCATCTCTCTTGGTTTGACCTGAGATGTTACCTCATTCCCAGCTAAATTGCTCATTCTCTCTCGTGTAATTTTGTGGATTTTCTAGTCTGTAGAATTCCAATTTCCATTTGCGGTTTTGCTCAGATTTGACTTTGCTTGCCATTCACTATTTGTGATGTTCTGTTTTGTAGCCAGCTTTTGGTGGTAAGTGTGAGTTAAGGGCAGCCCTACCCCATGAGAACAACCAGAAAAACAGCTTTCCTTATCAACCTCTAAACTTCTAAGCACTAGACCAGAGATATTTGGGGGAGGCAGATAGAGAAAATTCTAGCCCAATATGTCCTTCCAAAGCTAGAGTGAGTCTGCTGGTGCTATAAGCAAGCTCTCCTCCTCTCTGCAGAAGCTAACAGGACCTCAGATCATAGCTGCCCTTGCCATCCACAAGCCACATCTATACTTTTAGGCGACCCACATGGACACATATCTTACCCTGATAAGTGACCAGAATACTCAAGATGTGGTCAGACCAGGGCAGAGTATTGTCAGAAGACCAAAACCTCCTTCACCCTAGGCAAAATCACAGGGCTCCCTTCATGAGCCACCCCAGGTAGAACTTTGCTCTATCCTCTGTTCCTGAGACATATCACCTACACTTCGCTGTCTTTCACAATTTAATTTGTTTGTACTGTTAGAGGCAGAGTAGATAGAGCAAGCTCTAGGCATGGAGTCAGGAACACCTGAGTTCAAATCCAACCTCAGATGCATACTAGCTGTGTAACCCTGAGCAAGTCACTTAACCTCTGTTTACCCATCAATTGGGGGATGACTGAACAAAATCATGGCATATGAATGTAATGGAATATTGTATTCTAAGAAATGGTGAAGGGGATGGTTTCAGGAGAACCTGAAAAGGCTCATATAAACTGATGCAAAGTGAAATGAGCCAGAACCAGGAGAACAATGTGTACAGTAACAGCAACATCGGGGGGTGTTTGTTTTTGCTTTTGTTTTTTGTGGGGCAGTGAGGGTTAAGTGACTTGCCCAGGGTCACACAGCTAGTAAGTGTCAAGTATCTGAGGCTGGATTTGAACTCAGGTCCTCCTGAATCCAGGGGCAGCCCTTTATCCACTGTGCCACCTAGCTGCCCCCATAACAGCAACATTGTAAAGGGAATGAACTTAAAAAACAACCCCCCCAAAAAAACCCTTTAGGAACTCTGATCAAAGCAATAACCGTGTGTGTGTGTGTGTGTGTGTGTGTGTGTGTGTGTGTGTGTACCTCAAAACCTGTGTTTGGGCCAGAAGAGTACCAGAAGAGTACCAGTACGAAGATCTTGTAGCTAAAGTGTTGTTTGTATGTTTCAATAGGCCATTCCTATTTCACAAGGGAAAAAAAGACCCTGTGTACACATTGCAATACTCCTTTTTAGATACCTTCCGCAAACCTCACAGGCGTCACCAAACTCAAAATCATCACCCATAGGACAACAAAAGCCCAGGCCCCCTATCTGGGGGACCTGAGACAAGATGAAATTGCACACGCATTTTCGTCCCTGGGGATAGCTGCCATCCACCCCCAGCACCAGCAAGTCTAAGAAAGAGGGTTAATTTTTTTTATTATTACTATTGTAAGGCAACATGTGGGTGTCGGGCAAATGCCTCTGGCAAAGAACTGTGTCTGCTCCTACCCCCACATCTAACTGCACAGCCAAACCAGGTGTTTCCAATTACCACTGCCAGCAAATCTCCAGGCCAAGTAATGCTCAGAAATGGTCCTGACCAGGGTTAGACGGGTAGCCAGGAAGCTAAGGCCAAGCCGGTGAACTGTCTCCATATGGAAGGCTCTCTTCTGCCGCTGGTCTTTGCCCTGCCTTCCTGTCCTGCCCAGCCCCTTGTTCCCTCACCCCTAATTTCAAATGGTTTCATCACCGTACTCTGCTTATCAAACATTTTTTTTCTCTCCTCCCACTAAAAGAAAAAAGCGAACCATAATAACAAACACAGTTGAGCAAAACAGATTCCCATCCTGGCACCAGTGACCTCATAATTGCCAAATCCACAATCTTTTTCCCAGTCCTCATTTCACACATGCCGCTGTTGAGCACACTCACTTCCAACACCAAAACATAGGATGGTGGAGAGTGAGCTGGATTGGGCGTCGGGACCTGAGTTCAAATTCCCCTCTTTGAACTTACTGACTTTGCGACCTTGGGCAGTTCTCTTGACTTCAGTTCTAAAGCTATAAAATGAAGGGGTTAGACAGCCCATAAGGGCCCTTCCAGCTCTAGAATTATGATCTTTTGATTCTCTTTGCTTCTTTGGGCTGTTTGTTTTCTATACTTTCTCTCACTGACTTTTTGCATTCCTTTGTATTCAATTATCATGTCAATGCAGACTTTTCCCCCCCAAAATCTATTCCCTGAGTGTCTCCAACTGCCTGCTGGACATCTCCTGAGTTTTCCTCTTAGTACCTCAAACTCAACCTGTCCAAAACTGAACTTATTGTGGACACTTAATTTCCTGATTTCTGTTGGTAATATTTTCCCTGTTACGTACACTTAAAACCCTGGAGTTATCTTTGGGCCCTCCCTCCTCCTGACCCACTCACCCATATCTAATCATTTGACATCCTTTTGATTCTACATCTACACTTTCTCTCACAAGGTCCCTTCCTCTTCACTCACACAACAAGCATCTTAGTTGACTCCTTTATCCTCTTTCATCTGGAGTATTGTGATTGTCCTCCCTGCCTCCCATATCTCCCCTCTCCAAATCATCCTTCACTCAGCTGTCAAAATAAGCTTCCTGATGTACAAGTCTGGGTATGTCACTTCTTGACTCAGAACTTTCCATGGTTCCCAATTGCCTGTAGGATAAAATACAAACTCCTTAGCCAAGCATTTAAGGCATTCCACCATCTAGATCCAAACCAGCTCTCAGTTCAATTCAACAAACATTTATGAAGTGCTTACTGTATACAAAGCAAAGACTTTGCACCTTTCTAGCCTTGTTCCATGTCACTCCCTTTCTTTTTTTCCATCATTTTCCTTTTATTGTTTTCCAAAATATATGTAAAAACAAATTTTGACATCAATTTTTTAAAACTTTGTGTTTCAACTTCTGTTCCTCCCTCCCTTCCCACTCCCCACCCACAAGAACTCAAGCAATTCAAAATAAGTTATACATGAGTAGTCATGGAAAATATCCCCACATTAGATAGGTTGTGAGAGAAAACAGTTTAAAAAACAAAACTTCAGATTAAGGAATTGTCAAAGAAAAAAATTTTAATGTGTTTCCATCTGTTTTCAGATACCATCAGTTCTTTCTCTGTAGATGGGTTGCAATTTTCATAAGTCCTTCAGGGTTATATTGGATCATTGCCTTGCTGAAAATAATGACATACTTCCCAGCAGATCATCCCCACTATTGCTGTTATTTTGTATACAGTACATTTCGCTCTGCTTCAGTTCATGTAGGTATTTCCAGGTTTTTCTGATTAGTATCCTGTTCACCATAACCTGTATATAGTACCTTAAACTTGACAAAGAAATTTCTTCATAATAGCCCAGAAAAGTAGGTACCATACATTTTGCTTTTATAATCAATCAATACAACTAATTCCCTCCATCCTATTCCCTTCCCATGATATTTACTCTATTTTCTATCTCCTTTTACCCTATTCCTCCTCAAAAGTGTTTTACCTCTGACTGTCGCCTTCCCTTCTCTTCACTCCCTTTTTTCCACCCTTCCCTCCTTATCCTCTTCCCCTCCTACTTTTGTGAGGGCCAAATTTTTATATACCTCTGTAGGGTTAAATAGATTACTCTTCCCAATTGGGTATGAATGTTATTCCCTCCTTGAGCCCATTCTGATGAGATTGTGGTCTTTGAGATAATTCTGTGTTCTAAATTTTTCTTCCTCCTGTTAAGGGCTAAAATTCTAGCTAAACTGTCTAAAATATCTAGTGAGTGGTCGCCAATAAATTATAAGCTTTAGCAAGAGTTAGACTTTTAGGCATTTATTAAGGAGAATAAGAATTTGATAAAAAGAGAAGAAAGGCCTAGATTCCTATCTATTAAAGGGAGAGCGCATTTCTAGCTCCCCTCTCCACCAGAGTCCCCAGGAAAGAGCGAGCAAGACTGAGCGCCAGTCTCTTCCTTCCTCCTCCCACTAGCCCGTGTCACTTCCTGACGCCAAAGAAAAGACTCCTGGTCTTGCCCTCAAAGACCTTCGCTTCATGGGTGGAACTCTTCTACAGTAAGTCTCCAGCAGGTGGCGTCATTCCAATTGTTACACTCCCTCTCTCCTCAACCCTCCCTATGAAATCAAGCAATTCAATATGTCATACTTGTGCAATTATGCAGAACATCTTCACCTTCCTCAAAAGTGTTTTGCTTTTTACTGCTCTCTTCCATAATCTGCCCTTCCCTCCTTTCCCTCTTCTCCCCCTGCCATCTCCCTCCCCTCCCACTTTCCCTCAGGGCAAAAATATATTACTATACCCACTTGAGTATGTATGTTATTCCCTCTTTGGGCCAATTCTGATGATATTAAGGTTCACTCACTCTCCCACTCCTTCCCCCTCTTCCCCTCCCCTTCATAAGCTTTTTTCTTGTTTCCTTCATGTGGACTACCTCTCCCCAGGCCATCTCTCCTCTTCCCCCTCCCCCAGTCTATTCCTCCTATCCCTCAACCCTATTTTAAAGATGCCATCATGGGTTAGTTAGGTGGCACAGTGGACAAAGCACTAGCCCTGGATCCAGGAGGCCCCAGGCCCAAATCCGGCCCCAGACATAAGACACCCCACCCTGTTTGCCCCATAAAGAACAAAAGATAAATGCTTTAGAGATATCATCCCCTCATATTCAGTTCAGACCTGTGTCTTCTGTGAATTCCTTACTGAGAAAGTTCTTATGAGTTTGAAGTATTATCTTCCCATGTAGGAACGTAAACAGTTCGATCTTTTAATATCCCTCATGAAGTCTTTTTCCTGTTTACTTTTTTATGCTTCTCCAGGGTCTTGTATTTGAAAGTCAAATTTTCTATTCAGTTCAGGTCTTTTCATCACAAATGCCTGAAAGTCCTCTTTTTCATTGGAGTCCCATTTTTTCCTCTGAGAGATTATACAAATTTTGCTGGGTATGTGATTATTGGCTGTAGTCCAAGTTCCTTTGCCCTCTGGAATATCATATTCCATGCCCTCAGGTCCTTTAATGTAGATGCTGCTAGATCTTGTTTTAGCCTTATTGGAGCTCCACAGTATTTGAATTCCTTTTTTCTAGCTGCTTGCAAAATTTTCTCCTTGACCTGGGAGCTCTGGAATTTGGCTATAATATTCCTGGAGGTTTTCCTTTTGGGATCTGTTTCAGGAGGTGATTGGTGGATTCTTTCAATTTCTATTTTGCCTTCTGCTTCTGGAATATCAGGGCAATTTTCCCTGACAATCTCTTGGAAGATGCTGTCTAAACTCTTATTTTGGTCATGGTTTTCAGGTAGTTCAATGATTTTCAAATTATCTCTCCTGTATCTATTTTCTAGGTCAGTTGTTTTTCCAAGGAGATATTTCATATTGCCCTCTATTTTTTTATTCATTTGGATTTGCTTTACTGTGTCCTGGTGTCTCATAAAGTCACTAGCTTCCATTTCTTCAATCCTAGTTCTTAGGCAATAATTTTCATCAGACAGCTTTTTTATCTCCTTTTCCATTTGACTTTTCAAGCTGTTGACTTTTTTCTCATAGCTCTCCTTCATTGTTCTCATTTCTCTTTCCATTCCATCCTCTACCTCTCTAAATCTTCCTTCTATGTCTCCTACTTTCTCTTCGAAGTCCCTTTTGAGCACTTCCATGGCATGAGACCAATTCATATTTTTCTTGGAAGCTTTGGGTGTAGGGGCCCTGAGGTTGCTATCCTCTTCTGAGGGTGCACCTTGATCTTCCTTGTCACTAAAGAAACTTTCAATAGTTCGCAACTTTCTTTGCTTGCTCATCTTGCAATTTTATACTTGACTTTTAGCTCCCTGTTACAGCGGGGCCCTACTTGCAAGCTACACTGTGTCAAGCTTTAGAGGGTCCCAGGTTTTTCGGTTTGAGGGAGGGCAGGTTTTTTTCTCTCACCTGGCCTGTTCTCTGGTCCAAAGGTAACCTCAAGCCAACTTGCTAGTTAACCAGCCAGCAGAGTGCTGTGGTGGTTCTTAGCTTTGACGAGCCTCCCGCTGCTCAAGATTTCTTCCTGGTTCCCTGCTGGGGAGGGATATCCAAACTCCTCCTCAGGTCCCGCAGATACCCCTGTGTTTTCCACCCCCTGGGCCAGCCGTTCAGCTGATGGTAAGCTTAGTTCCAGAAGACACTGGTACTCCAGCTGATTTGGAGGCTGGGGATAAATTCCCCTTGTGCAACGTGTTTGGGGTCTATGTTGGCATGATGGGGGAGGAGGGGTTGGATTCTGTTCACAGCCCTCTATGGCCCCTTTTAATCTGGAAAATAATCTCAGCGTCTTTTTGTGGATTTTGCTGCTCCAGGGCTTGTTTTATTGCTGTTTTGGAGGTAATTGTGTCAGGAGCTCTGTGTGTTTAATGTCTTTCCTCTGCCATCTTGGCTCTGCCCCCGACCGACCATGTCACTCCCTTTCATACATTCTAGGTTCTCCCTGAACTCAAGATATTGTGTTCTGCCTCCTTGCCCTGCTGTTCAGTGCCCCATGCCCATAACACAATCCTGCCTGGTCTCTGCTCATTGAAATTTTGCTATTCATTCATGGCTCAACCCTGACAACTCTTTATATAAAAAAGCCTTCCTAATCCTCCCAGATGCAAGGGGTTTGGGAAAAGTTTCTTGTAGAAAGTGGGGTTCTAGCTGGGACCTGAAGGAAGCCAGAGGAGCCAGGAGATGGAGATGAGGAGGAGGAGTTCCGGGTGTAGGAGACAACCAGTGACAACATTAGAATTGAGGAGATGGAGTGGCCTGGGTGAGGAACAGCAAAGAGGCTGGTGTCACTGAATCACAGAGTATGAGGAATGGAGGGTGCAAGGACACACCTTAGAAAAGTAGGAAGGGGCCAGGCTTTGGGGGTATTTGGCTATTGTCCTGTTTGATCCTGGAGACAACAGGAAACCAGTGGAATGATTGAATGAGGGCTGAGTGAGGTGAAGGGGGAGAAGGTGTCTTGCTAGGTGGAAGCTAAGAAAATGCTTAGAGAGATCTTCCAATGGTGTAAGAGGGAACTGGTTGTCTAGCAGGAATCAATATCATGGAAACCGGTGTGGTAGGAGGAGAGTTGGGGACCACTGCCACTCATGACCTGACATGGCCTGTAGATTGCCATGGGAAAATAATGTCCCCATTTGGTCAGAACTGTTATTTACAAGTAAGAATTTTGCCAAGAACCTCTTTTTTTTTTTTCATACTCAATATGAATTGCAACCTGAGATCATAACTGGCTTGTGCATAATAAAGGCTTTGAGGTTTGTAAAGCTACATATATATATATATATATGTGTGTGTGTGTGTGTGTGTGTGTGTATCACACACATACACCTCATTTATTCCTCACAACTACCTTGTGATAGAAGTGTTACTGTTCTCTTCATTTTACAGCTAGGTAAACTGAGGCAGATAGAGTTTAAATGACTTGTCCAGGGTCACCCTGCTAGTAGTGTCCGTAACAGAATTTGAACTCATATCTTCCTCTAGCCCCTGGGCAACCTAGCTGTATCAGAGCAGCAACCCTACCAGCACCTTGGCTTCATTTGTATGGCATTTAACTTTTTTCCAGTTATTTGGCTGGGAAGTTCCTACCTCACTTCCCAGTTTTCTTTCCCAGTCTTCCAAAAGACTCCAGAAATGTAGTCTGCCAACCCACCCACACTAATTTCCATAAGACTTAATTCAGGTTTCTAGCAAAATTCTCTTATTCAGTCTTACTTAACTAGAAATTTGTTTCTAGCATTCCCTTAGCTAGAGGAAGTAGCCTTTTTACAAGGTGACACTGAGCAATCAACTGAAATAATAATATCTCACATTTACAAAGTGTTTTAAGGTTGGCAAAGATCACCCTCCTAACCCTATAAACTAGGTATTGCCAGCATTAATTATTCCCATTTTACAAGTGAAGAAACTGAGGGTCTTAGATGTTAAGAGACTGCCTGGCTCGTGATCCCATGGCCAATAAGGTCCAGGTTGGGGATTCTCACAAGTCTAACTGTTTAGCCACTACCCCTCACTGTGGACATTAGCTTTATTGATCAATTATCAATCAGCCATCAACTATCCAAAAGTATAAACAATGAACCATCAACTATCAATCAATTAACAAGTATTAATTACAGGCTCCTTTGTACCTGGTATTGTGTTAGGTCCTGGGGATATGTTTTTTGTTGGGTTTTTTTTTTTTTTGGTTTGTTTGGTTTTTTTGTGGGGCAATGAGGGTTAAGTGACTTGCCCAGGGTCACACAGCTAGTACGTGTCAAGTGTCTAAGGTAGGATTTGAACTCAGGTTCTCCTGAATCCAGGGCCAGTGCTTTATCCATTGTGCCACCTAGCTGTCCCTGGTCCTGGGGATATAAGTACAAAGAATGAAACAGTGACTATTCTATAGGAACATATATTCTAATGGGGAAAACAAGTACATATCGGAATATATACAACATAAATATAAAGTTAATAAATATATACATGCATAATGTAGTTACATACAAGGTCCTATGGGAGGGAGGGAACTAGCAGCTGGCAGGCAATCAAGAAAGTCTACATCTAGAAAATGGGGTGTAAGCTGCATTTTAAAAGAAGGAAACTGAGGTGGAGTTAACGAGGCTTTATTTTGGGCACAGGAACTTGGAGATGGAGAATGTAAAGTCATGGAGCTGGGAGATGGGGTGATAGAGTATTATTGTTCTACTTGCTTGTATACCGTAGAATCTGAATTTACTGAGGGGTCATTGGCAAAAAGAACCTTTAACTCTCTGGACAGGGCAGTTAATAATTGAAGGAAGAGAGCTCTTCCGGATCTGGAAGAACTGACCAAAATTGCATCCAAATTCCACTTGAGCTGGAAGCACTCTTAAAACTGATGCTGCATTCTTGAGCACTGACCTGAATATAAGTATAACGAGCCCTTGGACTGGGTATATGTAAAGCTGTATTTCCAGACCCTGTTCATGTGCGCTGGTTCCAAGATCTCCCTGGCTTCCTGTTGCCTCCCTATGACTTAGCATTCTTTTCCCTCTAAGATGATGAAGCATCTCGTTGGCCACGGAGCAGGCAGAGCCAATGGCTCAATAGACCCTTCAAAAGGGAGTGGCTCCACCCCTGGTACTCACTTCCTTTGACTCTAGGCAAACAAGTTCCCCTTTTCACCGAACTTTCCATGAGAGGAATGGGGAGGTGGGCAATATTCTTTTTTCCACTCCTTTCCAAAGGCAACCAACCTGGGACAAAATTTGAAATTATTTGACAAAAAATGCTGGGAAAACTAAAAAGTATTTTGTAAGAAACTAGGTATAGATCAACATTTCACACCATATACCAAGATAAGATCAAAATGGACACGTGATTTATATATAAAGGGTGATTCCATAAGCAAATTAGGGGAGCACAGTATAGTTTACCTGTCAGATCTATGGAAAAGGGAAGAACTTATGACCAAACAAGAAATAAGAAGCATTATGGGATGCAAAATGGATACTTTTGGTTACATTAATTTTAATAGTTATTGCACAAACAAAACCAATGTAGCCAAGATTAAAAGGAAAGCAGATAACTGACAAGAAACTTTACAGCAAGTTTCTCGGATAAAGGCCTCATTTCTCAAATATATAGAGAACTCAGTCAAATTTATAAGAATAAGAGTCATTCCCCAATTGATAAATAGTCAAAGGATATGAACAAGCAGTTGTCAAATGAAGAAAATCAAATTATCTATAGTCATATGAAAAAGGCTATAAATCACTATGAATTGGAGAAGTGCAAACTAAAACAACCTCACATCTATCAGATTGGCTAATAATGGAAAAGGAAAATGACAAATGTTGGTGGGGATGTGGGGAAAACTGGGAAACTAATGCACTGGTAGAAGAGTTGTGAACTGATCCAACCATTTTGGATAATAATTTGGAACTATGCTCAAAAGGGCTATAAAACTATGCGTACCCTTTGATCCAGCAAGGCCATTACTAGGTCTGTATTCCAAAGAGATTAAGAAAAAATGGAAAAGGACCTAAGTGTACAAAAAATATTTATAGCAGCTTTTTGTGGTGGCAAAGAATTGGAAATTAAGGGGATGCCCATCAATTGGGGAATGGCTAAACGAGTAATGGTATATGGTTGTGATAGAATTCTATTATGCCATAAGAAATGATGAGCAAAATGCTTTCAAAAAAACTTGAAAGACTCAAATGAACTGATGCAAAGTGAAGTGAGCAGACTCAGGAGAGCATTGTACATAGTAACAGCAATTTTGTACAATGATCAACTGTAAATGACAGCTATTCTCAGCATACAAAGATCTAAGACCATTCTAAAGGACTTATGGTGAGAAATGCTATCCACTTCTAGAGAAAGAACTGATGGAGTCTGAATGCTAATCAAAGCATTTTTTTTTTACTTTATTTTTTGCATGTGTTTTTGTGTTTTCTTTCACAATATGACTAATATGGAAATATGTTTTGCATGACTGCATATGTATAATTTATATCAAATTGCCTACCTTCTCAATGAGGGGAGAGAGGAAGGAGGGAGAGAATTTGGAACTCAATTTAAAAAAATGTTAAAAATTGTTTTGACATGTAATTGGAAAAAATAAAATTTTTAATTTGGGAGGGGGGAAGGAAACCAACCATTCCTACACAGGAGTTTGAACAGGGAAATTCAATCAAGTGGGCTGCCTTTTCTGTTCTCTGTTTCCTTTCCTGAAAAGGTAACTGAGCATCATTCTCAAAATAGGTATATCTGGGCTTAACGAGACCTTTTGATTTGGAAAGGTCTAGGGTCCTTTAGATTGAGCTGACAAGCAGTAAGGGAAATTTATCCAAGAAAATTACCCCCAGCAGAAGGATGGAGCAAATTCCTGAGCTGGATCAGCAGAAGACAGGGACTGGGAACTTTTGGGACAGTGCAGAGCTGAGGTGAAATGCAAATGCTTATTCAACAGCCTCACAAACATGCTCCAATGTTTATAACTCAACCTCCTGGCAGGTTTTAACGATAATTATGTTATTGTTTGTTTGTCTTGTCATTTTGTCCTTTTATGTCTTTTTGCATTTCTTTTATGTGTAGGAGAAAAATACTGCCCCCATCCCTGATTTATATTGTACATTGAGTGCCTTTCTATGCCCCCTCTTTGGGAAGACACAACATGAGCCAAAAAAAAAAAAAAGTAAACTTTAACTAAATCATCCCAGGTCACTTAAGTTTCAGTCACAAGAGCTGAAGAATGTGAGAAAAGGCCTTCTCATTAGAGACCAGGCTCCCCCAGGATTGAAATCTAGTCTAGACCATGGGTTTGGGTCTCTTTGAAAAGGGAGCAGTTACAGTATCCCAGATCCTTGAGCCAACTGTAGTTCATATCCTAAGAATAGACCAGGGGTAAGAGTAGGGGCTGGACCTGTGATTTTATTAGTCTAGGGCACTCCCAAAGAAGGAAACTCAAAGCAGGTAGCACCTTCTCTACAAATTAGTCCTAGAAAGTTTCCTGGAGCACTAAGCAATTAAGTAAACCCACTTCCTCCTGGCTTCAAGGCTGGTTCTCTCACCACCAAATGCTGCCTCTCATATTGTTAGATTAGATCATGCTAAAAGGTAAATCTCTTTCTGACATACCTGGTACCCTTTATTACAAAGTCTCAGGAGAAGCAGTTTTTTGCAGACCTGCTAAATCCTGCCTTGTAAAGGCAATTCTGGTGATGTAAAAGGATCCCATTCAACCGACCAACCTTAATTAGCATCTTTCCCGATCATCTATCAGACATCAGACTCTAAGCTCCAAGAAGCAGCCTGTAGGGAGAAGATGAATTCTAAGGTTGAGGAAATGCCCCAAAGCATGAGCATTGGCAAAACCAATGAGTTCCCTTGCATAATAATAAATGGTTAACATTTGTGCCAAGAACTGTGTTAAGTACTTTTTTTAAAACAAATATTACCTCATTCAATCCTTGCAACAACCCAGGGAGGAAGGTATTATTATTACCCCCATTTTACAGATGGGGAAATAGGCAGCAGTGAAGTGAAGTGACTCACCCAGGGTCACATGGCTAGTCGGTATCTGAGGTTGGATTTGAACTCAGATCCTTCCAACTTTAGGGCCAGTATTCTATCCACTGCACCACCTAGCTGTCCCTCCTGCGTAGGACATACTTACTATTAGGCAGCAGGGTAATATAGAGAATAGAGCACTGGATTTGGATCAGGAGGACCCGAGTTTGAATCTTACCTGTGTGACCCTAGACAAGTCACTTAACCTCTATTTGCCTCAGATTCCTCATCTGTGAAATGGGGGTGATAATCTCACCTACCTCCCAGAGTTATCATGGACAACAAGATGACATCTATGTAAAGTGCTTTACAAACTATAAAGTGCTATTGTGAATGCTATTATTCATACTTCAAAGATCAGAGATTGTCAACAGCATTTATGTCCCCTCCATGAGTATAGATGAGAACCCTCTCCATATCTCAGACCATCCTGGATGGATTTCAGCTGGGCCTGGAAAAAAAAAAAAAGATGACTCATTCATTGGCTAGACTGGCAACAAGGGGCATCCCTGAACACAGGTTGGTCCTTAGATGACAGACATCCCTGACAACAGTCATCAGTTATTTCCTTCTTGCAAAAACCTGCCAGGGCTTGGGTTCTTCTGGTCTAGCCTTTGAGAACCCAGAATGGCATCTGTACCACATAGAGCATTAGAGCAAAGGCTCTTAATCTGGGGTCCAACACCTTGGGTTCTTTCTTTCTTTCTCTCTTTCTTTCTCTCTTTCTCTCTTTCTTTCTCTCTCTCTCTCTCTCTCTCTCTCTCTCTCTCTCTCTCTCTCTCTCTCTCTCTCTCTCTCTCTCTCTCTCTCTCTCTCTCTCTCTCCCCCTCCCTTTCTCCCTCTCCCTCTCTCTCTCTCTCTGTCTCTCTTAGGACAGATTTTAACTCAGGTCCTCCTGAATCCAGGACCAGGTGCTTTATCCACTGTGCTACCTAGCTGCCTCCCTGGTTTGTTTTTTGTTTGTTTGTTTGTTTGTTTTTAGTATTTTGAATACTGTATTTCAACACAACTGGGTTTTTGTTTTGTTTTGTTTTTGCAATACTATGTGGTGGTGTTTATTTGTTTTTTTAAATGTATTTAAAAACTTTATTCTGGCTTTACCAGACATTCCTCTCCAGGCTCCATTCCTGACTCCTTGGACTATTTCCATTGAGCCTCCTCACCCTGGATGTAGATGCTGACCCTGTGGCCCCTTCCACTGATTGGTCAATTTCTCCCAGAAGCCTATTTCAAGAAAAGTGCCCAGACTAGCTATATCTTCATTCCTCTTCAGGTTCTACTTGGGACTTTCCCAACTTTCTTTGACATGCATGTTGATGTAAAAACAGCAACAAACAGGGCAGCTAGATGGTGCAGTGGATAAACCACCGGTCCTATATTCAGGAGGACCTGAGTTCAAATGCAGCCTCATTCACTTGACAGTTACTAGCTGTGTGACCCTGGGCAAGTCACTTAACCCTCATTACCCCACCAAAAAAAAAAGTATGAGTAAAAACAGGAACGAACAACAAACAACCACAACCACCACCAACAACAACTAGCATTTATATGATGATTACTAGGTGCTGGCCACTGTGCTAAGTGCTTCACAAACATCATCTCATTTGACTTGACTTGACCAGACCACCAAAATAGTCTATAACACACAAAAAAGAGCCCCTACCTAAGTGACATTTAACAAATATGTTTTGAATAGGAATTAATTGAAAAGTCGATCACCTGACTCCTTTACACAAGGGCGGTAGGGGGTGGGGGGCAAGGAAGAGGAAATCACAGGTTTTCCAGGGGATGGGTGGGTCACAGGAACTCCAAGTATAAACTTCCTTTGCTCTTGCCAGAGTTTTTGACCAGGCATTTGCCACAGTCCAAGGAACCAAGATGAGAAAGTCGTTGCTTTGCTTTCTAATCTAAGGAGACTGAACTCCCTTGAGAGGCTGGACCTTGATCTAGCTCTAGTGAGCCAGGGTAAATTCCCAGCTAACCCATGGATGTATTTCAGTCAGTCATTCAGTCAACAAACACTTATTAAAGGCTTCTTCATGTCAGGTACAATGCTAAGAGTTGAGGATACAAAGAAAAGCAAAAATACAGTCCTTGCAGTCAAGAAGATCACATTCCAGTTGGGGAGACAATGTGCAGAAAGAAATTGTAAGTACCAAGTATACCAGAGTGGCTTGGAGGGAATGACAGAGGGAAGGCCCCAGCAATGGGGGCCCGGCTTGGAGGAAGGCAAGAGCTAGAGAGGAAGGGAGAGATCCTTCCAGGCATAGAGGCACAGTGACTACAGAGGGCTAGAATTGAGAGAAGCTGTGTCCCGCATGAGGAACAGCAAGGAGACTGAGGTCAATGGATTGCAGAGTGAGTGGAGGGGAATGAGATGAAAGAAGACAGGGAAAGGTAGGGAGAGGTTGGATTGTGAAGGTCTTCAAAGGCCAAACATAGGTTTTTCTTTTTCTGCAACACAAAGGACCTGGTTTTGAAGGAAGGGAAGCATCTCTAGAAAAGGAGATCATCGGATCATACCAGCCAGAGGTGAATAAACATCGTGTCCAACCCCCTCATGATATAGATCAGAGGCTGGGGGAAGTCACTTGCCCAAGGTCACACAAATCTGATAAGTGATTTTATAGTAGGTCAGTACAGAAGATGTGCCTCTGGGAAAGAAAGGAACAAAGAGCTAAAGATGTTTCCAGAAAAGGGGATGACCATGAAAGGTAGAGGGAAACACACAAATGA